>NC_141538.1:84095000-84695000 GCF_021556685.1 Rattus norvegicus
GAGAGAAACTTGAAGCAATCCCACTAAAATCAGGAACTAGACAAGGCTGCACACTCTCTCCCTACTTATTCAATATAATACTCCAAGTCCTAGCCAGAGCAATCAGACAACAAAAGGAAGTCAAAGGAATACAAATTGAAAATGGAAAAGTAAAAATATCACTCTTTGCAGATTATATGATAGTATACTTAAATGACCCCAAAAATTCCAACAGAGAATTGCTAAACCTGATAAGTGGGATATAAAATTAGTTCAAACAAATAAATAGCCTTCCTCTACTAAAAGGATAAAGAGGCTGAGAAAGAAATTAAGGAAACAACACCCTTCACAATAGTCACAAATAATATAAAATACTTTAGTGTGAGTCTAACCAAGCAAATGAAAGATCTGTATGACAGGAACTTTAAGTCTCTAAAGAAAAAAAATTGAAGAACTGAGAAGATGGAAAGATTCCCCCATGCTCATGGATTGGCAGGATTAATATAGTAAAAAATGGCCATCTTGCTGAATGCAGTTTATACATTCAGTGCAATTCCCATTAGAATTCCAACTCAATTCTTCAGAGTTAAAAAGAGTAATTTGAAAATTCTTTTGGAATAACAAACCCAGGACAGGGAAAACTATTCTCAACAATAAAAGAACTTCTAGGGGAATCACTGCTCCTCACTTCAATCTGTATTACAGAGCAATAGTGATTTAAAAATGCATGGTTTGGGTACAGAGACATACAGGTGTTTCAATAGAATAGAATTGAAGACCCAGAAATGAACCCACACACACCTATGGTCACTTGATCTTTGACAAAGGAGCCAAAACCATCCAGTGGAAAAAAGATGTCATTTTTACCTGGTGGTCAGCATATAGAAGAATGCAATTCAACCTTTCTTATTGCCCTGTACATAACTCAAGTTCAAGTGGATCAAAGACCTACACATAAAACGAGATACACTCAAACTAAAAGAAGAGAAAGTTGGAAAGAGCCCTAAACACATTGGCATAGGTGAAAATTTTCTGAACAGAACACCAATGGCTTATGCTCTAAGATCAAGAATTGAGAAATGGGACCTCATAAACTTGTAAAGCCTCTGTACTACAAAGGGCACTTTAAATAAGATAAAATGGCAACCAAAAGATTGGGAAAAGATCTTTACTAATCCTAGATCAGATATAGGGCTAATATCTAATATATACACAGAACTCAAGAAGTTAGATTTCAGAGAACCAAATAACCTTATTTAAAAAATGGAGTACAGGACTGAACAAAGAATTCTCGCTGAGGAATATTGAATTCCTGAGAAGCACCTAAAGAAATGTTCAGCAGCCTTTGTTATCAAGGAAATGCACATCACAACCCTGAGAGTCCATCTCACAGCAGCCAAAATCTCAGGTGACAGCATATGCTGGCGAGGATGTGGAAAAAAGAGGAACACTACTCCATTGTTGCAAGCTGGTACAACCACTCTGGAAATCTGTCTGAATGTTTCAGAAAATCAGAAAAAATACTATCTGAGGACCCAACTATACCACTTCTGGGCATCTCCCTGAAACATACTATAACATAAAACAAGGATACATACTTCACTATGGTCATAGCAACTTTATATATAATAGCCAGAAACTGGGAAGAACCCGGATGTCCTTCAACAGAAGAATGGATACAGAAAATGTGGTACATTTGCATAATGGAGTACTACTCAGCTATTACAATGACTTCATGAAATTCTTAGGCATATGGATGAAACTAGAAAATTTCATCCTGAGTGAGGTAACCCAGTCACAAAAGAATACACATGATATGTATCACTGATAAGTGGATATTAGCCCCAAAACTCGGAATACCCAAAGTACAATTCACAGACAATATGAAGCTCAAGAAGAACAATCAAAATGGGGATGCTTTTGTCCTTCTTAGAAAAGAAAACAAAATATTCACAAGAGGAAATACAATGAGAAAGAGTGGAGCAGAGCCTGAAGGAAAGGCCATCCAGAGACTGCCCTACCAGGAGATCCATCCCATATGCAACCACCAAACCCAGTCACTATAGCTGATGGCAAGAAGAACTTGCTGACAGGAGCGCCTCATATGGATGTTTCCTGAGAGGCTCTGCCAGAGCATTACTGGATACAGATCAAGATATTTGCAGCTAACCATTATACTGAGCAGGGGACCCCGGTGGAGTAGAGAAAGGATTGAAGGAGCTGAAGGCCTTTGCATCCTCCCCCCAATATGAAGAACAATATCTACAAACCAGGCACACCAGAGCTCCCAGGAACTAAACCACCAATCAAAGAGTACACATGTAGGGACCCTTGGCTCCAGCTGCATATGTAGCAGAAGATAGTATTGTCTGGCATCAATATGAGAAGCCCTAGGTCCTGTGAAGGCTCATTTCCCCAGTGTAGGGGAATACCAGCATGTTGAGGTAGGAGTGGGTGCTTGGGGACCATCCTCATAAAAGCAGGAGGAGGGACTATGGGAGAGGGCAGAACCAGGAAAGGGAATAACATTTGAAATGTAAAGACATAAAATATCCAATAAAAATGTGTAACAGAGTAAGGCATGGTGCATAGAAGAGTTTGAAGTGAGGAAAATTAAGGGAGATACGATGTAATTATACTCTGATCTCAAAAAAAAATAAAAAGGAAAGGAAAACGTCTGTATGGTCTTTGGGATTAGGATGAAAGATTGCAACATGGTGATGGTGAATAACCTTGAGGAAAGCTTCTCTTAAAAGACAGAAGTAGGTTCCAGAAAGGCTATCAAGTGAAGATTTGAGCATTAACCCAAATATGTCTCCATGAGCTCATCTTAACCCTAATTGACTCTTATTCTGGAGGCAACTTATCCATTCAGTGAGTTGGAGAATCCATAACAGTCCATGTGTTTGGTGATCTGTCTGTCATGGAGCCTGACTCAGCCCCCTGATCTAGCCTTAGACCTTCTCAGTCAGAAGTCCACAGACACTAGTGTCTATATAATCTCTGCTCATCTGAAAGGTATAAGAGGCAACTGTGTTTGCTCCTACAAATGTTTAGAGAGCTCAAAATCATCAGCGCTCAAGAAAACATAATAACAATAAGACAAATTACTAAAGCTCCCATAACAACCCTGAAAAGATGGCAATGCAAAACTACTTGACAAAGGAATTGGCATAACTGTATATCCAGAAGTCAGTGGACTACAGGACAGCACACATGAGGAACTAAATAAAAATCAAGGCAAAAGCAGCATGTGCAGAATAAGAAATTCTTAATGGCATAGAGGTAATATGAAAGACCTAAACACAGACCCTGGAAGTGGATAGTACAACAACTCAGTGGGAACACCAACAAATTAATTTAGTTGAAAACAAATTTGAAATTGTCCAGGTTTCTTTGTTTGTTTGTTTTAAATGAATGATGGAAACAAATAACAAAAACAAACAAAAACATTGGTCTTCCACTAATGTATAAATTATGCTATCCCAAGTTCCTTATTGAACAGACACATGATAGAAGGAAAAGACAAACTATGTTTGTTTGCACATGGCATGATCTGGATTTTATAAAATAACTGTACACAAAACAGCTAAATAAATATTCTCTTAGGGATTTAAGTGTATTCAATAAAGGTGTTGGTTATAACATCTTATGATGATCAGTTGTATTTGGCCTATCTGAAAAGGAAATTAAGATGAGTCATATACACTAATATTGTAAAGAATAAAATATATTGGAATAAATTTACCAAGGACTTTACAGAATCATACACAAAGAAAAAAAAAGAAAAAAAAGAAAAAAAAAACATTGGCAAAGGATACTTTACAAAGATATAGATCAATGTTAGGATATCCTGTTATTATAGATTCAAAACAGAATTATTAAAGTGTATAATAATCCAAAGCAAGCTACAGACCCAATTAATTTCTATTAATAGCCAGGTACATATTACAGAATTAGAAAAGGTTTCAGATTTATTTTGAATGGGTATTAATGTAACCAAGATTACCTATATCAAGAAAGAAAAAGCCATAAGAACCAGTGGAAGAACCCCCAGTGAACGGGATTGTTGGGCGGAGGGTGGTAATGTGGGGAGGATGGGGAGGGGAACACCCATATAGAAGGGGAGGGGGAGGGGTTAGGGGGATATTGACCTTGAAACCGGGAAGGGGAATAACAATCGAAATGTAAATAAGAAATACTCAAGTTAATAAAGATGGAGAAAAAAAAAAGAACCAGTTGACAATTGTTGGAATGGCAACAACTAAGAATAAAAACAAATGTTGAATTTGAAGAAAAAAGCAGCCCTTGGAGAGATTAGAAATTGGTACAGTTCTATGGGAAAATTATATACTTTATGCTTGTTCTTTTCTGAAAATAAATGGAGAAGTGGATCTGGAACAGAAGGGAGATGGGGGAGGGATGTTTGAAAGAGTAGAGTAAGGGGAACTGATATTGGGATATATTGTGTGCAAAAAATTATTTTGGGAATCAAAAAAAAGAAACAAAAAGGAGAAATGAAATTACATTCTCCCCAACAATCTCACTTTGATATCAAAGAATATTTTATGATATTAATAACTGTGGCAATAGTCACTAACCTATACTTACCTATAAATGTTTAAAGTAGTATGAATTAGTGATAGACAGTTTTTTTGCATTAATTATGTATCTTGATCAGAAAAGGATTTGTCTAGCATAAACAAGACTCTGGATTCAATCTCTAGAAACATAGATAGATAAATATATAGTCATATATATATTTTAATATATACATCAAACACATTTCAAATATCTGTGCATATATATGTATATATACTGCATATACCTCTGTGTATATGTGTATATATATGTATATATATGACTGCCATAAATGTCCTAAAATCAGAGTGATATAAAAATTCATATTAAAATAATCAAGAAATCATAAAAGGAGTATGGCTATATTTTTTGGATTGACCATTTGTCTTGTACAAGTGGCAGGTAAACCACATCCTACCACCTGGCTGAGTGAGAGAGAAGTGATGGAAATAACTCCAGTATGCCAGGATTAACCATGTACTGTGCCTTAGATGCATGAGGAAGACAGTGAGAAACAACTATCCACTTTATCCCCTTTTCCTTAAGTGACGCGAGCCTCTCTTCAGTATTTCTGAAGACTGATTGTTGTCGTTGTGTTGTGCTGTATTGTGTTATGCTGTGTTGTGTTATGCTGTGTTGTGTTGTGTTATGTTTTGCTTTGCTTTGCTTTGCTTTGGTACAGGCCACATGTTTATTCATCCTAAACAAAATTATCAGGTCTTCCTCGGTCACAATGTTTCCTTAGAGAGAGAAACATGGATACAAATGGAATCACATGTTTCAATTATTTTGTATATGAGAAGAGTTAGACAGAGTATTTGAGGTCCCCAGCAGGGAAGAAGCTAGGACGTTGCAGTAGCTTCCACCAATGTGAGCTGATAGGAACTAGAATAAACCTGATTTGGCAGTTGATCTGTAAACAGAGCCTTAAAAACTCATAAATTGAAGAATAGCTTGCTCACTTTCTTCTACAGTGACAATGGCATGACGTGTGACTCCCAAACTCCTTGTCTCCTGAAACTGCCTATCTATATATTTTTTTTGCTGTCTGAACCCTGACAAAAGTCCTCATCTGATTTTTCCACCCCTTGGAGACAAAGGATATTAGTTGGATGCTTTGCAAAGGAAAGTCCATCTTCAGCTCTCAGAGGAAATACAGCATGCTAGAAATCAGTGACAGTCACATCTTATGTCTTGCCTCCAAAGTCTTGCCAAACCACCAAGCTAAAGCTCCATGTCCTCGCTAAAGCTCCAGTGATAATTTAAAAACTGCATCTCATCCTACACTGTGGAGGCTGAGAGACTCATTCACTCTGTCTGGCAGGGCTGCCTTTCCTCTTACTTGTTATTATTCAAACCTAGTGGAAAATTCTCCCTCTCACACTCAGGAAAATAAAAAAAAAACAAATTATTGACCCCATGGGCTTCTGACATCATGACTATGTTGTGCATGAGAGTGATGTGGGTTGTGGTGTATTTGCTTGGAGAGAGTTGGAAAGATTAAGGGGTGTGTATGCGAATTACTCAAACCAAGGTGAAAATATTGCTGGAAAAAATCAGCCACCTGATGACTCTGAAACATATTTAAATATAGCATCCATGACCCATGTTTCCAGGGAATTTAAAACAGTGGTTTCCATTGACCGCACACTGAAAATTCCAAACAGTCACATACTTAACTGTTCTTTTATGGGCTTGACACCAGAAGTGGAAGAGAGAAGAGTAACCAGAATAGCTCAGAATAATATGTAAATAACTTGTTTACATGTGATGTTGTGTGTATGTGAGTGTGTGTATGAGTGTGTGTGTATGAGTGTGTATGTGAGTATGTATGTGTGTATGTGTATATGTGTAAAATGTGTCAGTCTTAGAAGTAGTATGAAATCTTTAGGACTTGCCAAGTTATGGTTTGTTTTACATTACTCTTTTGCATGGGGACATCATTCTGTCTTTCCTATAGCATTCAAGATGCAAAGTCCTTAAACTCCATGTTTTCAACAAAAGCACACATATCCATCACTCCTCTAAGGCTCAGTCCAACACCCCTAGACAAAATAGCTCCCCATACAATTGCTCACAAAATAAACTTCATCTTTTTAATATGCTTGAGTGACAGTTTTAGAAGCAAACTTTTTCTAAATATTGTTTTTCATTAATGAAAGAGAGAAAGGTTGTGCAAGCGGCATCATTTTTCTGAGTGATTCTGAATCTTTAGCTCACATCATGAAACTTGGACTCCTCATCTATTCTGTGAGACCTTGAAGCTGTAGGTAAATTTTTCATGGTTGACACATCAAATGTTCTCACACGCTTATATATTTGGACATCCAGCCCAAAGCTGGCAGTGTTGCTTGGAGAAGTTGTGAAAATTGCATTATGATTTCTCACTAGTAAAGATGGGCCAGTGGAAATGAGGCTTTTAAAGGGAAGGTTGAATCATGTTTCTGATTTTTCTCTATCTGCCTTTTGACAGTCTCATGCTCCTACTAATTCAAACTAAGCGACACCCAACATCAGTTCTTCTTCACAAAACAATGGAATTTTTTTAAAGCTGATACTATAAGCTAAAATAAATATTTTCCTCCTTTAGTTGAGTCTGTTGGAGTTTTGTTACAGTGCTGAGAAATGCAATGAATATAGAATCCAACTTGGGCTCCATGCTTATCTTTATATTAGTGAATGCTTTTCTACATAGTTTACATATCTATTTTATATTATAAGGGTTTCTGGGATGATCTTTTTATGGTGGAAGCTGTTTTTATTTTTTTTATTGTTTCATTCACTTTACATCCTGATCACTGCCCTGCCTTCCAGGTCTTCCCCTTGCACAGTCCTTCCCACCATCCCCCTCTCCTCCTCTGAAAGGGTGGAGCCCCCTTTATTATTCCCCCATTCTGGCACATCAAGTGTCTGCAGGGCTAGGCCCATCCTCTCAGACTAAAGGCAGATAAGACTGCCCAGTTAGGGGTTTGTATTCCACAGATAGGCAGCAACTTTAAGGATCAGCCCAGTTAATATGTTTCTAGGGATTCCTACTTTCAAGAACATCCTTGGATTAAAATTCTATCACAATTTGCCTTTGGTGTTTTGCCCTCCTGTGACATACTGAGTTTATGTGAGTTTTTGTTTTCTGTGTTAACCTTTCAGAGCCCATTGCTCTTTTTCTAGTCTAGTGTCATGTTAGACTTTGTGTCTGTATTATTTTAATTAGCAGATGAAATGAGACAGGAAGTATAACTGATACCTCTGAAATAAAAATCAGAGTGCAACTAAAGGAAGCTGAAAGCAGGAAAAATAGTCTTTCCTAGAATAATACACCAAACCAACTGGTTACCTAACAAACGATGCTTAGCCCTGAAAACATACATACAAATAACATAAAGACTGAGCAGGTCATATTTACAAATAGGTATGTACAAAAATGCATAAATCAATAATGAGAAAAAGACTGAATGTAAAAGAGAGTAAGGTGAGGTCTATGGGAAAGTTTGGCAAGGAAGAAAAATTGAAGGAGACATAATATAATCACAACATTGTGAGGAAAAGAAAGGAGAATCAGAGTTCTCGTCAAAGAAATATTTATTATCTATTCTTACTCTTTTTTTTCCTAGAAAGTTCAGCATTCATAGAATGTTCTTCTTACTGATAGACACTGATGCCTTGGATTCCCATAAATGCCTCTCATTTAGCTTGAATAAGCCTCAGTTTTTCATTCTTGGTCTCTACATCCATGTTTCATGAGAACATGGTGTGACTATCCACAAAGAAGTCAACCTGAAGCAAGAGAATCATTTCTGGCTTGTTCGTCTCCCTTTGAGCTTTCCCCATCCTTCCAAGAATCTTAGTGAAGCCACCTTGTCAGTCTGTATCCACAGGATACTGGCTTCTTGGCTTATGGCTGCACACCACAATTATAATGATCACTGAAATGCTCACAGTATTTATCCTTTTGCCTTTTCAGTGTCACAGAATATCCAGAGTAGTAATCTTACATCACTAGATGGTGCCTGTCACTCTGTAGTTTAAAATGAGTTATGGAGCTTTGTCTTCATTGTTTTCAAGTTAATTTCAAACAGTTCTTTCAAAAATTGTTATGCATTTATTTTACTAAACATTGGGCTTCATTAGGACATCTTCAAATATATATGTGTGTGTGTGTGTGTGTGTGTGTGTGTGTGTGTGTGTGTGTGTGTGTCTTTGATAATATTTACCCTTATGTGCTTGGGATCTAGGACCAAAAGACATCTCTTCACATCAAGATAGAATATAAAAAGAATCATGTGTGAACCATAAATATTAAGATAATTAAGAAAAATAGTGGTGTTGTAGAAAGGAACTATATCTCTTTGAATAAATAAAGTCATGAAGTACAGAAATAAAACTGGGAGTCAATGGTTTTATGCATTTTTGTAAAAGTTGCTCTTATGTACAAAAGACTGTTTTAAAGGATTTAGTGGAACATCATCTCAGAATAAAGCATTTAAAGAAGAATATTGCAAATCTTCTCTACCTATCTATCTGTCTGTCTGTCTGTCTGTCTATCTATCTACCTATCTTTCTACTTGACAAAGAATATACAGTTACTCTGCATTGCTACAACAAAATACCTGACACAATCTACTTACAAAGTAAAAAGGTTTATTTAATAACCTCTTTAGACGTTTAAGTCCAGATTCAGCATCCCCATTTAGTGATGTACTAACTATGGCATCACACCATGTAAGGTGAATGCAAAAGAGCTAACTTTGTTTCAGAAAAGAAGTAAGAGCTCTGGTTGATAATGTATCAATTTGTTTTAAGAACTCATTCATCAAGACAAGCATTAGCTTCTCAGAGCAATACCCCACCCACAATGACCTAATTACCTTACATCAGCCCCAATTCTTAAGTATCCAAACCACCCACCAATAGCACCACACTAGGACCCAGATTCTAAACACTCAAACCTTTGGAAGAACAGAGAACATCTGCACTATAACACATTGGTTTAGACATTAACTTGAAGTTAACCTATGTTGCTTCCCAAGAAATGCTTCATTGTCAATAAAACTGGCAAAATGCACTCTCCTAATATGTTTTACTATAATCAGTAACAGGGAATTTAACAATTTTAGAACATATTAATAATTGTAGAAAGCAAGCAAACTCAATATGGCATTTCTATACATGAAAGCAATGCTATTTGATCATATATATCACCTGTGTTCTCCACTATCTCCCCTGTCTTCTTCTTTACCCTCTCTCTTACCTTACCTTTGATAATTGTGTTTTTACTTTCACCCCATATTTCCCTTCCAGGTTTAAAATGGCAGAAAACATACAATGTTTGTGTTTTCGGACTGGTTTATTGCAGTTGACATGATGCTTTTTGTTCCACCCATTTTCTGCAAATGACATGATTTCGTTCTTCTCTATGGATGGATAAAACTCATGTGCATACATAAAATTTTTTCTTTGTTTACTCATCTCTTGATGGATACCTTGGCTGAGTCTCTAACTCAGCTGTTGGAGTAAGGCAGTAGTAAACATACATGTGCAGGAATCTACAGCAACTGACTTTGATACTTTTAAATCTGTACCCTAAAGTGGAAAGTGGGTCGCAAGGAAGTTATATTTTCAATTTTCTGATGAACCATCCCTCTGAGTTCTATAGATATTATATGAGCTTATATCCAAGTAAAAGTACAAATGTTTCATTTTTTGTGCATCTTTGTGGTTATTTAATTAGTTGGGTTTTTGCTTGTTTGAAGGGGTTGGTGGGGTTTTTTGTTTTTTGTTTTTGTTTTTTTATTTGTTTGGTCTTAGCCATTTTAACCAGGTCAAGTAGAATATAATGCAATTTTGAATCGTATTTTTAAACAGGTAAGGATAGTGAGTGTTTTCGTGTATTTATTAGCTATCTGTAATTTACATTTAAAAAGCAACTGTTTAGAACAATTGCCCATTTATTGACTCAGTCATTTTTATTTTTTTTAGATAATTAAGTGCTTTATATATTATAAAATTCCCTTTTAGATAAAATAATGATAAAGACTTTCTTTCCTTCCTTAGTATCTTTCTTCAATTTGGTTGTTTCTTTAGCTATCAACTTGTGTTTTGATAGAACACTATTTCATCTTTATTAAGGCTCTTATCATGTGATCTGCTAGAGTCTTATTCTGAAAGCCCTTTCATATGATACATTCTGAAGGCTTTCTAACATGTTTCCTTGTAGTAATTGCAGAATGATCTGTTTAAAGCCAAGGCACTCATGTTCAAACTTTCCTTTAGTTAGGTGTTTCATTAGTTTATCCACTTCAATTGTGTGTGTGTGTGTGTGTGTGTGTGTGTGTGTGTGTGTGTACACTCACGTATTTATCTTTGTATATGCCAAGGACAGATGTTTACTATAGGCATCTTTCCCTAATACCTATAATCATTCTTATTTTTTTAAGTATGGTATTTGGGGCTCAACAATTAGTGCCAGTGTCTGGTCAACAAGTCTCAGTGTTCTGTTTGTCTTTGCCACTTTAGCTCTGGCTTCTTAGGTAGATCCTCAGAAGGCAAACTCAAGTCTTCATGCTTGAGTAGCAAGCATTTTACCAATGGAGACATCATTCCAGTCCCTTCAAGTTACATATCTTATGGTTTTCTTGGACATAGGTTGCAAGACTACTTATGTGATAAGATATTATATGTGCCTGCTGTGCACTTGAGATTGACACAAAAACGGTATGTGAAAAACCTGTTGCCCCTCAGCTGTGTAATGTTCCATCCTTTGCAAAATATCTGTGAAGGCTATTCCTTTCAGAGTATTTCTGCTTTCATTATTTGGCTCCTAGCTATAACGTTTGCCATCTTGCTTATTAAATCTCACTAACACTCCTCTAGAGAGGCATAATCAAGTGACTTTGGTATATGAAATAAAATCCTGCAAATGTTATTGCTGTGATTCCAAGATGTTTAAATCAGTCCCAAATGATGGGGTATACAAAAAACTCTGGGGAAAATAAAACCCATTTTGTAAGCTTGTAAATAGTCAATTTAACCTTATTCTTTAGTGGAAGAGAATACAATCTTCACCTTTAGTCCATTCATAAAGGTTAATGTTGAAACAGTCTGACAGACTTTATAATCAGGCACTTGGGAAGCACCTTTTGTTTTGTAGTTTACTAGTTTATACTGTATGCATTATGTGGGAGTGTATTTTTTCAGCCTCTGCACATATTCAGGGAAAAAAGGGAAAACTCAAACATCAAAATATTTTATTGTCTTTCATAAGTTTTCAACTCTACTCTATGTCATTTTTGTTTTTGTTTTTTGTTTTTTGCCCATATATCTGTTTTATTTTATTTATTTTTTTTATTAACTTGAGTATTTCTTATATACATTTCGAGTGTTATTCCCTTTCCCGGTATCCGGGCAAACATCCCCCTCCCTCGTCCCCTTCCTTATGGGTGTTCCCCTCCCAACCCTCCCCCCATTGCCGCCCTCCCCACACCAGTCTAGTTCACTGGGGGTTCAGTCTGAGCAGGACCCAGGGTTTCCCTTTCCACTGGTGCTCTTACTAGGATATTCATTGCTACCTATGAGGTCAGAGTCCAGGGTCAGTCCATGTATAGTCTTTAGGTAGTGGCTTAGTCCCTGGAAGCTCTGGTTGCTTGGCATTGTTGTACATATGGGGTCTGGAGCCCCTTCAAGCTCTTCCAGTTCTTTCTCTGATTCCTTCAACGGGGGACCTATTCTCAGTTCAGTGGTTTGCTGCTGGCATTCGCCTCTGTATTTGCTGTATTCTGGCTGTGTCTCTCAGGAGCGATCTACATCCGGCTCCTGTCGGTCTGCACTTCTTTGCTTTATCCATCTTGACAAATTGGGTGGCTGTATATGTATGGGCCACATGTGGGGCAGGCTCTGAATGGGTGTTCCTTCTGCCTCTGTTTTAATCTTTGCCTCTCTCTTCCCTGCCAAGGGTATTCTTGTTCCCCTATTAAAGAAGGAGTGAAGCATTCACATTTTGATCATCCCTCTTGAGTTTCATTTGTTCTAGGCATCTAGGGTAATTCAAGCATTTGGGCTAATAGCCACTTATCAATGAGTGCATACCATGTATGTCTTTCTGTGATTGGGTTAGCTCACTCAGGATGATATTTTCCAGTTCCAACCATTTACCTACGAATTTCATAAAGTCGTTGTTTTTGATAGCTGAGTAATATTCCATTGTGTAGATGTACCACATTTTCTGTATCCATTCCTCTGTTGAAGGGCATCTGGGTTCTTTCCAGCTTCTGGCTATTATAAATAAGGCTGCAATGAACATAGTGGAGCACGTGTCTTTTTTATATGTTGGGGCATCTTTTGGGTATATGCCCAAGAGAGGTATAGCTGGATCCTCAGGCAGTTCAATGTCCAATTTTCTGAGGATCCTCCAGACTGATTTCCAGAATGGTTGTACCAGTATGCAATCCCACCAACAATGGAGGAGTGTTCCTCTTTCTCCACATCCTCGCCAGCATCCGCTGTCACCTGAGTTTTTGATCTTAGCCATTCTCACTGGTGTGAGGTGAAATCTCAGGGTTGTTTTGATTTGCATTTCCCTTATGACTAAAGATGTTGAACATTTCTTTAGGTGTTTCTCAGCCATTGGGCATTCCTCAGCTGTGAATTCTTTGTTTAGCTCTGAACCCCATTTTTAATAGGGTTATTTGTTTCCCTGTGGTCTAACTTCTTGAGTTCTCTGTATATTTTGGATATAAGGCCTCTATCTGTTGTAGGATTGGTAAAGATCTTTTCCCAATCTGTTGGTTGCCGTTTTGTCCTAACCACAGTGTCCTTTGCCTTACAGAAGCTTTGCAGTTTTATGAGATCCCATTTGTCGATTCTTGATCTTAGAGCATAAGCCATTGGTGTTTTGTTTAGGAAATTTTTTCCAGTGCCCATGTGTTCCAGATGCTTCCCTAGTTTTTCTTCTATTAGTTTGAGTGTGTCTGGTTTGATGTGGAGGTCCTTGATCCACTTGGACTTAAGCTTTGTACAGGGTGATAAGCTTGGATCGATATGCATTCTTCTACATGTTGACCTCCAGTTGAACCAGCACCATTTGCTGAAAATGCTATCTTTTTTCCATTGAATGGTTTTGGCTCCTTTGTCAAAAATCAAGTGACCATAGGTGTGTGGGTTCATTTCTGGGTCTTCAATTCTATTCCATTTGTCTATCTGTCTGTCTCTGTACCAATACCATGCAGTTTTTATCACTATTGCTCTGTAATACTGCTTGAGTTCAGGGATAGTGATTCCCCCTGAAGTCCTTTTAGTGTTGAGGATAGCTTTAGCTATCCTGGGTTTTTTGTTATTCCAGATGAATTTGCAAATTGTTCTGTCTAACTCTTTGAAGAATTGGATTGGTATTTTGATGGGGATTGCATTGAATCTGTAGATTGCTTTTGGTAAAATGGACATTTTTACTATATTAATCCTGCCAATCCATGAGCATAGGAGATCTTTCCATCTTCTGAGGTCTTCTTCAATTTCCTTCTTCAGTGTCTTGAAGTTCTTATTGTACAGATCTTTTACTTGCTTGGTTAAAGTCACACCGAGGTACTTTATATTATTTGGGTCTATTATGAAGGGTGTCGTTTCCCTAATTTCTTTCTCGGCTTGTTTCTCTTTTGTATAGAGGAAGGCAACTGATTTATTTGAGTTAATTTTATACCCAGCCAATTTGCTGAAGTTGTTTATCAGCTTTAGTAGTTCTCTGGTGGAACTTTTGGGATCACTTAAATATATTATCATATCGTCTGCAAATAGTGATATTTTGACTTCTTCTTTTCCGATCTGTATCCCCTTGACCTCCTTTTGTTGTCTGATTGCTCTGGCTAGATCTTCAAGAACTATATTGAATAAGTAGGGAGAGAGTGGGCAGCCTTGTCTAGTCCCTGATTTTAGTGGGATTGCTTCAAGTTTCTCTCCATTTAGTTAATGGTAGCAACTGGTTTGCTGTATGTGGCTTTTACTATGTTCAGGTATGGGCATTGAATTCCTATTCTTTCCAGGACTTTTATCATGAAGGGGTGTTGAATTTTATCAAATGCTTTCTCAGCATCTAATGAAATGATCATGTGGTTTTGTTCTTTCAGTTTGTTTATATAATGGATCACGTTGATGGTTTTCCGTATATTAAACCATCCCTGCATGCCTGGGATGAAGCCTACTTGGTCATGGTGGATGATTGTTTTGATGTGCTCTTGGATTCGGTTTGCCAGAATTTTGTTGAGTATTTTTGCGTCGATATTCATAAGGGAAATTGGTCTGAAGTTCTCTTTCTTTGTTGTGTCTTTGTGTGGTTTAGGTATAAGAGTAATTGTGGCTTCGTAGAAGGTATTCGGTAGTGATCCATCTGTTTCAATTTTGTGGAATAGTTTGGATAATATTGGTATGAGGTCTTCTATGAAGGTTTGATAGAATTCTGCACTAAACCCGTCTGGACCTGGGCTCTTTTTGGGTGGGAGACCTTTAATGACTGCTTCTATTTCCTTAGGAGTTATGGGGTTGTTTAACTGGTTTACTGTTCCTGATTTAACTTCGGGACCTGGTATCTGTCTAGGAAATTGTCCATTTCCTGAAGATTTTCAAGTTTTGTTGAATATAGGTTTTTATAGTAAGATCTGATGATTTTTTGAATTTCCTCTGAATCTGTAGTTATGTCTCCCTTTTCATTTCTGATTTTGTTAATTTGGACGCACTCTCTGTGTCCTCTCGTTAGTCTGGCTAAGGGTTTATCTATCTTGTTGATTTTCTCAAAGAAGCAACTTTTGGTTCTGTTGATTCTTTCTATGGTCCTTTTTGTTTCTACTTGGTTGATTTCAGCTCTGAGTTTGATTATTTCCTGCCTTCTACTCCTCCTGGGTGTATTTGCTTCTTTTTGTTCTAGAGCTTTTAGGTGTGCTGTCAAGCTCCTGACATATGCTCTTTCCTGTTTCTTTCTGCAGGCACTCAGCGCTATGAGTTTTCCTCTTAGCACAGCTTTCATTGTGTCCCATAAGTTTGGGTATGTTGTACCTTCATTTTCATTAAATTCTAAAAAGTTTTTAATTTCTTTCTTTATTTCTTCCTTGACCATGTTATCGTTGAGTAGAGCATTGTTCAATTTCCAAGTATATGTGGGCATTCTTCCTTGATTGTTATTGAAGACCAGTTTTAGGCCGTGGTGGTCTGATAGCACGCCTGGGATTATTTCTATCTTTCTGTACCTGTTGAGGCCCGTTTTTTGACCAATTATATGGTCAATTTTGGAGAAAGTACCATGGGGAGCTGAGAAGAAGGTATATCCTTTTGCTTTAGGATAGAATGTTCTATAAATATCCGTTAAGTCCATTTGGCTCATGACTTCTCTTAGTCTGTCTACATCTCTGTTTAATTTCTGTTTCCATGATCTGTCCATTGATGAGAGTGGGGTGTTGGAATCTCCCACTATTATTGTGTGAGGTGCAATGTGTGTTTTGAGCTTTAGTAAGGTTTCTTTTACATATGTAGGTGCCCTTGTATTTGGGGCATAGATATTTAGGATTGAGAGTTCATCTTGGTGGATTTTTCCTTTGATGAATATGAAGTGTCCTTCCTAATCTTTTTTGATGACTTTAAGTTGAAAATTGATTTTATTTGATATTAGAATGGCTACTCCAGCTTGCTTCTTCTGACCATTTGCTTGGAAAATTGTTTTCCAGCCTTTCACTCTGAGGTAATGTCTGTCTTTGTCTCTGAGGTGTGTTTCCTGCAGGTAGCAGAATGCAGGGTCCTCGTTGCGTATCCAGTTTGTTAATCTATGTCTTTTTATTGGGGAGTTGAGGCCATTGATGTTGAGAGATATTAACGAATAGTGATTATTGCTTCCCGTTGTATTCATATTTGGATGTGAGGTTATGTTTGTGTGTTTTCATTCTCTTTGTTTTGTTGCCAAGACGATTAGTTTCTTGCTTCTTCTAGGGTATAGCTTGCCTCCTTATGTTGGGCTTTACCATTTATTATCCTTTGTAGTGCTGGAATTGTAGAAAGATATTGTGTAAATTTGGTTTTGTCATGGAATATCTTGGTTTCTCCATCTATGTTAATTGAGAGTTGCAGGATACAGTAACCTGGGCTGGCATTTGTGTTCTCTTAGGGTCTGTATGACATCAGTCCAGGATCTTCTGGCCTTCATAGTTTCTGGCGAGAAGTCTGGTGTGATTCTGATAGGTCTGCCTTTATATGTTACTTGACCTTTTTCCCTTACTGCTTTTAATATTCTTTCTTTATTTTGTGCATTTGGTGTTTTGACTATTATGTGACGGGAGGTGTTTCTTTTCTGGTCCAATCTATTTGGAGTTCTGTAGGCTTCTTGTATGCTTATGGGTATCTCTTTTTTTAGGTTAGGGAAGTTTTCTTCTATGATTTTGTTGAAGATATTTACTGGTCCTTTGAGCTGGGAGTCTTCACTCTCTTCTATACCTATTATCCTTAGGTTTGATCTTCTCATTGAGTCCTGGATTTCCTGTATGTTTTGGACCAGTAGCTTTTTCCGCTTTACATTATCTTTGACAGTTGAATCAATGATTTCTATGGAATCTTCTGCTCCTGAGATTCTCTCTTCCATCTCTTGTATTCTGTTGGTGAAGCTTGTATCTACAGCTCCTTGTCTCTTCTTTTGGTTTTCTATATCCAGGGTGGTTTCCATGTGTTCTTTCTTGATTGCTTCTATTTCCATTTTTAATTCCTTCAACTGTTTGATTGTGTTTTCCTGGAATTCTTTCAGGGATTTTTGTGACTCCTCTCTATGGGCTTCTGCTTGTTTATTTATGATTTCCTGATATTCTTTCAGGGATTTTTGTGTCTCCTCTCTATGGGCTTCTACTTGTTTATTTATGTTTTCCTGGAATTCTTTCAGGCATTTTTGCGATTCCTCTCTGTAGGCTTCTTCTTGTTTATCAATGTTTTCCTGTGTTTCTCTAAGGGAGTTCTTCATGTCTTTCTTGAAGTCCTCCAGCATCATGATCAAATATGATTTTGAAACTAGATCTTGCTTTTCTGGTGTGTTTGGACATTCCATGTTTGTTTTGGTGGGAGAATTGGGCTCCGATGATGCCATGTAGTCTTGGTTTCTGTTGCTTGGGTTCCTGCGCTTGCCTCTCGCCATCAGATTATCTCTAGTGTTACTTTGTTCTGCTATTTCTGACAGTGGCTAGACTGTCCTATAAGCCTGTGTGTCAGGAGTGCTGTAGACCTGTTTTACTGTTTTCTTTCAACCAGTTATGGGGACAGAGTGTTCTGCTTTCGTGCGTGTAGTTTTTCCTCTGTACAGGTCTTCAGCTGTTCCTGTGGGCCTGTGTCTTGAGTTCACCAGGCAGGTCACTTGCAGCATACAAGTTGGTCTTACCTGTGGTCCCGAGGCTCAAGTTCTCTCGCGGGGTGCTGCCCACGGGCTCTCTGCAGTGGCAGCAATCAGGAAGACCTGTGCCGCCCCTTCTGGGAGCTTCAGTGCACCAGGGTTCCAGATGGCCTTTGGTGTTTTCCTCTGGCGTCTGAGATGTGTGTGCAGAGAGCAGTCTCTTCTGGTTTCCCAGGCTTGTCTGCCTCTCTGAAGGTTTAGCTCTCCCTCCCACGGGATTTGGGTGCAGAGAACTGTTTATCTGGTCTGTTTCCTTCAGGTTCCGGCGGTGTCTCAGGAAGGGGTCCTGCCGCTCCTGGGCCCTCCCCTACGGGAACCCAGAGGCCTTATACAGTTTCCTCTTGGGCCAGGGATGTGGGCAGGGGTGGGCAGTGTTGGTGGTCTCTTCCGCTCTGCAGCCTCAGGAGTGCCCACCTGCCCAGGCGGTGAGGTCTCTTTCCCACGGGGTCTGGGTCTATGTCATTTTTGTAAAGACTATCTAGAACTTTGACACACAGTAACCAGCAACCTGTATGATTCTTTAATGTGCGTTGTTGTTTGAGAATTTAATAACATTACTATTGGTAAATAGTCCGATAGTCAGACCTTAAGTACTTCAGCAAAGCACCTTTCTATCTAAAAATGTTCCATGTAGACAACAGATTGAAGAAAGAAAAAGGAAGAAAGAAAATCATTAGATGACATGCAATATTTTCACAACACAACATAACAAAACAAAAACATAAAATCAAAATGTTCAAAAGAGAAGGACGTGTCCAAGATACAAGATGGTGATGAATAATTATATATAGATTACCTAGCAAGCAGACATGAACAAATCTTTAAACATTCTTCTAAAGAGGAAAATCATTACATGATACTACTGTTCTGAAATAGCAAGATTTTGATGTATTATTTTCTTTTCTTTGATTATTTTACAAAGATTGTTGCTATAAGAAACTAGAAAATATACTGGCAAGGGTCAGGGAGACAGGAATTATCATATACGGTGGAGGGGATTGTTAAGTGAATTCAGATTGCATATACTAAGGAAATCAGGAAAGAGTGCCCCTCAAGTAATAAAAGTATAATACAAGAAACCAATTACAAGAATACTGAGTATATTCATTGAGGAATAAAGGATATAATTTAAAAGAAATACCTAAGTACCTTTTCTTAGTATCATAGTATTCATAATACCCAGGGATAGAACAGCCTACATATTCATTGAAAGATAATAAAGACAATCTTTTTCTCTCCCTCTCATACACACACAGAGGAGGGTACTGTCCTTTAATAATAAAATGCATCATTTTCAGAAAAATGGGTGGAATTTTGCTCTGTTAAATGAATTAAGTCAGATTTTAAAAGACCTTTATCAGGGCTGGAGAGATGGCTCAGCCGTTAAAGGCTAGGCTCACAACCAAATATATAAATGACCTTTATCACATTATTCCTCATAAGTGTAAACTACAAACTAAAAGAATAGATGGAGTTTAAAAAGTAACTGTAAAAAAAGAAAAGGGAGAGATTTAAAAAATAGGGAAAAAAAGCATTAGAGGTGAGATGAGTAACAGGGGAATAGCCATAAGAAAATTATCTTGTATGCACATGTAAAAGTATTACAGTTAAGCCTACTATTACTATATACAGTAAAAATATTTTCCTTAATTTATTTACTTATTCAGTTTACATTCCATCCAGATCCCAGAAGCCCTATCTCTTCTCCTCCCAGTTCCACCCTCACAGTCCATTCCCCCTTCCTCCCTTCTACTTCTACTATGAGAAGGGAAAGCTCCTAATGGGCACCAACCCTCCCTGGCACATCACGTCACAGCAGGACTAGGTGCATCCTCTCCCACTGGGGAACGGGAGTCTAATAGAGGCAACAGAATCAGTGTCAGTATCCACTCCACTTGTTAGGGGACCCATATGGAGACCATGACACACATCTGTTACATCTATCCAGCCCCTACACATTCTTTGGTTGGTGATTCAGTTTCTGTGAGCCCCCATGGGCCAAGATTAGTTGACTATGTAGGTCTTCTTGTGGTGTCTCTGACCTCTCTTGCTATCTCAGTTCTTCCTTCCTTTCTTCATGAGACTTCCCGAGGTCTGCCTAAGGTTTAGCTGTGGGTCTCTGCATCTGTTTCCATCAGCTGCTAGATGAAGCCTCTCAGAGGACAGTTATACTAGAGTACTGTCTGCAATCATAACAGAGAATCATTAATACTGTCAGCAGTCGGCTCTCTCACATGATATGGGTCTCAAGTTGGGGCAGTCGTTGTTTAGCCATCTCCTAAATCTCTACTTCATCTTTTTTCCTGGTCATCATGTAGGCAGGACACATTTTGGATCAAAGATTTTGTGGGTGAGTTGTTGCTTCTTCCTTTACTGGGACTTCTTCCTGACTGCATGAGGTGGCAACATCAGCCACTACATCCCCTGTTGCTAAGAGTCTCAGCTAGAGTCACCCCTGTAGACTCCTGTGAGCCTTCTTCCTCCCAGATGTCCAGCTCATCACGGAGATGCCCCTATCCATTTCCCTTATTTCTCCTAGCCCTCTCAACACCCTTTATCTCCCCACCTGATCCCTACCCCCAGACTATTTTTAAAGGACTTTGATTAGAAAGGAGGTGTGTGTGTGTGTGTGTGTGTGTGTGTGTGTGTGTGTGTGTGTGTAAGCAAAAGTGTGTGTACATATGCCTGTGTGTGGGCAAGCAAGAAGAGAATGCTTGGCTTCTTCTTCTATCACTCCTTGATTTACTCCCTATAAACAGAGTCTGCCACTAGACCTGGATATTGCCATTTTGGATTTGGCTGTCAGCTAGAAAGCCCCAGTAATCCATCTGCATTCACCTCCTATCACTAGTGTTATAATTTTCTGTGGTCATAGTTAGATTTTTATATAAATGGTAGAGATGTAAACTCATGTTCTTATGCTTGAACACCAAGGATTCTTGCACACTGAATTAGCTTCCCAGCTTTAGGGAAGATCACTGTACTATGATAATATACTTTGTCTATTCAACTTATTTCATATGACTATGTGATCAACAGTGGTCTCTTCACAAATATTTCATCAGCAGATACCTCAGATAGACCACATGGGCAAGGATCTTCAGAATTTTTGAATGTTTAATTTTCAATATTTTTTCAGTCTGGATATCTCATAGTTTAGGCATATTTGGGCAATTGCCCTTTACCTTTTCCTTTAAATTATAAAATTAGGATCCTTGCTCTGTCCCCTCCCAATATACAACTGTCCTTTAGGAAGTGCTGACATAAGAACCCACAGTGATATTAATGAGCTAACCTAAGAATCTATATGTGATTTACTAAACAGAGTTAGAGGCATGGCTACCTATGTCATTTGCTGTCCAGATGTTTTCACACAAGCTCCAGATGCCAGACATGGAGCTTCAGGGTTTGGTGTACATTCTTTGGGCTATCATTGTTTTGCTCTGCTTGTTATGCATTTCTCCTTTCCTTTTAATTGTAGTTATATCTCCAAGACAAGGAAGACTAAACTCTATCAGCAGATGTTAGAAACTAAAAGAAAGACCCCAGACACAGATTATTCCTACAGAAAGAAGCAAACCTGCTGATACCTGGCAATTTTTCATTTCCTTTATCTCTTTCCCTCATCAAAAAACTGTACATAGTTCTTTTACATCTTACTCAGTGTTTTACTCTTTTTTCACTGTAGATCAAGATAAATACAGTAAGCAGTAGGGATGCCACAGCCTAAATATTCTCTTGTCTTGAAATTTCCTCTGCCAAACAAATTATCCATGATCTCTAAACTTGACTTAGTTCAAATTCTCAGTACATGTGCAAAATGAAATCAGATTCTTGGTCAACATATAAAACTAATTTTTAGCCTAATTCTTAATAGAGTCCTTCTTTGCCTCTGAAATCTCACAAGTTAGTCCCCTACTGTTCTTGTTTCTCTCAGCATTCTTGTCTTCTTAACCCCCACAAGAACTCTGGTTCTGTTATGTTACAACATTTCTAGCCACAAGTACCAAATTCTTTTGCATTCCAGCCAAAAAGTTAGTTTCAATGTTCTGAGAACCACATGGTCAGGTTTATCACAACAATGGCCCTACTTCTTGGCAATAATTTTCTTTCTTACGCAGTTTTCTTACTTAGTTTATCCTTTTGTTATAAAACACAAATCTACCATTCTCCTCATCATTCCAATTACAGAGTACTTCTTGTTGTCTTTGTAACATATCCTTTTAAAACTTGCAAGCAAAACTCGAGTTGATTCTTCACAGAACATAGTTGTATTCAGGCATGAGTGAGCTTTGTGACAGCCTGTTGTGGGACATTTGGTGTGTTTTCAGATTCTCATTTAAAACTATCCAACTGATTCTTAAGCTACTGAAAATGCTTCTGGTTAATACCCTAAGCTATCTTCTGTCAGTAGTAGCTAGCAACCCTGGAAAGACTCTTCTGTTTTTACCCTGTATCTAGCAAACAACATCACTGCATTCATTTGAAAAGGTACAGGAAAGTTACCCAAGGCATCCATGAAATTAAATAATGATCTACCTCCCAACACACCAGAAATTATTTATTCATTAAAAGTGACATTTTCATTCTCCACAATTTCTTTGTGAGCATGTTTAACATCAATTCATGGTAGTACACCTTAGCATAGAAATCCTATCTATATAATAGAAACAACGGCTTCCAGTAATTATTAGGTCAAGTCTTCTCCCTTCACCATTCCTGATGGATACCTTGATGTCTTCCACAAGCACTCTTTTCTAGAGACTTACTAAACTCCATAAAGGTCCTAGAGCTATTTGGAGCATAGTTTGCAAAGTAGAATGTCATAACATTCTTTCATTCTCCCAAACAAGGACAAAACTCTGCAGGAAGAAGTGGTGTCATGATAGGTTAGTGCTGAAGCACAGCCTACAACTTCGTCTCCTCATTTGTCATTTGAACTTTGTTTTCTTTTTTGTTCATCCCTTATTAGGCCATATCCAGGCACAATTAAACAAAGTACATTATATCATGCAGATAGTTCACAGACAAATCTTAGCTAAATGTAAAGCATTACTAAAATAAAAAGGTCAATTTAGAGTTTAATGAAAGCTGCAAATATGTCAGTGTTTTTTCTTTTTGCACACCATCCAACAGAGCTGCCCATTTAAAATAAGAGAACTGGAAGCAGAAATCAGATACAGTTTTAAGTCATTATTATTTAAGTTATGTTAGAAATGTTTCCTTCTAAGCAATGTAATATAATTGACCCCATATCTTATAATAAGCTCTGGTCTATCAGAATATGAAGAAATTGCATTGGGAAGACACATAGGGAAATGTACAAATGAGAATGGAGATAAATGAAAATGGAGATGATATAAAAAAGGTATAGGTAACAATGAAGATGTGGTATGTTTTTGAAAGTGCAGCAGAAGTGAAAATTAGTATTTTGATGCCAAAATGCTGCTGGAATTTTTAATGTATTATGTATGTTGAAATAACTAGTACATGTAGCAAGATTACCTGTGTAACTAGGGGATTTTACCATGGCTGAATCTACTTTCTTCCCTCTGCTATATGTGCCGAATCTAGAAATGCAAGTTATTTACTTATATTTTTATTAATAGAGATGAAATAACTATTCTAAAGACCAGGGATCATACAAATGCGATTGGAGAGATTTTTCATGGGGGAAAATATATGTATTAATAACATAATGCACACAATCATGAAATATCAGCTCTTATGATAGAAAGCTGAGTCAAGAACTATGTGAGGCAGGATCAAACATGAAATTCACAGAATAAGCCTGTGTTTACCTCTTGATCAATAGATAAACAACCCTCACTCCCCCATATTTTGCCATTTTAGGTAAGATGGATTTTACTGTACAAATAGCTTTGGGATGTGGGAGTCTCCCAGGAATGCGTGGGGATGATCTTAGCCAAGATGCCCAACAGTGAGGAGATGAAATCTGAGGAGACCACCTACAGTAGACAGACAAGGTCCCCAGTGGAGGAATGGGGTCACCAACACACCTGTCAAAATTTAAACAGAATTATTCCTGTGAAAGAATGCAGGGACAAAAAACAGGACAGAGATGGAAGAAAAAGCCATCCAGTGACTGACCCGACTTGGGATCCATTCAATGGATGGGCCCAAATGTCCGACACTATTATTGATACCATATTGTGCTTGCAGACAGGAGGCTAGCTAACATGGTTGTCCTCTGAGAGGCTCTACCAACAGCTGACTGAGACAGATACAGATACTTACAGGCAACCATTGGACTGAGGTCAGGTACCCCAATAAAAGAGTTAGGGGCATGATTGAAAGACCTCAAGGGGATAGCAACACCATAGGAACAGCAACAGTATCAACTGACCCAGACCCCTCAGTGCTACCAGAGCCTAAACCACCAACCAAAGAGTATACATGGGCTGGACCATGGCCCTCAGAACATATGTAACAGAGAATGACCTTATCTAGCCTCAGGGAGAGATGATGAGCCTTATCCTATAAAGACTTGATGCCCCAAGAAAGAGAAATATGTGTATGGGGGGGGTAGGAATGGGTGAGGGGGTGGGTGGAAGCACCCTCTAAGAGGCAAAGGGGAGAACAGATGGGGTGAAGAACTCTTGGAGGAGGGACTGGGAAAGGGGACAACATTTGGAATATAAATGAATAAAACCTTTTTAAAAATATTTTTAAAAAGAAGAAAAGAGGGTAAAAGGAGGAACAAAGGGACAGAGGGAGAAAAAGAGCAAACAAGGAGGGGAAAAATACTTGTAGGGGAAGCTAACTGATTGATAATATGGAGACAAAAGAAGGTTAGGATATTTTGTCATTTTTTCCATTAAATAATTTTTCTGCATAAATTTATAAACTCAGTAAAGTGCAATGGCCAAACCTTTACCTCAGTGGTCTGGAAGCTGATTATACTTTCCTCTGAATCAAAAAATCAAAAAGGAGATTTTCAAACTTTGTCCTATAGCTACCAACTTATACTCAAGTGACATATGGACCAAAAAAAAAGTTAGCTGGAAAAAGAGGTAAAATATAGAAAGGTAGCTTCTATGTACTATGAGAAACATGTCCAAACTTTGTATTCCTGGGGAAGTTGTAGTTTCCTCCAAAAGTGGACACTGAATCCTTTAATGTCAAGAATGCTGGCTAAGGCTGCATAACATGAAAGATAACATCTTTCTACAATCTTGGCCTCTTCAAAGTCCTTTCTAGCTACCAAGATGAGACCCATGAAGTTTTTAGGGATGAAAGCAAAACTTGCCAGAGAATGAACAAAATAATTTGCTGAACAGACATACTCAACATTACACCTGATTGTAAAAAATAAGCTATCCTGTGGATTTCTTCCCATTCTTGTCTCATTTTTTAATTGTATATTTTATTATTTACATTTCAAATGTTATCCCCTTCCCCAGTTTCCCCTCTAGAAACCCTCTATTCCAGGCCCCCTCTCCCTGCTTCTATGAGGATGGTCCCCCACCTACCTACCCACTCCTGCCTCCCCACCCTGGCATTCAAGGCCTACAGTGGGGTCATCAAGTCTTCACAGGAACAAGGGCTTCTCCTCCCACTGATGTCCAACAAGATCATCCTCTGCTACCTATGTGACTGGAGTCATGGGTTGCTCCATGTGTACTTTTTGGTTGCTGATTTATTCCCTGGGAGCTCTGAGGAGGGGGATCTGTTTGGTTGGTAATATTGTTCTGCCTATGGGTTTGCAAATCTCTTCAGCTCTTTCAGTTCTTCCCCTAAGTCCTCCATTGTGGTGTCCATGCTTAGTCAAATAGTTGGCTATGAGCATCCACATGTGTATATGTCAGACTCTGGCAGAACCTCTTGGGAGACAGCTATATCAGGCTCCTGTCAGCATGCACCTCTTGGCATCTGCAATAGTGTCTGGATTGGCGTTTGCATATGGGATGGATTCCAGGTGGGGCAGTGTCTGGATGGCCTTTCCTTCAGTCTTTGCTCCACACTTTGTCTCTGTATTTCCTACTGAGAGTATGTTTCTATCGTTTTCTAGCACAATATCATCCAATATTAGAATCTTGTAGGAGTGAAGATTGCATTATTGCAGAGAGCTATGAATTTTACTAGTCTATTTTTGTGAAAGAACCCACCACATCACATAGATTCCTTATAAAATACAATGTGGATTCATATACCCTTTCTTAACACGAGGCTAGAATTCACTGAGTCTTACAAACTCATTTTCTTCTAGGATTTGTAGTCTTCTATAAGGTAAAACTGAAAGTATTTAAATTAATGTGGGACTTTCTCGAGGAGTCCAGATCCTAAGTTGAGAATTCAAGTCCACAGTTCCCAATATCAGACACCCAGGACTGTCAAAGATAAGTGCAAGAGTCTATAAAGAGGCTTTATAGCTTAGAAAGATTAGAAGGAAGATTAGAAGCCCACCAAGACCATATTTCTATGGCTGTGGGGAAGAAAACTTGTGTTATAAAAGTTACAACTGCTGTGAAAAGAATGTAAGCATGAGTCCCAAGACCCACATTGCAAAGAGGTAGACTATAACCAACTTAGCAATGAGCGTAGAGTCAAAGAAAGGTTTCAGCCCTGGCTCCACTCCTTATTAGAGTAGTATTATTATTGTAGGTGTCAGCTACAGAATATTTGTTTAAATAAAACTGAGTGTCTTTCTATCCAACACCTCAAAACAGATGCATCCATACCAAACAAATAACCATATGGAAGCTTTCCAAAGTGTCTTTTTCCTTCTCACTTAATAGTGGTGATGTGGAATTCACACTACATTGCAATAAAAAGTTTTAAAATAACAATAATATTTAAAAACCTTCCTGGATTGGATCCCAGCTTAATCCATGGTGGCCCATTCTTGTTAGGTGTGGCCATTAAACCTTATATGCCTCTAAGGACATATCTAGAAAATGGACACTGTGATCTGATCCACACTTCTTGGGACTGACAGTAGAATTTGGTAAGATGTGGTTTGTACAACTACACTAAAATCTGTGAAATATGAATAGCAGTCAGATCATGTGACTAGTACAGTTTGCTTTACACAAAGAAAAGGAGTCTGTTTGGACTAAAAGTCTATTAATTGCTGTTAATGAGTATCATACCCATGACAACTTTTCAATAGTGAATTAAGCCAGTCAAGATCTTCAAGAATTATCGAATCATACTTAGTTCTGCCACTGATCCACTTTCATCATTTTTATTTCTAATTACTTGGTGTTATTTCTTTTCCTCTGAATTTGTTTCTCTGCATTGGAATGTAACTGCTACTAATGACAAGTCAAAGTGGTAATAATGAGTTACTATTGGTTCAGTGGACATCAGAAAAGATGAAGAAAATGGTGGAGGAGGAAGAAGGAAGGAGAAGAAAGAGGAGGAGGAAGGAAGAAAAAGAGCAAATAAAGAAAGGAAGGAAGGAAAGAAGAAAGAATATAAGGACCAGATGATACAAAGTGAAGAAAAGCTGTCTTCTGGGCATGACAGGACTATTATAGTCATGAACTCAAAGCAGATATGGTCAGTTACCTACATAAGACTTATATAATACTGAATCTGTGAATATCACATTATGGATGAGGTAGACACTTGTGAGGATCTCAACTCCTCCCAGAGTAGTTGTAGGCAATTAGTGGTTCCTGGGGGAAAAGTTGGGGCAATTACTGGTTTCTCAGTAGTATAGACACTGTCATTGTTCAAGTAAATTATTTTCCATCCATGGCAAACATAAATAAATACAGTGGGTTCCCAAAGAAGACAAAGAATTAGTAGAGAGGCAGAGTAAAAGAGAGAAAGGGGGAGAAAAAGAGAGAGAGAGACAGACAGACAGAGACACAGAGACAGAGACACAGAGACAGACAGAGACATAGAGACAGAGACAGATGGAGAATGACTGTGATAGAATAATAAAGACAATAATAAATTCAACAGAAGCATATTTTTGTCAGATGGGCTCAATTGTCAGAGAGGTATTGTTGTAATATATAGAAGACAAAAACTCAGAGACTTACAGGCAAACAACAATGGTTAATTCTCTAATTCCTCTGACAAAATGACTGATCAAAAAAATGTATGAAAGGAAGAAATTTATTTTGGATCCCTTTCCCATAATATGGTATATCACGGCAGGGGTTCATAGCAAGAAAATCATTGGATAGCTGATTACATTGCATCTATGTAATCAGCAAGTAGAGAGAGGTCAAAGCCAGTGCTCAAATTGCTTTCTAGTTTTTCTTTAGTCTTCGATGCTAGCCTGTATGCCATTGCCATATTTAAGGTAGGTGTTCTTTGCTTAATTAATACAGTCCAGAAAATCCATCACAGAATGCCCAGGGGTTTGTGTACAAAAGGCATGGAAACTCAAAGGACAGAGATGAGTATCAAGTGTCTGTACCCAAGGAACACTGTAGATTGCTCTAGCTACCTCAAGAGGTAGCTGAAAAGTAGGAACACTCCTCCATTGTTGGTCAGAATGTAAGCTGGTACAACCACTTTGGAAATCAGTCTGGCGGGTCCTCAGAAAATTGGACATAATACTACTTGGGTATACAGCTCTACCACTCCTGGGATTACACCCAAAAGATGCTTCAACATATAACAAGGACACATGCTCCCCTATGTTCATAAAAGCTTAATTCATAATAGCCAGAAGCTGGAAAGAACCAATATGTCCATCAACAGAGGAATGCATATAGATAATGTGGTAGATTTACACAACAGAGTACTACTCTGCTATTAAAAACAGTGACTACAGGGTTGGGGATTTAGCTCAGCAGTAGAGTGCTTGCCTAGCGAGCACAAGGCCCTGGGTTCGGTCCCCAGCTCCGAAAAAAAAAAGAAAAAGAAAAAGAAAAAAAAACAGTGACTACATGAAATTCTTAAGCACATGGATAGAACTAGAAAATACCATTCTGAGTGAGGTAACCCAATCACAAAAGAACACACATGGTATGCACTCACTGATAAATGGATATTAGCCCCAAAGCGTGAATGCTACATGCCTTCTTAGAGGAGAGAACAAAATACTCGTGGGAGGAAATACAGGGACAAAGAGTGGAGCAGAGACTGAAGAAAAGGTCATTGAGGAACTGCCCCACCTTGGGATCCATCCCATATGCAGCCACCAAACCCAGTCAGTATTGCTGATGTCAAGAAGTGCTTGCTCAAGGAGCCAGATATGGGTGTCTCCTAAGAGTCTTTGCCAGAGCCTTACTGATACCAATTAAGATGCTTTCAGCTACCCATCAGTCTGAGCATGGGGACCCCAATGGAGGAATTAGAGAAAGGATCGAAGATGCTGAAGGGGTTTGCAATCCCATAGAAGAACAACAATATCAACCAACCAGACCCCACCAGAGCTCCCAGGAACTAAACCACCAACCAGTGAATATACATGGAGGGAATCTATGAGTCCAGCCACACATGTAACAGAGGATGGCATTGTACAGCCTCAGTAGGAAGCCCTTTGTCCTGTGATGGCTCCTTTCCCCAATGTAGATTAATGCCAGTGCATAGAAGTGGGAGTGGGTGGGTGGGAGTGGGAGCATCCTCATAGAAGCAGGGAGAAGGGAGACTGGGTATGGGAGGGGGGAGGGATAACATTTAAAATGTAAATACATAAATTATCCAAGAAAAAAGAGGTAGGCGAGGAGTTGATTCTACCTCCAGGTTCGGCCAGAGCTAATACTGTAGTTACCTTGGTTTCAGAGCTCTAGGCCTTTGCCTAGGAAACGCAAGTAGTCTAGGGTAAAAGGAAACAGTGTCTTATGGAACAAACTGATAAGAATCAAATTTCCCTGAGATACATAATTGCTAGACATTAGAGGGTGAGTCTTCTGGTATAAGTCTCTTGTATACTATGGTCTTAATTTTCTTTTTAATAAAATAAAAACCAACTTAAAGAATATTGTAATCCCCAGTGCAGGGGAATATGAGGGGAGCAGTATGGGGGAAGTATGGGGTGAATTCACGTATGGGGCAGGGAGAGGGGAGGGGATGGGGCTTATGGACAGGAAACTGGGAAGGGGAATAACATTTGAAATGTAAGTAAAGAAATATATCTAATAAAAAAGAATATTTTAAATTAAACTACTAGTATTTCTACAAAGCACTGTGACAGGAAATAACTGAGTTTTCTTGAGGTTGACAAGTGATCTGACTGTTGATGTTTGTCATAAATATCAATCTGAAGGTCTAGGAAAGAAGACAAACACAAAGAAGAGAGCTGCATTGGGAAAATACAAAGATGCAGTGCTGGGGACAACGGGACTCCAAGAAATCGTCCCAGTATTGGTAACTCCTAAAAGCAGAAAGGAGTGGCTCATACATGGAAGCTTGAACAGCACTTTGAGGGTGGGATCTCAAGAGCATTCAACCATGTACCTAAAATGAGGGTAGAGGGTGGTGAGATGGGAAAAGGGGGAAATGTCTCCTGCCTTAGCTTGTCATCTGGGGTGTTCTGGCAGCTTCCTCTGATCCAGTTCCAGTTGTTAGATTCCCGGGAGTCTTCTGAATACGTCACGCTCATTAGTCAACCCCATTCTCCTGTCTGCTAATGTCAAACCAACTTATCTGACCACAAGCCATCCTGACTCAGTCAGCAACTGTGTTCGCCTAACCCATTAGTGAGGTCACTTTTCTGTTTCCAGGGATAGAAAGCCAAATTTGAATTAGTTTACCAAAGGGAAAGTATTTTACTTTGTTTGTTGTAGATAAGTACAAGGAGTCTGATTATACATGTTTTAGAATTAGGGATTAAAGAAGAGTAGAGGAGGTGGGTGTTCTCTGATTTTAGTAGGGGTGGGGGTGTGGAGGAAGCACCTCAGTTGTGAGTTCCATTAGAATGAACACGGTGCTTGTTCTCTGAGTCACTCATCTGCTGGATGGGATTCTGATTTTGATGCAAATTGTCCTGGACACACAACCTGAATAGAGTCCCTGCATCCGGTGACATCTCTTCTGGAGTGGTTACATTTCAGAAAAGGACTATGGAGTTGTGTCAGAGGTAGATTGGGTAAACGGCTTCTCAAAGAGGATAGAAGCTCTCAACCCCACTGACAAATGTGTTGTTGAAAGGCACTGTGAATGATACTGGCAAAGGAAAGTAATCATCAGGGTCACCTAGTTATGAACTCTATGACCTAAATTAATGACTAGTCTTGAAGATGTACCAATGAAATGTTACTGAAGTACCAAAGCGCCTTGTAACTGCAGTTAAGTCCTACTCCGTACGAGGGAAGCTATCCCAGCTAAAGTGGCGGTGAATCTACTACTAACCAGGTCATAAAACATAAGAGAAAACCTGCTGTTATTGTTCTGCTAACTAAATGCAATAAAAAAATGATGTGGATGTTTTGTCTCTTGCACAGTACATACTAAGTCTTGTGCATGTATGAACTCATACACTTTGAAAACATGCACAAGACCTGTGCAACTTTAAGCCAGACAAAATCCAAGGACAGAGAAGGAGGAGTTGCACAGAGCCCCACCACTAGCCAATATGAAGTTTGCAATTGATATTGGCTGAGAAAGGGAAAAAATAAGTTTTCTCTAATGGATTGTCACTGAATACATCAAAAACACTCCAGGGAAGACTCCATGCTCAAATCACTACATAGTAACCTCCATGTTTGGGTGATGCCTTTTACTTAGGTCGATTTGCTTTGGATATTTCTTTTCTTTTGTTGCTACACATTTGTTTTAATTTTTGTTTTATTTTTGTTTAATAGTAGTAATAATACAATGTTCTTTAATTTTCTTTTTTATTGAAAGAACTTAAAATTGGATGGGTTGGGAGGTTCATTAGAAGATCTGAAAGGAGGTTGGGGAGGGGAAAGGACACAATCAAAACCTATTATGTGAAAAGGCAATAAAAGAAAGAAAAATAAATTTTATAAAGAGAGAAGCTCAACATAGACACAAACAATTGTTATGAGTTAAAAAAAAATCTGAATCCGAATCACTACTTTGTCCCTTACTTCTTCTACCCACATTCATCTTTCTTTCCTTTTCTTTCAGGTTTCTTACACTAAAAATACTGCTTCCCATAAGGAAGGTCTGCTTTGTGGTCGAACCTACATATACATATGTGGAAATCAAAGAAAAAAAAAAGAAAAACTTGAAATGCAAAAATCAGATATCACAAATCCATGCACAGTTTAATAACTCAGATATTTAGACAGAGTCCACTGCTCAGAGACAGAAACCTAACTTTCCTAAAACACGGTGAGCATCAATAGCTTATTTCATTACCCACAATCCTAGAAGAGCAAGAACATAGGCAACACTGTTGATGAATGTAAGTATGAGTATTACTTGGAAGTAGATATCAACAGTGAAAGAGAAATGGAAATCTCTGTGAGATCACAAGTATATGGTAGACTGAAATGAAGAAAGTGACCTTAGAAAAAATAAATAAAGAGAACATGTCATTGTGTATATGGACACCTTCCCTCCTTCTCACAAGGTTGAACACTCAGAGGAATTTCTTACTTCCAAAAGGGAAACCTGGAGTATTTCTTTTGCTAGACTATAAATCAGCCATGGATCTGCAAACACGTCATCCTACACAGCAAATGACTAAGGCCAAGGGATGCCTCCTCCATAGGGCAACACAAAGTCAGACTTCAGACCAGAAAATCATGTTAGATGGGTGTGTGTTGATATTTTTAGCTGTGAGACTCAGTGTCATCAAAAAATCCAAACAGCCAAGCCTTTCAGTTTCTAGAAGACACGTCAGTGTACAGGTCTGAGAGAAGAGTATGTTCCTTTGGCCATCAGCCCAGACCCCTCCATGGCTCTGCCAGAAGTGGGTACATGTGGGAGGACATGGCTGATTGTGGCAAACCTCAGCTCCCATCATGTCTGGCTCTGGCAACCAGCAAAGGTTAAAATAATTTTAATAAAGTCTTAATGAACATCTCAAAGCCTCAGAGTTAGTTATTCCAAGGTCAATGGTGTTTAAAGCAAAAATCTGGCACTGACATATTTTACTAGAACCAGTTGCCATCATGGTTTATGTCAACTACTTATTCATCTGTGAAATATGTGTAGAATGCTACAGTGAATGTTCATAGTAAGTATGATGACAATAAGAATGATATTACACCAAGAACTATTATGAATGTTCATCTCATATAATCCTCAAAACAACAGTCCTGTTTTATAAGTGAGAAGACTGGGGCTCCAGGAAGTTAAATAAGCTTTCTGCCGTTAACAGGAAAGTAATGGTAAGGACTGGATTCAAATTCTGATTCTTCCTATCTTCAAATTCTTCATCATTAGTAAGATTGGATGATGTGTAATTGATTGCAATATAATAGCTTGTGAATAATGTTTTATGCAAACCTTTAAGATGGTAAAAATCCTGATAAGAGGCAGCCAGGCCAGTCAAGGCAAACAGAGATGTCCTGGCATGACAATTTACAGATGGGTTTGAAATAAACAGGACTTGTCATTTGGACTAAAAAGAATAATTGAGGAATAAAGAATCAAGAATGCTGTGTTTGGGGGAGCTGTAAGCAGTAGAACAAGTTTTGATTTATATGAGGCAGCCAAAGTCAGTAAAGCGGTGGTTTGGGAAGGAGGAGAGCTCACTCCAGCAGCACTGTAAGGCTAGGTTGACATCAATAAACATGGGATTGTGAGGTGCTGCTAAGCATCCGCAGAGTGGGCAGGGTCTGGTGAGTGTGGAACATTGTCTTTTGGGGTGATGATGGCCATCATGTAGTTCACAATGGTCTTGCCTTTCATTTGCTTGTTTGCACTTTGGTGGTTCAAAAAAACTTCTGTGGGTTCATGTAACACTATCCAGGCATAGTAACTAAAAACAAACAAACAAACAAACAAACAAAAAACTAAAACAACAAATAAAACCCTGAAGACTGTGTGTGTGTGAGAGTGTGTGTGCGTGTTCACAGCTGATTAAAACCACATTTGATAAAGTATAAGGAAGAAAATACCCCAATTGTTGAAACAATGTGTCAGAAGAGACATGACCTATGAGGTGCCTTTATTTGCATTGTGATATACTCTGCTGATCCAGAAAATACCCTGTTGGCATTTGTCCTAACTCCGGGGGGGTGAGGGTGTGTGTGTGTGTATGTGTGTGTGTGTGTGTGTGTGTGTGCGTGTATATATGTATGTATGTATATATATATATATATATATATATATATGACCATGGGCAGCTACTACTCAAATTCGGGTAACTCTATAACCTCATGTGTTTCCAGGACCCCAGTGTCTTCCTAGTTCTCAAATCCTCTAAAGAGGGCAACATTTCACAACTTTGCTTTTTTTCTCCAAAGTGGAAGGGATGAACTTTGTCATGTCAAGGAGAAAAAAGGGGTGATGTGAACGATGTAGGGGGAAAGAAAGGTTAAAAATCTCTGTAGCTTGTAGCTGGAGAAAGATCTAAAGACAACAACATGAACGTTTACAAATTTGGAGAATTCTTGGGAGAGGTCCAAAAAAAGAAACGGAAATGGTAGGATACAAAATCCAAGAGAAATGAGAGAGTACAGATAGCAGATACTTCTTCATGAAGAGGAATTGGCTTCCTTATTCATCACATTGGCACCATGACATAATACAAAGTCTTTGGATGGGAAACACTGACAAATACCCTGAAGGGTTGAACAATTACTCTCCTCACCTCGAATATCAAATTATGCAGGCAAGCTTAGGATTTACATATTTTAGACTCCCAAATACCTATGCTTTAATTTGTTATATACACAAACTATTTTTTAGCTAAATAATAAAATGAAAATATGATAATAAGATATGTCTTGTTTTGATATTTTGAACTACTCTCTCTGACTGTAAATGCAGGATTTTAGTCTTTATTCTGTGGCTCAACTAAATAAAAGAGTTATGTTACGAGGGAATGTATCAATCCTCCTTCTCCTCAAAAATCCTGGTAAAACAGTAAAATCAGTCTAGAAATAGCCATCCTCACTGCCTTGAGAGGGAAAATGTAATAAGTTGTTTAGTATAAATTGGATCTTTTCCTTTGCCAGCTATTTAATTTTTACTATGTTGTAATTAGATCTGTTTTTGGCTATTGTGCTTTTAGGATGATAACAGTATTTCAAAGCTTACTAGCAAGTTGTTAGAAGTATATGTAAAAAGCTTGAAGAGAAAGAAATAAGAAAAAGAGGGAGAGAAGGAGAGAAGAGGAAGATGGAGGGAAAGACAATATTTAAGGAAGGGAGGGGGAATAAAGACAAAACAGGGGAGAAAATTATAGCATACAGTCTTAGTACAGAACAAATTCTCAATAAATGCCTGGTGATTTTAGCTCTTTTAATTGGATTAAATAATTGTCTATTATTACAAATTTCTATGATCACTGTATGTACAGATGCCTCTAATATAGCTGGATTACTACTGATGAAAATTGTATATCTCTTTGATTCTCTCTTTTCACAGACACTTTAGTGTTTTTTCATTGAAATAGAAGGATACTCTCAAGAGAACACACACACACACACACAGAGAGAGAGAGAGAGAGAGAGAGAGAGAGAGAGAGAGAGAGATTTTAACTTCCCAAAATGTAGAATACATTTGCCAAAGATACACAGTTTTTTGCAAGCATGTAACTTTATTCTCCCTTGGTATGATAGATATGTGCTATTGAGGAAAAGAATGATTTTCTTTTTGTGATAAATTATACAACATTCACTCTTGAGTGTGTGGGGAAATTTCATGTAGAGAAGATTCTGGCAATATTTCCTTCTAAAAAATGTAAGATGTTTTATTCCTTACCCACAGGTATTTCTTTAACATTTAGTTTTGCTAGCAATGGGTCTGGTCAGGAGTAATGTGACACTGAACAAGTGTTTGAACTACTACTCTTTGCATCTTAAAGTAAAACCTGAAGGAAGGAGAAATAAATGTGAATCAAAGTATGCATTTAACAGTGTAATTGGCAAAAGCAGTTGAGTGGAATGGAAAGAACAAAATGTGCCAATAATTGACAAAACTTTATTGGTTCCCCAGTGTGTCTGTGTGTGTGTGTGTGTGTGAGTGTGTGAGTGTGTGTGTGTGTGTGTGTGTGTGTGTGAGTGTGTGTGTAGGGCCAGGTAGCCATGGATTCTTGGGGAACAGGACTGAAGCAAGCTCAATTGGAGTTTGTTTTCAAACCCCAAAAACCTCCTGAAATTGGCAGGAGTATATTCTTGCCCACACCAGCCTGCATATCCCTTGCTCCAGGAGGAGGTCACATAGCCTGACAGACAAGGTACAGACAAGGTGCGTTTCCTCTCCTTATAAGGTTATGTCCAGTAATATCTGAAATCTCTCTCTCTGTCTCTCTCTGTCTCTCTCCATATATACATATATAACATCAACATATGTATATAATATATATGTATATATACATACACACACACACACATATATATATATATATATATATATATATATATATATATTGTGCAGAATCCTCGGTTCCCTGAGCCAGGTGAATGATGTTCAGTCTCCCTTAAAACCCCCCTATACAGTCCCTAAATGGTTAAATATCCTTTGTTCTCTCAAGTAAATGTGCTGTCTCACTGAAGTCTGTCTCCTGAGATCTCATTCTCATCCACACTCACTGGCTGCCTGAGGTCTCCATCCCTTAGCTGTTTCTGAGCATGTCCTCCTGCTGAAAACCCACTGGTTGTGATCATGGGCAATCATACTTTTACAGGTTGGGAAGCAGAGCCAGAACGACATAGCCCATGTAATGAAAAGAATGACAAAGTCAAAACATCACTGGCTTCAGAAAGACCATGAAGCTTTGATGTTTGACCCTGGACTCAGACACAGTGTGGCTGCTTGTGGTACACCTCCATCTCTCACAACTGCAGTTTTATGATCTCTTAAATAAAACTAGACCTCCCTTGGTCCGAATTAAATGATGCATAAACATAAACTCTATCTCGGCTGTGCATGCATCTTACTCTGTTGTATTACTGATGTTCTTGTGGATTTCTACATGACTCATTCTTAAGAACATTTTTGTGACTGGAATTTTCCCTTTAGATCCTGGGGCAAAACTAGAACCTACCCTCATTAGAAACTTACTCACAATCTAATGAATTTTGTTCTCATGAATAAAATTGCTGTTTCCACAACTCATCCTTATGAAGGTGAATACCTTCACTGCACCCCCGTTGTCCATAAATTTGTTTAATGAGAGCATTGACTAAGGGCCTTAATACACGTCTGGTACAGATTAATCTTTTAGTTGATGGGGTTTCTTTATAGTACATTGTTTTATGCCCAGGTGACAGTATAATTTTGCATAATTAAAATCTCTGTCCATCATATTGAAAATTTAGCCATTACTTAGGGTGCTGATGATGGCTACATCTTCCCTTGATGATGAAAACTTCTTTATCGTGTCACACTCTTGGAGACTATTACTGTGTGATGTTCTTGTATTTTGAGGATGCAATCCTGAGCGTGCTCACTGTCTATTCTTACTCCACTCTGTGCAGATCCTAAGTTCCCCCGATGCAGAAAGTACTCTAGTAGTTCCAATGATCTAAGTGTCTGCTCTAGCAAATGTGTGAGCTTAGAGCATTAGTTATCCAAGCACACAATCAATTACACACAACTGTATACTAACCTATTTTTTTCTAGCTTCCCACTCTTTTATATATGGATAAAGGAACTTCAGCCCCCTTACGAAAAGTGAAGAATCATGCCATATCACAAGGTTCTTATTTAAATCATGGATCCTCCAACACAAATGACCCTGAGATTCAGGCATGTAGTTCAACTGAATACTATGTGCTGGGAGGAAGCTGAAACATTCATATTGAAAGGCAACTGGTTCCCATCAATTGCTGGCAGGCAGTGTTGCCAGGTACTATTTTTTTTTTCAGGAAAACAATAAGAGATCTGGATTCTTATACTAGTGTCACCACTTTCCAATGTTGGCATGTGACAGTAATTCTTTTAAAGCATGTTACAGTCCAAATCAAACACAGCCACAGGTCCAACTCAGCATGTGAACTACCAGTTTCAATGATTTCAATTTCAGAATCTTCAAAAAATAGTTGTATTCCTCTCCCAGACAGGAGAATCCTATAGCCAGGTGACTTTCAGGCTTCATAAATATTATTCAAATATAGCCCACTGACTAGCAAAACCAAATAGAATGAAGGAGGCATTGTATAGTTCTGACTGGTCCATGTGAGAGATAAGTTGGGTTCTCCTCCTGATATTCTTGAATTGTATTAATCCATGAAATCAAAAGCCTGGAAATCCAGGTACTAAACCCAAGGCTTAATGCAATGTCCCTCATTTTATGAAGGAGAAGGTGAAAAGCCAGATATATAAAGTGGGTATGCAAAGATCATTGCCAAGTTCCAAGGCACTGGCCAGTGAGGTACCGCCATGTGCACAGTTCTTGCATTCCTTTGTGCTACTCTTCTCTTGGCTGCTTGGTACTTCCTCAGCACACATTGTCACTTGGAGTGACTAGAACATGCTCTTTCAGGACCTTTATCCCAGGTACATTCTCCATTCCTCTATGGACATGCTGCTGAATGCTCAGTATCACTGAAAACCCACATCTTCCACAAGGCCTTCCTAATACCTCTCAGCTAAAATTATGTTTTTTTTCTTTTTCTCCTGAAAGTTTATCTCAAGATAGAGATAGTGTCAGAGACCCAGTCTGATGCAGCTTTACATACCTTTCAGGAGGCTGAGCTCTTCATTTTGTCTGGAAAAAAATGTATTTAAAATAACCATTAGAGATCTGTTCCCTTTGATGTCTTGATATACAAGGAGCACATAGTTTGGGCAAAGGAAGAGAATATTTGTTTGTTTGTTTGTTTGTTTGTTCATTTTTTATTGTTGTATGATTTGAATGTGAAATTCTCCCATAGACTTAGTGTTCAAAGATTTTATTCCAGCTAATGGTCATATTTGAGGAGGTTTTGGGCCTAAATAAAGGAAGGATACTCGGACTTTGAAAGAGAGACATAACTACAGAATCAGAGGAAATTCAAAAAATCATCAGATCCTACTACAAAGTCTATATTCTATAAAACTTGAAAGTCTGCAGGAAATGGACAATTTCCTAGACAGATAGCAGGTACCGAAGTTAAATCAGGAACAGATAAACCATTTAAACAACCCCATAACTCCTAAAGAAAGAGAAGCTGTCATTAAAAGTCTTCCAACCAAAAAGAGCCCAGGTCCAGATGGGTTCTGTGCAGAATTCTATCAGACCTACATAGAAGACCTCATACCAATACTATCCAAACTATTCCACAAAATTGAAACAGACGGAGCACTACCGAATTCCTTCTATGAAGCCACAATTACTCTTATACCTAAACCACACAAACACCCAACAAAGAAAGAGAACTTCAGACCAATTTCCCTTATGAATATTGACACAACAATGCTCAATAAAATTCTTGCAAACTGAATCCAAGAGCACATCAAAACCATCATCCATCATGATCAAGTAGGCTTCATTCCAGGGATGCAGGGATGGTTTAATATATGGAAAAACATCGACGTAATCCACTATATAAGCAAATTGAAACATGAAAAGCACATGATCAGTTCATTACATGCTGAGAAAGCATTTGACAAAATTCAACACCCCTTCATGATAAAAGTCCTGGAAAGAATAGGAATTCAAGGCCCATACCTAAACATAGTAAAAGCCATATACAGCAAACCAGTAGCAAATATTAAACTAAATGGAGAGAAACTTGAAGCAATCCCACTAAAATCAGGGACTAGATAAGGCTGTCCACTCTCTCCTTACTTATAAAATATAGTTCTTAAAGTCCTAGCCAGAGCAATCAGACAACAAAAGGAGATCAAGGGGATACAGAGAGGAAAGGAAGAAGTCAAAATATCACTATTTGCAGACAATATGATTGTATACTTAAGTGATCCCAAAAGTTCCACCAGAGAACTACTAAACCTGATAAACACATTCACAAAGTGGCTGGGTATAAAATTAACTCAGATACATCAGTAGCCTTCCTCTACACAAAACAGAAACAAGCTGAGAAAGAAATTAGGGAAACGACACCCTTTATAATAGTCTGAAATAATATAAAATACCTCAGTGTGAATTTAACCAAGCAAGTGAAAGATCTGTATGATAAGAACTTCAAGCCTCTGAAGAAAGAAATTGAAGAAGATCTCAGAAGATGGAAAGATCTCCCATGCTCATGGATTGGCAGGATTAATATAGTAAAAATGGCCATTTTACCAAAAGCGATCTACAGATTCAATGCAATCCCCATCAAAATTCCAACCCAATTTTTCATAGAGTTAGACAGAACAATCTGCAAATTCATCTGGAATAACAAAACACCCAGAATAGCTAAAACTATCCTCAACAATAAAAGGACTTCCGTGGGCATCAGTATCCCTGAACTCAAGCAGTATTACAGAGCAATAGTGATAAAAACTGCATGGTATAGGTACTGAGACAGGCAGATAGATCAGTGGAATAGAATTGAAGACCCAGAAATGTACCCACACACCTATGGTCACTTGATTTTTGACAAAGGAGCCAAAGCCATCCAATGAAAAAAAAGAACATTTTCAGCAAATGGTGCTGGTTCAACTGGAGGTCAGCATGTAGAAGAATGCAGATCGATCCATGCTTATCACCCTGTACAAATCTTAAGTCCAAGTGGATTATGGACCTCCACATCAAACCAGATACACTCAAACTAATAGAAGAAATAGTGGGGAAGAACCTCGAACACATGGGCACTGAAGAAAATTTCCTGAACAAAACACCAATGGCTTATGTTGTAAGATCAAGAATCAACAAATGGGATCTCATAAAACTGCAAAGCTTCTGTAAGGCAAAGGACACCGTGGTTGGGACTAAATGGCAACCAACAGATTGGGAAAAGATCTTTAACAATCCTACAACTGATAGTGGGCTTATATCCAAAATATACAAAGAACTCAAGAAGTTAGACTGCAGGGAGACAAATAACCCTATCAAAAAATGGGGTTCAGAGCTAAACAAGGAATTCACAGCTGAGGAATGCCAAGTGGCTGACAAACACCTAAAGAAATGTTCAACATCTTTAGTCATAAGGGAAATGCGAATCACAACAACCCTGAGATTCTACCTCACACCAGTTAGAATGGCTAAGATCAAAAACTCAGGTGACAGCAGTTGCTGGTGAGGATGTAGAGAAAGAGGAACACTCCTCCATTGTTGGTGGGATTGCAGACTGGTACAACAGTTCTGGAAATCAGTCTGGAGGTTCCTCAGAAAATTGGACATTGATCTACCTGAGGACAGAGCTATACCACTCTTGGGCATAAACCCAAAAGATGCCCCAACATATAACAAAGACACGTGCTCCACTAGGTTCATAGCAGCCTTATTTATAATAGCCAGAAGCTGGAAAGAACCCAGATGCCCTTTAACAGAGGAATGGATACAGAAAATGTGGTACATCTACACAATGGAATATTACTCAGCTATCAAAAACAATGACTTTATGAAATTCATAGGCAAATGGAGGGAACTGGAAAATATCATCCTGAGTGAATCACAGAAAAACACACATGGTATGCACTCATTGATAAGTGAATATTAGCCCAAATGCTCGAATCACCCTAGATACACAGAACACATGAAACTCAAGAAGGATGACCAAAATGTGAATGCTTCTCTCCTTCCTTAAAAGGGGAATAAGAATACCCTTGGGAGGGAATAGGAAGTTAAAGTGTAGAACAGAGGCAGAAGGAACATCCATCCAGAACCTGCCCCACATGTGGCCCATGCATATACAGTCACCAAAGTAGATAAGATGGATGAAGCAAAGAAGTGGAGGCTGACAGGAACCGAATGTAGATCTCTCCTGAGAGACACAGCCAGAATACAGCAAATACATAGGCGAATGCCAGCAGCAATCCACTGAACTGAGAACGGGACCCCAGTTGAAGGAATCAGAGAAAGAACTGGAAGAGCTTGAAGGGGCTCGAGACCCCATTTGAACAATGCCAACCAACCAGACTTCCAGGGACTAAGCCACTACCCAAAGACTATACATGGACTGACCCTGGGCTCCAACCTCATAGGTAGCAACGAATAGCCTAGTAAGAGCACCAGTGGAAGGAGAAGCCCTTGGTCCTGCTAAGACTGAACCCTCAGTGAATGTGATTGTTGTGGGGAGGGCAGTAATGGGGGGAGAGGATGGGGAGGGGTAAATTCCTACAGAAGGGGAGGGAGGGCTTAGGGGGATGTTGGCCCAGAAACTGGGAAAGGGAATAACAATCGAAATGTAAATAAGAAATACTCAAGTTAATAAAGATGGAAAAGAAAGAAAGAAAGAAAGAAAGAAAGAAAGAAAGAAACACAGAAAGAAACAAAGAAAGAAGCAAAAAAGAAACAAAGAAAGAAAGAAAGAGAGAAAGGTATAGCCCAGCTCTGCTTCTCGTTCGATTCCATGACTGTTACCATTATGCAAACAGCTTCTCATGAACACTTCATACAGCACCTACTACCACCCTGTCTTACTCACCTATTTTCTCTATCAGTTATTCTATCACAATAACAATAAAGCATGTGTAATGCCTTAGTGTGGTTGGTACTGAACAGGATCTTTTCAGAGAATCTGAGAAAGGATGTAGCAGTCTAAATACAGATCTATGTTTTTGACTAACTCAAGGGAGTTTCCAGAGATTTATAACCCAAGCCCAAATACTTCTGTTGTGTAGTCCCAGTGGGACTTTTATGCCAGGTGGAATCTCTTAAATTTGTCTGAGATTGGGCTTGAACACAGCAGGATTATCATAAATGGGCCCATTCCCAATCTCATGGTGAACCCATGCTGCCTCAGAATGAGGCTTACACTCATATCTCCACCCAATTGCAAGAGATGTTTAGTTGGCCTCTGTGTATTAGTTTGCTAGGACCACAACAGTATGCCATAAGCCAGGTAGCTGGAGTAACTGACATTTATTTTTTTCTGAAGCTTGAAGTGTAGAAGTCCAAGATCGCTCTCAGCTTCTGTCTCTTTTGAGAATACTGTCCTTTGTGATAAACTGTGAATTTCCTTATAATGGCAACTTTAGTCCATGTTTTGTACAGAGTAAAGTCATATGTAAGAAAAACAGCTATGTACAATGAGGGTCCCAAGTTGTCTGAGCTCATATTGCCTTACATGCCTCTTTAAAGAGAAAAATCAAGCTGGACCTGGATGCACAAACTTCTGAAAGTTGAAGCTAGAGGATGACACAATTGATGGCTATCCAGGTTTCAGAGTGAGTTCCAGGCCACTCAGGGGAATTGACTGAGATCCTGTTTTAAAATAAAATAGAAAAAGGTATAGGCATGTTGAGTGCCAGAATACTTACCTAACAAGCACAGAAAAATTACAAGCTACAAAATAAAAAAAATAAGTAAAGAGAAAAGGTAAATATACACACATTCCAATGAACTGGAGGCACGGTGTAAAATACATCCTCGGAATATGAATATGAACATAGGGGAAAGTTTAGCTCTATGACAGTCCCTCAAACACTGTAAATGACAACTTGTTTTCATCTCTTCAAGATGTTTTCTACTTTTAGGGTCTTTATGCATTTAATAAAACTATTAGAATCATGCATCATTTTTATTCACATTAAAAATGCTTTCACTCACAAAAGATAACAAAACTCTCTTTCTATTACACACCCCCTGTCTGTGCCAGCAGGCTCTCACATACTCATTCCCTAAGAGCACACCAGGAAAGAAAAAGTTAATATGTACTGGACATTCTGGTGGCAAAATATAATTCTTTGTGAACAAAACAGAGAGGGGAGGAAGGAGGAAGACTCTGCATCACTTATGCCATCCAGAAAGCACAGTTACAGAGCCTGCCTAGGTTTATGTGCCCAGAAATTCCTGAGAAAATGATTTAAATGATAACAACTCTAGAAATCACTAATTGATGAGTGACCAAACATGACAGTCACTGGTAGGAGCTGTCTGTGGATTCTGGCGGGTTAAAAGAAAAAGCTATTTATTTCTACCATTGTTAACTTGAATCTTAAAGTACATTTTCAAATAGTTTGTAAGTACAAGAGCATAACTGGGAATGTGATGAAGTTAAGGATTTATAGCTCTGTGTAGTTCAGAATATTCCAAACACGTGCTGGCAAGCTCTCTCTGGACATGTATTGCTACTTAAGGTGTCCCGGTGGTTTTTGGAATCATGCTAGTCTTCCTTAGCATTGGATCCCTGCCTCGGCGATGGTGGGCCAGTCATTTTAACTACCATGGAAAATGCTGTGGGTTGGGAGGACAACCTAGGCAGCCTGAAGGAAATGAATGTTAAAAATTAGAAGACAGTAGCTGGATAGAGAGTTCTGTCACAAAAGTTGCCAGCGCCACACAATCCATTCACCTACAGAGTGAAGTCTCGTGATGAGGGCACCTTCATGTAAAGGCCTTGGAAAGTATCAGATATTACATCATCTTGCGATGTTATTTATATCTTTTCTAAGTCTTTAAGCTAATATGCTATAGTGTTGATCAATTTTCTAAAATCACTTCTGTTTTAGTAATTTTTTCTTCAGTTGTACACAAACTACTGTTTAATATTAGTTGACTATATAAATTTTGGATTGTAAATTGAGATTTCAAACTCTATGTTCTGTTTTTACACAATGGAGTACTACTCAACTATTAAAAACAATGTCTCCAAGAAATTTGTATGCAAATGGATGGAACTAGAAAATATTTTACTGAATGAGGTAACCCAGACACAAAAGAACACACATGGTATATATTCACTGAGAAGTGGATATTAGCCTAAAAGCTCAGAATATACATGATATGACCCACAAACTGTATGAAGCTTAAGAAGAAGGAAGACCAAAGTTAGATGCTTCAATCCTACATAGAATGAGGTACAAAATAATCACAGGAAGTAGAGGGAGGGAGGAACCTTGGAGGGAAAGAGGAGGAGGATGTAGAAGGGGAGGCAGGATCAGGTATTGAACAGGACAGGAGAGAAGTACAGAGGGTCAAGAAATTTAATAGAAACATGTAGCAGTGGGGGATGGGGACCTGAGGTTATCACTAGAAAGTCCTACTCCAGGGATTTGAGAGGATCTCAGGACCCAGTGGAATGACATTAGCTGAAATACCCAGTACTGGGACGATAGAACCTGAAGAGACTAACACCAGTAGATAGACATGACCCCCAGTTGAGGGATGGAGGCACCCATATATCTCAAATTTTTTATCCCAGTAGTTTTCCTGTCCAAAGTAAAGACAGGGACCAAAAAAACCCAGAGACTTAAGGAAAGGCCACCCAGAGACCACCCCACCTAGGGATCCATCCCATCTGTAGATGCCAAAGCTTCACAATATTGTTGATGTCAAGAAGTGCTTGCCTGGTATGTCAAGAAGGAACCTAGTATGGATTTTCCCTGAAAGGTTCTACTAGCACCTGACCAACACAGATGCAGATACTCACAGCTAACCATTGGCCTGAGCCTGGAGACCCCAGTAGAGGATCTGGGGTAAGGACTGAAAGAGCTGAAGGGGATCGAAACCAAAAGGAAGAACAATATCAACAAACTGGACCACAGAGAACTCCCCGAGACTGAACCACCAACCAAATTGTATACATGGAGTGAGCCTTGGCTCCAGATACATATGTAGCTGAGCATGGCCTTATCTGTCACCAATGGGAGTAAAGTCCTTGGTGCTGTGGAGGTATGATGCCCCAGCATAAGTTGATGCTAGAGCAGTGAGGTGGGAGTGGGTGACTGGGTGAAGGAGCACCCTCATAGAGGCAAAAGAGGTAGGAGGAAGGATGGTATGGGGAAGTCTATGAAGGGGAATATCACTTGAAATGTAAACGAATGAAATGATTAATTAAAAAATATTAGTGTTGTCATATAAAAAAACTTTTGTTTTCATTGTGCCCCTTTTTATTTTTGTTTCCCCTGTTCCAATTCCTTTGAATGCATAGATTTATATACGTAAATCTTACATAAATATATTTGTAAGTCATATATATGAGTGAGTACGTAAAAATAGATGTACATTTTATAGTAACTGGTATGTAATAACATATATGTTTACATATACAATAAAATAGACATGTTTATTATAGTATATATTTAAATTATATTACATGTACTTACTTGCACCTTCTATAATGCACATTATAATGTATTCATAATAACATAATATGGGCTTTTATCATTTTACATACTTGAATTCACTTTCTCTGTTCGTTGCTCTTCATACTAGGTTTTGTCACATGTGATCCTTATTATATTGACTTTATCTTTCATGGAGCCTTGGGGTTCACATCTAGGCCATTGAGTGCTGTTTAAATTTCTAACACTGAGATAATTATCAACACTTATCCTGGTTTCAGTGAGGACTGTATAGAAACCACAGATGGATAACACATGGAACTATAGTTAGAGTCCCAAATAATCAGAAATGTCCCATTCAGCAGCACAGGAGATTCCTTTTCTCAGTCGTAAAAAGCTGTCTGCTGTTTCCTAAATTTGTCTGTTTTTTTCTTTCCCTTGGCATTTGACATGCACCTTGCCCACCAGTTCACTTTGACTATGTTATCCACTTCTATTCATTCAACAATGAATCGATTACTTCACCAAGAGTTTTCTTTTTCCACTACTCCCAAGACAAGAAGTTGCACCTTCCTAGTATGACCTTCTGTCCACTGGTATCCTCCAGCACACCTTTACCATTGATGTAAAATGTCTACTTATTTATTTATTTATTTATTTATTTATTTATTTATTCATTTATTATCATAGGCTATGACAAATTCTATATGTTGAAATAACAATTGAAATCAGAAGAACAAGGGAAATACAACCTTCTGTTAAGGCACTGTCACACATGAAAGTACCCTGCGCTTTAAACAACTCTTCTGCTATAGTACATTACCTTTCAAATTAAAATAAATTATTTTTTAATACAATATATCCCCAACAAAGTTTTTCTTCCCTCCAATCCTTCTTGTTCTTCCTCACCTTCCTTCTCCCCCAGAACCACTCCTCCACCTTATTCTCTTCAGAAAATAGCAGGCCTTGAAGAGACAATAGTTAAACAAAGTTAAACAAGATTTAATTTAAAACAAGCCAAAAACAAGACAAAACAAAACAAAACAAACAAAAAACTCAACACGATATTGAGACTGGACAAAAACATACCCAGTAGGAGAAATGGGGCCCTACAACTTGGCAAAAATGTGAGAGACACACCCACTCCCATTGTTAGTTGTCTCACAAAAAGACAGCAAGCTAACTGCAATGACATGTATGAACAAGACATGGTACAAACCCATATAGGCTTTGTGCTTGTGCTTTAGTCTCTGTGAGCTTCTATGAGAGCTGATTAATTGATCCAGTGTGCTATGTTCTCCATCCCCTTTGACTCTTACAATCTTTCTTCTTCCTCTTCCACAGGATTCCCAGAGCTTTAAGAGGAAAGACCCAGTGGAACTCTCCAATTTAGACTTGATGATTGTAACACATGGCTATGGGTCTCGGCATCGATTCCCATCTGCTGCGATAGGGAGTCTCTCTAATGATGATTGGGCAAACCAATGATCTCTGTGTATAACAGTATAGCATTAGGAATCACTTCATTGACTTTTTTTTTTTGGCTAGTCGTGATCTATACATGGGTCTACACTAGAACTCTGGGTGCCCAGACTCCAATTCCTGGTGATCCAGGCAGCATAGGGCATGAACTCTCTCTTGGGTCAGAATTTTGAGGAAAACTCAGCTGGGTAATTGTATTCCACTGTCTTGGAATACTTGATACTATTCAAATGGCATCTAGTCTTGTCTGGAAAGCACCTTGATGGGGAATTTGGATGTTTTTTTTTTCTCAGACTAGCCTCTTTCTTTTTCTGTACTTCAGAGATTCTCTTCAGATACCTCTTTTACAGCAGATTTCTTACATGTCAGTTCTGGACCTAAGAGAACAATTTCAAACTCACATGGCACCAACAAGGATAAGCATGGGATAGACTTAGTAACAAGTAACTCGGTATATGAAAATGCACACTCAGCTTCTAGCATGGAGCCCTTAACAATGAATGGACTGAATATATTTTAGACATGTACCCATAAGAAGGTATGAGTAGCTTTGCGGTCTACTGAATCAGATGAGTGTTACTCAATTAGCCCTGTGTCAGTTGAAATGATCTTTATGACTCTGTCTCATCTGGTATCTTGTAATTGACCAATTTCCACACAAAAAGTAACTGAAAATACAGTATGATCCAGTGGTAGTATTTGACTGCCAAAAATCTAATGGGGATTCAAGATCTGATAAATGAGAGTTCTTTGTCCAGGGCTGTCTGCAGCACAGTGCCCCAGTCTCTAAGTGGAAATTACCTTCAATTCTGAACATTTCAGGTTTAGAAAGAAGGAGGCATGATATAAGTTCACTCAACTGGTGGGTGGATAACATAAATATCTTAGGGAGTTAAGGGACCTGGGACATTTTGCTAGAGAAAATGAAGTCTTTATGTTCATCACAGATGTATTTAATGTTCAAGTTGTAGCAGAAAGAATTATATTTTTCTGAATGGATTTTGGGTATTACTGTGGCTGACAGATGAAAAGGACATATATGTAAAACTTCTGTTCAGAAAGAAAGAGATTTCTAAATGAGGATCTACCTGAAGATTCTCATCAGGTACAGTAATTCTCAACCTGTGGGGTTGAATATAAGATATTTACATTATAATACATAACAGTAAAAACTAGTTATGAAAAATAATGAAATAATTTTATGGAGAAGGGCCACTGCAACATAAAGAACTGTATTAAAGGCCCATATCATTAGGAAGGTTGAGAACCACTGACTTTGAAGAAGTTTGACTATTCACATGGCACTAGTATTAAAAAAAAAGTCTCAGTCCCTCAACATGGCTGGCAAAAATGCACAAATGAATCACAAGAAACTCTGTGTTTCCACTACCCACTGTAATAAGAAGCTTCTTTGAATAAGGTTAAGAACAGCATCTATCTATGGTGATATAAGGGCAATTACTTGGCAGGTAGCAAAATAAAAATTGGATCTTTCCTTTGGCCTACAACCTCCTTAACAATAGTTTTCCGCAGTGTTAACTTCACCAAGTATGAGTTTTCTACGTTGGAGAAAGTTGAATTCTATCAAGAAAGTAGTTACTTTACTCCCATAAAAAGTCTTTCCATCACTGCTTAGTGGGCTCATTTTAGCTAGAAGGTTGCTTTGTTTTTGTTTTTGTTTTGTTGGAGGGGGTGGGGAAAGTTAAGGGTCTAGCAATGTCTAAGACCATTAATGCCTCTTTTCTCTGCCTAGAACCTTTGAGTACTATAAAAGCTAGCCAACAAGGAGAGAGTTGTCTGGTTCATTTGAGATAGATTTCTCTATGTCCTGCAACTAGAGTGTATGGCATCTTCAACAATGAAGTTTTGCCATCTGGTTATGGTAGGCAACAATGAGCTACTGGTTTTGGTTCTTCTGAGAGTTCTCTGACCCAGCAGTTCCTAAGGAGGTAACTTGTGACTGTTCAGCATTCTTAAGAGCTCTTATTCAGTCATTTCATGTGAAAGGTACAAGTGGAAATGATATCATGAAGTAATTGGGGAAAATTAAATGTTATAACACATGAAAAGAAAAATGTGCTCACATGCTGTTTCCTTCCTATCATGGCATACGTGTAGTCTTCATTTCACAGAGTCTTATATTTTAGAGTATGGGCAGCCTTAAATGTACAAGAAAGAATGAGGCAATTGTGAAACTATGAATTTTATTTTCAAGACTCCAGACTCTTCTTAGAAATGGTTCTCCCATAGGTGTGACTAAAATGTCAGCATCCTATAGAGGATTCAGACTGTAGAATAGGTGTCAGATAGAGGATAAATACCTTCAGAGAAGAAAACAGCCCCGGCAACACCAAGCAGTGATTGGACAAGTACACGAATGGGCCTGTTTCTCCTTCACATACACCCCCAATAGATCTCACACTGAGCGCTTCGTGTTACAATGGCACTTCCTTTCCTTCACATTTACTAAATGCCATAAGATGTCAGAATAAGATATTTTAAATAATGATTCCATTAGAATTGTTGAATGATCTCACCTAATGAAAAATAAACAAATTACTTCTTTGAAAATTTAGGCTTCTTGCAACTTATATTGAAACACTTATTTTATCTTCAGTTAAAGAAACTCAGGATACTAGTATAAAAGGAAATGTCTCTTATATGATGAGCATAGCATTGTCTTTGGGTCTGGTTATCAAATAAACCCTGTAATCAAAATATTTCTTTCTAATAATGTTAAAAACTTGATACATGAACACTGATACTCATAGTATAGCTGAACTTTACATAGTAACAAAGGTAGAAATTTTGAGACATTATATCTCCAAACTGATATACTTTTGAACCAATAGGTAGTCCAGTCTCTCTAGTCCTGCGTAGTCAACACACCAGTAAGGTCATAGAACACCCAAATAGTGTTGGCTTCTAGGCCACACTGCTCGTATTAAAAAAAAAAACCAGAAAACAGCAACAGCAACAACAACAACAACAACAATCTTCCTTGTTAGTTATTCAGAATACAAAAAGCTTTCTCCAATTGTAGCCCCTTTCAACCACAGGGTAGAAGATTTTTAATGAATCAAGATGACCTCTCGTTTTCTAAATTCATTATGATTTCTCTTTATTATATCAAAAATACAGAAAGAAATATTAGTCTCATTTTGGACCTACAGCAGATAACTACATCACCACGAAGGAGAACACGGTTGCCACTCGTCATTGAGTGATAGCACAGCAGATGGATGCCAGCATGAAGCAGAAAACTCTGTGGGTGTTTCCTGCTGGGGAAAGCTGAATCGTGAGGCTGTTTAATAGCAATAAAAACAAACTGCCTTACTCAAACATAATTCATCTTCCCGAAAATATTCTTCCTTCCTCGGTGTTTTTGTTCTCCCTGATGTTTGAGGAATCTCTTCCTGGGTTGAGTCACCAAACATCTATTTCGATGCTTTTAATGTTTTAAGTTTAGATACAGACGTGTCATTACCCACTGAGAGCTTAGTCATCCTTTATCAGGGTCACCTCAGTGTTTCCACCCATCCTTAAAGTCTGTATTTCCAACCTTTACCACCTTATATTTACCTTTACCCACTGCTCAGACATAGGACAACTGGCATGTCCATGGTGTGTTTTATCAGTGTCTTGTATTCTCTCTTCTGGCTTTATAGTCTTCATAGATTTCTAGGGATGGCCTTCTGTTTTACCTCTCTGCTTCTATTTAGATTTATTTCTTTTTACCTAACATAGTCCTTTGCCTGAAATATCACGTACAATATTGCTTTGAACACTTAATTACCTGACATTTTACAATTGTATTTGTTTCTAGCATAAGAAAAAAATGAGTAGGCATTTTTGGATATGACAAGGCCAAAAGTGAAAACCGTTACTTTTAGGACACTTGTAACCCATGCTTTTTAGGCATGTCTGCCTACAGCATGTTTGCAGTAGCCTGATGAGTTAGACCAACATAATCTTTCTGTTTAACACTTAGTTGACATGAGACTCAAAGAGTTTGGGTTGACTTGTTTGGTTGGTTTGTTTTGTTTTTCCAAAACTAACTGGACTGGACAATCAGTGGTAGACCTGCAATGTATAGAACACAATCTCTTTGACTTAAATCCCTTTTTCTTCCCAAGACACTAAGGCATTCAACTTATTTCACTAAACTACAAAGACACACACACACACACACACACACACACACACACACTCATACAAATGAATTGTCAAATGAAAAAGCAGCAACTATTTAACGCAAACTTAATATGAACCTTAATCTTTTAACCTTGATTTCATGGTGTCTTGGATTCTGCAAGCACATTCACAGTACAATCTAGACATTATTTCAATTCAGTCAACACAACAACTTCTTCATTGTATCCCTTGACTGGGCCCACAGAACTAAAGAGCTTGATAAATTCAATACCCAATAAATGCTTCAACATCTCCTCCTCTTGTATAGTGGTTTATAGCACACACTAGGTGAGATGACAAGTAGATTCTCATCAAACCATCATATTACAGCCAAAATCGATTAAAGGGAGCATGTCTTTACGTGTGATGAAGTTGGAACACACCAACGAGGTCTAGACAATGAAAGAATCCTCATATCCCATAGGTTGGCAGTAGAAAATCCAGGAAAAACAAGGATAGATATTACCTTCAGATTAAAAGCATCATAATTTTTTTAAAAAAGACACAAAATTTACTGTTTTTGTGGGTGAACACTTGGGTGACAAATCCACAAATAAACAAAAAGATAAGAAGAAGGCAGTTAGTATATATTTTGTAGGAGAGAGGCATGATTGGTGACAGACGACAGAACAGTAAGTTTATATGTCTTTACCAGGATGGCAGTCACAACAGTGTTCAGTTTACTCATTACCTCAGTAACTCATTAACTTTACAATCATTATGAATTATTTCCTGCATCTTTATTTCATCTTGGATTTGAAAGGATAGAACCTTTAAGTGGTTCACTGGGTTTCTAAACATAAAAATTTAAATTTATCCTTACCGTGCAGGATAATATATAATGTAAAATATTGCTGTTTTTATTGCAAAACAATTATAAAAATCAACATAGTTAGATATCAGCATTCAATGGAACAATCAAATAATTTAATATGTCAAACAGGTATATGACTTTGGTGTTGCGTCGGGCTGTTCTGCTCTGCTAATGGGCACTACCACTTGGGGAGGCAAGACGTGTTTGACTATGCTTATACCGCCCGCAGCTGTCTGCCTAGTAAGGAAGCACTGCAGCATGGTGGGAAAGCATAGTCTGAGGCACGAAAAAGCTGGAGCTGGCTGGGGATCTCTGGCCTGCCAAGAGACCAAGGCGGTTCTCAAGTTCTTGGCCAGTGAGAATCACAGAAGAGCTGAGAATGAAGTGAGTATCCTGCAGCTGGGTCTAGCCTGGGGGTGGGGGGGTGGCCTAGTCCTACAGGGAGAGTCCTAGGCTTCATAGCAGCAGGCTTGGTGGTAGTGCTGGTTGAGAGCACACAGAGGCTTTCTACAGGAGACTAGGCTGCTGCTCTGTAAGCGAAGACCTTCTCCATGGCTCCATGGATCTTGCTGAAAAGCGTTTGTGGTTCCAAATCATTTGTTGTCATGGTGGAAAGTGGATGCTTAGAACCATACCCCCCTGCTCAGTGTGGGCCTGAGATTAAATACCTTTGGCAGGGAGGAGTGTCTAGGAAGGAAATCTCATTGACAACACCCTCCAGGCCTCTTTGTACCTTACTAGCATGGAGATCTCTATCTTGAGCATACATGACCATATATCTGGTCTCTTTTCCTATTGTCTTGGTCTGAGATGTTAGGAATACCTCATCTACATGTGAAACAGCTTGGGGTATTGCTTTTAAGTGACTGATGACCACAAACCCTCGTGGGGGAGGGGAGGAGAGGGGGCTGTGACTACATGACAGAGGCCTGGTGAAACTACGTTTGGTTTAACCATCTCTACCTTGTACTGCCAAACATCTTCAAAATGCATAAAAGTCAAACATAGATAGTATGTGCAGATATGTTGTACATTATCATTTAATATAGTACAACATTTTTTAATAAATGTTGATTTCAAATCACCTTTAAACCATCTTAGTTAGAGTTTCTATTGTTGTGGGGGGACACCATGATTAGGGGAACACTTAATAAGGAAAAGATTTAATTGGGTCTTTAATAATATAAAATATTACTGTTTTTATTGCTAAACAATTACAAAATCAACATTTTCAGATGTTTAATCAATTATTGTAATGAAGCAAGCATAGCACAGCATGCAGGCAGACATGTTTGCGAAGAAGCTGAGAGTTCTAAACATGGATTAGTAGGCAGCAGTAAGAGTGATACTGGGCCTGGCTTGAGCATTTGAAACCTTAAAGCCCACTCCCAGTGACATGCTCCAACAAGGTCACACTTCCTAATAGTGCTATGACCTGTGAACCTACAAGAGCTATTTTCTTTTTTTTTCCTTTTTTTATTGGATTTTTTGTATTTATATTTCAAATGTTATCCCCTTTCATAGTTCCCCCTTCTCACACCCCTCTGACCCTGCTTCTATGAGGATGCTCCCACTCCCACCCACCCACTCCCACCTTAACACCCTGGCATTCCCCCACACTGGGGAATCTAGCCTTCACAAGACCAAGGGTTTCTCCTCTTATTGAGGCCAGACAACGCCATCCTCTGCTACATATGCTACTGGCGGCTCTGTGTTACTGTGATTACTCTTTGCTTGGTGGGTTAAGCCCTGGGAACTCTAGCGTGTCTGGTTGGTTGATATTGTTATTCTTCCTATGGAGTTGCAAACTCCTTCACTTCTTTCAGTCCTTTCTCTAACTCCTCCACCGGGGTCCCTATGCTCAGACCGATTTTTAGGTGCAAGCATCCTCATCTGTATTGGTAAGACCCTGGCAAAGCCTCTCAGGAGACATCCAGATCAGGCTCCCGTCAGCAAGCACTTCTTGGCATCAGCAATAGTGACTGAGTTTGGTAGCTGTATATGGGATGGATCACTAGGTGGAACCATCTCAGGATGGCCTTTCCTTCAGTCTCTGCTTCACCCTGTATTTCCTTTAGATAGGAGCAATGCTGAGTTAAAATTTGAGAAGGATGGGTAGTCTCATTCCCCAACAGGGAGCCTCTGGATATATTCTCTACTGGTTCTCCTTCCCCTTTGTTTCATTTCATCTAATCTCACCCCTGTTGGGTGCTGGGAGACCCTTGTTTTTCTGGCATCTTGGACTTACAGGTGGCTACTTCCAGTTCCCCATTCCTCATTGCTACAAACCTCTGTTCAAATTTCTGACCATCTGTATATCATCCCTATCTCCTCTCATACCTGATCCTGTGCCCCCTTTCCCCTTCCCTTCTTCTCTTCCTCCCAAGTACCTCCCACTCTCTACCTTCTGTGAATATTTTGTTCCCCCTTCTAAGAAGGGCTGAAGTACCCAAAGGTGGGTCTTCCTTCTTCTTGAGCTACAATTGTATCTGGGGTATTCTGCGAATTTGGGTCATTTTCATTAAAAACAGCCACATTGTATGAAAGAAATATACTTTGATCTAGGCAACATGAGGGTAGAACTCCACTATGATACTTCAAAACAAAACATTATATGGACCTCATTTTCATTGGAAAACCAAAGAAGCATGTAAATTTACATGGGGTTCTCACACAATGCAGGGCAGAAGCAATCAGTAAATTTACCAAGCAGTAATACAAGTAAAGTTTGGTAAGATGAGGGCTACAGGAGTAAACAAATGTACAAAGAAAGGAAAGAAAGAATGAGAATAAAAATAGATGAGCTTTTAAGCTGAACAAATTCAAATAAAGGAGGTTGTGTGAAAATGGTAAGGCACAAAGGAAGAGATGGGGAAATGCTTGGAAATTATTCATATATGTGAATAATTCATATTCATAATATAGATAGGAATAACCAAGGCTAATATCTAAGGCCAAAGAAGAATGCATGATATATAATGTATCTATGTAAGGATGTTTGTATGTGTGTTGAAAACAACAGAGAGACTCATGATACATTCACAGCTTGAGCTCTCCATGAACTAATCAGTTCCCATCCTGGTAGTAAAACTTGAGTGGCTAGGATAAGGTCCACAAGCATCATCACGAACTCAACAATATGTGATCTGAGATGTAATTCTGAATCCGCTAAATGAGTCTGTGGTGGAACCGATAAATGGTAAATTAAGCATCCTGAGGCTCTGCTGCAGGATCAGACATCCAGCATCTCAACATCTGGAACGTATGGCTAGGAAACAATTTTGTCTTTCCAGAACTTTGGGATGGATTAGAGAGTGACTTTAGAGCTAGGAATACTTACATTTAAAATCTTCATATTTCTCCAATCCTTTCTTCAAGTGAAGTCCAGGGTTATACAATGGTTCCACCTTATCTCACCTCACCAGTATTGCCACTAGTGATTGCTCCCATTCTCATGATGTCTTTAGAGCCACCAAGGAAGTCTGCTATATAACCAGGAACCACAGTAAGTTTGTTGAATAAATTATTGAGTTGACTTTTCCAAAGAAGCATAGTTATTAGACCTTAGGGGAAAAAATCATCTGAGATCCCTTATGAGTAGGATCAGGATAACTTCCTGCCAGAGCAAGAGAGAGAGAGATAAAAATGAAGGGACACCAATAGAAGCAGTCTGGGTAAAGAATAGATAATGTCTGAGAATCTTTAACAAGTTCATGTTCCTCTGAAAACGAATTTCCTTTGAGTATGTATGTATACAACACAAAGAGGGCTTCAATGACCTTTTGTTCTTTGAGGAGAGGGCATAATTAAGTATATGGTTAAAGAAGTGTTTTTCAACTTGTGGTTTGCAACCTTTTGGAAGTCAACTGTATTTCCACAGGGGTCACCTAAGACCTTTGGAAAGCTCACATATTTACATTATGATTCATAAGTGTATCAAAAATACAGTTATGACATTGCAACAAGAATAATTTTATGGCTAAGGGATCAAAAGAACATAAGAAACTGAATTCAAGAGTTGCAGCATTGGGAAGGTGAGAATCACTGATCTAGAGCATAGTTCTGAAGTTAAGATTTTACTCTTGCATTGCTTATGACTTACATTATATATCCTTTGGATAGTTACTAAATCTCTCCACAAAATTTGTTTTGAAATATGAAATCTGTCTTAAAGAGTCAATGAGAAGTAGAAATGAATAAAAATCCATGTATGTCCAACCCAGAGGCAATACATTTCAAAGATGAAACTTAAATTTATGTTGATTTTGAGCTTTTTTCTTCTTGGATTCACTTAAGTAAATATTCTGGCCCATGCTTTACATATATAAAGCAATTCTAGTGAAGTCTCTCTTAGTCCTTTATTTATAAGAAAATGAGGGTTTCTAGGACATTTGCATTCTGTCAGCAAATGAAATCAGGAGAACATTACACTGGATCATACAGACATTTTAGTACCAGTGTTGTTTGCAGAGATAATATACTGACTGTGTGTACTGGCTATATACACCACATGCAGAATAACCTGACTCTAATTCCTAAATAATAAAACTGCCAAATATAACCTTGGATTTAAAAAAAAAGTCACAAATTTGTCCTCAAGGAGGGGAACCACAGAGATGACTCAGAGTTTTCAGGAAGTTTTGTTCCATTGACATCATGACCTCAAAAATCCTTTTCTTTTCCCAACTGGAACTACATGTTGATTCCAAAGGTGACTTTGTGTGCCTAACAAGATCAGGGTCTTTCCTAGTTCGCTCAAGTTCAAGTCACCTTCAGCCAGCCAGTAGCTGCTACTTACCCTTTCAGGATAAACTCAACAAAGTTGAAAAATTTATTACCCACATTACTTCCTGTTGCCACTATACTGACTCTGCTATAAGAGAGAAGATAGATTTTATTGTAGCAACAAACAACCCTGGCAGGTAAATTTGAAATGGTAAATGCTTCTTATTCATGCCCTACCCCATATTAGTCCAAAAGAATGTAGGCTAAGTCATGACTTTAGTGTTGTTTGCCCCCGAGTTAGAGGTTGTAGAATCTTGGAAGGTCTCTCAGCAAAAAATTAAACATTCAACTCTCAAATAATAATCCTGCTGAGTCACAACTAATTACTTGGCTTGCTTATCAAAAAGGGGCAAGCAAGTATACATGCCATAAGATTACTAGGCATTGTCTGTGGGATATATCCTTCTAGTTGGGCTGCCTTGTCTGACCTCAGTGTGGGAGGATGTGAATAGCTCAGCAGAGACTTGAGGTGTCACAGTTATGGTATACCCAGGGGGGCCCTATCTACTTAGAGGAGAAGTGGAGGAAGGATGTGGAGAAGGATTGTGAGAAAGGGTGACCAAGAGGGGTGCAGTGAGCAAGATGAAAATTAAATAAGTCAAATAAAAGTAAAAAGATTACCAGATATAAGCTGGTCAACATTATCCTAAAACTTTTCATTGGTTCAAATCATCTCTCCACTAATCTAATTCTGGCTCAAATGCCATGCTTGCCCTCCTGGAATTCTTAGTGAGAGAAGTAGACTTGTCAACTGTCACATGTTCTGATCAGATGCACAGAGTATAAATCGGAGCATAGAAGGGTGACATAGGATGAGGCCAGAGGAAGGTTTTTATAGACAAGGTAATATATATAGCCTTAAAGGATGAGTAACAATTAAGCAGATGGAGGAATGGGAAAGAGTGACTTTAAATCATTTGCCAAGAGTAGAGTCATCTTCTTCCTGGCCATGGGAGTCTTGAAACATGATCTTACTATAGACACAGAAGTATGTATCCCACCATGTGGACAGAATTATTTGAAAAGCAACACTTAACATTCAACTCAGAAAGAAACCTTGAAGAACTATCTCTACTTTATAAACTTAGAAATAGAATAATGAGCCAAGGATCAGGAGAAAGGTGGAGGGAAGATGTCACAAATGGGTGTTGTACATTTCAGGGCACACTGCCTTTTTCCATACTTGGCTTTCAAATACTCTTCTCCTTAAAGGGAAGAGAATCTGGCAGAGATGACTGGAAATTCTAGGTCTGCCTAAGTTTTCCTATGATAGTCCAATTTTAAACTAGTCCTCTCCCACTTGAGGACACATCCCTTTGGGATGGGGATGTTGAGTCACTCTGTGCCCACCCTTTACCTGTGTCAGTCTTCTGCTCTGAAATCCCTACTTGTTTCTTTACTAGATTTTTTTTCTTGGTGATTAACTTTTTCTTTTATTATTTGAAGAGGTTAAACAAGAATCTTCCCACTTGACCTTTATGGGTCTCATTCTTGGTATTCTCTTGCTCAGACTTGGATACATGCCTTCATAAAGCCTCTCCCTGGGATGGCTTATATTGTGGTTGCCAATAGCCTCAAATTTTGTCCCAAATTAAACTACCCTGACCAATTTATAACCCCCCTTCATTCTACTTAATATAGTAATTATAATATGGCACAGTGTAAAATATTTAGCATTTAGGATCAGACAAAGAAGTAGAGCCTTAGATTTAACAGCTCCAGCCAAGTGTCCATAGACCAATTACTTCATGTGTAATTGAAGCTTTATTTTTGCATTTGCAAAATGAGGTCAATAAGGGAAAGTCATGCTAAGCACTTGTCATGACCATAGATGATGGTAGTACACTAGAAATTTTCTATTCCTATATCAATTGCTTGTGACTGACTACTGCATTGCATAAACACTTGGTGCCTTCAAAACAAAACATCTCATAGCCCAGAAGTCTTCAGGTTTTAACAAAAGTTCAGATCTTTCCAGGCTTGGATGATCTCAGCCAGATTCATCCAAGTGCTTGTGGTCTGGTGGCGGGTCAGTTGGAACTAGCTCATCCTGGATGAGCAATTGGCCATGTGTCTTTTATCACTACATAGCCTAGGTTTGTCGCTATGGGTTATAATAAAGCTCCAAGAGAAAAATAAAAACTATTCATGATCTTTTGTGCATTGTACATACATATGATGTAACTTGCACTATAATATATTGGCAAAGTAGATTCTAAAGACAGCCAGGTTTAAGAGTTAAAGGGACAGGCTCTATCTTTTGATGGTGGAAGCTCTAAGTAGTATATAAGCTATATGGATGTAGTAATGAATGAAACATTGGAGAATTTGGGCAAGTAATCTCTCATTGTTCCACTATTTTTTATTTCTCTTTTCTCTTCTGTTCTGCTTAGACTGACTGTGAGCTACTTTTTCTCATTATCTTCTTATTCTCTTCTGCCTCTCACTAAATCCCTTCTTTTTCCCAAGTTCTCTTCTGACTTTGATGTCTTGCAAATATGCATTTGTATGGCTTACTGCATTTAATTGGGTCTGCCTTTATGAGTGTGGTTAGGAGGTTATTTACTGAGCACGGGAGATGTGCAACAGTTATATGAATGACTGTGATTCCCTCTCTCTCAGCATTCATTAACTACCTATAGCATGCCAGAAAGGGGGGGGGCACTTATGGATCTCTTCATCATCCATGACAGAATGGTTAGTGGCCCAGTCTTGACCAGTACTTGTGCTGGTAGCCAGCCCTTCTGTGATTCTGTGATTCTACAACACTCCTACCCAGCCTTAAGTCTTTACATTCTTTCTTGCTCTTCTGCTGAGATGTTCTCCGAACATTGAAGGGTATGAATGAATTTTCTGAAAGGAGGCATTGTATTTTACACAGATCAACATTCCTTAAGCATAGGTGCTACCATCACTATTATCACCAGCATTCTCCCAATAATGAGGACATTTGAAGATTTATCTCACTTATTATAAGCCCTTTATCCCTATAACTATTCTTATAACTGCCACTCATGATTTTCTTCTGCATCTGATACACTTAGTAGATAAAATACTAGTGGTGTGAATCAGATCTTTTGCCTCAGGCTATTTTGTGAGTTTAGTTCATGCTTGGTGATTGGGGGAGATGAAGCCAATGGTGATGAGTCAGTCATTCTCACCTTTGACTTCTTCCCAAATCTACGTCTGTTCCTCACCTGTCTCACCTCCAGTTCACCCTACAGACTTGTTATTGTGGATTGAACTGAGCCTCCCACAAACTCTTGTAACACTTCTCATGGCTCACAGTGCTCATATTACTCATCTTGCTCACCCACATAAACTCCTACTTCCCAATATTCATGCCTGTGCCTATAATCTTTCCAGAAGGTTGCCAATGTAGGTTTATCACAGTTATTTTTCAGATAGAGATATCCAGAACCCTTTGCTTAGTCATAAAAAGGAACGATAACAGCAGTGTCTTCCTATTGTCATGCATGTGCTCTCATGATATTTCATGTTCTTTTTGGGACATGTTAGACATGGAAGTCAGCTCTCTGTTAACAGGCATCAAAATCGAGGCCTAGAGATGTTTTGTGGCTTTGATGTTGTCAATGAGAAGACGCCCAGTATTAGTAGTTTGTAGACCTGCCCTAGTTCTTCCTACCAGTCCTTGTAATTTTTTTCAAATTTCTTTACTTTCTTTAGCTTTTCAGGTGGCTGTGTAGCAGTGTTCACGCAGCATAACCAAAGCATTGCCAATGTTCTCTTCTATGTACTATATGCACCATTCTAAAATAGAAGGAATGCCTGTCAATGTAAGGAAAAACTGAGGGGTTATGTATGAAAGTACTTTGTTCTTAGGTAATCTTAGTTTCTAATTAAGTCACCATCCCTTCCTTATTCTAAGATCATAGGTAAATTGCACAATATATTTGGTCTCCAGTTTCTTTATTCCTCAGAAGTAGGAATTAAGATTTACACTATAGTTTTATTAGGAAGATGAAATGAGATGATTATGCAAATGAATCTCTGATACATTGAAGCTATTCTGGAGTCTATTATTGTTGTTGTTAATAAATATGAATGAGGTAAGAATGAGTCATGACAATCAGTTGCTCAACCCTCTCCTGTCCAATCTTCATCATATTTATGTCCTTATTATTCATTCTATTTGTCTGCCAAAGATATATTTTTTTATTATATGCCAAGTTCTAAGATCACCCTTTAAGCCCAGAGGGTTATATTGAAACAGAAGTGACACGTTCATTCCATTAACTGTCTTTTGCCCTCCCATAACTTAGGAAAATATTCATATTCAAAGCAAAACAAAGCAAAAATCTAGGGAGATGCCATCTAAAACTCTTGATCTCCAGACCTTTGTAGGAAAAGAGTTTTGCGTAATTAGTTCAGAACCCCAATTATGTGAAGAATAGTCAATCTAAAATTCTTTGAAGTCCGTTTTGCACATGATATGAAAAACAAAAAACAAACACCAACAAAACCCTTTATTTAAGAAAATGAAAGTCATCAGAGTTAAAGATAACTTTAAACAAATTATAAATGATAAGAATTTCCTCTTTAGATTCTAATGTTGAATAAAATAGGGGAAAACGAGATTAACAAAAAGAGATGAAGGAGAGATGGAGGAAGGAATGGATGGAAGAAAGCAGGAGACAACTAGCATCTAACTAGCGTATATGTTTACATATATGACTGTATATATATGAATGTATTCATTGTACAATATGTATATATACAATTTATTTTTAATTTGTGCATTTTATACATATTTGTATACATATACACATGCATACACAAATATATCAAATGCATATACATATGAAACACTGAATAGCCATATGAATTCAAATGATATACTAGTTCATTCATAAAATTTTAGGGAAAATTTGAAATGAAATACGTGAAATAGCATGGACAAGCTTGCAGGTAGAGTTGGAATTGGTGTACCTTCAGTCAATAGTGTTTTTCCATCGTACCTCAAGGACTGTGCTGGAATGTGATAAACTGAGACCAAAATTGATCTGATCCAGAAAATTCCATACTTGGCTACATAGAGGTCCTCATAAAATATAACTTGCCTTTCAAGATGGTAAAATTGGAATGGACTGAATGAACCCCCAGAAGGCAGACTACTCTGAAGGACCAAAGAAGGAACTGAATAATTCAAGCAAGCTTAATGGGATTTTCAGGACATGTTGGTGTTCTTGAGCTCGATGAATACCTGCTGAGCTAAACCTCTCCCTGCCTGTTCTGTTTGGGCAGCCAGAAAACAAATGATGTTTCTTTATAGAAAATAGAAGTCCCTCTGATTGGGGCAAAGTTCGCTTTTTGGGGAAGCTGGATGTCAATCTGAGAGCGATTCACATTGTGTAGAGGATCCTGGATAAGGTACTAAGAAACTTGAAGGTGTCTCTTTTTTGACGCATTGTTTATTCTAGTGTATGAGAGACATATGTAGTTTTCTGGTCTCTACACACCTAGTTCACATTGATTCTGTCATTGTAATTCTAAATTTTTCTTCCAATCTGTAAAACAAAGAGGCTGGAATTCCACTACTTGCTACTCAAAATTGTGCAATTATTGGTCACTTGGTTAACGCCATTTGTTTGAGCTTACTACAACAAGACAGCTCAGTATCATCAACTTATAGAAGTTAAATAAACTGAGTCTACTTTCTCTATTTATAAAATAAGCATAGAAAGATGACTCTTATCTCATAAATAAAAGCAAAATTTGCTCCATTCCCTATATATCAAATTCTTTGTTCACATATTGAACTGATAGCCTTCAAAATGTATTGTGAGTATTGTTTTCATTATTATGTTTATTCTTCTTCTTCTGTGAGCCTCTATGACTAAACCAAAATGTAAAGTGATATAAGATCCCTATGAAACTCTTAAACTTCCAAGAAAAATGGACCTGTCACATCTTTTCGGCCACCAATCAGCAACATTTCTGAGGAAATGAACTACCCAGAAGAAATAGAACTATTTAATTTCAAACGTAAGAAAAGAGAAATAAAAGTAAGTTTAGTCATAGTCTTAAAATGTTCAAACACCATCAGGATTATTATCTCAGCAGCCAGGTATCCAGTGGCTTCCCCAGCCATTTAGCATAATGGATGGCTGCTGACAGCTTCTCAGCAGAGCTCTCCCTTGCAGGTGTATAACCACAACAACCTGCCAGGACTTTATTGAAACATGTTCTTCTCATGACTGAACTGAAGGAGTTTGCTCTGGGGATACAACAACTCCTTAATATAGAAATGATGGTGTGTGGCTGTTTTCGTGTCTGCTATGAGGCTACCCAAGAATATTCAAAGTCCTTTCCTAAAATATTGAGTTTACAAAGTTCATTTAGTTGAAGCAGAGTCCAGTGTGCTTGAACTCAGTCTTTCCTCTTCTTTCTATTACCTTAACCCAGTCTCATTTCTCACTTGCCATGTTTTCTTTGCTTCAGGGTGGAAGTAAGCAATAGTGAAGTGGGACTGTATCTCTCCATTATTTATTTGATTACAAAGAACTTAATGCTTTTGAAGAGCCAAATAATAGAAAAATTAAGTACATGAAAATAGCATTTGAGTAACCAGGTACTCCACTGTCTAGAAAGACATAGCCTAACAACTATGACTCTTTTTTTTTTTTTTATTAACTTGAGTATTTCTTATATACATTTCGAGTGTTATTCCCTTTCCCGGTTTCCGGGCAAACATCCCCCTCCCCCCTCCCCTTCCTTATGGGTGTTCCCCTCCCAACCCTCCCCCCATTGCCGCCCTCCCCCCATAGACTAGTTCACTGGGGGTTCAGTCTTAGCAGGACCCAGGGCTTCCCCTTCCACTGGTGCTCTTACTAGGATATTCATTGCTACCTATGGGGTCAGAGTCCAGGGTCAGTCCATGTATAGTCTTTAGGTAGTGGCTTAGTCCCTGGAAGCTCTGGTTGCTTGGCATTGTTGTACTTTTGGGGTCTCGAGCCCCTTCAAGCTCTTCCAGTTCTTTCTCTGATTCCTTCAATAGGGGACCTATTCTCAGTTCAGTGGTTTGCTGCTGGCATTCGCCTCTATATTTGCTGTATTCTGGCTGTGTCTCTCAGGAGCGATCTACATCCGGCTCCTGTCAGTCTGCACTTCTTTGCTTCATCCATCTTGTCTAATTGGGTGGCTGTATATGTATGGGCCACATGTGGGGCAGGCTCTGAATGGGTGTTCCTTCAGTCTCTGTTTTAATCTTTGCCTCTCCCTTCCCTGCCAAGGGTATTCTTTTTCCTCATTTAAAGAAGGAGTGAAGCATTCACATTTTGATCATCCGTCTTGAGTTTCGTTTGTTCTAGGGATCTAGGGTAATTCAAGCATTTGGGCTAATAGCCACTTATCAATGAGTGCATACCATGTATGTCTTTCTGTGATTGGGTTAGCTCACTCAGGATGATATTTTCCAGTTCCAACCATTTGCCTACGAATTTCATAAACTCGTTGTTTTTGATAGCTGAGTAATATTCCATTGTGTAGATGTACCACATTTTCTGTATCCATTCCTCTGTTGAAGGGCATCTGGGTTCTTTCCAGCTTCTGGCTATTATAAATAAGGCTGCGATGAACATAGTGGAGCACGTGTCTCTTTTATATGTTGAGGCATCTTTTGGGTATGACTCTTAATAGTGAGATGTACACCCCATCATGCTTTATCTATGCATCTACAATTAGAATTGCATAGAAAAGGTGCTTGGAAAAACTTATTTCAGATAGGGCATTTGCTTTTGGTTAGGTATAAAAATTAGTTTGTGAGATTAGAAGATAGAAGTCTCTGTTGTGAACCCAGAACTAATTAACACTTAAGAAGTAAGAACAGGAGGAGAAAGCGGAAGAAGCAAAGGTGGAAGAAAAGAAAGAGGAAAGAACATAATCCAGAGGTACCCTAAAAGCAGAATCTCATATTTGCTTTGATGTCGTTTGCATGATCAATAGTAACTCCGTAGATTTTCACCAATGTCAATAAACTTTTCTATAAAAATTTTTGTAAAAATGGCACTAATAAATTCCTAGAGACACAAGTAAAGCACCAAGTGCTGCACCCCTGATGCATCTGACCTAACCATAAGCCATAAAACTATAAGCAAAATTGTAGGCAGAGGGAAGACAGGCAGCACAGGTCCTGGAAGCTTGCATAACCATGAGAAGGGCATTAAAATATTAAAACCTGAAGTTACCTTTTAGACAGTATACCTAGGGTTTTGAGTTGCTGATATATTTAGATAATATGGCAGTTTGAGTAAGAATGGTCCTAATATGCTCATATGTTTGAATAAAATTGTTTTTAGTTGGTAGAACTCTTTGGGAAGAATAGGAAAGTGGGACTTTATTAGAGGAGCTGTGTCACTAAGGATGGACTTTGAGGTTCCAGAAGCCCACACCATTCCCAGTATATTCCCTCTTGGTCACCTATTTGTTGATAAGAATGTAGATGGTCAACTTCAGCTCTCACATCATGCCTGCCTACCTGCTGCCAGGCTTCCCTAGAAGATGGGCCTGGACACTAACGCTCTGGGTTTGTAAACCCAAATAATATGCTTTTGCTTATAAGTTGTCTTGGTGATGGCAATAGAAAAGTAACTAAGACAGGCAGACAGATGAATATGCAGATATGGTCTCACTTGTGCACTTTCTTCAATATAAATGAAATATGCGTGTATATATATATATGTACTTTTAGAAGCTAGCATAACATATGTGCAGGTATATGCAAAATATTTGTTATCATTTATAATTTGTTTTCTTCCCTCATCAATGAATTATGATATAAATTCATACTGTTTCCATGCTTGTCAGCTTATTCCCAGAACTGTTATAGGCATGGGATACAACCATAGAAATTTTCATGGCAACACCAACATACCTATATCATTCTTATTAATGATCACTTTGAACTCTATACTGGAAAATTATGCTTTGTTAAAAGTTCCTAAAGAAAGATATTGTGTAGAGTTTTTCAGTCTTTTGGTGTTGGACACAATGCTCTAGCTTCTGGCTTTTGGACTCGTGCATATGTACAAATAGTTTTGAAGGTAGTTTTGAATGGATTGAAGGAAGCAGAACATATGCATATTTCCTCTTCTCCCAGTCCCCACCCTCTTCTACTCATCCTCCATTTCTCTTCATAAGAACATGGCATGTCAAGTTGCAGTTAAAATACTAGGCATCTTTCCTCATATTAAGGATGGATGAGGCAACCCAGTGGGAGGATAATGTTCCCAAAAGTAGGCAAAATGATCATATATCCCTTCAAACATGCACGCACACACAGACACAGACACAGACACAGACACACACACACACACACACACAGACACACACACACACACAGACACACACACACACACACACACTCACGGGGGGGGGCGGTTAAAGCTTAAGTCCAAGTGGATCAAGGACCTCCACATCAAACCAGACACACTCAAACTAATAGAAGAAAAACTAGGGAAGCATCTGGAACACATGGGCACTGGAAAAAATTTCCTGAACAAAACACCAATGGCTTATGCTCTAAGATCAAGAATCGACAAATGGGATCTCATAAAACTGCAAAGCTTCTGTAAGGCAAAGGACACTGTGGTTAGGACAAAACGGCAACCAACAGATTGGGAAAAGATCTTTACCAATCCTACAACAGATAGAGGCCTTATATCCAAAATATACAAAGAACTCAAGAAGTTAGACCGCAGGGAAACAAATAACCCTATTAAAAAATGGGGTTCAGAGCTAAACAAAGAATTCACAGCTGAGGAATGCCGAATGGCTGAGAAACACCTAAAGAAATGTTCAACATCTTTAGTCATAAGGGAAATGCAAATCAAAACAACCCTGAGATTTCACCTCACACCAGTGAGAATGGCTAAGATCAAAAACTCAGGTGACAGCAGATGCTGGCGAGGATGTGGAGAAAGAGGAACACTCCTCCATTGTTGGTGGGATTGCAGACTGGTAAAACCATTCTGGAAATCAGTCTGGAGGTTCCTCAGAAAATTGGACATTGAACTGCCTGAGGATCCAGCTATACCTCTCTTGGGCATATACCCAAAAGATGCCTCAACATATAAAAGAGACACGTGCTCCACTATGTTCATCGCAGCCTTATTTATAATAGCCAGAAGCTGGAAAGAACCCAGATGCCCTTCAACAGAGGAATGGATACAGAAAATGTGGTACATCTACACAATGGAATATTACTCAGCTATCAAAAACAACGAGTTTATGAAATTCGTAGGCAAATGGTTGGAACTGGAAAATATCATCCTGAGTGAGCTAACCCAATCACAGAAAGACATACATGGTATGCACTCATTGATAAGTGGCTATTAGCCCAAATGCTTGAATTACCCTAGATCCCTAGAACAAACGAAACTCAAGACGGATGATCAAAATGTGAATGCTTCACTCCTTCTTTAAATGAGGAAAAAGAATACCCTTGGCAGGGAAGGGAGAGGCAAAGATTAAAACAGAGACTGAAGGAACACCCATTCAGAGCCTGCCCCACATGTGGCCCATACATATACAGCCACCCAATTAGACAAGATGGATGAAGCAAAGAAGTGCAGACCGACAGGAGCCGGATGTAGATCGCTCCTGAGAGACACAGCCAGAATACAGCAAATATAGAGGCGAATGCCAGCAGCAAACCACTGAACTGAGAATAGGTCCCCTATTGAAGGAATCAGAGAAAGAACTGGAAGAGCTTGAAGGGGCTCGAGACCCCAAAAGTACAACAATGCCAAGCAACCAGAGCTTCCAGGGACTAAGCCACTACCTAAAGACTATACATGGACTGACCCTGGACTCTGACCCCATAGGTAGCAATGAATATCCTAGTAAGAGCACCAGTGGAAGGGGAAGCCCTGGGTCCTGCTAAGACTGAACCCCCAGTGAACTAGTCTATGGGGGGAGGGTGGCAATGGGGGGAGGGTTGGGAGGGGAACACCCATAAGGAAGGGGAGGGGGGAGGGGGATGTTTGCCCGGAAACCGGGAAGGGGAATATCACTCGAAATGTATATAAGAAATACTCAAGTTAATTAAAAAAAAAAAAAGAATCTCATAAGAACACCAACCTGTACAACCATCCAGAGGGCCTAGATCAAACCTATACAGGCTCCCTGATTGTTTCTTCTGTCTCTTCGAGTTTCTATGAGCCCAGAGAAGTTGATTCTCACTAACCCCCTCATGTGTCTCTCTCTGTGTGGTTTTACTTTTTGTTTCTGTTTTGTTTTAGCTTTATTTGTTTATTTTATTTTTATTTATTTTATTGTTTATTTTATTTGTTTATTTTGTTTTGTTGTGGTGTCCTTGACATCTCTGACTCCTACAATCCTTCCTCCCTCTCTTCCGCATGATTCCCTGCCTTTGCCTAATATTTGGTGTGGGTGTCTGCCTCTGTTTCCATCAGTGGCTTGATGAACCCTCTCTAATGACAATTGGGCTAGGCACCATTCTGTGAGTATAACAAAATATCACTAGGAATCATTTCTTTGACTTTTTTTTCCCAGTTTTGTTTGGTTCTGTCCTAGGTCTCTGGGCTATCCAACCTCTGGGTCCTGTCCCTCAAGGTACTGTCAGGGGTGGGCTCCCTCTAGTGGCATGGGTCTCAAGCTGGACCAGTCATTATTTAGCCACTCGAACCATATCTCTGTCACCTTTACTCCACCACTCCTTGCAGGCAGGAGGTTTGTGGCTGGGTTGCTATCTCAATCCCTCTACTGAAAGTCTTGCCTAAGTACAAGATGTGGTCCATTCAGGCTCTATTCCCCATTGCCAGGAATTCTATCTAGGGTCGCCCATGCAGATATTTGAAGTTTCCATTATACTAGATGCATAGCTCATTTCCTAGATGCCCCTCTGTTGCAATTGTCTCTCCCAGTACTCCCTTCCTCCATTCTCCCACATTTTAATCTGTGTAACTTAGCAGAAACATGGACATCCATCAGTGAAATAGCAGATCAAACTATGAAATAAGACACATAAATACATCCAACTTATTTTTGGGGGAAATGACAAGCAATCCTTCAAAGAAAAGATAGCTTTTTAAACAAATGGCTTTGAAATAACTAGAAATACACAGACAAAATGAAAAGTACCATGATTCTTTCACCATATGCAAAGTGAACTCAAATTGACTGTATCCTAAGACAAAATTTCTAACTATGGGAATTTTAAAAGAACTATACATAAGAGAAAAATTATGTGACCTAAGGTGAAATGAAGACTTTTTTAATGTCATTTTTTTTGAGTCTGGCTCATTTTGTTAAACATGATCTCAACTTCTATGACTTTTGCTGACACTCAAAATAAGACATCAAAAAGATAGATGTAAATTTGTATTACTTAAAAACTGTGTTTTCTCTATTAATTACACTGAAGAAAATATTTTTAAAATAGGACATAAAATTGGAGAAAATATTTACAAATCATCTATGTGAGAAAGATAGATATACTTTGTACTTTGTACTTGGAATATAGAAAGAATGCTCTAAACACAGTAGGGAGAATATGGCCCTATCAGAAACCAGAAAAAAGGGGGTGTTTAATCATATCACCATGCAGGATGCACAGAGGACATATGAGTCTATAAAAATGTGCACCACTCACCATTAGGAAAATGCAAATGAAAACCACAATGAGATGCCAGTGTGCACTTAATATAATAACTGAAATAAAAATGTTGGCAAAACTATGTGCTGATGCGAAGCAAATTGATACATAATACTTTGCTGGAAGAAATGAAAAATGTTTCATTTACTCTGGAAAATAACATACCAACTTATAAAGTGAAACATATACCTTCTATGTGACTCCAGCATGGCACTTGTGGGAATTTGTCATAAGAAAAATGGCAAGTGAGTGTTTATGTCATCTTCCAGCATGCTGAATTTTTGTGTCCCCCCAAAAACTCATCTACTGAAATCTCCTCAACGAGATAATATTGGGAGATATGGACTTAGGAGAAAATTAAGCCATGTAGATGGAGCCCTGATGAACGGAGTTAGTATGTTTATAAAAGATTTGGGAATAGAACTCTTTTTTTTTTCTGAGAAGGAGCATAGAGAAATGAGAATTCTGTAGCCACAAGAACAGCTCTCACCAGAAACCAACCATACTGGCACCCTAATCTCTAACTTCCATTCCTCACATTTCAGCAAAACAATATTTCATTTTTATCCTATACCCAGTCTTTGGTTCTTAATTTTAAAAGCCTGAGCCAATTAAGATTTATTTGCATTTTCAAAAGATCAGATACAATTCAAATGTTTTCAACCAATCTGATAAGCTATAATATGTCCTTGCAATGGAAGAACACTTAGAATTAAAATAGAAAGTTAAAACCAACAACTCAGATGAGTCTCAAACTGGTTGGGCTTATGTGTTTGTATTTGTGATCTTAAAATATCGTGATTTTATTTATAAAACTGTCTCAGTACGACAAAGCTATAATGATGAAGAATCAGCCATGGACTGGTTGCCAGGATCAGGGTTGTGGGAGGGTGTGACTCTAACTAAGCATGAGGAACCATTCTGTAGAGACACGGTGATGCTGTGTCCTAATTGTGGTAGGGATTCTACAAATCTACAAACATGCTAAATTTTTATGAAGCTGTACATTGAAATTTACATGCAAAATTTATGAAACATGAATAAGGTTTACGGATAAAGGATGCTACATCAGTGTTTCCTATTTTATACAAGATATTACTGCTGTTGAGGGAAGTTAGGTGGGTGATAATGCCAAAACTATTTTTACAAGTCCTAAAATACAAGAACATTAATAAAAATATCAAACTTTGACTACTCAACTGTATTAATCAGGGCTCTCTAGAAAACAGAAAAGATATAATGAGCCTCTCTCTCTATCTCTCTCTCTCTCGCTCGCTCTCTCGCTCTCTCTCCCTCCCTCCTTCCCTCCCTCCTTCCCTCCCTCCTTCCCTCCCCCCTCCCTCCCCAATACTTGCTCTTGAAAGAAAGGCCCAGAATCTGATAATCTGGTAGTTGTTCAGTCCACAGGAGAAGATGTTTCACCTGGTCTTCCATCTATTCTGAAATACATAAGAAGTGAGTTCAAATACTAGTGAAGGAGTGTCTCAACATCAGTCGAATTGAATTTGTCAGGTAAGAAGGTCAAGTAGGCATAAAGCAACATCTTTCTATTTCCATGACATCTTCTGTGTGATGTCACCAGAAGCTGTGGCCCAGATTTAAGATGTGTCTTCCCACTCCAAATGATTTAGACTTAGGGTAGGACTTACCACTTCAAATTATCTAATCAAGAAAAATCCCTCACGGGTGAGCCCAGAGGCATGGGGTTGAGTTGATTCCATATATAATAACGTTGAAAGCCAAGGTTAGTCATCATACTAACTCATTAACACTCATTTCCTTGATATCTATCTTTTTTCCATTCTCCTCTCAAACCATAAGTTTCTGTGTCTGGAGATCTAAGCACTTCCTTCCCAATGCTTACCTAATTGCTGTTATAGAAACATATTTAACAATAACAAATACTAAATGGAATTAAAGTTCTGAAGCAGAGAAATTGAAAGTGAGACCCCTTCCTGAGTAGCCTTTCCAATGTTATTTCATTGTGCGTGTCTTATGTGCATAAAATAAGAGCACGGATTATTTTAGCAAAGGCTCCCTGCCACTACCATTCCATAATTTGGTTTCTGTGATTTAAGTTACTCATGGTCAACCATACTTATTTTTGATAGGCTTCTACTGTGTCTTTACATATTGTACTCTGTTATAAGTATATATTATGGAGGGAATATGGTATATACAGAGGATGGTACTAGTTTCATAAAAAAATAATTCCTGAGCTTTGAATTTCATTCTTTTCTGTCATGCAGTGAGTATTATAGTCTGGTTGATGCAACCTGGACAAGTATAAACCATCTCTTTAAATGTATTCAATAGCACTCACACTCTAATCAATATATTCTGATCCTTGAGACTTAATTTTGCTATGTAGCCCAGCTGCAAACCTGTCCTCTTATCTCTATATCTTCAGGTATAGACAGGTATTTGCTAGAGTTACAATTATATGCTACAATGATGGGTTTCAATACTCTCCTGGAAAGGTTGAGCTCCTGGATAGAGAGAAGAGATAAGGAAAAAGAGATGAGGGAGAGGGGGAAGAGAAGAGATATTCTATCCTTTTAGTTTTTATTGGAGTGTATTGTTTTACCACTCTCATTGTCCCTGATTTATAAATTACACTATAACATAAAAAAGTATAGGATAGAAACACAGTATGTTTAAAATTAGGTACTACTCACATTTAATAAATCCCATAAAGGATTTGGGATGTATCCTCTTTAAATAATGCAGACTACTGCATTTTAAACTGGAAATGATTATTGGCAAAGAATTGATTGCACAGCAAATCGATGCCTTTATTTTTAATTCATACATTGAAGTTCCATCTAGATTTCCACTGAGAAAAGATTGACAGCAAGTAAGAATATAAAATTAAAGTAAGAAATCTAGAGTGATTCAGGGAGTAAAGCATTCCCTGTGGTAACACAGGTAGGAGGAGAGAATTTGTATTCAAAGAACACATAATAATTGTTTAATGAGTATAGTAGTCCATCTCTTATCCTATCTCTCAGAAGTCAGAAAATCTGAATACATGTATGTATATATACATATATATGCATGAATATATATGTATGGGATAGTGATATATATCCTATTAAGTCATGATATAGACATATGGATATATATTCATACATATATATTAAGTATGCTATATACACACAAAAATGATTATATATACATGTATAAAGTAACATAAATGTATACTTAGTGTGATATATATCATATATGTATACTTAGTATGGTACACACACATATATATTCTATTAAAATTATTTCATATTTTGCTTCTACATGTAATTAAGGCTGACCGTTTGAGGTTGTATGACTATCAGAAGATTCATCCCTAGAGGGAACTAATTCTTCCTTCCTTAGTAATCATTGGATGTCTGTTACTTTTCACCCAGGTTTGGTTCTTTGTGAACTTGCCCTGTCTATGTTGGTATGCGAGCTGGTATGCTGGCTATTCACTGTTACAATTTCATGGGTGTAGCATTCATGTTATGTCATTTGTCCTGATCCTTCAGAGTTTATGATAAATGTGTTCAACTGCCCATCTATAAGAAACCTATTAATGCCCTTTTTCTAAATTTAGATAGCATAGATATGTATTCTAAATTACTATAATTTTTTTCTTTTTTTTCTTTATTAACTTGAGTATTTCTTATTTACATTTCTTTTTTTTTTTTTTTTTTTTTTTTTTTTTTTTTTGTTCAGAGCTGGGGATCGAACCCAGGGCCTTGCGCTTCCTAGGTAAGCGCTCTACCACTGAGCTAAATCCCCAGCCCTTCTTATTTACATTTTGATTGTTATTCCCTTTCCCGGTTTCCTGGCCAACATCCCCCTAAACCCTCCAATTCCCCTTCTATATGGGTGTTCCCCTCCCCTTCCTCCCCCCATTACCTCCCTCCCTCCAAAAATCACATTCACTGGGGGTTCAGTCTTAGCAGGACCAAGGGCTTCCCCTTCCACTGGTGCTCTTACTAGGCTATTTATTGCTCCCTATGAGGTTGGAGCCCAGGCTAGGTCCATGTATAGTCTTTTGGTAGTGGCTTAGTTCCTGGAAGCTCTGGTTGGTTGGCATTGTTGTTCATATGAGGTCTTGAGCCCCTTCAAGCTCTTCCAGTCCTTTCTCTGATTCCTTCAACGGGGGTCCCGTTCTCAGTTCAGTAGTTTGCTGCTGGCATTCGCCTATGTATTTGCTGTATTCTGGCTGTGTCTCTCAGGAGAGATCTACATCCGGTCCCTGTCGGCCTGCACTTCTTTGCTTCATCCATCTTGTCTAATTGGGTGACTGTATATGTATGGGCCACATGTGGGGCAGGCTCTGAATGGGTGTTCCTTCTGCCTCTGTTTTAATCTTTGCCTCTCTCTTCCCTGCCAAGGGTATTCTTGTTCCCATTTTAAAGAAGGAGTGAAGCATTCACATTTTGATCATCCGTCTTGAGTTTCATTTGTTCTAGGCATCTAGGGTAATTCAAGCATTTGGGCTAATAGCCACTTATCAATGAGTGCATACCATGTATGTCTTTCTGTGATTGGGTTAGCTCACTCAGGATGATATTTTCCAGTTCCAACCATTTGCCTACGAATTTCATAAAGTCGTTGTTTTTGATAGCCGAGTAATATTCCATTGTGTAGATGTACCACATTTTCTGTATCCATTCCTCTGTTGAAGGGCATCTGGGTTCTTTCCAGCTTCTGGCTATTATAAATAAGGCTGCGGTGAACATAGTGGAGCACGTGTCTTTTTTATATGTTGGGGCATCTTTTGGGTATATGCCCAAGAGAGGTATAGCTGGATCCTCAGGGAGTTCAATGTCCAATTTTCTGAGGAACCTCCAGACTGATTTCCAGAATGGTTGTACCAGTCTGCAATCCCACCAACATTGGAGGAGTGTTCCTCTTTCTCTGCATCCTCGCCAGCATCTGCTGTCACCTGAGTTTTTGATCTTAGCCATTCTCACTGGTGTGAGGTGAAATCTCAGGGTTGTTTTGATTTGCACTAAATTACTATAATTATACGTACCCTTCATTAAAGATTTTTCTCCCCAGAAGACAGAGTTTAACAATAAGTTAAAATGCAGAAGATACGTGAACCTGGGGTGCTGCACTGCTATGAAGATATCTACAGCACAGCTCTAACACCTAAGGTTCAGGAGAACAACAAGGAAGAGTAATAGAAAGACAGAGTTAACATCTCATCTTAAGGAGTATGAAGTTAGGTCAATGGGATAATGTTAATTGCCCATTCAATACTGGCTCCAGTTCCTTAAGTAGAATAAGAGCCAAGTTGCCCACCCATAGTTCGTTTGATAACTCTCTTATTTGTTTTCTTCTCTTATTTTTCCCACTCTACTACTCTCCTCCTGCTGCTTTCAAATCCTCTCTCCTGACTGAGCTTATTGTACTAGAAAACATACCTCAAGGTCTGTTTCTTGGAAACCTGAACTAAAACCTGGATTTGAGATTCTTTCTTAAGAAGAGAAACTGATGCAGTGCATCCATTTCTCCTGACCTCCACACTCTTTGTAATCAGCATCCTCCTCTCTCTGTGAGCTTACTACCCTAGCAATGTCACTTAAGTGAGATGGTACAGTGCATGCACATATACGCTTATGTTAAGCTATGTTGCTTTTCTGTCTCCCTTTCTAAGCAGAGCTAGCAACATAGGCTTGGTGATTTCTTTACAGACATTACTAACTCTCAAAATAAAAACATAGATTCCATCCATTCTTTCACAAGGAAAAGGAATGTTTAGTGTATTTTAAATTTTTAAGTCTGTACAACTTGAAAGACTGCATATACTTGACTTTTTGTAAGAAAAATAAGTAAGTTTTATATTTAATATTAACCTGCATCAGGTGAGTGAAATTGGATGACCACATGCATTGCATTTAGTCTAGACTTCTAACAGCAATTTCTATGATCATCTATGTTAATTAAATTTGCCCATACTTGTCAAATCATTCTTTTAAATGCTGCCAAATACTATGCCCCCTTATGCCAACTGAGACCATATGAATCCCATATCATAATCTCTTCTTCTCATTTTATATTTATTTCAACAAATAAAATTTAAATATGTCTCCTTAAAATATATTTTTGTTCTCAAATACGTATTTTTCATGGGTATTTTACTAGATATAGAGAACAGAACAATTCTCATAGCCTGCAAAGTTTTAAAAAGATCAATCAAGTATTCATCTTTATTTTTTTTTTGCTTACTCTGAACAGCATCATATATGTGTGTGTATTTAAACATACTCAGTTAATGATGGGCCAATTCCTAAGAGACTTTGTTTTACTTCCGGTGTTTCTATTGCCTCTGATTATTTCTGCTTTTCCTACTACTAAACCGAAGTCCACCTCCCTGGAAGCTCACTGTATAATCAGGAGAGACTTTGTCCTTTTGCTCTTTGTTCCATTGTCTTAAATAAGATTTTAGTGCTGTGAAGAGAAACCACTACCAAGGTAGTTCTTATTAAAGGAGGTATCTAATTGGATCTGCTTTACCATTTCAGAGATTTATTTTAGTCTATTACTGTCATAACAGGAAGCATGGCAGCTCACAGGGGATGGAGCAGTAGCTGAGAGTTCTACATCTAGATAGACAGGCAGGAGTCCCACAAATACACACTCATAGAGACATGGGGTGGGAAAGAGAGAGGCAAACAGTGGAATAAAGGGAAAGACTGGGAATGGTTTTACCATTTGAAATCTCAAAGCCCAGCCCCAAATGACACACATCGTCCAACAATGTCACATATTCTAATCCCTATTGATTCTATGAGACTATGGAAGCTATCTTCATTCAAACCACCACAGCCATTCTTGAGACCTTTTGTTTGGAGTTGGTGGGTTGGTGCATAATCATGTAATAACTCCCAGGAGCCTTGAACTCAAGTGGTTTTTGATGCTCATCAAGGATTCAGTTTTCTTCTTCTGGGGCAGCATCCAGCGCATCAAACCCTAAACCCCAGCGCATTGGTAACATATAGGCAAGAGATAGCAAAGACGAGAATTTCACTAAATCCATTAGATTGTTAAATGAATTGTTAAGGATAGGAAATGAGTTGAGGTGGAGAGAAGGGATATAGACTTTTCCGGGCCCTACAGTTTCATTGGAAATTGAAGACAATGTTTACTTTATCCATCTTCTATGGCCCCAAAAAGCGCATAAGCCAAATTTCTACTGTATGACCCCCAAATCTAAAAATGGCTTCTTCCTCTGATTTTCTTTCTTTAGACTCATTCTCCTGATGCCAATTTCCCATCTTTATTCTTTTGAAAACTTCTGGAACTTCTTGAAATCTAGGGCAATAGAATCAGCATGCACTGTGTACTACTCCACCAAACCCCCGAAAAAAAGACAATTAATTATCATGATTTTGACAAGAGGGAGGCTGGAAGTAGGGGTTGAGGGGGGAAATGTCTGGGTGGTGATAGGTGTGAGTATAACAGGAGTGGAGGCAAATTGAAGCTTGGGGCTCCTCAGAGGGCTTTAACTAGGGGAAGATAAATTACCTCATGCTTGGTGTTGAGAGAAGGGTACTTGGAAAGATTGTGGTATCTAAAACATGCACACATGAGCATCTGGAAATGGCAGGAATGGCAATCAATCAGAGTTAAAAAGAATAAGATGGTGCAGTCTCATTCCAAGAAAGAACCAAAGTTAAAGGTTCTCTGGCATGCCCCCACCCTGTGTGACTACCTGAACTCATTGTCGAATATTTTTTATTGACTTATGCATACAATCATATTATTTTGCTTCTCTGACATCTTCCTAGATTCACCCCACTTTTCTATACATATAACTTCTCTCCCACAGAAAAATTAGAAAATTGAAGGGAAATGGGTGTACTTTCTAATACATCTGTCATACTGATATCAAACTAATAGGAGGTATGAAGCTTTAATACATCCACCACAAGCAGTGATAGTGAAACAACAGAGAAATCCTTTAAGACAAACAAACAAATAAAACTTATGCTCAGATAAATTTCCTCAAGAATTCTACCACACAGTTAAAGAAGAATTAAACTCAGTCTATTCTACAAAATAGATGAGAAAAGAAGGCTTCCGAGTTTGTTTTATGAAACCAACATTACACTGATACCTAAATCAGACAAAGGCACCACCAAAAGAAAATTGTGAGCTAAGCTCCCTTATGGACATATATCAAAAGCTCTCAATAAAATTCATGCAAGTGAAATTCCAGACTATATTATGTATATTATCCACTATGATCAAGTCTACCTCGTCTCACATCTGAAAGGATGGTCCAAAAGACATAAAAATCAGCAAGTGTAGTCTACCACACAGGTAGACTCAAAGACAGAAACCACATCTCATGAGATTTAGAGAAGATATTTGATCCGATACCTTTCATAATAAAAGTCTTTGGGAATCTAGATATTCACACAACCTATCTTAAAACAACAATACCACAGTTTGTTTTAGGCTAAACTGAGAAAAACTCAGAATTTCCACTAAAGTTATGAAGAAGACCAGGATGGCTCCTCTCTTCTCAAGTTCAAAATATGGCTTGAAATTTTATCCAAAGTCAAAAGAGGACTGTGGTGATTTGAATAGGTTTGCCACCATAGATTCATGTGTATTAATGCTTGCTCCATAGGGTGTAGCGCTATTAGGACACTTGGCCTTACTGGAGTTGGTGTGATCCTGTTGGAAGAATGATATTATTTTGGAGCAGGCTTAGAGGTCTCATAGGTATACTCAATCTCCATCCAGTTTAAGTAAGTTTCCTCTCCACTGCCTATAGATTAAGATGTAGAACTCATAGCTCCTTCAGCACCCAGCCTGCCTGCATGCTGCCATGCTTCCTACAGTGATGATAATGGACTAAATCTCTGAACTGTAAGATAACCCAAATTTTATGTTGTCCTTTGTAAGAGTTGGAAGATCATGATGTCTCTTTAGAGCAATAAAGACCTAAAACAAGGACAGGAGATAAATGGGCTACACATATGAAATGTAGTCATACTGCCTAGTGGTAGTATACATTTTCATCCCAGCACTTGAGGGGGACAGAGGTTGGATGTCTGAGCTTGAGGCCAGTCTGTTTTACAAAGTCAATTGAGATCAGCCAGGGCTGCCCAGAGAAACCGTGTCTTGAACAAAACAAAAATAAACAAAGAAAACAAAAAGAAGTCTCTTAATTTACAAATAACTTAATTCTATACATGAAACACCCTAAAGACTACACAATAAAACTTCAACAACTGATAAACGCTTTCACAAAAGTATCAGGACACAAAATTAACACACAATGGTCAGTATCATTTCTTACTTTTTGACATTCTTTCTCTTATTCCAAAATATACTATATTCAATGTAAGAGTCTGTTACTTATGGTCTTATCATCACAATTAGTTTCTACGGTACGAGTCAATATCTTTGAAGAGGTGTTATCAAGTCCTCTACAAAGGTGGAAGAATGATGAGTCCACCCTGCTATAAACAACAGTGATTGTAGCTTCAAGAAACTCAGTCCTTTAAGAAGAAACAGACAGACCTTTGTTGGTTTATTAAGTGCCTAACTGAGGTTCTGAGAACATTGGATATTGATTTGACATGTAAATACAGTGCAATGCCTGGTTCCAAGTTGATGAGAAGTAAATATCAGGCAATGAGAACAGTCTTTTGTATCAGAGCCCTTTTCTTTTGTCAGATATTCTACATGTCTTCTTGGTTTCTTCTTCCCTAAATTCTAAAAAACAAAACAAAACAAACAAAACCAATGTAATTAACCCTTTTTATAAAGGTAAGAAATCTGCTAGCATTGAACCCAATAAGAGGTAAAATGAGGAAGCTGATTCGGCTTGGCTGTATGACAGTATAGAACATATTCTAATTCTTTCCTGTGGCTTTTTTGTGAAGACATGTGAATGAAAAACTATTAAGTAATGGGAATGAATTTTAAATTGAGGATCCTAAAACCTTTCTAATTCAAGGAAGAAGCAATTATCCTAAGTGGTAGAATTCTAGGCTGCAGGATACTCTGCAAGGTGTGAGATTCCATAAATCGATATATAAATTTAAGTGTCATATATCCCTGCTACAAAAGCCTAAGGTCTCCATGAATACCTGATGGATGCCATAAACATTCAAATTTGGCCATTGTACAGGCTCCCATGGGCATGATTATAGCACTTCAGAACTATATAGAAAGCCTCTTCAATATTTTTAGTGTGCACATGCATTCTGTTGTAATACAACATTAGTCGCTCCATTCTGTTCCCTTTGGTGTCCTCTGCACAAAGTTACTTGGAGCAGCTCTAACCATCTCAGCACTCTGGCATCTGACAGAGAATGTGTGTTCCTCAGGAGGCTTATGTGCTTAAGGCTCATCCTTCAAGAGTATCTTCAATATGTTCTATTTGTAAAGTGATCCCATCATCTTTTATCAGAGCAGTGTGAACAGAACCAAATTCCCCAACCCTACTGATTTTTCTATATCTATATTGCATCAAAGTCATATTCTATTCTAGGCAGAAATGAGAAGAGGTCTGCTTCTCAACCTTGCATGGCATTTAGAAGTCAGGATGTAATTAATGTGTTTACAAGCAATTGTAAGTTTTCTTACTTCTTCCTGAATTCCTAGACATTGATACTAAAGCCAGTGACTATAGGTTTCAGTCATGTGGTTGACTTTGTTCAGTAGAACAACAATGTGCTTGCAAGAATAGGCCTGGAGAAGCCTGAAGCTGAGACTTGTGACGCAACAGCAATTGGCCAAGACAATAATAAATTTACACACACTCAGTTAATCACTTGATTCCCAGGAAGACCAGAAGACATGACTTACAAAGACCTGCCCAGTTTGGAAAGACTGTTCAATGAAGTCATGCAGACTATAAAAACTATAGAGATGACTCAGTGGTTAAGAGTGTTGTCTGCTCCTCTAGAGGACCTGGATTCAAGTCCCAGCAACCACATGGCAGTTCACAACTGTCTGTAGCACAGGTTCCAGAGGATCTCGTATTCTTGCACATATATGCAGGCAAAATATCAATGCACAGTAAATTAAATAAATTTATAAATAATATTAGTACTACTACTGATGATGATGATAGTAATAATAATAATAATAATAATAATAATAATAAGTCAATTGCTTCTATTGACTCTTGTATTGCTACAATCAATTTTCTGGATAGAGTCTTGCATTGTGCAGAGAAACAGCAATCAGATCATACCTCTTTTTCTGCAGAAGTACTCCAGTTGTTTTTTGATGACTTTAGTATGAATGTAAAGATAAAACTAAAACACATACACAGCTAAACTGTTTCTTATCTTGATCACTACCTTCCTTTCTCAGTCACGACCTTTAAAATATTTTATCTCTGAATTCTATTTAAATTGTTACTGTGGAATAAGACTAATAGCCAGCAAGGAAATAGCAACTTCAGCCACACAAAACCAGAACTGAATTATTCTAGTAAATGAATCAGTATGGAAGTGTTTGGGACTCAGCAAGAAACACATGTGTGATCACACCTGAGCTTTCAATGATGACACCTTAAGTAGAGACCATTGCACATTGTGTTACATCCAGACAAGATTGTTTTGTGGAATTAGGGCTTACAGCATGCTGTGATCACAATTTATACTTTAACGCTGGTAATAGGTGATAATTTTTATAATAGCAACACAAAACTAAAACAAGGAACAAAGGTCACCAAGAAAGACTCCAGTCTCTTTTCATATTTTGAAACTGCCTCTCCTAAGAGACTTTCATCATTTTAAGTTAGACAAGTCTCAGGACTCCAATTATTCCCAAGTTCTGGATAAAATATCAACTTGTACCACTGACCAGTCATTAATCATAGACATGGAGGCCATGTGTTGGACAGAGCTGGCTACTTTTCCTTGAGTGTTGAGATGCGTGTCTTATGATAAACTAAGAGACATCAAAGATATAACAGACATGACGCACATGAAAAGGATTCTGGAAATTATAACAGAGAAAGAGCATGGAAACATTTGGCAAGAAGGTGGCAAGAAGGTCTACAAGTCACAACCTTTAAAATCTTTTATCTCTGAATTCTACTTAAATTATTACTACAGAACAAAAACTTATCAACTCCATACAGGCAAAAAAAAATCTTTAACAAAATTTAACATTTGCTTTATGATTAAGAATCTTCAATAAATTGAGTACTGAAGGAATACAACTGAACCTACCAAGGACCACAGAAAACAAACCCATAGTTAACAAAACATTCAATGATGGAAGGTGCAAGGCTGGCTTTTGTTTGCTTGCTTGCTTGCTTTTATTTGTTTCCCCTTCTGAGATCACAGGAAAAAGGTAAGAGAAATATGCCCATTTGCATCATTTTCATTCTTCATAGTAGAATAGTATGGGAAGTCAGTTAAGAAAACAATAAAATAAAATGCACCCAGTTGAGAAAGATAACATGTATTGGCTTGTGATGACAAGATATGGAAAATCCTAGTGACTCTACAGTAAACAAACAACTAAACCCAAATACTTGTGAATTTTTGAAAGCTAATGAAGTACTAAAGATATAGTTATATATAAAACTAAACACACAAAATCATAGCATCTCTATGTTCTGTCAACAAACCACCTGACACAATAAAAATACAGCCACTCAAATGAAATACATAAAAGTAAATAAATAAGGAAATGGAAAATGGACACACTGCATGTTACAAAATATTGTAACTCACAAATGCATTGTAAAGTATTCCATGCTCATAAGAAGGATGATACCATGATACAAACATGCTCAAATCACATGAAATCATAGATAGATGATAGATAGATAGATAGATAGATAGATAGATAGATAGATAGATAGATAGATAGAGTATACTTCTGTCAAAATATCATCAGATATAGAAAACACAATTCTAGAAGTTGCAAGAATCCATGAAAACCCAAAGGGAAATGGACAGTTGGTATTCAGGAGAGCAGAGCTTCAGTTTTGTGGGCTAGAAAAGTTTTGTGGATGGATACTGGTGATATGACGGATATGTAATTAGTAACACAGAATAGTACACAAAAAATTTGTTAAAACCGCCCTTGGGAAATGGCTGTGTAGATAAACATGCTATACAAGCAAGTGGACCCTAGCTTGAATTCCTAGCACTAAAAAAAAAGCTGTACCTGGCCATATGTGTCTGTTGCCTCAGTGTTGACATATCAACAGACAAACATCAGACATACGCTGACTCTAGGCATTCACTGGTCAATCAGTCAAGCAGAAGCAGTGAGTCCTTGAACCTATCTGTAATGGTTTGAAACTGTATGGTCCACACAGACTCATGTGTTTGAATGCTTGGTCCATATAGAGTAGCACTATTAGGAGGTATAGACTTGTTTTAGCAGGTGGTCTCATTGGAAGAAGTGATTCATTGTGGTGGGCAGGCTTTGACATCCCTCATGCTCAAAATACTTCCAACGTGGCACACAGTCTTCCTTTTCTGCCCGTGGATGAAGATGTAAAACTCTGGATTCATCTAGTATCTTGTCTGCCTGCATGCTCTTATGTCTCCTGCCATGATGATAATGGACTAAACCACTGAAGCTGTAAGCCAGCCCCAATTAAGTGGTGTCCTTTAGCAGAGCTGTTGTGGTCATGGTGTCTCCTCAGGGTAATGAAACCCTAACTTAGACACCATGTAATCCCGATTCAGAAAAAGTTGACACAAGAGAATTGCTAGAGTTGGCTGGCCAGCTGTTCTAGCTGAATCAGTAACATCTGTATTCAGTGGGAGACCCAGTATCAAAATGCAAGGACAAAACTGTGGAAGACACAGAATATGGACTTTTGGCCTCAATACACATGTCTGTATGTACACATACATCCTTAATTGTTAACAAAATTAATTTTGAGTAATGTTTAACTCTGTATGTAACTGTGCATATATGTATGTATGTATTTCATAAACTGTTTTTTTATCAAACAAGTTGCAAATTTTGAACCCAATCCTGCTAGCACCCTACAATAGTGTTCTATATTATCCATTCTCTCTTGGTTCTTGTTGACCGCTTATTTCATTCTTTATTTCTATTTCCTTCCACCTGCATTACTACCTCTAGTACATCACGGACCTGTCTTGCATGGTCCCTGCTCACATTAGAGACGATCAGCTTCATTTCTCATCAAAATTGGAATGACAAGTGAGATTTGAGATCATGTTATACACCTGTGTGTTTATTTTTATTGAGGGAAATTTGCTTGACCTCATCGATTCTGCTCTCAGGGAATGTCCATCTCCTGAACAGAAAGTGCTCACAGTAATAGGGCCTCAGGTCGAGGGACAATCAGACAATCTTCCCAACATCTCTCTGTCTGTTGCTTTCTGATTCATATAGACATGAGATTAGGAGTTTTCAGAAAAAAATACCCACTTGAAACCAGTGCCTGTCCAGGAGCCCAAGTTGATCATTCTTAATCAAAAAGCAAAGTGGATACTTTTTATAGAAAAACAAAAAAACGAATATCAAAACTCTGTGAACTTGATGCCTGCTAGAATGACACCAGAAGAAAAGCACATGAGACATAGATGGGGCTTTCCAAGACAATGGCACAGGAATCTTAGAGGAAATAACAGTATTCCAGAAATAGTAAGAGTGTCAAGTGACTATTATTATCCCAGTGGCCTGAGTTCAAACCCTACTCTGTAATTCTGAAATATTCCCTTTACCTTTCTGAGCCACAGGAGCCTTGACTGTCATGACCACAGTCAGTATGTGACAAAGGATCAACTGTGTGAGATGCTGTAAGTGCCCACAAGTTGCTGATTCCCCTTCTGACACAGCACCCTGATTTAGTCAATTCTGTTGTTATATGCTGGTCCCTCCTTGACTCTCATTTAGCTTCATTCACGTTCTCCTGAATATGTAATATTATTAAATGCCTACTATAAATGACCTATCCTATCATCTGGTCACATGTGTTTTATCTCATTCTAGCTTTTACTGATGCTTTGGAGATCTTTCTATGGCTATTCTTTCAAGTACAGTTGTGTTGCAGCCTTCAGATACCATCAGGCACTAGTATCATGTTGGGGGCCTGACTCAGGCTAGGTGACACTCAGAGTCCTTCAGGTTCTCTTAGAGTTCCCCATTTCCTCACCTACACATAAATGTGCTTGCATTATTATTTGCATTTTTCCCAATGCAAATCGGGTGAGTTACTCTACAGAGGAAATAATCTTCAGACCTTGGCAGTCAAACTAAATAATAACTTGGTTATTCCGCATGATTTCAAATGTATGTTCATGGTTTTTAACCTGACATTTTTAAAATGCATTTTAAAAGTGCTTGTTCTATTGTTGTAAGAAATGTCACTTGGTAATATTTGCTCCTTGCTGTGTCAACAAGCCATGCACTGGCCCCAAAAATATGAATTGTGAAGAATGTCTTTGAAACTACTTGTTTCAGAGATGATGAGCTTAAATGCCCACCAAGACCAAGAAGCGATGCTTCTCAGATTCTAAGAATGATACACTCTATGACTACAGAGATAATATAGTGTATCCGGGTTTTAATGTGCTGGCAATTAATTTTTAAGTATATTCATGTTATCAATGCATGCGACTTTTGGTTAGAGGGACATGTATTATAAGCTTAACATAGTCTTTTATCACAGTTCATAGGTTATCCGTCTGTGATTTCTGACTTTGCCTAAAACTCATAATACAAAGATTCAGGGATCAGAAATGCGTTATCTACAGTTATACCAAGCAGTTCTGAAAGCACTGGGGTGAGAAGTCAGATCACAGACTGGAATGGAGTCTGTGTCTTCTAAGTTGAGTTCTATCGTCCTTTTAAATAGAAAAGAAAAGAGAGAGATTGAGATGCACTTATAAAGAGAAGAGGAGAAAGAGAATGAAGGGAAGGGAGAGCAGCAGAACCTGTGTGGTAACAAGTCTCTAAACTCCATCTTAAGTTTCAGTCCATGTTTCTTTAGCCTGGTTACATGTGTGCCAGTGGCAAGATGGCACATGGTGGCAGAAGTGTCTGCCAGAGGAAAGGTGCTCACTTACAGTAGCCAGGAAGCAAAGAGAGAAAAGAGAGGCCGCAGGATCTCAATAATCCCTGTAGCTTCATAGTCCCAGCCACCAACTTCCTGTAACTAGGATTCGCCTCTTAATTATTTCTCCTCCTCCTCTTCATCCTCCTCTTCTTCCTCCTCTTTCTGACAGTGCTACTAGCTGAGAGCCAAACTTTCAGCACATGAACAACCATCCCAAGGCGTGCCACTACAACAGAGACAGACTGATTCAATTTCTGGACTCATATAGTTCCAAAGACATGTAAGTCTGTAGAAAGAAAAATATGTCACAGGTCCTACTTTTTATTTAAATACAGGCAAACTAAGGCTTTAGTGAACACTTGCTTTTGTTGTCTCTTCTGCCATCATATATTAAATATTTTGATATGTATTTTTGTGTATGTGTGTGTGTTCATGTGTGTAAGTTTGGTCACGCACATGCCACAGTACTCATGTGGAGGTCAGAGGACAACTTTGGGTGTTTGTCCTCACCTTACAACTTGTTTACAACAGGATTTCTTGTTCATCTTTGAAGCACCAGGCTAGCTGGCATATAAATAAAACTTCCGTCTCTACGTCACAGCACAGAGTAGGAACAGTGAGATTATTAACACACCCCACTTTACAAGGCTCCTGTGAATCTGAATTCGGGTCCTTGTTCATGTGTCGACGTCATCTTTCTAAATTCTTTTTTTACATCAATCAATAGTGACACTTTTATCTTCTACTTGCTTGACAAATATTAGAAATAATATCTTCTGCTTATGTATACACCACATAATGCCACTCACTAACGTTGATTTGAATCTTACTTGTATTTTGCTATACCCCAGCCTCACTGAAAGCACAACATACAACTAAATCTCTTGATCTAATCTTCTCCCCATGGAATCATATATATAATTTCAGGATTATAAGCAACTTTAATGATCAACTAAATCCAACTTCACTAATATTTATTATCTAGTATATTAAATACTAAATTCCAGGCCTTGTTCCAATCACATTTGTGATTTTACAATCTAGTCCTAAAAATAAGTCTATAATTTGGTGAGGTTGCGAAACACATTTTGCAAGAAGTCAAACACAGGGACCATAAGTAACTAAGCAAGAGTGCACAGCTGATAAGCAGAAGCAAAGATCACACACAAGATGTGTGTTTCCAGAGTTGATGCTCAGAGTGCCCTTGCCAATCACAGCTGCCTTCTGAATGCCATTCAGAGATTGGGTATCCATTTCCAAATGTGGGGGGTGGGGCTGGTGAGGAACAGAAAGGGGATCAGTAAGACAGGGCAGGAGGAGGATGTGCAGGAAGAATGTGGTCACAGAACAATCAGAGCTTATTGACTGGTGAACACTCTGCTTTCAAATCAGAAATATTCTCTTTCCCCTTTCTCTGTTTTGTGTCTCTATTCATATGGAAATTCCTTAACTTATTGAATATTCAAAAATTAAAAACTCTAATATGTTTTCTACCACACATCCATTTATAGACCTAAATCTTTTCTTATCATCGTTGTTGTTTTTGAAATGAGGTATTCCTTTAGCCTGGTTGGCCTTGAACTTGCAGTCCTCCTCTCTCATCTTTGTGAGTCCCAAGGTTATAGGTATACACCTCTATGTCCAGTTTCTTGGTCTTCATTAAATGCTAAAATAGCTCTGTGCAGTGTTTCCCTGTTGAAGCATATAGCCTTCGACTTGGGATGTCCTTTACCTCCACTAATCTCTAAGATATACAAGTGTACACAGTATAACCACATCTGCCAATGATCACTAGCAGCATTGTACAAATCTCCAACCCAGTACCTATGTTCAGTAAATAATGGTGTTATATCCATCCTCCTAGAAATTGGAGAACTCAAGACCATCTAAACTACTCAGTGTCTATCTCTGACACTACAGCACTGTTCCCCACATCTCATCTTCTGAAAGCCCTCCAACTTTTCTCCACTAGATCCTCTTTCTTGTGTCCATGTCTCCTGCTCTTTGTCTAGTTTTTCCTCAATCCCAGTGCTTTCAGTCACTAATTAGCCTTTTAGGGTGTAGTGAACTTTGAAACTGTGTCTGCACATGGCCACACAGACCCTGGCATTCTGCATTCAACCCCTAGGGTCCTTGGTGACCTGACAACTAAACATCTGGGAAACTGACTCATCTTGCCTTTCCTTTCATCTACATGACTTGGCACCATGACGGCACTGCCAGAAGGTCGGGCACAGAGTCCCTCATGCCGTGACAATTTTCTTCTGGCTTCTTGAAATCATCAAGGGCTTGTATACATGGGTAAGGCTTTTTTAATCAGGGAACAGCTGGTTGTGGTGAGGGATTGAATTGTTGCACCCACTATTAATTAGTAACATTTCAGAAAACAGAACAAGAAGAGAAACATTTACAACTGGGGAAGAAGTGGATACCATATGTAAAAGCTGGGGCAATGAACATGCCACGGATGAGAACTTGTCAGGTGAATAATAAAGGTTCATAGTCTATGACTGTAGACACGGGGTAAAATCACAAATAGCAATTTCAGGAAAAGGAATTTTAGACTTTATCTTTCCAGACAAAAAGGAGGAAATCAGAAAATATTCTTTATCTGTTACTTTCTTATCTTTTCTAATAAACTTCTTATTCATTCTTTACCATGAAAGAATTTAATGAGAAATGCTTTAAATAAGAAAGCATGAAATAAAAGGTTGAAGAGTTTCTTCCCTTCTGGTAATTCTCAAATGAAGTAAAGTGATATGTAACAAGAGAATTGAGACTTTTTGATGCTTCAGGGCAGTGACTGACACACACATACATGGTAGAGGGAGCAGGGAGGTCCCCAAGTCACCTACCAACGCTTCCTTAAGAAATGAACCTTACTGAACTGCTCAGCTTGCCTAGAAAGAGGCTCGTAAAACTAGAAGAACTTAATGTCAGCAATGACATCTTTTGACAGGAAAACTGATGGATCAACATCCATGTCCAGCATTGCACTTTTGAACATTCCCACGGAGTTCTCCAGTAAGTCCGTGAGCTTCTATTGTTTACAAGTATTTATGGAGGCAAAGTGACTTTCTGGACAGGATTTGTGAGAAAGGAAACTTTTGTACTGGGGGAGACTCGCAAAGTCCTTGAACTTCCTATTTGTAGTGACTTACTTGGTCTTTTCCCCACATTATAATACCATTAAACCATTTCTCCCTTCCCTTTCCTCCATTAAAAACTTCTCCTCTCTCTGTCTCTGTCTCTCTGTCTTTCTCTGTCTCTCTCTCTCTGTCTCTCTCTCTCTCTCCACACACACACACACACACACACACACACACACACACACACACACGTATTGCCTCTTTTTCTACATTGTTTTAGTGCCTATAAGTATATGAATATGTACATGTATTCCTAAATACAATCTGCTCAGTCTATATAATGTTACTTATCTGTACGTTTTCAGAAAAACAACTTCAGAGAAAGAATATTGATTGTTGTCCTGGGATTGGAGGAGTATGCCCAAGCTGGGAAGTTAGACATGTCTGGCTAAAGAGTACTCCACACTTGCAATGGTGCTGAGTGGTGTTCAGACAACGTCTGTTCTTGCTTTCCTGAGACTATGCCATTGTAGAATCCCAGAAAGTATGAGGTACTGGTGCTCTGTGTCCCAGTAATTCTTGATGTAGTTAGTTTCAAAGCTTCTTTCCACAAAATTTAGCCATCCTGTCTACTCACTGTGCCTGCAGCAAGCCATGTAGTTCTGCTTCCTGTGAGTGATTTTATATATCTCGTGGGTTTTCTTCATGAATATCTCAATGTATCACATAGGTTCTCATGCCATCTCCCTCAGTATATAATGGCAGTCCTTCCCTCATCAGGATCCAAGATATTTAAGAATGAAAGTTTCATATTAATTATTTATATTATCCTTTTTTGCCTCCTCTTATACGCAGCAGTAAGTCCACAAATTTTAATTGACCCTATACTATGCTCAAATGTCAAAGAACTTGCATATCTCAACCTGCCTTTTGTGGGTGCTTCCATTGGATGTTCTGCATGGCATACTATTTCTGCCATAAATGTTATCACTCGTTATTTGACTATGTGCCCCGTGAGGAGATACAGTATTTCTTGTACAGCCTTGTCAGCATAGAGGTATTGTGTTGTTGGACTAGTTCTTTACAAAATTGCTTCAGCTTCTTGACTGTAATAAATTACATCCCAGTTGTAGGATGTATAGTGTTTTAAGAAACCGGAACTCTGACACACCATTTAGTGTTTAAATATTAAATAAGAAAATCTTTGATCACTCTAGACTGTCGTACGTTGTGAGAAAGCTGCAAGTACTGAACAAAGACAAAGTAAAACAAATTTCAAAAGTTACCTCCTTCCTTCAGGTAGTTCACAATCTGCAGCCCCAGGAGAATGCTAATTAGACTGCATAATTAGTGTCATGAAGGAAACATGAAGAATAAGCAAGAGAGGTGAGATTTTTCATTTTCCTGTACCATCTGGGGACAAAGAAAACACAGCTATTGGATATTGCATCATGAACAAAACATTTATTAATAAAGCAATAGTCCCATTCATATTCCTCTGGGGGGAAAACAGACTAAGAATGGACTATAGATTCTGACTTCTCTCTGACATAACTCGGGAGGGGGGATTTTCTTTCTTCACTTCAGAATGTTCTGTCCAGCGGTGGGCTATCTCAGCACAGACTGTCACTATAAAGGATTAAGATTCATGGAGCATATTCAGTCTTTGATGAGGAGCCACCTGGAGCTGTCAGATTGCATTCCCTTGGGCAATGAGGTGTTGCTTGGAGTTTATTAATCTGGAAAAATAACAACAAAAAAAGTATATAATTACCTCAAGACTCTACCTGGGTGGGTTGAGAGCTGCAATAAACATGCGTAGTTTTCCCAGGAATGTGACACTCACTGGGAGGAAATATGAAGGGATTTTAGTCATTTTCAGATATAAGACATAACGATGTAAATTAGGACTTTTTTGGGGTATTGTTTTGTTTTGTTTGAATACAAGATCTCATTCTATTATCTAGTCTGGCCTGGAGTTTTCTACGTAGAGGATATTATTTTCTGGACTTACACCATCATCTGTTTGTTTATTTGTTTGTTTGTTTGTTTGTTTGTAATTATGACATTATTAACCAATCACAGAAAAATGACCGGATTCAATATTCAAAGGAAAGTTAATTAAGAACTGAAAAGTTGTTCCAGCAGTTAGGAGCATGTGATGCTCTTAAAGAGGACCTGAGTTATGTTGCCAGCACTCACGCACGTAGTCTGCCTCACAGTTGCCTATAACTCTGGTTCCAAGGGATCGAACACTCTTTGACCTTCTTTCTGTACTTATGTATTCAACCCTCACCCACCAACACTTACACAAGACTGAAGAGGACTTGGATCTTATCCCATCAAAACCCAGGGTAAACTGATTTCCATCTCTGTTCCTCGTTCCCTGTTTCTAATCCAGGAAAGGAGTTACTGGACAAGAGCATCTTCTTTCTAATTCTTCCTTTCACGGTGGGATTTATGTGGAATCCATGGACTCCATTCCATCTGAAATATGTCTCTTCATGTTACTTCATTCTCCGAGAGCTCAAATGTGAGGTACAGGTAATAGAAAAAGTAGTGGGGAAGCCATAGCACCATTTGAGAGAAGAACAGAGGAAGGAAAGAAGGAAGAAAATCTCTGAGGACCAGAGCTCCCCAGAACTGACTTCCTTATCTGTTGTCCCAAATAAGCAAGTCTCATTCTTCACATTTGATTGTCAGTCCCTATTGCAGACTCCATTGCCATTACCAAACGGAAACAGGAGAACAACAACAAAGGCCAAGTCAGTATTTATTGAAGACTAAGATGCCAGACACTAATGTCTGGGCAGCACAATTGCCAGTCACGTTAGTCCAGAGATCGAGGATGAGACCTAGTTCACTTGTTAAAGGTGTGTTTCCTTTCCATGATGCTTCTCTGACAGTCACACAAACATTTGTTCCGAGGAAAATGGCAACCAGGTATAGCAAAATGACACTCGAGTCCTTGGTCCCAATGATGTCTGAAAGTTAAAATTAAAGACGAGACTAAAGGAATGAGGGAAGTAGATGAAGAAAGAGAAGAAAAGGCAATTGGGAGTAGAAAAGGGAAAGGATGAGAAAGCAGAAGAGAAAGGAAGCTGGAGAAAGAAAAGAAAAAAACATTTCTGGAAAATTTTCTCACTTCCTCTCAATGAATGCAGACTGAGGATGAATGAACCCATTTGGGAAGCATGGAATCCTCAGAACAAATATCTGTGTTTTGAATTGCCCCTGTTGTGTAACTATCTGTCTATCACTTACAGGCCTCAACTGTTGCTATGGATTGGGTGTGTTGTAAGACAGACACCTCAGAGACAGCTGCATCTCTGAGAGCATCCTCTGTGCCAGGCACTCTGCCAGGGACTTTACTGCACTGTCTCATTCATGCTTTACAATAACCCGGCAAAAGAGGTAATTTTAAGCCTATTTACAGATGAGGAAATGGAGACCAAGAGAGAGCTGAGGTAATTTATCCAGGGGCATGTATTTTGTAAGTGACATAGCCAGGATTTAAACCCAACTTGTTTTGCCCCCAAGCTTGTTTCTAAGACACAAAATCCCTTCTCCAAGTCCTCACATCCTACTTGGCCAGAGAAGACATTTACATAAGACTGCAGAGCTTGGGTGGCAGGGGTGTGGATGTTGGGGGGAGGGCTCATAGAGGGTTGTTCTGCAAGAATGTTTTTCTGTGTGGACATTTTGACTACATTGAATTATGTCATTTATGTAACCACACTCTGTAAGGAGAAGGCACATTAGTTCACTTTCCCAGAACATAAATGTGAGGCTCAGATGATGGGGGGCATGGTGACAGGACATTGGCAGGACTACTGCTGCTTACATTTCCAGGACATTTGACTTGGACCTCGCTGTGAGATTGAGGAGATGTTGGTGTGCTTCTGAGTTTCTGATGATGGACAAGAAAGGGGATAGGTAGAGCAGACAAGTACAAAATCTCTGTCATTAAGTGGCTTTATCTGAAATCCCCATGTAGCAGCCTGTGAATCAGTTGGCCTCTTCTGGTAAGCCTCAGACTCTCTGACAGGAAAGCATGGCCAAGAGAGTTGCTTATTTCATATGAGTAAAGTTGATGGTTTAAGGCCTAGTGTGTATACATTGTGAAGTGCTTCTCTAACCCCAACACTTTTTGTTTCTTAACACATGTTCATTAGTATTATTAGATATGTAAGCTCAGGGGCATGAGAGTCATATTTGCATCTTTAGTACTTGGTCTAGTGTCTGGCACCCACTGGATTACTAATAACTATTGCTCAAATTATCAAATTTGGTATTACTGACCTCCTTTAATTAATGAAAGACCTAAGAAAGTTCTGTCCGACATGGTCATGTAGTAGCACTTCAATTCTGTGAACCGAGTATAGGCACTTCACATTGCTCTCTAGCAGTCTCTCCTTGGAGTTTGTTACCTGGTTTCATGTGAAGATACTAAATCGGACCCGAGGCAATCAATCTAGTGTTCGCTTTCTGTTCCAGGTTTTGTCTTCTGGAGGTTGCCAGTGCCAGTGCCCCCCATTAAGATGGATGAATATTGTGAATCAGGACACGAACATTAATTAGTTTTGCCTCTGAGGTCATACATATGAGAATGCCCCAGACTGCTTTGGTAAAATATTTGCCACCATTTGTTAACTGAAGTCTGGCTGATCAAAACTGTCATGCAGAGAATCTTACCTAATCTTGGATTACATTTGTCCTCAAGATTTGGACATCACTCTGTACTTCCCTGAAGAATGATAGATAATGAATCTAGACTGTTGATAGTTGAGGAGAACTCTCACGAGGATATCTTCTATAAGTCATTATGGGATTCTCATTGGAGTCAGCACAGCTACTCGCCATTCTGTAAAATATGCTGTGAAATTTGTGTGTTAACATGTAATAATGCTCAGATTCATTTAATAACTAGAAGGTCAGGGAAGCTATGAGTCCAATGGCCTTACTGAGGACAATAAGCCTAAAATGGCAGTTACATCAGGGAATACTTGTTTCGCTCTAAAACCAGGGGCTAAGCAACTTTCTACCTCCATAGTTTTCTCACAGTCTTAGAAGGAAAGGTAACACCAGAATTAAACAGTAGTAAGAAAATAGACCAGTAAAATAGACCTGTATTTGCCTCTTGCAAGATCTCACTTTTAGCACTCATTGAACACAGTAAAATATATGCCAGTCTGAACTGATATCTCTCATCATGCTATTACAGGGAGAGCAAATGAGACACTTACAGCTGTCCTCATATACTACGAACATTGTTTATGGCCACGGTTGTCTATTAACCATTGGAAATTAGTATTTTAGAGGATGGCGATAAAGCTAAGGAGTGAAGTACATGTTTAATATGTACAGAGCTCAGTTTTATCACAAAAATATATTTAGGTAGTTAAAGACAGTTATTAGACAGACAGACAGACAGATTAATATGTACTTTTTTGCATGTCCCAACTTCATGACCTATATTCTCTTGGAATTATGTGGTTACCTCTGTGAACATTCATTTTGAGAGTATTTCTCATTTCCATTTTGGAGGGCTGGTGATTGCTAGTGATATATAACAGCGAACTTAAAGGTCTTCTTCTGGCACCACATGTCTGGTTATCAGGAAGGAATCTTCACAGCTGCAACTTAACGTATAGGCAAAGAACACAGGCTTTAAAGACAACTGAATCTGGGTTGTGATTGTCAAAAATCCACACAGTGCTCCCAGGTTATTTTTTTCTATAAAATAGACAGTCTTATTTCCTGCCACTGGGAGCTGTAAAGAATAAATAATGTAATATATAAAACATTTAGTAAATAAAGGCAAACAACAATAGCAAAACAGCACAAGAAGGAAAATTATCAGTCCACACAGCTAGCCAGACTTTTCCAAAATGTCAAGTATATGGGAGTCAACGTTGCTAAATAGATGTTAAATAAAGGCATGCCATCACCATTGAGAATGAAACAGGGGGCATTTCTGTAGAATGCACAATTGTTTGGGGGAGAAAGCAGTTTGGAGTAGTTTGGGCTTTAGGGAAGTAGTTTGTGACTTTAAGGAAGCCTTCCCCCTATACTTATAAAGAAAGTGCTCAACTTAAAAGGTTGTAAAATGCTTTTGATATAAACAAATACAATGGGATGGCATGCCATACATGAATATCGTTCTCAAATGACATCTAGATAGAATTAGGTTCACAGGACAAGAACAGTAGAGATATACTGTAGATTGGCTGGTTTGGCTGAACTTGTGGCTAGAAAAGGGGCTTCCTAGTGTGGCTTTGGCTTTCCTCTTCTGGTCTTTAAGGTAAAAGGTGATCTAAGAATGGCCTCCTTTATTTGAAGTCACACACAGCAGGAACTGGATGCCACCAAATGCTCACTGTGCTCTTACTTAGCATAAAACACAGAGGGCACACTCCATATGGAGTAGCAAAAGGCACAAGATACAAGTCTTATCTCCAGGAAGCTTAAAATCTAGCATAGAAAGGAAAACAGAAGCACACAACAGTATAACAAAAAGAGAAGGCTCAACAGTCCCTAAAAATGGTTTGTTTTGATGATTAAAATGTTACTGAGGTGGTGGCTTTTCCACTAGTTCAGAGGGAAAGCATTTGACTCCGACATTTGTTCTGAACATATATCTTATAGCAGTGTGACTTGGGGTGAATTGCTCCTGTTTCTAAATGTAAGCATCATTAATTTGGGGGGGGGGAAGCAAACCTAATTGAGTCGTGAAAAATCTGAGTTCTCTCCATGAATAAGATGCAGAAAAGTGCTGACATGTAAATATCCTAACTGATGTAGATTGAGTTTATCAGAAAGCGTGACTGGCCTGGCATCACAGGGAAAAGGCATCACCAAACAGGGATGAGATGAGTGCCTTCCATCTCACTTCACATAACACGTGGCTGATGGGACAGGGATTTTGGAATCTCTGGGGGGGAAGTGAGTTGAGAGCTTTGTTCATTATGTGACTCAAGGTTCTTCTTTTGTGTTCATCCTGGAATTAAGCAGAAGTTATAAAATGTTCCCCTTCTGATCAGCGAAGCAGGGCCAAGTGTACCCAAAGAAGAGACTGCCCTTGTTGTCTGGTTCTGATTTCTTAGGAAGCTGAAGCTTCTCTTCCACTGTATTTTGGAGGTCTCTCCCTGGTTCCAACTGAGAACAATAGAAAGATAAAGCAGGATTAAAGGCAGGTCAGTCCTGTGGTTAAGCCGGTGGACTTTGGAGTGAGATAACTCTGAGTTTAATGTGTCATAGAATTCAACTAACTTCTTATTTTTGAAAAAAATAAGACAGTATTTTAAGCATCATTTATTTATTTGCAAAACTGGAAGATCATGAATTTTTACAGAGCACAGTTCTGAAAATTAAATACCATGGTATGAACAGGAACTACAATAATGAGTTATTGTTACCAAGAGAAAACTGTATGTCAGGGGAACCCAGATAAACGACGTCTTGCTACAAATGAAAAGCTAAACTTAACTGTCAATCAGTGATTTTCACCTTCACCTTTAATTATCAGCTTAAGGGGTTGGGGATTTAGCTCAGTGGTAAAGCGCTTGCCTAGGAAGCGCAAGGCCCTGGGTTCAGTCCCCAGCTCCGAAAAAAAGAACCAAAAAAAAAAAAAATTCTCAGCTTAATAAACGCTGAAGGTACCTGAGATAAGTAAAGGATTTTTTCTGTGTAAGCCAAATGACTAGTGTTGGAATCTAGAATTTTGTTTCATCTTCTTATAAACTAGCATGAGGAAATGAAAGGGGACTCAGATGATTCTATAACCACTTACTTCTGAACAAAATGAGTTCAAGAATGAAAATGAGAAGTGCGTCCGGCCTGTGAAGTCCATATCCAGATAAATTAGGTCCCTCACCCCATGTTTCTCCCTGTACTTGACATAGACAATATGATGACTAGTCCCCTTTCCATGTGCCATTGAGCTAAGAACAGTTATTGTTAAATTACTGTTAGTACTAACAGTAATTAAAATAATATTTTAATAAAGATCTTGGAGACACTCAAATTATATTGGTCTGACATGAATTTTTAATGGAATTCTAGAAAATAAAATTCATAAGTAAACTTCTGAGCAATTAAATTAATTTAGACAGTAACAAACCTAGTAGTGAATGTATTGTAATCATTATTTTTAAGTGGCATACCATCGGCACTCCATAAGGGAAGGTCATTATCACTGCCAGAACTCTATGACAGTGTCCCACTACTGCATGTATGCCGCACAATGCAATTCAACTACTGTTGAGGAGGATGAGGAGATGAGGAAGCTGGTGTGTACAGAGTATTCACTGGCATGCTAACTCACATCAAAGTGCTACATTATAGCCATGATAGTCTTCTTCTACCTCCCAGTAACCCTATGAAGATTGTACAAATGAAAAATGTGATTTCACAGCAGGATGACCATTCCACAGTCTCTGAACTTGGTACGCAATGTTACACCTGATACGATTAATACTTTTTTCCCTTCCTTCTTCTCTCTCTCTCTCTCTCTCTCTCTCTCTCTCTCTCTCTCTCTCTCTCTCTCTCTCTCTGCCCTTCTCTCTCCCCTCCCTTTCTTTCTACTTTCCTCTCCTTCCTATTCACAACTTTTCCCTCCATCCCCACCCCCATTTAACTTCCTCTGCAGGCCTGCTACAAGTATTTCTGAGGAAGGCACCAATGAAAGTAATTTACTTCAAATTTACTATAAGTACAAGCTGTTAAGAGAATGGTTGCTGAACTCTTTTTACTTCATCCTAAAGTCAGTATGGATATTATCTCATTTGAAAAGCTAGTAAATGTCACTGTTGATGTGTTAGGAGATCCACAGGTCCATCCTTAACTCTAAGACCCAGGAAGAAGGAGGTGTTAGATTAGATATTCCTCAGGAACCTAGTGTGTTTACGGACTAATGATTGGTACTCTAGGATAAGTTGTGTCATGTAATTTTCTTTTCATCAGTGATTTGAACAAGCAGTTACATGAGCAGAGGAGCACTGAGTTCTGTCTTTGGGGGAAATACAGCATAAATGCTTTGAACCCTGGAGACTCCCAGGACTCTGGCAGACATGTAACTAAGCATAAGTTGCCTTGGGAACATGCTGATAGAAATTCAATAGAAGTTTTAGGAGAGCCCAGAGGAGGGAGCCCTTCAGGGGCTTGTGTGCCTAGTTAAAGTTCTCTAAGCAGGTGACTGAATTGACCCTTAGAAGTTCTTACCTTTGATACTTCCTAATCTTTGCAGGGAGATATAAACAGGACATCGAGAACAATGCAAGGTCCTATCTCACAGGTTCTACAAGAAGACAATACTGCCTTAGAAATCCCAAGATGAGAATAATTTACTGTCTAGGAGTAAAAAGATAGTGTCCTGGCTGTAGAGGAAAGCTGAAAGAGAAGCCCAGTGGCTGTTAAATTTAAATCTACAGAAAGAAGTATGGGTGATCTTTTAGTGAGCAGCTACTACTATGTCATACAATACACTAATTTAATCCTCATGCCAGCACCATGGTATGGCGACTAAGACTCAGAAAAACTAAGACTTGCTGAAGATCATAGGAACCCAGGTCACAGGGACTCAGAACTCAGTACTTTGGGCCACTCAAACTCATCTATGACTCTAAGGTGCTACTTCATTGTTACTCTAACTTCCATAGCACCCTGTAGCCTTCTGGGCTTCATATAGAGCTTTCAACTACTTCCAGATAAGATGCATGTTGTGGGAGTATGCCCCAAGGATTGAAAGTACAGAGTAAGAAGGGTTTGGTACCAAAAGTTTCTTCAGAAACCTAAGAGTGACCCTGAGAAGGGAACCAGGGACTGGGTAGGTTTGACAAGACTAAATGGGATCTAGTAGCATAGCTGCATAGTTTCTGGTACTAAAATGGGGGAGAAATGGAAAGATAAAAATAAGGAAAAAATCTACAAGAGACTACATGACTAATTTAACAGGGGATAGCAGTACAGGATGAATCATTATTTTACATGTAAGTCAATGCAGAGGCCGTGTGTAAGCCATGGGTTAGAATGGCCTGTGGGCCACAGTGTGTGATTCATCAATGAGACTCCAGCATAAAAACAAGTAAATCCATTTGCACACAAAGGGTATGAGTAGCCTCCAAGACAGGTGAGGTGAAAGGGTAATTAGACGGCTAAACTTTTATTTTACTTTTCACCATGTGGGTCCCAGTGATTGAACTCAGGTCAGCAGACTTGGCCTTTACCCACCGTGCCACTTAGCTGGCCTAGCTGTATATTACTAATCATCCATTTAGTAATATGTCAGTAAAAGGTTTTCCCAAACATTCCCAATGAATTTAAGGATGAGTAAGACAACCTATAATATCTATTCTTTCCTTTCATTCACTTTCAGAGGGGAAGAAGATATTTTGATCTAAGTAAGGACCCAAGGAGCAATTTGAGCTTGATGGGAACAGCTGAATACAAGGTGCTCATAGACAGATTCTACAGCTCAGAAATTTTCCTACTCAGAATAAGCTGTGAAGTGCATACTCTCATTGTAAAAGTAACAGAATGGATGGCTACAGAGAAATGGCTAGCAGGAGGTCAAGTTGTGTATGTGTTGGAAGTTGATGTGCCTCCTATTCTCATTCCTGGTTAGAAAGTGGATGAAATTCTAAAATATTAAAACTACAAATATTAAAACTATTGTACAGGATGGCTTATAAACCTCCGGAAATGCAGTCTCCAAATACAATACTAGTTGTTATAACCGAAGTAAGCAGTAATCACATTTCAGATATCATTGGGGAGGGGAATACTGAATGAGAGTGTTTATGCAATTCATCCTCCATATTTTTCCTTCTTTGAGGACAGCCTCCTAGCTTGTGTAAGTGAATCAAAGTTGTAGACAGTGAGAGGTTTGCCAAGGGAATGTTTTTACCCGTGGCATTGTACACATTATCTTCTTTTCTTTCCTTCCAGTCTCTAAAGAGTGGAGGGTGGAATGAGCATCACTTTGTGAGTAGAGAACCTGAGTCCCAGAACTCTTAGCCTTACACTATATAGCAAGCTCTTCCCTGAACAGGAGGACACAAAACTGCGATAGCTGGCTTGCAGATCAGTGCCATGATCCCTGCTTACCACATTTCAGCTTTTATGGAGGGGAGATCTGAGTCATTGGCCGTCTTACAAATCTATATCCATTTACCAGCGAATAGTCTCCGATGGTTCTCTCCCTCCCTGGAGCATGTAGCAAAGATCCTAACTCTAAGGAAGGATCTGGAACAGCCCGGAGGATGGGAATACCACGGGACAGCAAGTCACTAATTAGTAGCATCAACTACACCTCAGTTTTCCACCATACATTCTACCTGGAATGACATCTTTTTATAGTGATACTATTTGGACAGACTGGCAAGGAACTAATAATTTCTAAACCACCATGGCTAAGTCATTTTGACTTATTAAACACTCGAAGGAAAGAGAACTGTTTTGCCATAAGGGGGAGCTTTTGAGTTCCATAAAGAGGGGGGAAAGAAAAAAAAGAAATACGAAATACATGTTTCAGTTCAAAATGTAGAGCCACAAGCAGCAGACTACTACCTGGGACAGCATTAGGAGGCTTGGATTGTTTTTAAGGTTGAAATTGGGCAAATCCATACTTTCTTTCCATGTATATTCAACAAAAAGTATGTTCAATGACCAACTGAATGCTTTAGGATTATTCAGGGGCAATGATGGGGGCAAAGCACTGGTCCACAGTGCCTCAAAGGGAGATGCCCTGGAAACACTTCTCCTCTGATGTTCTGTTCAATCTATGAAGATTTGGGAAATGAGTCTGAAGCCTGAAAGTTAGCATCGGGGGCTCAGGGAAGAGGAGAGCCAACTTACTACAGTATAACTTTAAGAAAATTTGGTGAGGGGAAGAGGAGAAAGGCAAAAAAAGAAAAAAGTCAAAGAAAGAAAGGAAGGGGAAAATGAGGGGAATGAAGGAAGGGGACAGAGAAAGAGAAGAAAAGCGGGAGAAAGAGAAAGAAAGAGGGAGGGAGGAAGATGAGAAAGACTGTGAGAATTAAGTTTCAACGCATTACGTGTTGTGGAAAAGGGAGACGTGTAACAGCAAAGGGCAAATGAGACTCTGAAAGATTTCTCTCTCCCGCCACGAGGCAAAATAAAAATAAAAATAAGGGGCGGGGGTGACGGGAGAGCAAAGCAAAGCAAAACAAACCAGAACGCGTGTGTTTTGAGCTGGAATGAGCAGAGCAGGGAGGACCGTAAGGGGGTGTGTACAGAATTGCATTAAATTGTTACTTTAAGATTGTCTTCTTTAAAAAAAGAAGAAGTAGAAGAAGAACGAGGGGGTGGAGAAGCTGAAGCGAAGGGAAGGAGACAAACTGCAAAGTAGAGGAAGGCTGGGTGGATCGGCCTCTCCGAACCGATTGATTGGTCATGATCCCCGCAGTTTGAACAGGGACTCATTCAATTGGGAAGGTGGAGTGCTGGCGAACAGATTAGCACACGCTTGTTTACTCATCTTCTAAGGGATTTTTCCCCCTCTTTCCTTTCATTTCGTGAAGAAGGAGGGAGGGGAGGGGGCGGGGGGGGAGAAGGGGGCTGTGGCTTGTGTTATAAAGGACGCAAAAAATAAAGAAATGAGAGCATCTTGGGGGGAGGGAGGGAATTCAGCTGATCAGTGTGTTAGAGGAGATTTTTTTTGAAGAGCTAGAAATATATAAAATAAAATGAAATAAAACAAGGAGGAAGGCATCCAGCTGTTAGAGGGGGTAAATAAGGCAGATAAAGGAGCGGGGAGAGAAATTAATTGCCAACCAGGAGGAGTTGGACTGTATTTTTGAAAGGTGGGGGGAGTGGAGCACACACCTTGAGGAGGAAAGCGAGAAAGAAAAGGAAAAAGCAAGTGGAAAGGGGGCTCTCACGAGAAGGGGATCAGAGACTAGGCGGGAGCTAAGCTGGCAGCTCTGGGCGGCGGTGCAGGGGCGCAGGGGGGGCGGGGGGGACCGTCGGACATGCGGCTCTGGAGTTGGGTGCTGCGCCTGGGGCTGCTGAGCGCCGCGCTGGGCTGCGGGCTGGCCGAGCGCCCCCGCCGGGCCCGGAGAGACCCTCGGGCCGTGCGCCCCCCGCGCCCCGCCGCCGGACCGGCCACCTGCGCCACCCGGGCGGCCCGCGGTCGCCGCGCCTCGCCGCCGCCGCCTCCGGGCGGTGCCTGGGAAGCCGTGCGCGTCCCCCGGCGGCGGCAGCAGCGGGCGGCGAGGGGCGCCGAGGAGCCGAGCCCGCCGAGCCGGGCGCTCTATTTCAGCGGGCGAGGGGAGCAGCTGCGTCTCCGGGCCGACTTGGAGCTGCCCCGCGACGCCTTCACGCTGCAAGTGTGGCTGAGAGCCGAAGGTGGCCAGAAGTCTCCAGCCGTGATCACAGGTAAGGCGAAAGGGGTGCCCTGTCAGGTAGACCATCCCGCTTGTCTCTACCGACCCCTCCGGGTCGCTCGTGGATGTATGGGGGTGAGGGTGGTTGGTGGGTATGCGGGAGTCGCCCCTGGAGCAGCGCAGGGACCACGGAAGCGAGACTCGCTTTAACCCATCTGCAGAATGGGCGCGCTGAGAAGGGATGCTGCCCGGCCTCTGGGGAGCTGCACTTGGGAGCTCGGTGCCTGTCTAAGACCATGGGCTAGAGATAGCTGATCCTCCCGGGAACCCAGAACACTTAGGTGGTGCTGGGGATGTGCAGACAGACATTGTCCGGGTATGGGAGGGAAAGGTACAGGACCCAGATAGATTGCCTGTGAAAAAAGTGCAGGGAACCGTTCATTTCTCTTTACTTTTTGATATTCTTAAGTAATTCTTCAGTAGCCTGGCTAGCCTCAAAGTAGGCATGGGCCAGGTAGTTTTGATTGCCAGACTTAGAAGTCCCAGAAGTACCCCAAAGTTGCTCTCTGCCTGAAGCTTGCCTCTGGGATCCACCCCCACCACTATAGCCACCCACACTGCCTCTCCCGGGTCCTTGCTTTTAAAGCCGGTAGCATGTCATTCACGGCTGGGTCAGACCTTCGTAGCGCACACTCTGCCAGCCTTCACCAGACTCTGGCGCTTTTCTCTTTGGGTACTTTTATGAGCCCATAGTAGATTTAAGTTCTCCCTCTTCACCCTCCCTCTCTCCCCGTCGCTGCTCCGTAGTGAAACCGGACACTTTGCGAGGGCTGCAAACCTTCCAAACGCCTCAACATCCATTTTCCCTTCTAAATGAATCTGTGGAAATGCCTTTAATAAAACGAGGGGTGGTGAAGGGGGGCAGCGATGGAGGAGAGAAGGAAAGTTTTGCCTCTTCTGTCTGGGAGATTCCCTCACTGCATAAACAACCTTGCCCTGTCCTGGGACGCCTTAAAGCTATATTAGGGGTTCCCCCTTCGCTGCAGCCTGGGAGCGAGCAGAGGCTTTCGCGATCCCACCCCTTACACACCACTCTCAGGCAGTTTGCTGCTGTTTTCCCTTGGTGTAGACCTTTCTTAACACTGCACTGACTCTCCTATTTACCCGAAGTCACCTTCGGGGGACCCAAACTCTGCCATCATGCCAATCAAATGTATCCTCAAAGCTCCCACTTTCCAGCTACCAAAGGAGAGCAAGAAGGACTCCACACACAGACACAACTGACGTCATCGCTAGCCACCACCCCCTCCCCCCTGGAAAGGAGAGGGAAAACGGAGCTCATTCACTTTCAGCTCCCAAACCATCCTCAGCCAGAGGAGGGTACAACAAGGAACGGGGAGGCAAGATTCAAAATAATCATGAAGATGATGATAATTCAGGACTGACTTTCTCTCTCTCTCTCTCTCTCTCTCTCTCGCTCGCTCGCTCTGTGTGTGTGTTTGTGTGTGTCGTGTGTGTGTGTGTGTGTGTGTGTGTGTGCGTGCGCACGTTTCACTTTCAAAACATAGCGGTCTGCTGCTTGAAAGTGGGGTTAAGAGATGGGTAGGTCTGGCTTCGCTGCTCTTTACCTGTTGTGTTGGTGATTCGGAAGGGATTCCCCACCCCCCCAGAGGAAAGCCCGGGGTTGTAGAGATAGTGGGTACATTTAATATATACATATATACAAATCTATGTCTCACGGGGTTGCATGGGAGACTGGCTTCCAAGTATCTAACTCAGACCAACGTTCTTTTCCTGTTCTCTGGAACACGTAATCCGCTCTTACAATGATTGTTGCAGTAAAATACTTTCATTGGATCAGGGATGCTAGGTTATTATTGCTCGTATAAAATGCCTGGTTCTTTTTATGCGTGGAAATAACATTCCTCACAAAACGGAAGAGAGAAAAAAACAAAACAAAACAGTAAGTAAATAAATTAATAAATAAATGGCGCTACTGCCATGTAGCCCCAGAAAGCCTAGGAGCTGTTCTCCGGAGAATTCTGGTGGATTTCCAACCCCCTCCCCTAGTTGAATCTGAGCCAGATTTGGCAGTGTGTAAACACCTGGCAGTGAGCCAGACTTACTCTGCCTTATCCTCCAAACGGAGCATACTGTAGGTCTAAAGAGAGCCTGCTTCTCCTTGAATTAGAAAAGCAAACAAACAGAGCGTTTTTTTCTAGAAGTACTTTTTAATTCCCTGATCCGTGGTTAAATTGGGTTGGCGGAGACAGGACTCCGAAGTGGGTGACAATGAGCATCCTCAGGTTGTCTGCAGTGACTTCAGGTGTGGGTTGGCTGCCTTACCTCTGCTAGTTTTCTCTGGGGGGGGGGGCATCACCACTTTCACAGGAATCCCTGGTCACTTATCTCCAGAGCACTCCTCGTTCAGCAGGGTTTGCAACTGCTATTTCAGGCCCAGGGATTCTCTCTCTCTCTCTCTCTCTCTCTCTCTCTCTCTCTCTCTCTCTCTCTCTCTCTCTCTCTCTCTCTCTCTCTCTCTCTCTCTCTCTCTCCAGCCTGCCTTACATCACTAGACTGCACGATTCAATTGGGTTTCGTAAAGGTCTAATTTTACGGTGCTGTTAACCGGGTCTGTCGTCTGGCAGCAGCAGGCCTTGCAGCTCCTGGGAGGCGGGAGTGCTCCCAGATCTGCTGGCCCCTGGTTCTATTTCTGCCTGGGTTCAAACTTCACTTCATGGACACTGGTTCAGACAGTCACTGAAAAAGGCAAGGGGAAGGAGTAGGCTTCTGAAGCACAGAAATCATGTCTTTTATTTTTCTGAAAGGCAAGTGAACACACATACACACACACAGAGAGAGAGAGAGAGAGAGAGAGAGAGAGAGAGAGAGAGAGAGAGAGAGAGAGAGAGAGAGAGAGAGAACAGTAGCTTGTGCAGGGAAATTTGAAGTCACCATTGTTAGAAAGTATTGAGGGTGTAGGATTCTCCTGGGGCCCGCCAAAGCTGAAGGAACGTTTTAGAACTGAAGACTCCTTTAGGGCTACTCTGAACAGGGTCCCAGGAGGTTATACATCAGTAGTGGTTCAGGCCAATGGGAAGAGATCCACAGAGGACCAGAGGGTGTGCTGAGTGACAGAGCTTAGGGGCAGGAACCTCTGGCATTCCTATTTCCAGAGGTCACCTGCTACCTGGCAGGGAGATGTCTCATAAACAGGCTCCTCTCATTCTACAAGGTCCACCATCCAGGGTGTGTGTGTGTATGTGTGTGTGTGTGTGTGTGTGTGTGTGTGTTCTGACACATCTCTGCTTTTGACAGATTCAGACCCCTGCCTCTTGTCCCCAGCCAACACCTACATGCCCTACCACCCCTACAGTATAAAAGAAACAGAAAGCAATAGATTGATTTTTCAATGAAGTCAGAGGCCCCAGTGGCAGTTGACTTATTGAAGTTTCTCCTGACATGAAAAATGTCCCCCGAAAGCACTACTTTCCTCCTACCCTAGTCTCAGTCCCCTTCGGTCAGTGACTCAGAGTTCCACCTCAGAAGGAGATGAGGGTTAAACCCTAGTACTACCCGGCACCTCTGCTGGCAAATCCTTTTTCTTTTGATGTAAGTGTTGAAATAAAGTTTGCTAATTGCTCTCAAGAACCCCTTTCTTCCTCCCTTCTGTAGGTCATGTCTTCCTTCTCACTCAGCCCTTCAAAAAGTCAGAAGCTTCACCTGAGGTTCACACATGAGCATAGCTTTCTCTGTAATCAGCTGTAGCTCCAGGTGCATGCAGAATACCACACTGGTCATGATAAAGTGTCAGTAGCCAGGTTACCTCTGTCCTTGTGCATCTGTGACCTTGAACAAGCTAACTGGCTCCTCCTGGCTCCAACTTCCTTATCCATGAAGAACAGCACTTGTGTTACAACAGAGCTGTGTAAATGGTGACTGAGCTCAAGGGTGAAAAGTACTTAGAGCAGGCCTGTTATTAGGATGTTTCAGAGCTCTCAAGCTTCCTGGGCTGAGGATAATGGGAAGCAGAAAGCCTTCTCTACCAAGCAGTCATCTTTAAGCTTGCTTTACACCTGAGAATTTTGTCCTCCTGACCACTCTGAGAGATGGGCATTGGTATCCACACAGACTACACACACACACACACACACACACACACGCACATGCATACACAAGCACACATGCATATATACTCAGAGAGAGACAGAGACAGAGATAGAGGCATAATCTGTGTCAAAGAGCTAAAGGAATTGGTCCAAAATTCCACATCCCCCCATGTAGATAGATTCTATCCAGGAAAACAATTCCAAAAGTACCTGGTCCCTCTGCTGTTTGTAGGGCAAGAGAAGTGATAATCTGGCTGCAGAACCTTTCCATTCCCTTGGACATCTCTGTGCCAACCCAAAATTTTCTATATCAGAGAGTAAGGAATGGAGAGGTTTCACCTGGAGTTTGGATCAAACTTGGCAGTTCTGTTGCCCTTTCACATCAAATCATCAGACTGAGCAGCAGGCTGGAGATTTATTTTTCCCGAAGCCCTCTTGCTGTGTAACTTTCCCTATTCTTTCATACATTTCTCCCCCACACCCCACACCCCCCACCCCCCTCTGTCTCTGACTCTCTCTCTCTCTCTCTCTCTCTCTCTCTCTCTCTCTCTCTGTGTGTGTGTGTGTGTGTGTGTGTGTGTGTGTGTGTGTGTGTGTGTGTGTGTTATCTACCTTCTGAAATGGGCATAATGATTTCAGGATATTTCAACAACATACAGCAATTGTTGAAGATAGTCCACTCCTATTTGAGAATAAGTGGAGGGTAATCACAGCTAGTAAACATACACCTGCACGTTTTCCAGTTATTGGTTTTGTTTTTTGTTTTGTTTTGTTTTTTTTTTGGTTTGTTTGTTTGTTTGGGGGGATGCTGGGTCTCTTGGAAGGTAAGCTAGCTTGTGCACACTTAGAGTACCCTCCCTTGAATTTTGAGGGATGTCTGGAGTCAGCATTGTACCTTTGGGAACCACTAGACTTTAATTTCTTCTTTGACTTTGCTCTTTCCTTTGCCCTGTGGGTGACCCCTTGCTAGTAAGAGTCAAAGGGAGTCCAGGGTTGCTGAAAACTGTGAGTCTCACAAGCTTGGAGAGGAAGCAGAGATTCCCAGAAACAGAAGGTGAATGAATGGTGACATATGTCACAGGCCACATGCCACTTGCTTCTTCTGTGAATTACCTTTCACCTCCCCTTTACTTTTATGCTACTGTCCAATGGACAAGCAGACATGATTTAGACTGTTAAACCTTAGAAGGACCTTAATCCTCCCTCTCCACAGAGAAAGGTAACCTGGAAACTCTAGGGTCATACAGAATATTGTGTTCACAGATCTCCATGGCTTAGAGGTGTCTGTGAGACATTTTGATTCATTAGCTACCACTCAGGGATATACAAAGAATACCCACCTTTTTACACATCCTTTGGTTTGGGCACGATGGTGCATATGTATGATGAAAGCACTAGGGCCTCAAAACTGGGATCAGCACAACCTTAAGGCTTGCCTAAGCTACATAGAAAGTTTCAGACCTACCAGAGCTTCATAGTGTGACATTGTTCAGGTGGGTAAAATGAAGTAGTAAATGGAAATGACACTCTGTCTTTCCAGGTTGGAGACACCCCAAGGAGCTTTCTTCCCATCTGAAATCTCTGCTTCCTACCAGCCTTTGGCATTTTTGGGCCTTGACAGTACATTTTCCCCCTAGAGCTCCTCATGTGCTCTGAGGCATACTCTCTCTTACTTGTACCTCCTTTCAAGTAGAACCATGCATGCATGGAGTCACAAGCCTGTCCATGTCACAGGCTTGTGTTTCACAAGCCTGATTTCAAGTGAACGTATGAATTCTGGAAGAGAGTCTCACAAAAAAAGAATGTAGGAAAGGGAGCTTAGATCTGGAACATTCTCTACATATGTTCCTGATGTTTCATAAAATCCTCTCACTTTTAGATCTCTTTCAAACCAGTACTGGTTGTAGGAAGAGAAAACATCTCTTCACGCCTGTTCAACAGAAAGGACTTCCTTTGTGGCCTTCTCTACTTGTGGTGGAAGGCTCTTGTCCAGCATGTATTTGTCTCCCTCTTCTCTTTACCATTTTGGTCACCCCTCAGAGTCTCCAGATCTTTCGCTTGTTGCACAGAGAACTGTTTTCCCAAGTTGGGCAGAACACCAGGAATACTTACCTGGGACCCTGACACCAGGAATTGAGAACTGATTTCTAAGGTTGGTCGATTGGGTGTTGCACATTTAGAATTGACAACCAAGAGTTCACAGTTCGGTGACTTCATGTCCTTTGGAGGTCTGTGACTTGAGGCCAATAGGGCAGGATTAGGATGTGATTACATTCAACAACTCCTGATCATAATCATCATGGGGACCAGTGACAGGAGATCCTCTCAGCAGAAATCAAAACCAGTTTATGCCAGCAAGGGTAGGAGAAGGGATGAATTTGTGCAGTCAAGGACATTGCTAGAAATGCACTTTTATTGTTATTATCATCATCATCCACCCAGCAGTGGATAGATAGTTTGAGCCAACAAACCTTCTCGAATACATGATCTCACTGAAAGTCCTTTGATGTTGGGACTTCACAAGTCTGCCAAACACTGCCAGATACTGTTGTGTGACCTTCACAGCTCATAGCTCCTTTCTGGGACCCACTGTTTTTGGTATGTAAAATAAGGTGGAGTAAAAACTTTACACCATGCCCTACAACTTTAAGAAGCCTCTGGAGAGATAGTAGAGGTCAAGACCTTACCACATATTTTCACTATGTTATTCTGCATAAATCACATCATTCTATAAAATTCCTTTTGTGGGGGAAGGACACATTCCTCCTTTATAAAATATTTGAATGGACAGGGACTGACCTGTAAGGATTTGGAATTGTGTTAAGTGTGATTATAGTATTGTGACCACATATATTTAAAAGATTCTAATTTGAAAAATGCACACTGGAGCACCTTATGTTAGGTGATTTTATGTTTATTTTTTGTTGTTAGTGTTTGTTGCAAAAGCTCTAAAAATATAGGAGCTTGGGGAGGGAGGGAAAAATGCTAAAAAGGAAATGGTGATGTAGTGCTAGCCACTATTGAAAAAAAGCTATAGAAACTTGGGCTTTTAATAAATTTCTGGTGGTGCTTTTAAACATGTAATTGAATATTTCTGTAATAAAGTGTAATACATACATGCATACATACATACATGTTCTAGAGAGCCAAAGAAGGAGATGATGTCTCAAAAACCCAAGCATTCTGTCATCTGATGTGTTCACGGACACAGAGGCTGGAGCCAGGAGAGCCTCAGGGACTCTACCAAGGTCAAACAGAAATTAACTGAAGTAATAATACACTCTAGGCATCGAACACTAGGATCCTCTGCATGCCCTCTTGTCCCTACCTCTGTATACCTTCAAACTCTGGTTACCATGACCAGCTAGGGAGAGCTTCAGGAAAAAAGAATAGAGAGACCAGGCAGACAGGGCTATTGGCGACTCACTTGTTGAAATAGTTTTGAATAACAAAATTCGTTGCTGTATAAGACTCCCCTCTATGGGAGGAAACATAGCATCCTTCTCTTCCTCACAATGCCAGGAGATTTACCACTCATTGTAAAAATCCACAGGGTAGCATGGCAATATATACCACTCAATTTTGCCCATGGTCGTAATTTTCTTTTACTAGTTCCTATTTCTCTCCATCCCCAGTTGCCCCGAGTGCTTTCTGTCTGGCATTCTTTGGAGCCTTTGAAGAGACTGGGGAAATGGAGGAGGTGTTTTTCTGAGGAAATATTTTGCAGTGGTTGATCACGGGGCTCACTCGTAAGCCTGATTTGATTCCCTGACTCCTTTTCCAGCTAGTTGCATGGTCTTGCAGTAGCTACTCAATATCTCTGGCTTCACTTTTTCTGTCTATAGCGTCCAGCTAACAGCAGGTCCTACATCGTGGGATTTTTCTGAAGATTAACTCAGTCTCCTTGTGGAAAATGCTTAGTAACGGAGTCTAGATGACAGATAATCCAATGATCAATCATTAACTTAGGTTGATATTACTTGTGCTGACCCTTACTGTACATCATTTCCAATTCTTTCAATGATTCAGGATCGTAGACATGTCTATCCTCTTTGGCAAAACCAGAAACTATCTTACCCTCCCTTGCCACTCAGGACAGATTTATAAATCATCATCAGAACACTAAAACGGCAACAAAAATAACTGAAAAAAAAGTGAGAATACAGCCAAAAAGTAGCTGCTTCATTTCACAAAAGTGTGTACTTACAAAACAGAAAATCCGATCAGCGAAGACAAGACAAAGTGAATGTGTGAGCTCCCTGTCTAAAGCACTCAGCAGGTGCTTTTGTGAATTTCTGCTGTGTGAAGTTATATTCTGGGTGCTAGGCAGAGAAGATGACAAACTGCAAACAAGAAACCTGGCATGTCATTTAATGCCAGATAAATTTTAATTCAAAAAATATATATAAAAAGTGGATGTGTGGGTGGGGTGTTGGAGGTGAAAGATTTGAGTGCCCGAGCAGAGAAGGTTTCTTAAGAGCTATGTGGAAAGGCAGCAGGGTGTAGTCGAGGTTGTCTAAAGAAGGAGGTGAGCAGAGGCCAGCTCTGACAAAAGACCATCAGTAGCTTGCCCTGTAACTTTATTCACGTTACCTTTTCTCTCTGACAAACTTTCCTTATCTGAGGCATGAAAGGTGTCACAAGTTTATCACTACCTTGGCCCTAAAGGGCCTTCTGGTAGAAACCTTTTACAGTATTGTAATCCCAACCTAGCTGTCCTAGGGTATAATTGTGACATTGGCAATTGCTCCACTTTTCGCCCATTTTTGGCTTTTTTTCTTCCACTAGGTGGTGCCCGGGCCTGTTACCCTCAGAGGAATCATGCCCACACACTTTCCTCCTTTCTCAGAAAGAAAAACAATAAAAGACCCACTACTCTTTTTTTTAAGGTATCATTGACTTACAGCTCTTAAAACATTGCTTTTTATTTGACATATACATTAATGAAATCTCAAAAATCTCTGTGCTGCATACCAAAATGTCAGTGGTAGAATTTCAGTCAGTCTGACTGGAGGCATTATTTAGTGGATATCAGTACTTCCTAATGGCTGGAAGCTAGCTCATTGACACTAGAAATAATTACAGCTGTCACAAGTATCCCTCCCATAAAAGCCCTCACTCATTGAGGGACTTTTCTGATAATTATTTATTAAGTTATACAAACTTCATAATTGTGTTTACTAGACAAGGGCTACTGTAGACTTCCAGACAGCACAGTCAGTTACTGGTCTATTAGTCTTTGTTATCATGTATATCAGAGAGTATTTTGCTAATTAAAAATATTAAAATTCAGGGGCTAGGATGAGAATTTATTTGGTAAAGTTTTTGCCATGCATTCATAAGGATCACTGTTTGAGCTTCAAAACCCACTCTAAAAAACCAGCAATAGTGAATGCTTGTACGTCCAATGCTGAGGCTGTGGATAAAAACTCTGGTGTGGAGTTTGCAGACCTGCAGGGTAAGACTGACTAGTGAGTGAGAACCAAAATTCCAGTCAGAAACACAAGGAGTGGATAAGACTTGAGGTTGACCTCTCATCTCCGTATATATACATACACATACAAACATATACAGGCTAACACACACACACACACACACACACACACACACACACACACACACACACACACACACAAACTCTAAGAACTCTAAGATGCAAAGTCACTTAGTCACTTTACCCTCTGTTCTTCCAAAGCCTCTAGTGTCAGCATCCCTAAGGTAACCTGGCTCCCTCTTCCCCTCTCTCCTCCCTCAGCTCCTATTTCTCATACCCACTACATTTGCTAAGACTTTTCTTCAAACAAAAAAAGAAAGTAGTGTGTGTGTGTGTGTGTGTGTGTGTGTGTGTGTGTGTGTGTTGACATTATTTACTACAACTCAAGATCTTTAGAAGATTGGAAGGAGAATCATGAACTTTTGAGAACCTTGAAAGGTGCCACATTCTAGCCTATTTGGAAAATACAGCAGCATCAAAGAAGTGGGAAATCTGTGATGTAGGTTGTCACAGACCCTATAGACAAGGCAATCTAAAAGTTCAGGTAGATGTGGCACTGCCCCATCACATGGTGAAGAAACTGCTCTTGGGTCTTCCCTGTATGCATCTTTCCTAAATTACCATTGCTCTGTGTAATAGGAAAGACAGCAGAATGTGCAGAATGTGACCAAATGGTCTTATAAGGAAAGGATAATTTTCCCCACCTGAGACTGGAGACTTTTTTTGTACAGAGGTTGTTGAAGAAATAAGGAAGGATGTGATAGGTAGTATTTAGGAGGAAGGCAGCCTTACCCTAACAGATGCAAATCTCACACCCACAAACGTAAGAAATTAATACATTCTGCAGTCAAACTAATGAAGCCAAACCATGAATTCCAGAGAAGCAAGGTGCGTGGATGCCAGAACGATGTATTCAAATATTCCTTTCATAGATGTGGAACTGAGATGCTGGTAGGGAAAGTAGGTAGTAGAGATCAGTGGTCAGGCTTGGAAGGCATTGCCTTCTAAGTCTAGAGCCAGGAAACAAAGCACATGCATATCTTTGCATACCTTCTCAGAAGTTAACTAGCACAGCTCTACTGATTGGTTTAAATCTCCAAATTGTATTCAATTTAGGTTTGTGGAACAGAACCAGTTATGTATTGAAATGTCAACATACACCACATATGCAACAAGTCCAAAATGTCCACTTCTCCTGCAAAATTTCTGTGTTGAATGTTACCAACTCTTTATGCATCATGGATCTCTAAGTTACCAACCCTTCTGTCCTGCTTTATAATAACTGGGTTAGCAATTTAGTCTTCTTTTAAAGTATGTTTTTCTCTATTGAAATGCCCAATAGAACCCCAACCCTTTTACCCACTCTAGTCCATCTACCAACTCTGGATGTCCAGATTTTTCTACTACTAAAAAAAGAAATCTTACTCTATTACTCCTAGTTAAAGGCTCTTCCGTAGCAACTGAATTAGTTAAAGTTTCCTTCGATGCTGCAGGCTTTTTCTTACATCTCTTTCTTTACTTACTGAATATTCCTGAATACCATTTTACATCCTGCTTAAGGCTCTAAAGCTTTCTGCTCAAGGTTTCTTTCTCCTGAAAAGGCCTGCCCTGACTCCTTCCAATGTGTAACTTGTTTTTCACCTGTCCTTTTCCTTTTTTTATACCTTATGCAAATCTACATTTACAGATGCCTGGAATTCTTTATCACACTTAATTACGCACACATTTTAAATCATGTCTTTTTCAATTTCTCCCCTGCCTAGTATGCAAGGGTGCTTGTATGGTTTTTTGTTTGTTTGCCTATTTGTTTTCTTCTCTGTTTGTTTAATGAATAGATAAATGGAGGTGATGACCATCTGAATATCTAATGACTATCAGAGAAAAAGCTCAAGGAACCTCCCAGGCATGATGCATTACGTAACTCCAAGCACATGACCTGTGTTGTGCGTCACAGTTAGTAACATTACACAGTAGTTAATTCCATTTCCCCTTGAGCAAAGAAGTCAGAAGGGAAAAAGAGATTTGGCCTTCCAAAACAGAAAGAGGAGGGGAGCAGCAGATCCTTGGGCCCTCAGCTCATATTGTAGCTGGTCTAATCCAAGCCACAGTTTTGGTTTCCATCTCCCCATTCCCAGACCCTGGCTCATTTGCAACACACTTGTTTTGTGTCTTCCTTACAGCACATAATCCTCAACTTTACACTTAGATCTTCCTATTCTCGGTCTCATCAGTATCTTTCTGAGACTCCAATTCCCTGCCAGTTCTATCCATTTTTAAGTCTGAATCCACTTCCTGTCTTTCTGATAGAGGGCCTTTCCATCTCTTAACCTTCATCTTATGAGACCTTGAAGTGACCTCAAGATTTAGGATTCTGTGTCCACTGTTTACTTACCCTTGTAGGTGGCGGGAGTGGGTATGCATTTTCATCAGTAGCAACTGTAATAAATGCAGTCAGCTTCTAAAGAACACTTACTGTGTACTGGCACTATACCCACAGTGACTTTCTGTTCCCTCTGAACTTGCAGTAGGTAGCTGCGTGCTTCACCAAAGAGTCCTCTACTCATGGGTAATTGAACTGAAATTCAAATTTCATCCTCTATCTTCAAGATGGTTTATTAGAGCACTATTGGAATTCATTCAGCTGACTCTTGAGAGGATAGATGTTTGTATGAAAGAAAGAAAAAAGAAAGAAAGGAAAAAGAAGGATGAATGAATGAATGAATGAATGAATGAATGAATGAATGAATGGGAACAATGTGCCCCTAGTGGTCAGTGCAGATATTTAAAGAATGCAGACTGAAAAAGAAAGAAAAACAGAAAAAGGGCAGGAGAGAGCAAAACAGCAGGAAAAAAATGTTCATGAAAATGATAAGACATTAAAAATTGGCTTATAAATATTTTTATATGCAAAATAATTTTACTTGTAGGTGATATTTCATCTGCTAGAACGATCCCCACCTTTAACAGTCTACTCACAGAAAAATGTTTATTTCAAAGATGCTGCTTTTGTCATGCTTAAGGCATGTGTCTCTAAAATACTCAATGAAGATATGTTTTGGTCGCCCAGTAAGCACCTGAATGCATTTTGAGCTGAACTGAAGCATGAAGGAGGCCTTGGTGGTTGAACTATGAAGCTCTTAATGGAAGACTAGTTTTGAAGATACAAGTTGATTTGTCCTAGATATTTTTTGTGAGGTTCAATTGCAGATGAAAATTCAGTGGGAGAGGGAAAGTTTTATTCCTAGCATATCTCTGTTCATTCAACCTTATATTGAATAGGTCACTAATAAGCAGTGTTTACATGTTGTATGCTATCCAACGAGATGGAGTCTGAAAAGAAGACCTGGGTACAGTTCCATCCCCTGAGGACCTCCTAGCCCTTGTGGTGGAAGCCAAGGGGTAAACAGAGAGATGACATCATTGTAACGGCTCTAACTAAGCAATTAATAGAGCCCCGTGGAAGCAGTAGAAGGGAAACGCTGTGTTGTGGAACAGCCATATTTACCATGGGACTAGGCAGTACTCCGAGAATTCAGCTCTGTAAGTGGTCTCTTCCATCTGTAAGATCAGTGTTTGTACGAACGCAGCAGTATGATGTGCCCTGCTTTGGGGTATGCCATACATGTCATTTTAAACACGGTCGTGAAGATATGAATCAAACGAGAATTACCTACATGACTTGCTTTATGCTTTAGCTGTGGACATTGACCCAGAGCTGCCTTTTGGAATATAATGGGAGAAATAATTTTTGTGCAATTCAGTTGATCACCATCCATGTGAAGCTCAAATAACCAATTATATTCTTCCTACATAGTATTTCCATACTGTTTTGCAGTTACCTAGGTACCTGCTTATATTTCCCATTTGACTCTGAGCTCTTTAGTAGTAGACACCACTTCCCCTTTCATCTCTATATAATTACCATAATTTAGACTTGTACTGGATACATTAGTGCATGCTAAATAAGCTTTTTAAATGAGTACCTAAATTTGAGATGGATCCAGATAAATTTGATATGGAGAATAAGGTGGCTGGTAGAAGGTACTAGAAGGCTAGGAGCTTTGAGAGTTGATATCTCAGGCTTTAGGAAAAGTCAGATCGTGAGAGCAAATGCACTGTAAAAGGCATTGGCTGTTATAGGTGGCCCTGGCTTGTGAGCTGGCTGACTGCCAGTTAAGATATATGTTGTGATCACCCTTTCTATTGTTCTTCTCTTCATTCTCTCAAAACAGGTATGCTATCTTTGTATCTTTCTGTCTTTTCTCCATGCTTCTCTCTGAGCCTTTGCATCCTGTCCAGTTCTAATTTGTGTTCCTGCATCTCCCACATCTCTCTACTGTACCTACATGGCCTCCTTTCATTTCACACTCACCATGACTGCCAACCTCAGGGTCCATTTCCAAAGTAAATACCTAGGGGGATACATAACGCAAATTTACAGAATATATAATCTAGGCTCCTCAGCACGCAAATGGAGAACTTGTTATTCTGAAAAGTGAAAGAAACCATCACAACTTCCATTTCATCTTAAACATAGAGAAGGTCCCAGTTCCCTCTATCTTAATATCTTTGAATTTGGACCCAACTTGATCAAATGTAGATTTAAAAATTCATATAGTCAAGTCCTACAATTAGATAGGACTACACCTGCCCTTTCATTCCTGGAAAGCCTGAAGTCCAGTGGGAAAAATGATCAATTCTAGATTCATCAGTGATGCAGGGACAACTCAGAGCTCTCTCTTGAGAAATGTCCATGTATCTCTCTAGGTCAACAAGTGCATAGCATATGTTCCACACTATAAGATATAGTCATGGATAATACAGAGCAGGTCCTTGCCCTTGTGGACTTTGTATTCTCCGGAGAAGTGAAAGGCAATAATTTAGTAAACAATTGTAAGCAATTATAACTTACTTGTGAGAACCAGGATTAGAAAATAAAATTATCAAGCTTTGGGAAATGACTACCACAGAAAAACACTGGCTAGCAGGGTCAAAATGAGGCTTTCATGAAGGAGGACAAAGACTGAGTAATAGTTGTCAGAGGCAGAAACAGATCATGGCCAGAAGAAGTTGAGCACAGAGGCAGAGCTTATGAAAACCACTGGGAGATAGGTATATAGAGAGCTGGAAATGGCTCAAACCATGAAATGTGGATATTAATCTAGGTGTGTGAAGAAGTGGTCAGAGAGATTCTATCAATGACTTATTAGGTTCATTAAACATTTTCCAATAAGGATCCTGGATTACATGATGGGTGAGGGTCTCGATCTCAATATTACCATGGTTGAATTTATTGCTGGAATTTTTATTATTTAGTACTTTGATTAATATCATTATTATTTATTTTAGAATATCATTTCCAGCTAAAATACCTAATTTCTGTTCATACTTTAGACTGACAGGGGAAGGATGGGCTCTTTCATTTGGCTTCAGGAGAATTTGAAGATATGTATGTATCTCAAGATGTTTTTTGTCAAAGTGTGTGGTTGTGCATACTTTTTTTGAGTCCAAAGTTTTCATCAGCCCCAAGCAGTTACTTAAATGCTAAGAAACAGGGAGCATCCCAGGTCATCCCCTGAAGGCTGTTCCCAGCACGAGAGTCTGAGCAGTGGAAAGGATCTGTGAAAATGAGACTGTTGATGCCTAGTTGTCAACTCAGACTGAAGAATTGCACTTTTCATCATCTGCACCCTTGCTGGAGTAAATAGAATTTAGGCTTTTATTCCTCTAAGGAGGAATTAGTATAGTCCTTAGAAATTTAATCTACAACTTTGTTTATTCAAACTCTGTTCACTCAGTTTCTATGAACTTTTAAGTAGGCAAAGTCAACTCTATTGTTGCCTGAAATATTTCTCCTGGTATTATTCAGTTTGGATGGTGTATATTGATTTAGTCCAATGCATTCTAACCATCTATCAACTTTTAAGTCCTTCATAGTCACCCATTCCTTATTCTTCCTTTACTCTACCTTTTCATTTGTGGGTCTGTGTAAGCTTCCCTATATCAGGCTTTGGGCTTAGGGCCCAGGCACAAGTTAGGAGATTGTTCTAGTTGTTAAGATAATGTTAATTCCTAACTGTTTTAATTTCCCCAAACATTCATTGAACCCTGCACTATCATACAGTACAGTTTGAAAGTCACTCACTTCAGAAGTTAAAAATTACTTTAAAAGAAATTAAAGTGTGTTGTCTACATAGATATGAATTATAAGTATTCCATGTAGCTCTTGGAGTCAGAAACTGCAGTGCCAGGCAGCTTGATTTTTGTTTGTTTCTTTGTTTGTCTAACAACACTACTATTTTTGTCAATCCTCTTTTTGAGCTTTGAAGCAACATGTGATGGAAAGCCTGTATAGAATGAGAAATAGAACCCAGGTAACAGGGAACCAACTACCTTCTTAGGTAGAGACAAGAAAGAGAGTTGTCAGTCACTTGGCTCCTAGGATCTTGCTTGTGCTCCTTCCCTCAGGGCTCCCATTCAGGACTCTGAGAATCCGTGATCTCTGAGCATCCCTGAACATAGGAAGTAGCAAGAAGCCCTCATGACGTGAAGTTGTTGCTGTTTCTGAAGCATTTTCAACATGCACCTATCATATTCCCATTTACCTTGTAAAACAAGCATTCTCATTTAATACAGTGAGGTCTTTGTATTCTGAACAGCAAACACATATTTTTAAGGCTTTCGGGCAAAACCTGCCTTTCCCTCCAACTCTCCCCCCTACCCCTACTCCACTGGCTCTCTAGTACAAAGCCTTGTGTCAGCAGAACTATCTGTTTACAAACAAAGGCTCCAATTGGAAAGAATCAGCCAATTGTGCCCCTAATTCTGTCCTGAGCACCCACAGCAGCACTCGGCAGAAGACTCCCATTTTTCCACCTTCCTGTATTTCTCATGTTTTCTGACTCCTTCCACTGTGCATGAGATTCCTAGACTGAATGGGTGGTCAAATGCTGGTCGGGGGCATTTGAAGAACTAGGCTATATAACCTAGTCAAGGATCTGCTTGTAATGGTAAAGACGAACCTCAACACTTGCAGTTCACGTGTTGCCACATGAAACAGAAGCTGGCAGAAGAAGAGTTATTAGCTGGGGAATGTACAGTAGTTCTATGGAGAAAAAGTAGCTCCAAGGTCTTGAGTGCTTTATCCATTCTCTCTGACTCAAGCCTGCTGTGGCTCCCTCTTACTTCCTCATAGTAATGAAAGTAGCTGGTGTATGGACTATGTACTCTAAGACAGACCCTGTTCTAAGAACATTGCCTGTGCTTTACTCCTCCCAAGAGTCCTCTGAAGTGAGTAGCAACAGTGTCCCAGTTTGTTAAGTGAAGGATGAAAATTGTTTAAGTGATTCCCATAAAACGTACATCCTAGGCAGTGGGAGAATCCATCCTTCAGGTCAGCATTATAACCAGGCCACCACAAATGTCCTAATACCAGATCTGAATGGCTCAGTACGATGTCACACTTGCTGTCCAGACTTTAAATCCTACCAGTAGCTTGTAGTAGAGCAAATTGAGACTACTCAGCCTCAGCACCAAAAGACTTTTGGGATACACAATTCCTAGTCATTGCTTTCCTGTGTACTGTAGGATGCTAAGCAGCATCTCCAGCCCCTACCTGCTTGGACCAAAGCTGGTCCAACCCACTCAACAGTTGCCATGATCAGAAATGGAAGCGTCCACCCCCAAACACCCTATAAAAGGAAAAATCTATGTATCTTGAGAATGACAGACATTAGATTAATTATAATTGCCTGATATTCTTAGAACATATATTTCCATTTCTTTGCCTTTTCACATTAGATTTTTTCTTGACCTTATGGTGTCCTTGTCATTCCTCTTCCCTTCTATGTTCTATAACCTACTACATGTACTGTTGTCTCCTTTAAGACAGACAGGAAATACTAACATATCTGAGTAACTAATCTGTTTATTTTTATGCTTAAAATCATAAAAATGTATACCCAATTCCAAACTTTTGATTTATCGCACCCCAAAAGATTCCATTAAAATCTTGAGTTTAAAAAAGTTAATGTGATTCACATATCTAGCAGATTTCAATTGGCTTTACCATATGTCAGGTAACAAGCTAGTCGCCAAGGGTCTTTTTCCTTTTTTTTTTTTTCCGGAGCTGGGGACCGAACCCAGGGCCTTGAGCTTGCTAGGCAAGTGCTCTACCACTGAGCTAAATCCCCAACCCCCATCGCCAAGGGTCTTAAACCAAAGGATATTTACCTGTATTAGATGGATCAGCTGGACCAAAATTGAGGCTTAGATCCACTCTGTACACTCCTTCAATTTAATAGGAATGAATCCAGAAACAGAGTTAACCGAAAGTTGCAGAGTTCAGACCCTGCAACTAGACACCAGTATTGAAGATGATCGTAATACAAATTCTGAATCCCTGATAGGTGTCCAAATGTCATTTACGTGTTTTAAAAGGACATCATGCCCTTGTTTTGAATTGAGTCGCAAGTAACAATTTTATAATAGATGTCAAAACAACAGAAAATTACTATCCAGGTAAAAAATGCTGTCAACCTCTCCAAATATTTGATTACACACTAGTCTCATCATTAACGGGCCTGCATTACACGAGCTTGCTACTGCCACATAGTCCTGAGATACTAATCCTGGCTTTCGCTTCCCTGTCACAGGGAAAAGAGGTGCCACATGACTCTAATAGTTCTCTATTTCTCTACTTTAAATCTCCCAGAGATTCTCTCATGTCTGTGGAAGGAAGTTGGATCTTGCTGTATGCCAAGCTCAGCCCTTTGCAGTTTAGTCCCAAGCAGCTCTTGCCAGTTCATTTCTGTCCACTCCCCTGCACATTCTCAATCCTATCAAGTATAGATGTCTTTTCCATCTGCAGGCTTCCCATAGGTGACAGGTCCTATCCATGTCCATCTGACTCTATACTTGAAGTTCTCCTGTCCCACCTTGTTCCCACCCAGGTACAGGACCTCATCAAGGTTCAGCACTTTGAGATTCATCCAGGGAAACTTCTTGGGGCCTTCATGTCTGAACAAAGTCCTCCTTTGTGTTTGTGTCACAAGGACATTAGCCCTGACAAGGTAGTGCCATTTCAAAGTTAAGCGCCTGAACTCCAGACTCAGACTCTGGCATTGCAGCCCACTTACCCAGGCTTGAGCACATTATTTTCCCACATATGAAATGAAAGCAATGATAATGCATCCCTGATTGGATGAAGATTCTGTGAAGATTCCCTGTAACAATCTGTGCACAGTGCTTAGCCTATGTCTGGCAAAGAAAAACCTGGCAAGTACCTCCTTCCATGGCCTTCCTTGCCCAGGACAGAACTCTGAATGATACAACTCTGGTCCGCCTGGCCTCATCACTTTTCTATCTCTTCTTGCCATCTCTCTCCCTGAAAGATGACTCATCTCTGTAGGCCAAGAAGAAATGATGTCAGGCTTACCCAGAACTGTTTGTCTACACTATCCGAGTGTGTTTTTATGGGACAAGCTATGGACTTATGTCAGGAATGAAACTTAATGTCACATTGTTGGCCATCCCTTTTACCGCTTTATTTAAGAGGGAAAGACTTAACAAAAAAACCACAAAATCCAAACTACAACCCACAAATTCTTTATGAAGTATGGATTACAAAGACTTGCAAAAGATTCGTAGAACATTAACTTCAAGCCAGAACACATATTTTATTATTATTATTATCTATAAAATATAATTAATAATTGTAATAATAAGTAATATTTTCTCATAAAGATTTCACTTGTTTTTCCAAGGAAAGCCAGTAAAATTATTTCACCATTGTCTGTTCCTTCAGAGTTGACAAAAATGCACATCAGAGAGCATTACCAGCCAAGCTGTGTTTTCCTATTAGTTTTCCTATTTTCAACAATGAAATTTAATGACCATGGTGACAACCTCTCATTCCATAGATGGAAAAACTGAAAGCCAGGACAAAAGAGGCCTCTGCTCTTATATACGGGTACTTCCAGCTTCCTTCCCTTCAAGGCTCTTCATCCAGGACTGGAAAGATTCAACTCTAGTTTCCCCATTAGCCTTAGGCACATTCATCTTTCATTCACTCACCTATTTAACAAACGTTTATTGGGTACTTATGCCCTGGGCACCATGTGGAAGATTCTAGATGCAGACTGATGATAGACATGCACTGTGTGCCCTCATGAACTTATAGTGCAGTTTCAGAGACAACTTAAGAGTGGATATCTGAAATCAATCATAGGACTAATAGTGATCATTGCTATGGAGAAGTAAAGAAATAACCAACCAACACATAGCAGTGAGGACTCAGGAATGAGGGGCTATTGCTTAGGATATTTTGTATAATAAAATAACAGGCCAGATATTCTATAAATGCTGCAGAAAGATGCCCAAGACCTAAGACAGAAGTAGCAGGTACTCATCCATGTGCATATACTCATGGTGCAGACTCATGACAAATGAAAATCTAGTGGAAGAGATAATACTGTTTAGTCTTCTAGACTAGAAGGACATAAGGCAAAGGAAAAGAGTAATGTTTCTAACCAGAGGAGGCTGTGTGAGTCAAATAGATGGGCCTAACAAGAGTCTGCCTCCATCAGAAATTAGATGTGCCAATGCTTTTATGGAAACTGAAAGATGGTCTTAACGTGGTGGGATCAGAGAAAGGCCTGCATGTACTACGGAACTGTGGCATTATGAATATGAATCTAATGATAATATACAGATTATATCATATTGGGTATAAATGGCCAGAACATAGACTAGTTAAGGAAGTTCTAATAATATTAAGAATCAACTGTAGGCTTCCCCATGCCGATTGTCTCTATCCCTTTAGAGTTGGCAACAACATGATTACCTTACAAACTAAGAAAGAAAACTTCAGACAAGTGTTAGATTTTCCTAAATCTGCAGGTATATGGTGGCTCAACAGAGATCTAAAATCATAACTCAACCCGATCTCAGAAAAGTAGGCATCACTGTGTCATGTGGACTTTCAAGCCTGCAGATAAAGCTCCATGTCCATATAACTGCATGTAGACCCATTTTCTTTTAAAATGAAAGTGTGTGGAATACCTGCTAAGCACTAGGTTTTAACCAAGTAATATAGATTATATTGTTTTAAACCTAAAATGGGAGAGAGAGAGAGAGAGAGAGAGAGAGAGAGAGAGAGAGAGAGAGAGAGAGAGAGAGCGCAGGGTGGAGCATGGGATAGCAAGAAAAACAAAATTATGATCAGCGTAAAACAGAAAAGAAAATCACCATTCAATGTCTCTTTCCTTCCCCAACAACTCATGATAATCAGTTTTGATGCATGTTGTTTACAGAATGTAATATGGTTGGTTTTGTATGCCTGTGTGGTGATGTTTGTATGAACATGTGAAACTTGCTTCTGAACATATTTGATGCATCTATGTTTTCTCTTTTCTCCAGTTCTCATTGTCTTTTGTGGTCTCCCCATGTGCATTTGTTCTTTCTTGCCCTCACATAAACAGAGGATGATGCAGTTTCTTGAGCACATATTTGACCAGACATTTTAAGTGTTCTATGAACAGTGTCTTATTACAGCTCTCTAACCAGAGCTGCATTGAGGTCATGTCAGAGTTGGAGATTCGCAGATCTGTGTTTGCTTCTGAATATAGCTTTTAATCACTAGACAATCTACTGGGCTGTCACTCAAACAAACATTCTCATGTGTTCTCATTGACTTCCTCTGCCTTGTATGCATACATATCAGCATCAGTCAGTGCTTTCTACTTGCCAGTCCTTGTGCAGAGGCTAAGATCATCAAAAGTATGTATGTACCTTGAAGCTTCCCTTGTGTTCTGTTAATGACCTACCTGGACCAATATAGGATCCTCCAAATAGAAATATTCCTTGTTTCTGAAACAGCTTCTTGTGTAGTTCAGTAGAACAAGAGTTCACATACTTTACTCTTCAAATTTAAACTATTCCTTAGATTTCCGTGAGCATAATGCATAAATGAGGCTACCCATTAACTGTGTGGGGGAAAATAGTGCTGATCTCAATGAGAATGTCTCTAGCCACTAAAGTATTTGAGGTTGTAGATGCAGACAGAGAGCATCTGTGTGCTGACTTAAGATTTACAACTTGGATTCTGGTTCTGTCCCTCACAAAACACATCAGATGATCTGGACAGTCTTGGATCCTCACTTTTCACTTTCATATAGAACAAATCATCTCCATTTTGTCTCCTTCAAAGGGTACTATAAAAAGAAAATTGAACAAATGAGACACTCTGTAGATTTCAATCTCAAAGAAACTTCATGTTCTGTGCTATTATAACTAACATAACATGAAGTCAGAGTGGGAAAAATTGAACAATTACCTAAAAGAATAAATATTCAACTGATGGTATGAGGATTTTATGTTTTCCATAGAACCTGTAGTACAAGAGTGAAGTCTAAGTAATCACAGGTCAAACGACTTTGGCCATCACTGTCACAATCTTGAAACTCAAGTTTCTCCATGGTGGAGGGAACATAGAACTTACTTTGTGAAGCAGTAGTAATGGTTCAAGAAGATGACACACAACATGCTTTTGGTCATGTTCCTTACACATCATAATTAGTGAGTATATTTGTTCCTAGGCACATATAACTGTGACTGGAATTAGAAAAGTCAAGCAATATTTTGAATAGGACACATGATAACAAGTTTTCCTAATTGCATTTTTCTAGTCTCTATTTGTATCTCTTTTGCATCCATCTATGGAGCAGCTGGAATCATAAATCCCTAGCTCAGACCCCATACTGTTCCTTGACAAGCCCCGTGCTTCAAATATCTAACCAGGGCCTGGTACAATGGATATTACAAGAATATATGTTGAATGAACAAATTCATATATCAGAGGAAACTTAGAGATGCTAATTTGGGCAATTGTTAATCTCTGAGACAGGACCAGTCAAAAAACTCAGACATCTCAACTACAATTATAGATACAGCATTAGTTTATGTATACATAAGGGTTTCTAGAAATCAGAACATTGGTCACTGTTTGAAAGAAAGGTGGGTAACTTAGTCTTTGTCTAGTACATTACTGAAACATGACTAATGATGAGTAGGTCTCCTCAGGTACTATGGAGTTCTTTGCTTGTAGAAATATGAAGGGTCTCTTGTTAAGATGCCTTACAAGTGATTCAGCGTGGTATGGAGTGGTAAAGGGGTTGATAATAGACTCTAGTAAGGAAATCTTCCTCTTGGCTCTACTTGTTACCATAGTGAAGGGTGAGAACTGAGCTACTTTGAAAGTTGAGGACTACAGGAACCATCTCATCTGTACGTCACCATTTCCTCAAAAACAACACTGTTCTGGTGTTTAATGAATGAGTGTAGAGAGGAGTTTCTCAAGTGATCAATATGAAAAACAAAACAACAACAAAAAAAATAAACAGAGACCTTTCTTGATGGCAGGAACATTGCCAAAATCTGGTACCTGATTTGAGCTGTGTTAAGTGTTGAGGGTGAATAAAATTGAAATCCACCCTCACCCAAGCTCTTCTTTCTTCTCTTTACCCCTTCCTTCCTTCTTCCTCCACTCATGCTCATTCACAGTATGTGACAAAGTGGACAATGACATATCTTTGTGACTGACAATAGTGAGAGAAAGACACACAGTTGAAGAGCACAGAAGGAAAACATGGCCCAATTCTAAGTGGATAATAAAGAGCATTCACTCTGATTATCTATAAAAACATACAGCTACACTTATTGAATGCTATACAAGTATGAAGTTTCTGTCTTTCAGACCTTCCTATTCTGAATGGGAAATACTTGTTATATCATTTTATACATGAGGAAACTCGAAGGAGAGGGGGTTTAGGGGATGATGGGAGGTATAGCCTGAGGCTACCCTGCTAACAAGGAACAGAGCTAGGCCTCAAACAGACCAGTCTGACTACAAACTACAGATGTTTTAACACTTAGTATGTTGCCAGTGGCTGTGTGCCAAGTCCTGCCAAGTTCATTATCTCTTTAGTTTTGTCTACAACTGTCAGAGGAAGAAGGGTTATCCCCACTCTAGATGAGTACTAAAACCAAAGTAGGTTTCCTCCAGAATTGCTGAGTTCCTTCACTGATAGCATGGTAGAGCCAGCACTTGATTTGTTGGACTGTTAAACCCTAAACAACAGCAACAACAACAACAACAACAACAACAACTACTACTACTACTACTACTACTACTACTACTACTACTACTACTACTACTACTACTTCTTCTCCTTCTTCTTCTCCTTCTTCTTCTTCTTCTTCTTCTTCTTCTTCTTCTTCTTCTTCTTCTTCTTCTTCTTCTTCTTCTTCCTCTTCCTTTTCCTCCTTCTCCTTCTTCTTTTTCTTCCTCCTTCTCCCCCTCTCCCTTTCTCTCTCTCTGGTGTGTGTGTGTGTGTGTGTGTGTGTGTGTGTGTGTGTGTGTGTACACACGCATGCATGCACGCAGGTGTGAGCACTCATTCACCTGTGCACACCTTATTAGATGTTCTGTTGCTGTGAAGAGACCCCAGGATCAAAGCAGCTCTTAACCCCTGGGAGCTCTGAGACTGAGCCACCAACCAAAAAGCATACAGGGGCTGTACAGAAGCCCTGGCACACATGTAGCTGAGGGCTGCTTTGTCCTGCCTCAGTGGGAAAGATGTGCCTAATCTTGCAGACTTAATGCTCCAGGGTGAGAGGATAGACAGGGGTACTCCATCTTCTCAGAGTCAAAGGGGAGAATGGATGGGTGAAGAGTCTTTGTAAGATGATCCAGGAGGGGGTCAGTGTTTGGGATTCAAATTAATTAATTAGTTAATTAGCTAATTCATTAAAAGGAAGGATTTAATTGCTTACATTTTCATAGATTTAGTCCTTTATCATCATGGAAGGAAGCATGGTACCATGCAGGCAGACTTGATGCTTCTCCGTAGGCAGCAGGCATAGAGAAAGACAATGAGCTGATCTAGAGCATTTGAAAATCAAAGCCCACCAAGAGTGATAGTTCCTTCAAAATGCCACACCTCCTAATCTTTGTCAAGTAGCATTACTACCTAATGGCCAAACATTCAAATCTGCGTACCTAGGTAGATTATTCTTATTCAAACCAGCACATTGTGTGCACATGTGCATATGTGTGTATATGTGATATGTGCATATGTTTTGTGGAGATATGTACAATCATGTGTAAGTGCACATGTGTGGGGGTGCCTGCAAATTCCAGAGGATAAGTCTTCCTTTTATTTTAGGTATTCTATTTTATGTATTGTCAGGTTTTGTGCTAAACCTGAAATTTACAATTTCATTTAGATGTCTGGATGGTGAAATCTAGGAATTTTTTCCACCTCAATCTAGCCTTTTCCCAGCATTGTGCTTAGACACATACTTCCACGCCAAGTTTTACATGGACGCATGGAATCCAAACTTCGATCTTCTTAGATGTGCATCAAGCACTTTATCGCTGAAATATTACCTCAGTCCCAAACTTTGACCTTTCTATTGTACAGACTGCTTTTAGGAAGAAAGTATTCGGAATGGAAGGTCAAGAGCAGAGGAAAATATGAGTGGGGTTTTGTTCGTTTTGTTTTGTTTTGATTTGATTTTGAGCACGTAGAGTATTTTGCCAGTCTGAATCTATCACATGCGCCCATGTATTTAGACTTCTGGGTTATAGATATATGTATCATTCTTAAATTTCTTCACACCTGGAATGTTTAAAGCAGTTCTCAAGTATGTGTTCATTCATCTCCTTTACCATTCCAAAGATACCTGGGAAATATATGAAGCATACAGGTTAAAAGTGTTGATCCTGGAAACACTTGAGGTGGAAGAATCCAGACTCAGAGAGCTTAAGTCATTTAAGGTTGTACCGTGTAGTGAAACTGGTAAGCTGAACCACATAGTTAGGAAACACTCAAAAGTGGTTCCTAACATGATAAGGCATCTGGGTTAGAGAGCAGATGCAGATGGCATTGTCTATACCAGCTCCACTGTTTGCTAAAAGTGACACTGTCTATATCATCTCCACTGCTTCCTGCCACCTAGCTTCTATCAGAATGCATACATGGCCAACATACAGGGATCCTCACCTGAGCAAGTGTGACTAAGGTTGATTGACCATGTAGCTAAGGTTACATTGGATGTTTTTGCTTCTCTGACACTGGGAGACCAAAATGCCCTTTGGTACCATCTCAGCCTTCTCTTAATGTCTAGTGGTTCTGAATCCTTCAGGTCATTTTGGGGGCCTCCCCTAAATAAACCTAGTGCAGGGACCATGGGTATACTTAACCCAAATCTGTCTGTTTTAATTACTCTCCATTGAACAGACGAAAGCTTTCCATAGGATTGCTCTCTCAAGCATTCTTCCGTGGTTTTGATCCTGGCGATTAAATCACAGAAAGCAAAGCATAACAAAACAAAAAGGGATCAGTGTTGACCTTTAGCTCTTAATTTTTTTTAGCATCCTAAAAGAAACTGTATTGTTGACCTAAATTTCTCTTTTCATTCCTCTGTTTGTATTCTCCTGTCAGATTCCCATAGATCAAGGCCCCAAAACTGCCTGTTCTACCCATGACCTTAAATTTCTCACAGTGGATCACTACGTTGGAGTATCTGAAGAATTACAATCCTAGAACTGTGAATCTAGGAAATGGGGTAGACCTTTAGGTCTATCTGTTGTGATCATCCCATTAGGAGAGGGAATGAAGAAGCTCAGAGTATAATTGCTTATCTAGTGGTGCATAGCAGAGCAGTATCAGAGGAGGCAGAAGAGCCTCTGCTGGCCGAAAGGGATTTCCATGCAGGAAAGCATCCTGAAATCCATTTTGTCTGTAAAGTCAGGTAGATGGGAGTCAGAATCGCATCTTTCCAAGACCTTAGCAGGGATCCTTGTGACATCATTTATGGTCTTCTTATTCAATCTCCATATCTGCTGAAGGCATGTTAATAAAGAGTTTACAGGGTCATGTAAGCCCTGAGGTATGTGTGTTTAACATAGAGATTGTTACATAGAGGTTTTCAAAAAGCTGATATTATCATCATTTATTTGCAACTGCTATTTTTTTATTACAAGCAGAAATCTCCTAGGTAGACTTTTTTTATCTTCCCCTCTGGATACACTCCAGTGGAGAAAAACAAAACAAAACAATATTAGCTGAATATGCAGTTGCATCATAAGCTAATTCTCCTCCCAAGGCTGTGGCAACTCAAGCCTTAATGTCATATTACATTGAGCATCCAGAGAACAGTATAGAAAAAGAGAGACAGAGTTGGGGTCTTTACCTACCCCAGCTATGAAAGAATGAAACTAGACACTGCAATACCTAACGTCTACCACTTCCTACTGCTTAGTTCTACTGATTTTGGCAAGGGAAATTCAATCTCTAAGGCTCAACTTTTTGCACTGGTAAATAGACAGCAGCTATGGTACAAGGCTAGTGTGAGTATCATAGCAGACAGCCTAACATGGAAACAGTTACCCATGTATGCAGAGCAAGCAAGGCGCTTCAGGGAAGTCAATTCAAACACAAACACATAGCTTGCCTTACAGCAGGGAAGATTTTTCTGTGTGTGGTGACTATGTCACCCAGCTTTGTCTCCTCCTAATAGACTATGCTCTGCTCAAAATAGAAATTGAGACATTATGTCATAGAAATAGGGAAGTATTTGTGAACTGAGCACAAGGCAGTAAGAGATGGACGGTAGTTTAGAGAAATTCTAGTGATTGTATTTGGAGAGTGTCCTGAATGATAATACAAGAGTCTACTGGGGCTTATCTGGTGTAGCTCAGAGTCTGTGTGACTGAAACAACATACATCTCTTTTCTTACAATCCTGGAGACTATGAGTTCAAAATTCAACTTGGACTTGGTTTATTTAATATCTCAGGCTTTTATTTGGTTGTTCTCTGTGTGTCTTTTTGCGTTGTTTGAACACATAAATGCCTGGAATGTCTCCTCTTATCCAGACACTGTAATTTGATCTTATGGTGACATTGCTGCTATATGATTACCTCTTTCAAGAACAACACCAAATACAGTCATATTCTAAACTTCTAGGTGATGTGAGTTCAACAGATACTTCTTAAAGGAGTCAGAAACATTCAGTTTATAACAAATAAATAGATGAGAGGCTATCAAATTATGACAGAAATCTGAAAAAAATGTAGACACTGGAAGCTAGGACAACCCTGGATCTGTAGAGAGGCTGGCAATGAAAGTCTTGAAATTGGAGGACAAGCTCAAGAAATCATACCAAACTCGAAGTCAACAGATGCCTGTGCAGATGTTAGGTCCCAGTAGAATGGGATAAGTGCAACAGATTGTTAGTAGTAAAGAACTGCTTTCTGATTCTAGTTTTAGGTCTAGGCAAAAGTATGTCACAAGGCTCAGCCTTCTGGCTTGCAGTTCAGCTCAGCTTGCTTGTGTTGGCAATGCAGAGCTTATAGAAGTATTCTTAGAGGAGGCCAGGCCTTAAGACAATCTACAATAAAATGCTTGGTGCTTGGCACTTGAAGTAGTAACATGATTACAAGCATGAGGATCCTACAAGTCCCAATTCAGCACTGTTGCCTTGGAATTCCTGCTCTTGAGCCTCAACACACTCTGAGGAGTGCAGAAGAATGACAATGTAGGAACTGGCAGCTTCGTGGGGAAGGTTAAGGAGACCATGTAAGCACTTGACATTTAGTCATTCCATAGTAAGAGTAACAAGCTTATGTGGAGAATAGAGAAATAGTGATGTATACCCCTAAAGTGGAAACTTTAATGTGATTCATAAAAAGTGCCCTGTATCTCAGAGCATTCTATCAAGTCAAGGCTATAGAGGACTTTATGCAGTTCTCCTGCCTTTAGGGTTTCCTGCTAAGTGTGAGCTTAAATGGAGAGGGATCATTGTAAAGGGGGAACAAGAGGCTGGTGAAACAGCTCAACAGGTAATGGCACTTGCTGCTCAAAGCTGACATCCTGAGTTTGATTCCTAAACCTGTATCAGGATGAAAAGAGAGACTCAACTCCACAAATTGTCCTCTGACTTCCACATGTGTACCATGACATATGTGCACTCCCACATTTTATGCAAAATAACATAGACACAAAGACCTGTCAAATATCTAGAAACATCTGAATGCCTTCGCATATAAAACGTGGCTGCACATAGACCAGGGCATAGTAGAATGGCAGTAGACTGGTACTCTGGTGGACAGTTCCTTAACAGAAAGTCCAAGGATGGGTCCTCTACTGTCACTGTGACTCATCCTCTCTCGCTCTAGGTAATGTTTACATTTGCCTCACTTGTCTGAAAAACGGGGCCCTTGAAGTCACTTTCATTGCCTGGCTCTGTAAGCTTATATTATTTAGCAGGTGTATGGTAATTATATGCAGATTATATGCAGAATTGTGTTTGGCCTTCTGCCTTGTCATACAGGGATATGTCCATTGAGACTATCCTCTAGTCCCACACAGATGGCTGCTTAAGACAGACTTTCTCTATTTAAAAAAAAACTATGTCTCTATCTCATTGAATAATTGTAAGAAAGGACAGTACAGAGGTATATGGGTACTCTTAAGCACCCCAGAGAATGCCAGGTTTGAGTCCTGTATGAAATGACACAGAAGAGAGAGAATCTAGGCATGAGAATTTAAGATTGAGAATGACATAAGGCATCCAGTTCAAACCAACACATACTTTTGAGCACTGTCTATGTACAAGGGACCATTCTAACAATGAACAAATGGGCTCTTAAAATTTAAGGGAGAATCATTTCATTTCAAACCCCAACCCCCACTGCCACGTATGAAAAGGGAAATGAGGCCCAGCATTATGACTTGTCCCACATAAGGGCACACCAAACAAAGTCTCTGAAGCTGAGGCTTGGCTCTGGGCTGATACAGTGCAGGAGTGCTTCCTGTCCAAGCTGCTGCAAGGTGACTCCAATAAAGTTATTTTTCAATATTAAATGATGCCTATCCCCACATCTGTGCCCCACCTCCGGGAAGCTTAGTGATTTCCTCTCACCAACTTATCCTCCAGGTAACTATTTCCATCTGCCCTTCTGCAGCCACTGCTTTTTTTCTTTCACATCTTTCTTCCTGGAGCTACTGAAAATCACTCTTTATCTTTCCCCTTTGCCTTCTGGGACAAGCCACCTCTTCCTCTATACCTCTGAATGGCAGCATCAGGTGATCTGAACCAGAGCTCCAGTCTCCAGGAAGGTTCTGAACTGGGGAAATCCTACAGATGTGTAAACACTTTACACTGATAACAAAACAGGCTTCTTTCCAAAAGCAACAGGAAAAAGCAGAAACCAAAAGCCTCTGGAAAAATAAAAGGAAAGAAAGGAGATAGGATGGTATCATGTTTCCTATAAGAAAGCCCTCCTTTATCATTTTATAAGATGGTGATGGTGGTGGTGGTGGTGGTGGTGGTGGTGGTGGTGGTGGTGGTGGTGGTGGTGGTGGTGATGGTGGTGGTGGTTGTGATGGTGATGATAGAGAAATTAAATGGAAAAGGGGGAGCCAATGAGCTAAGAAGTATGAGGGACAAAAATATGATGGCTTTAGCAGCCTCTGATCCCACTGACATGCTAAGTGGACACTAAAACAGGAGCTCTAGAGAAATTAACTCCAAATGTGAAGGCAGCTCTTTGCCCGTGGAAAGTCAGTGGAAAATAACTTAATATGTAGTCTCTTAATATTGTCTAAGGTGGTGGAAATATAGGATTTCTAAGTGGTTTTTGAGCCTTCACCCTGTACCTTCACCTATCAGGCAAGATAATTTCAAAATACCTCCTTTACAAAGGTGGCCCCTGTGTGTTTTGCTTCTACTTATTTCCTATACTTTCATTTCTAATTTACTCCCATTCTCTTCAACCTCTTGAAAACCAGCTCTTCTTTGGATAGCCTGTGTGTCAAGGATAGTATATCCATTATATCTCTTAAGTAGGACAACATATTTAAAGAGAGATACAGATGAGGGAAATATGGTCCACAGAGATGAAGTGATTTCATGCCAGACATATGGCCTGTAATTGCTGTCATCATGAGTCAAAACAGGTTAGCCTGTACCCCAAATTCTCCCCCTTCCTTAACGGTAGAAACATATTTGTCCTCTAGTTTTCCTTGTCCTTTAGCAACTGAGATATAAATTACTGCCTTCATTTTGTTTGCCTTTAAAGCCTCTTTCCTTTTTCATAATATTTTGAATTACATGCAGCCATGATTATTCATGGGACACATAATGGGTGCCCATTCAATGGACACATAAAGGGCAAGACAGTTTTCAGACATCACCCAATATGGTCACTACCCTCAACAGCCATCTAGTCTAGTAGAGAAGAGACAAGAAAATGGAGACAGGCTACTCCAGAATGAGAGATTTGATGCTGTTCTCTGAAAGCAAAATGAATTTAGTAGAGTGAATAATCCATATTCACAGAGATATCAGAGAGTGCCCCTTGAGAGATGTGATTTGTGCATTAGGAAGCCTAGGATAAAGAAAATCAGACATGGGTTGACTATGTGATGCAACACTTTATTCAAAGACCCAGAGGCACCTATTACACAGCCATTGTCACCCAGATGGTGGAAGTAGAATGACTGTTAGGAGACTCTGTGCATTGCTGGAAAATGTTGGGAGTGGGAAGAAAGAAGTGGGTGGGCTTAGATCTTCTGCCAAAATGCTCATCATGTCAGATGCTAACATAGGCATTTGTGTAGATGCTAAGGTCCCAGTGCCCACAAAGGAGAGAAGACTGTGTGGGCCTCCTCTATTGATTTTGTTGGACACCCTCCATATTCATTTGATGAGTATTAACAGCAGACGTACACTCAGAGTTACGGTGACCGCGCAATGATTCTCCAGGGAGAGTAGGGACTGTCCTTCCAAAATGAGCATATTTTATTCATTCTTGTCTCCTTTTCTTTCTCCTCTCTCCTGGCTTCATACATAATCTGACACTTAAAATACACATGTAATTAGAAATTACTCTTCATCATCCAGGAGCTTTGCCTGTGCCAAGGTACAGTGGGTACAGAAAGGTACAAGAAAGACAGGGGGGCGGGAGAATTGATGAGTACAAAGATAGTCAGATGCATGGAGAATCTGTTGAGCTGCTTATTGGAGTTTCTACCTGATTTCTAGATATGGGCATCAGTCTTTAAATGTCCTTAAAGAACAATTAAAACTTGTGATAACTACCTTGAACTTTCCTCGGCAAGTGATGAAACTCAAAGCTTTAATAGTATTAGCATTAGGGCTGTTATGCAACTTGCACACATGACAGTTAATTGCAAGGTCATATACCAACCAGCTGACCTCATATCCATCATTTCCTTTCCTTTAGTTTTCATGTTAATCATTATATAAATGAGAGATAACATCACAGATCTTTTAAGTGTTCAATACATATAAAGATCTTAGCATGATACCCTATCTGTTATACAGTATTAATAGAGTTTATACCTTACGACATTTAAAATGGCATCTATAAATGTGTAAATACACGTACACACACACACACACACACACACACACACATACACACACACACTACAAAGAGGGGAGTGTTAGATAAACATCAATTGGTCCTTGCACTTGGTTCTGTATAAACTTAAAAATGTCATCTATTCTCTGTGTCTCAGTGTCCTCACTACTGGTAAAGTCCAGGAAGTGGGAGGCAGTAATCTTCTGAAATCTTCCCAGTTCAGATATTAAGTGTCTTTCTTTCTTCCAGAACACGTGACAGGGATAGACAAGACTCATGGTTGAGACAGAAACACTGACTTTCGAGCCCTTGCCTCTTACTCTTCATGAGCAACCTTTTCCACTATTTCACCTTACAGATCATTCACTGACTGCTAATGGCAGTTGTATGCTTGAAGTTACGGCAATGGTCCAAGAGATAGTCTGTCTAAATGAACATCTTCCATCCCTTATTTCCCACTGTTTTCCTATCACCTTTCATAGCATCCTTTACTTACACTTCTAAATTGAAAGCATACTTTTTCATCCAGCATTTTTGTAAAACCAATAATTTGCAGGCTTTATTTTCATTTTTCAAAATTTTCTATAGGTGAAATGCCCATTCTTCTAACAGAAGCTTTCTTGCATGTTTCATAGTCAAAATAAAAAAGAGCAAAACCTCATGTATTCACTTGTCATGAGGTGACAAATCTAATTCTTTGCCCTCTTAGTTCCTCTAGCTCTTACCTTGCCCTAGGGGTGGTCCCAGAGGCTCCATTAGTAATAGCCAGGGTTTCAGAGAGCTTTATCAAAGCTATTCTAGGGTATCCAGATATGAATTTTATCAGAGAATAATAACTTACCTGCATCTACTTCCATGCTTTATTTACTCATCTTTTTCTTTTGGGGCCACATAGGGCTGTATGACAAATGTTCTTATACCTCGCGTGATCGAGGATGGGTCATGGGCATTCACACCATCAGTGATCAAGGCAACAGAGATCCACGCTACTTTTTCTCCTTGAAGACAGACCGGGCCAGGAAAGTAACCACCATTGATGCCCATCGCAGCTACCTCCCGGGTCAGTGGGTGCACCTAGCTGCTACCTACGATGGGCGACTGATGAAGCTCTATATGAATGGTGCCCAGGTGGCGACCTCAGCGGAGCAAGTAGGTGGCATATTCAGCCCACTGACCCAGAAGTGTAAAGTGCTTATGTTGGGGGGCAGTGCTCTGAATCACAACTTCCGGGGCCACATTGAACACTTCAGTCTATGGAAAGTAGCCAGAACCCAGCGAGAGATACTATCCGACATGGAAACGCGTGGCCTCCACACCCCTCTACCTCAGCTCCTCCTCCAGGAGAACTGGGACAATGTGAAGCGCACTTGGTCCCCTATGAAGGATGGCCACAGCCCCCAGGTGGAATTCAGCAATGCACATGGCTTCCTGTTGGACACTAATTTGGAGCCCCCTCTTTGCGGGCAGACACTGTGTGACAACACAGAGGTCATCTCCAGTTACAATCAGCTCCCAAGTTTTCGGCAGTCCAAGGTGGTGCGCTATCGTGTGGTCAACATCTATGATGATCACCATGAAAACCCTACAGTGAGCTGGCAGCAGATTGACTTTCAGCACCAACAGCTGGCTGAGGCCTTCCAGCACTACAACATCTCCTGGGAGTTGGACGTACTAGATATAAACAGTTCCTCTCTGCGTCACCGCCTCATCCTGGCCAACTGTGACATCAGCAAGATTGGGGATGAAAAATGCGACCCTGAATGTAACCATACACTGACTGGCCATGACGGTGGGGATTGCCGGCAGCTGCGCTACCCTGCATTCATGAAGAAGCAGCAGAATGGCGCATGTGACATGGACTGCAACTACGAAAGGTTTAATTTTGATGGTGGAGAGTGCTGTGACCCAGACATCACTGATGTCACTAAGACATGCTTTGATCCTGACTCTCCACACAGGTAAGGCTTTCCTGGACAGATGTCCAGTTGAGATCTCACTGTGATGTTCCTATTTGATAGATAAGATACCTAAGTTCCCTAGGGGTTTGTGGCATTTTCTAGTCTGTACAGCAGTCTTGTGAGCAACACAAGTTTATTTTTAAGGTTATCAAGGGGACCACATACATACATAGTCCTTTATGAGACTACTTTCTCAGTGCTTCCTATTGACTATGAAGAAGGCCTTAAAATCCTGTTCTCTCGGGGGGGTTGGGGATTTAGCTCAGTGGTAAAGCGCTTGCCTAGGAAGCACAAGGCCCTGGGTTCAGTCCCCAGCTCCGAAAAAAAAAAAGAACCAAAAAAAAAAAAATCCTGTTCTCTCAAAGAGGTCGGGGTTAAATTGGGGGCCATGCACTGAATGCAAATAGCTGTTGTACTGTACGTGGTAGTGTTTGCTAAATGTGCCATAACCAATTCAGTAGTTTCTGGCCATAGGCTACCATTTAAAGCTAACTCAGTTAAAAGTAAACAGGACTGTTTTTGTTTTTTAATTTTACTTATTGTTTTATACTTATACATTTGTACTTATTACTTTTACTTTGTAAATAAAACCAGAAGCACCGGATGTAATCTCAATTACTTAAGAGAGAGACAAAGGTGATTTTAATTTCAAGAACTTCCTGGGCAACAGAATGAGTTCAAGGCCAGCCTGGGAAAATTTATGAGACCTTATCTCAAAATAAAAGAAGGGTAGGCTTATAGCTCAGTGGTAGAGCATTTGCCTAGTGAGTATAAGACTCTGGATATGTTCAGTCTTTAGCAACACACACACACACACACACACACACACACACACACACACCCCACAAATGGATGCACATGAGGATAAAACTGTAAGAGGTAAAACTCAATTATTTCATTACCCAATTTGCCACATGGCGTTTGTGGCTTTTGTGCTGGACAAAATGATACAGAAATCTTGCACTGTCAGGCCTAGTTTGGTGGATGCTGAAATGAGTTGGTAGACCTTGGGTCACTCAGGACCTTGGATATGGATCCCAGATCTACTACTTACTCACTTTTTGATCCCATAAAGGCTCTTCCTGGATCTGTATGATGGATATGAGAATGTGATTACTTTTTAAGTTGCAGAAGTCAGAGAGAAGGCACAGGAAACTCCATTCTCTACACCAGTGGCCTGAACCTTAGTAGATCTCAATAAGTATATTTATCTAAGGAAAGGCAGAAGTAGTCAGGGAGGACCACATAAAGCACACACCTTATGACTTGAGTGTGTCATGGAGGGTTCTTTTGGGCAGGTGGAAATTCAGCAAGGTCTTCCAAAGCAGTGATAGTGGGAAACACAACTGAGGATCTCCAGATATCTATCATGGATAATAAATATGCACTGTTCTTAATATTCATGCTAAAACACAAACATTATCTTTCTGTTAGGTAAAGGTAGCTGTATGAGATGACAGATCTGATTATCATTTTCACTATCATAACCTTTTCCCTGTGTTTCTATCCCATGAAGACATTATAAACCTTAAATCTATACAACAATATTTACTTTTAACAACAGCAACAAAAATAATAGAAAGCATTGGAGAGATGGCTCAAAGGATAAGTGAAAACAGGATGACCTGAGTTCAAATCCCCAGCACCTATGTAGGTATCATGCACAGTCACTCATGAACACAGCCTTTGCCTTACAGGGCAGAGCAGACAAATTCTGGGAGCTCTCTAGCCAGCCACCTTAGAAAAATGGTAAACTTCAAGTTCAGTGGGAGATGCTTTGTCAAAAACAAGGTGGAGGATGATGACATGGAATACTAGATATTATCATCTATTTTATATTTGCACATGCACACACACAGAGGCATGCATGTACATACACACGTGCTTGTGTGTGTGTGTGTGTGTGTGTGTGTGTGTGTGTGTGTGTGTGTGTGTGTACAAAGAACAGGTATAATTTTGACATCAATCAAAGATTAGACTGGGTCAGGAACAGTGAATTTCTCTTTTATTATTCCTGAGGAGTAAGAAGGAAAGAGGTTTGCTGTTGAGGACCTTAGAGTCTGCCCCAGCTGCTGACTAAAACCAGCAGTCCCAGCATACAGCAGGGTAAGCTGCATTTCCCATGGCACTTTCAGTTTGCAGTGAGGGAAAGTGTCAACACCCACTTTCCTGTTTTTCTCAGGTTCATGGGGAACTTTTCCACTCTGTCCAATACACAGAACCCTGGACTTGCTGATGGCTTCAACACATTTGCAGACATATGCAGGTTTTCTGCTGATACTTCTCTTTCACTCAAAAGAGCAAGGGCCTCCCTTGCATAGACAAATACCTATGTTCAGAGAAATGGGGATTCTGGCAGGAGAATGTCCTGCCTGGCAGAAACTCAAAGAGCATTCATGGCAGCTCAGCCTGCTCATTCACAGAGGGCTCCTGGGCACTCACTTGTTATGCAAAGGAAGATGTAGGGTATGGCTAGTTGCTTCCAGGTCACTTCTGCTCACATTTGGTTCTCGGAAGAAATTGACAAAGAAGACAAGATGGGAGCTAGTATGTTCATCTGTGTGATGGAAAATAATGGGACTTTAGAGAATTCAACATGCATGATTCAGTAAAATCACTTGGCAAATGGAAAATCCGGGTTTTCTGTGACCAGTGTAGAGGGTTCTACTAAGCTTACATGAAAGAAATTCGTATGTTCGAAGGCAGAGTCAGTAGGAAGGAGAATGAGCACTGCTGAAAGTCATGCATACACCAATCCAATTAACTATCTCTGATTCCTGTGACAAATCATTACTCAGCATCTGCCCAGGGCCAAGAGGCAGGGACTCCAACCTTGTTTAACTTAAAGGAAACCCAGATTCTGAAAGACAGAGGGATACATTGCAAACATTATCCTGCTAAAGTGTGGAAGAGTTGAACTCAAACCTAGGCTTAGTAACTCTAAAGCCATTGAATGGGGACGATGTTTCAATTCAAGGAACAATTAGATAACATTAAAGGACTGGGGAGCTGCTGGGGTAGCTTTTACAAAGCTTTGGGAGAAGTTTGACGGTTGTGATGGAGTCAGAACTAAAGGTAACTGGCCTTTTCAGAGTCCCATGCTAGCGTACTGGGACCATGGGGACCCAGGTTCCAGATAACTCAAAATCAGCAGACAACACTGGCAGATTCCAAAGGCCTCCTCTTTTCTCATCACGAGACTGCATGCTCCAAATGTCTATGCACGGCCATGTGCCAGCAGTGTGACCACTCAAGCCAGGGGCTGTTTATTTGCTGCCTGGGAAAACTGTGTGCCCGGAGTGAGCCCCAACAGGCCCTGTGTCATCATGACTAAGCTGGGGTTATTGGGTTCTGGCTGAATCAGCTCTCCTGTGTGCAGAAAGAAACCTGTGGAAGGTTTCAGAGGAATACACACTTTGTGACTTTGAACAAATGAGAAGGTTGAGGGAGGAGCGGAAAAGAAAGAAAAGAGAGAAAGTATAAAGGGACATGAGGAAGGAGGCAACTGCAACATAAGTTATGAAAACCAGGCTGCTGTTGTTTAGGTGACTTTTAATGAAGTGCTAGGTTAAAACAAAATAAAACTCATTTAGGGCATTCTCTCTCTCTCTCTCTCTAGCTCTCGCTTTCGCGTTCACTCTGCTCTGCTCTGCTCTTGCCTTTTCTCTATCTGTCTAGCTCTATTTTCTCCATCAGTTCTTTTCATGTGTCTATTATTACTGCTTTTATATCTCTGGTTGTTTAAAAACTACTATTGCTCTTATTATTAAAATCACTATTATTTGTGTGTATGAATATGTGTATACCATGTGTGCATTTGATTACAGAAACTGCACGGTTATAAGCCATCCCCCATGGATGCTGAGAACTGGATTCGGATCATGTCTAACAGCAAGTGCTCTTAAGTGCTGAATCAATTTCCCTCCTCTCCATCTTTTAAAACTCTTACTATTTGTTTGAGGATTTCACATATGCATAGAATATATTTTGAACATATTCACTACTCAGTTCCCACTTAACCTCTCCCATATTCATGCCCCAACTCCATCCTAACTTCCTCCTCCTCCTTGTCTCTCTCCTCCTCTTCTTCCTCTCTCTCCCTCTCCCCCTTCCCTACACACACACACACACACACACACACACACACACACACACACACACACACACACACAAAGAGTGCAGAGTGCAGTCTTTGCTGGCCATGTACTCCTGGCTATCCTGCCCTTCATTATAATGTAGTTGACCTAATAAGGACTATACCCTTAAAGAAAATGTACTCTCCCATGCCCAAAGTTTAATCAGTTATTAATGGCTCATCAGTTAGGAGTGAGGTCTCGTGATCCCCATCCCCAGTCATGCATAGGCAGACAATCACAGCTGCTGTGAGTTCATGAGTGCACATGCAGTCCTATGATGTTTAGAACAGTTTCATTCTAGTCTTTCATGACTCCTGGGTGGTAAGAACTTGCTCTCCTTTTCTATGATGATATCTGAAACTTAGGGGGAGGGATGTGCTATTCACCCTTCATTGTCACTGAGCCTTCCACAGATAATTATTTGTACTTTGGCTAATTATGAATTTCTTTGTTAAATCCCTTCCTATGCTCAAAGAAACTTCTCTGATGAGTTCTTGAGCTATACAAACCTAAGGGTAGAGAGTTACAGATTTGGAGAATATTTTAATACTATGTCCTTTAGCAACATAGCAATAGTGAACTTATCCCTATGGTCTATGACCTCCACACACATGAGTTCTTAGCCAGGTCTACAGTATCAGTCTCGAATTGTGTCCCATAGGATAAGTTAGTTGCTCACATAACATCCATACATTCCCATGATTGTGTCTTGCTTTACTGGTAACTCACAGAGTTCACAACTAGGTAAGATAGTTGAAGACTTTCCCTTTATCAGCTACAATAACACTTTATGTAAAGTGGAAGCTAACTTTAAACCACCATTCTTACTTGATAACAAAAGGGAAGATTATTCTATATCTCATCTGATACTGGGATTTAAAATACAAGGAATTAGTGTAAGTAGGGGAAAGGAGGCAGATACCTGGAACGACCATGATTTCATCGAGCATCCAGGAATAACCATCCTAAGTCACAGTCAGGGTCCTGGAGTGAAACAGATGGGACATTCAAACAGAATGGTAAAGGAGAGTTGAAGGAGGAATGATGTTGAAGTGACAACTACTTACAATGCTATATACAGTATTTAAAAAAAAATACTAGCAACCTTCTCTCCACTTCATGGTCATCACACACAAAGAGACATTTTTACTTTTATTTAGTAGAGAGAAGATGAGTGGGCAGTTGTTGTAACTACAAATTGTGGCTGGATTGAAAGGCTTTCCAAGTCTGGCTGTGACTTTTATAAAAGGAAAGAAGTCTCCTGACCAGAAGCAAACTAGAGGAATCAATGTTACTTTTCTCTTCTGACTTACTCATGTAACATATAGAGGCCACTTCCCTGAGGTACAGAACAGCTGGTGGCATCTCAAAGAGCAGACAGGAATGTCCAGAGCAGAAAGAAAGCCAGACCATGCTGAAAGTAGACAGAGAGAGTCCGGGACAATTAAAAGGCCATCTATTCAAAGAGGGAATCAAAATAGTTGCTCTTTTTTTCTCACACAGAACTTTGTTACCTAGTATCACTTCCCTTCTTCCATTCCTATTCCTCATCCTCTCTCTCTCTCTCTCTCTCTCTCTCTCTCTCTCTCTCTCTCTCTCTCTCACTCATTTCTCTTTTCACTTCTGTTCCTCACTTTCTTTAACAGTATAGATATGCGACACATTCCATTATTCCCAATCAAACCCTGCCCCTGTGGCATCATCACCTCCTTGGTAAAACTCACCAGCAATTGCTCTACTGAGTTCACTACTACAAGGGAATACCCCACAATACCAATGTGGGGTCATTAATTCTCCAGGAGCATGGATAGCCTTTCTAAGTGAATAGTCAGGTAGAGATAGACACAAGTGAGCCTCGGTCATTCTTCCCAAGGCAGACATAAGCCAGGTAGGCAACTCAAGTTTTGCATTTTAGTTGTCTTCTTGGGAGACAAGTTTCTCAATTCTCTTCTTTGGAGCCCACAATCTCTCCACCCCACTCTACAAAATGATCACGTGAATTACACTAGCAGCCATGGACATCTATTCACATAAACTGAATGGGACAAAGGGACTATTCTGTCACTACTGGCTCATAGGGAAATGTTGCTTTGTTTTCGTGTGTGTGTGTGTGTGTGTGTGTGTGTGGTTTGTATTTAGGATATGTGAATATGTGTGCATGTTTGGTGGTGGTACTTATATGTGTGTGATGTGTATAGTGCATATGTGGTGTATATCTGAGGTGTGTATGTGTGGTAGTGGTGTGTGCTTGTGTGTGTGATTGTGGGACTAAAAACTGTGGCAGGAGTTCATTTCATATTCCCGTACCATTTCAGCTCCTCAAAATTCCTGCTAACAATTGTCCCAATGTCTTAGGAGCTGATGGCTCAAGACTTGAAAGTTCATATCCAGCATACTTATTTCCTACCCATATTTCGTTAAGTCTTTAATAGCCAGAAAACAGTGACAAATGCTTCAGGATTTCAAGACAAAATCTCTTGTCTTTCCAGGAGTTTGTATTTTGCCTTTTAATGGTCTGTTATTACAATCATCTCAGGGATGGACAAGAAGGCAGAGTACTCATTTTCAATTGAAGTATCAAGACTGTAAGTTCCCATAATATCTGAGAAAAGGAAGAACCACTGTGGTTTTGAGAACTTAGGGAAATCTTCATGATGTGGTAGGGACAAACAAGGTTCGCAGCATGGTCAGTCTTGGCAGTAACAGAAAAGACATTATGGGGAGAAGAAACAGGTTGTGCAGTACAGCAACTAAGGCTGAGATGGGAAGATAGAGGCAGAGAGCAAGAAAGGGATAGTTGGGACTCCATGCATGTGGATGTTCCAATTTGCTTCTCAGTTGAACATCTCAAAGAATCAGCATGATTAGGAAGAAATAAAAATCCAGGGGAAACACATTGTGTCCTTGGCTGGGAAGTTTCTTAGCTATGCAATCTTGGGCCAGTCTCTTAAACTCTGAGTCTCCATTTTCACATCTACTGAAAGAAATAATATTTGATGGCACACACCATATATTATTTTATGTGGCCATGGGGCTCATATAAAAGTAATATAACAGGGAGTCCTGGGAAGAGTTAACCAGTTTGCAGTTGAAAAGAGCATTGTTATGTTGGGCTTTCTTTTTAGTAACTTCGTTCATTCTTTTCCAGTAATCCTGTAAGAGAAATTACTTGGAATCTTATAATCAGAATATCAGGGTTTATTTAACGTGACTAATATTCATTACAGCAATAATAGGAGTCAGGACTGGTGTAGTGGAAAAAATATTCATGCTGGAGACTGACCAGGGTTTGAATCTTGGCTCCACTCTGCCCTAGCTGTCTGACCTTGGCTTATTGTTCAGTAAGAGTTGGTTTCTCATCCATTAAAATTAGGTGATAACAGCTATCCTGTGACATGTCAGAAAACATAAGTAAAATGACTACCATGGGACACTTGGTTTTGAGTCTGGCACATAGTAGGTACTGTAGGCGTTCATCCCATTTCTTCCATGCACACATAGACAGACTGCCTGCCTGTCAGCATTTATTTCACAGAGACTGCATTCCGACAGGCTCTTAACAAAGACTGGAGCAAACTGCAGTATACAAACTGAGAGCATTTAACCAGATTACTTTCATTCTTAAAATACTTTCTTTTAAGGACTGGCCACAGAACTGGTGCTGTTATGTAAAGACCACATCACTTATATCAAACTTATGCAGTTTGTACAGTAGTTTACTTGACAATTACCCCAAATGTCTAGCTGTATTAGAAGATATATTGCACCACAAACTACTACATGCAGTGCTGGCAATAGTCATGAAGAGGCACAAGCCAGTTTGGTGGATGTTACTAGATGTTTTTATCATGAATGCTTTAATGTTGAAACACAGTAAACCTGAGCACGCACATTGATGTGCCTCGTCTAATTTTCTCTAATGTAACCTTGAGTTTTCTTGAAGCTGAGGAAAGTTCAACTTCATTCGAAGTTTCCACCTGAGAGAATTCTGTGCCATTTTAGTCACTGAAAGGAGGATGAAAGGGAAACTGGAATTAACAAAGACTATCTAGGGTTCTGAAACATTAGGAGAGCAGGAAGCTCAAAGCAGTGAGCTGTATGAAACAGCAAGTTTGAGAGACCAAGCACATTTATAATATACTTTCACTAACCCAACTGATACCATTGTAGCCCTGTGTAGCTGCATCCTATGAGAAATCAGGATAGAAGGAACAATCTGCATTGCTGTTTAGATTTGATGAAGTGCCACCGTAGCATACGATTCACATTTTGGGGTAGCACCTGGCATGACATGAGCACTACAAATAACAATGAGTTTCCAGCTGTTGTTTGGGAATTTCCCTTCCCTAGGAAATCTTCTGATGTCTTTTCTCCATATTCTACGCTCACCTGCTTCTCAATTCTGAAACCTCTTACTAGACTTCCATGGCTAGAGTAAGGGTCAGAAATGTTTGAATCCATCACTGCCACCATTCGACTTTTAGCACCTCTGAGTTCCATATATTTTTTTAGATTTGTATCTTTAAATTCTAAGAGCCTTTTCCAGACTAAATGCTAATGTATTCCTCTTCTGGAGAGATAAGCAGCATAGCATGCCACACTAAGATTGTACAGTCTGAGGATCACTGGGTATTTGTGAAGTCAAGGAGCTAAAGGCCAGAAAGATACCCATCGTGGTCAGGACCAAACCTTGCAAGTTGCCTCCTGGTCACAGGCACCCCAGCATGGAGGAGCTTTCAGTAAGAGAGTATCTGAGAGACTCTGTCTTTCACTCCTTTCATAGGTTCAATGTGCATTCCCATGTACAGTTCTCTGGACAGATGGGAATACTAGATGCCCTTTTGAAGGCCTCACTAGGAGACTGTTGGGGATTTTCCATCTTAACTTTGGCAAACTCAGCACTCTCCCTTTCCTTTCTCAATCCACTGGTGACACTGACAGCCTATGACAGCCTCAGCACTTGGTCAAATTCCCTTCCAGTTAGGAAACATAGCCAATGAGGCTGTAAGGGAAGGTTGGACCTACAAACAATGTATTTCATTTTAGTGTGGGGAGGGGCACTTTCCCCATGAAATCGCAGCTCAGCGTCATCCTGCAAATCACCACTGGGCGTTTCCTACCACCTTTGAGGGAATCTCCACACCTCCTCTCTCACTTTCTGTAAACACCAAACTAGTGAACTAACATGTAAACACAGAAACCTTTTTCTCCTAGATTTGTTTGCCTAAGTAGCACAAGTTTGCCTGTCCCTGTTGAGGAGAACCTTCTGCTTTACTCTTTCGTCCTCTGCTTCTCTATCCTTCTCTTTTCTGTGCTCTAGGTAGTATTCGTGGTCTGGTGGTAAAACAGCAGGGAGAACACTGTCTCCATTTTAAGTTTCTGGTCTTTGTAATTCCAGCCTTTCATGAGTTCAGACAGTCAACTGCAGCCCTTAGCCTTGAGCTTGACTTCTGACTACTGAACTATTTTTTATGGCCATAGAGGGCAATGGTAACTGTAACACCATTAAGCACGACGTGTCTCTGCATCCTACACAGGGTGTAGGAGATGCACAAGGGAAGTCTTTTCCCAAGTGGATTCCTGGTAGAAAAACACAATTTACCTGCGATTTGGCCATACAAATAAAAGAAGGAAACTGGATTCTTCCAGTAATACAGTGGCCAGCATGAAGTCCAACACTTGTTCACTCTCATTTAAAATCCTTTGTGTGCAAAATGGGACAATTCAAGGTCTCTTCTTTGTTAGACCAAGACATTCTCAAACCAGGTTTTGCAATTCTGGTTCCTATGCACCAAAGCTGATTGGGAGAAGATGGATATACTGGTACAAATGAAAGATCTGATGCCTTAAAAAGGCGCAGGTGAAGTTGCACGTAGACACTGACATAACTAGAGACATAAAAGACAGTTTCTTCTTTCAGAGGGTTTCCCAGATTCTATGTCTAATTAGGGACAATGTGTCCAGCCCACGAGGAAAGGAAGCTATGATAGATGACAAGGTGAAAACCCTGTTATTGTCCCTTGGATCTTAGTGGTGACACCTGGGATCAATGCATGTTTTCTACTTCATTTTTCCTCAAGCTCTATGTATAGCATCCATTTTTCCAAAAGTCAACTTGAATTTAATGGTACTTTCAAAGAGCTTGACATCCAATGTCATTTTTCCAATATCCTTTCTCCAAAGTTGAACTTTGTGGTCACATGACCCTGTGGAAGACATCGCTGCTTTAGCCCCAGGAAAGACAAAATATGGAAAAGTTATTAGGTTTGTTAAAGGTCACCAACAGAGATCTACACCTACCGTTGTGATTGCATTATTCTCCCTTCAAATACATTTGTTATTTGCCTAAGATTATGTGTCTCATATGGAACCATGGTCCAGACTAAATTCCAGATGCTGTCTTATTGACAACTACTGGTGATGATGTAATTCTTGATTTATCCTTCCTAAACTCAGTGGTATTTAGTTAGCCTTCCCATCTGTTATAGGGCACACATGGCTAAAACTGGAGCCATAACACACAGAGTCTTAGGTACAACTTCTTGTACCTAAGATATCATGGCTACTACAACTCATGAAAAATGTTTTGTCTTTGTTTAATTGTTATTTCAATGAGAAAGACAAACCCCAGGACCATTTTAGAGCTATGCATACTTCTTTCAATGTGGTCAACTTTACTATTTATCAATTGTGGTTTGAGTTCTACAGGAAGGAAGTTAGATGGTGGGAAGAGAAAGCTGTGGATCTTAGAACTCCATAGTTTTGTTGTGAAAGCAATAGTTTGGCACAAATTGTCATATTGCTGTAATGGTACTTTTTTTTTTTTGGTTCTTTTTTTCGGAGCTGGGGACCGATGTAATGGTACTTTTTAAACATAATATTATGCTTTAAGGTATTATGTTTTCCTATGTAACCAGGGATACTTTAAATTTTATAGGCTGCTCTGAAAATTATTGAACTCTGAGCTCCTAGTACTATCAAAAAATATTGCCTAACTATAAGTAAAGACTAGAGAAAGAGAGGCTCATTTGTGTATGTGTGAGTGATTGTACTTATTGTGTACGGTGTTGAGCAATGACTACACAACATTGAACAGTACACAAAGCCAGGCATGAACATGCCATTGTTAACATTTACTATAAGTGAGTAGCTATGTGAGTAAATGCTGTTATAAAGAAGAGCTGGGTTCTGAGAAGGCACAGGATGGCTTCTAGACAGGGTGGAATCCTGAGGCATGAGTCCTGAGGCATGAGTCACATTAATCAAATATGTGTAGTGGAGCTGGATAACAACCAGGTGTCCTCTGCACTTGTCTTCTACCCAAGTCATTTCTAAAGCTGATATTCAAAGTTAAAAGAGAAAACTAGCAGCTATGTAGTTCTGAATAAGATGTATCCATTAGAAGACTAGAGTCTTTTATTCTGTGAAAATTCTTAGCATTCAGGTACCTTTCATGACATGAGAGACATTATTGTCAATTGCATGTCTTTCACCATATTTTAATGCCTTCTTTATCTTATGAAGATTATTAACCTCTACTTAATTGTTTGCATTTTTTAAATAATCCAAATTTCTGATCCACCTGCCCCTGCCAAATTTCTAATCAACCCTCTACTGCCTCCACCCACTAGACTCAATATGACACCTCCTCTAATCCAAATATTCACACCTTTCCCCTTGCACCTACCATGGGCTCATCATGACACCTATAAGTGAGAGGACCTATGAAAAGAGGACTTAATTCACCTAGCCATAGTATCTTCACATGTACACAGGAAAGAGTCTTAATTTGACATTACAAGTTTTGTAAAACTTCAAACGAATAGTATTTTTGAAAGTATATCAGCAGGGTTAGTAGATAGAAAACTCCCTAAGGTCATTAATAATCTCACTGTACTGTTTTTGTTGGTGTTATTGTCATCTACTTATTTTACTTCATTCATAAAACCTCTAGATTTTTACAGTATCAATCTTTTCTCTTTCCATATTTTTATCACCAGTATATGGTAGAATCTCAATGAATGCTGATAGTTGAAAGTTGAAATGAATGAATGAATGAATGAATGAATGAATGATGCATGGAGAAGAAGGAAGTTGGGACATAAAAAGGATGAAGGCAGACAGCAAGGAATGGATGGGAGAAAATGAGGAGTAAATGAAAGAATGTCTTGTTCAATAAATGAATGAAAGAATAATCAGTTTTTCAATTATCTTTGTTGCTATTATATTTGTCTTGCCTAGAGTTCAAGCTTCCATATAAAAGCTATTATTTCAGAAAGTGAACATAAGATTCCAATAATTTAGTAGACACTCCAAGAAGTGTGTGTGTGTGTGTGTGTGTGTGTGTGTCTTTTGATAAAGAAGAGAGGCAAACTTACTCATTTATAATGATCAAACTAAAATAAATTCCAGATCATTAGGTCCCTTGGGATAAGACACAAAATTCAGGTTTTAGAACCAGTCACAGATTGGGGAAAGCTTGTTATTTGGAACAAGAATATGGACACAATAAGCATTCTGAGTTTTATCTTGCTTTGATGGCTTGCCTTGTACAGCTTTGATCTTTAGATTTGATAATCATTTTCGAATGGTCTGGTGTGTTTTGAAAGTGAAGTAGTGGTCCATGAATGCATGGGGTTCTTTGGAAATGGTAAGCTGCAACTGAAACTTGGAACTGGGTGGTGCTGGGACTGAACCTTGCTCTGGGAGCAGGAGAAACAGGATGACCCATCCTGTGAGGAAGGAGAATACACACACTGACAAAGTGATGAGATCCAGGGTCTGTGGTGGGTTGCTAGCCTAAATAGGCAATGGGAACTGGAACCTTTAACTCCATTAGCAAGTTCAGAAGAGAATGATGGATCTTGGGTCTTTTTCATGAACTGGTTGCTTTTCTAGGTACTTTCTGATACATCATCATACTGAATTTTAGATATTCTCATCCATGTTGTATTTTATAATCTCCATTTTACAGGTGAGGAAATTAAGAGTCAAAGAGATAGAGCCATGTGTTCGAGGTCAGAAGGCCACCGCACAGGAGAAGAAGGATTCGAATCCCTCTGTGTCTGTCTTAAAATAGCCATCTGCTCCTTGTCCTTTTAACCCAAAAGAACTGTTTTTAGCTTGGCCCACTCTCAGCTCAGACAAATGCTCCACAAATTGAGGTCACCTGCACATGTCCAGCACCATCCTCTGTGACCAGCCTGCACCCATCAAAAGCCCAGGGAGCAGCACAGGAGAATAACACTCTTAACTTGTGCACAGAGGAAGTCAGCTGCAAGACGACCTGCTTTTGAATCAGAATGAAAATCAGAACACATGAGATTTGACCTGGGTTTCCCGTGAGCCATACCTCTGACCACTCTCCATTCAAAGGGATAAATAGATATATCAGTGTACCGTGCTTCTAGCACTGAAGGACCTCAGTCTTTCCCAGATTTTTTTCCCATGATTTCATATAAGGGTTTTGTTGTTGTTTTGCATTTTGAATGCGGTTCCCTTTTGCTTCTTTCAATAAAACAGGCCCTGACAGCTCCCTCATTCGGATTATTACAGAGTTGTACCATCTCAGGCCAGTGCATTTAGGAAATATGTTGTTGGCACTAACCAGCGAGTGAGATGCATAAAGAAAATATTCTAATGACAGTTGAGTTGAGAGAGCTTTGATCTCCCTCCAGAACTGCACTCATGGCTTTGAAATGCAGTTCTGGCAAAGGGGTAAAGTCTGGGCACCATTGCAATCAGGGCTAGTCCCCCTGAAACAGACATTCCCGGGGACCCACAACCTTCACTGTGGAATCCAGGTGCATTAGATGTGCAGGAAGAAAAGAAACACAGCTTTGGGGAGGGGACCTAAGTTTAGCGGGGGCATTCCTGCTTAGATTGCTGTTTCCAAACACTGTTGGTTGTGCTAGCATTGGTGTTTTGGCAAAGATGGAGGATGTAACAGGAGTGGGGGGTCTGTGATTATGGTCAAATGTGTTTCAGAACACTTCAAATACTTTCTGTCTTGCTCCAATTTTGTTTAATGTAAGGTTATGAAAAATGTTTGCAATCAAAAAGTTTAAGGTTCTCCACTTGCTCAGGAAAGCATTTAAGGGTAAAGATTTGATAAATCTTTTCACTTAAATATGTATCTGCTTCCTGTGCATTTAGCTTTTAGTAGGATGTAAGCTAGACAGCAGCAATGTAGTTCACAAGCTCATCAAAGAGACACAGACTTTAAGCTACAGAGCAGGCAACAGGCTGTACGTAGTGAGGTGAGATGTCGCTAAATACACAGGCAAGTTCTGCATGGGGTGAGTAGTTGGGGGATGTCCAGATTGGGGAGATGATCAGTATTCCAAGCTATGCAGCTTTGCAAGGAATTGTTCTTACCTGAAGCAAGAGCTGATTTCACTCACCAACATAAAGGTTCTGAAATCAAAGATCACATGTACAGAAGCCTGAAGAGCCAGATCTATGGCTAGATTTTTATTATTCTCAGAGATACAAGACCTCAGGCAAATGACCTCACTTCCCTGAGTCCCAAGCTTACTCACCCTGGTTTGAGGCTATGTGATTCAAAGAACAAGTACCCAATAGCTTCAAATCATTACTATCTGTCTGTGTATTTTTGAGGAAGATTTCACAATAATGATTGTGAACATAATCGTTTGAAGCCCATAGTTTTATGAATGAGATGGGTGCTCACAATATGAATAACACACAAACCAGAATGATAAAGATTAGAATTAAAAAATAGTGTCCACACAATCCTTTTTAGCTAGTGGTAATAATGAGTTTGGAGTGTTGATCACAGCACTAACTGATTACAACTATATACAACTGTATTCATTTTACTACAAGATAGCCCACACTAGTCAATATTACCCTCTAGGTTTATTAATGCCATGTGGGTAGATCGAGCTATGTATATCACCAACCATATCTCTAGTTTCTGCAGTACTTATGAAAAGTAGTGTCTCTGACCTGTGAAATACAGTTGAAAGTGGTCAGGATAGGATACATGGAGTACCAAATATCCCCCCAAAGGGGAAGATTTTACATGATTACATTTCAGAAAGGTATGTTGTAAAACAAAACATGAAAGATGACAGATATGCTTAAGAAAGAGCTGTACTTAGAAAACGCACAGGAGGCTCTGGGTAATGAAACCTTGTGATCCTGTGTGACTAAGGCTGCAAAAGGAAAAGGACATTTGGGAAAGAGGTATTGGAAGCTGAGCCTGGGAGAACTATGCAAAAGGGAACTGGCAGCTTCACTTCAGGAGGAAGATGGAAGAGACTAGAAAAAGAGGGGAACTGTATTGTGTATGCTACCATTGTGCTGACCTGCCTCAAAGCTAACAGACTTTTACACAGCCTTGGATCTCTCTGTCCATCTCTGTGTAATACTAGCAGCATGTAAGTTAGTGGACGGTGTTTAGAGTTATATAGTTTTCTTCTAGGAGGTAGAAGTTAATTTTTTTTATTAACTTGAGTATTTCTTATATACATTTTGAGTGTTATTCCCTTTCCCGGTTTCTGGGCAAACATCCCCCTCCCCTTCCTTATCGGTGTTCCCCTCCCCATCCTCCCCCCATTGCCGCCCTCCCCCCAACAATCTAGTTCACTGGGGGTTCAGTCTTAGCAGGACCCAGGGCTTCCCCTTCCACTGGTGCTCTTACTAGGATATTCATTGCTACCTATGAGGTCAGAGTCCAGGGTCAGTCCATGTATAGTCTTTAGGTAGTGGCTTAGTCCCTGGAAGATCTGGTTGCTTGGCATTGTTGTTCATAAGGGGTCTCGAGCCCCTTCAAGCTCTTCCAGTTCTTTCTCTGATTCCTTCAACGGGGGTATTTTAGAAGTTAATTTTTAATAATTTTGTCAAATTTGAAATATATGTCCGAGGCTAACTTGATAATTGTTTTTTCTTATCATTGTGACCAAAATACCTGACAGATACAGATTATAGTCAGAATGATTCATTTTAGTCCACAGCACCTTAGGGCTAACTCCATGTTGCTTGGCCTCTTGCTGCTTAGGCCGAGCATCAAGGAGCCGGCACATGTGGTGGAAGAGAGCTGGTTACCTCATGGCCATCAGAAAGCAGAGAGAAGGAAAAGGACAAGGTATAACCTTCAAGTACCCTTTTAGGAATCTGTTTCCTCTGGCTAGTCTCATCACTCCTCAGAGTTTCCCAAATTGTACCATGAAGTGAGGACCATGTGTTGGCACTCCAGCCCCTGGGCATCTCATATCCAAACTGTAACTGCTATCTTTCCTTAGTTGCAGAACAGAAAGTCAAGGGACCTTAGCAAGTCATTTTCTTTTGTTCAGGTTAAATATCCCTATATTACCATCTTCCTTTTCAATGTTTTGCCTCTGGTGCCTTCTCTTCTATTTACTGCCTAAAGTGAAAACTAAAAACTACATCGTCTTCAAGAGATAAGCAGATGGATATGATAAAGAGCCACACAGACTCCTGTGTTCAAAGGATTCCCTGATGTCTTTGGGAGACATCCAGCTTAGCTCTGAATTGGTAGAAGACCTCAGTTGACAGAGGGAAACCTTTTACTAACAAAGCTATTTTCCCTTTGGTTGGATTCCCCCCAACGACAGAGACAGGGTGGAGAAAGGCCAGTGGGTCCAGTAGCTTAACTCCTTTTAGGAGATGGAGGCTTCCCAGGAATGAGAAAACCCCACATATGAGCCAGGGAGAAGATCCAACAACCCACATTTCTGCTTTGGGCTAGGATGAATACCACCTCTTGAAAAGATTGGCGCTGCAATTACCACTGAATAAACAACCAATTAAAATGTCTCCTCTTCTACCGTGTCTTCCTCTCTTGAAACTTTTTCATCTCCGACTTTTGAGACAGACGTGTCTTTCTCTAATCAAATATTTCTCTTATGCCAGTAGATCATTGAAGGGAAATAAGCAAATCAGCTAGGGGTGGGGGTGGGGTGAACATCGTGGAAAGTGTTGCTCCAAGAAAAATCTAGGATCATCTGTATTCTCATTCTCTTCTCTGTATTATTTTTCTCTTCCCCATGGGCGGAGATTAGCTTAAAAGAGAAGGTGAGTCAGTATTTTAACTTCTAATGCTATCCCTGAATTTAGCCACTATGAACCTATGTTTGCTATCTCTATGAGCTTTCTCCAGACTAGTCATCAAACTGAAGATCACATGACCTCATAGAGACCTATGATGGAACTGGTCAGAATGCAATAGCTGTCATATATTTCAGTCTGGAGTTGTGATAAGACAGCGCAGCTTCTGAATCAGGAAACACTAAACTTGAGACCAGGACCTGGGTATTTTTATCTTCAATACTGCCCAATTTAAACTCAATTCTATCAGCTCCTTTTATTAAGAGCTCACTAGATACAAAATCCTGAGCTGAAAACTAGGTACCAAGAAATGGGCAAGATATATTCTCTATATTCAGATGCCCTAAGAAGATGGCATATGATATATGTCAACAGAAAAATATGAACACATTTCTAAGCTCACCCCACAATGACTATCAGTCAATCATAAGGATTCCGGAAAAAACAGAATGACAGACAAGAATCAAGAGAGGTAGCATTGAAAATGAGCACAGAACGTCTAACCAAAGCAGAGAGCATAAGTGGCTTCCCGTACTTAGCATTTCTTCTCTGGTGAGTCTATCCAAAGCTATATTGGATAATCCAAGATTATTATTTCTTGAGCACACAGAATATGTGTCTCTTTTTTAACCAACCATTCCCTCCCCCTCTCTCTTTCTCTTTCTCTCTCCCTCCCTCCCTCCCTCTTGACCTCTCTCTCATCTCTCTTATTGTTGTTCTTTAATTTTTTCTCTTTTCCTCTCTCTTTTCCCTTTCTTTTCTTTTACCAAATCTCTTACCAACAAATTGATTCCCTACATTGAAGAGACAATTTACTATAGCATGAAGAGTTAATTCATTTCCAAGATATGACCACCACAATGACAGCAACATCAAAGTCAATATCTTTGGTCTATTTTTCACATAATGAAATAGAGTTTTACAGAATGGAGAATAATAAATCTGTGGCAGCATGATACACTTACAAGCTATCCAGCACGAACACTGGACCCCAGTGCTACATCTTTGGTTGACCTACTTAAAAACATTGGACGACATATTTCTCATCTTTACAAAAAAGTTATGATGCCTCCTAACAAGATTATTGTAGAAATGAGGAACAATTTCTACTTCATCTGCCCATTTTTCTAGTAGATGACCAAGGCCCATAGTGAATGAGTGAGAGAGACAAGCTAAGATGTGTTATCTCGTTCATGCTCTGAATTCTTGGTCTAGTTTTCTAAGTTGCCCTCTCCTTAGTCAAAATAGCACAGTCATTCGAAATATAAATATTGGTTTTCGACACGTCTAGATTCAAAACTGAACCCAGCTATTCATAGTTAACTTGATTTGTTTTTCTTTCAGTAAAATAAAATAATGTAACATTTTCAGAGAAATGCAATGGTGTGATACTTATAAAGGGTTTAGCTACTGTGTCCAGAGTGAGAGCTCCTGATTATGTGGGGAAGATTCTACTGTATGAACACTACTTTTGGGGGACAATGATAACAGCCAAACTTACTTTTATATTTCAGAGCCTACTTGGATGTTAATGAGCTAAAGAACATTCTTAAACTGGATGGATCAACACATCTCAATATTTTCTTTGCAAACTCTTCAGAGGAGGAGTTGGCAGGAGTGGCAACTTGGCCATGGGACAAGGAGGCCCTAATGCACTTGGGTGAGTTTTAGATGCTCATTCAGAAGGAACTTAGAGTAATAGTTTGGATCTCAGTGTGAGGAAGACTTCAGCATAATCACAGGGGTGCAGGCAATAGTGGTGGTGGGAATAGCTCATTTGTTTGTTTAATTCACAAAACACTGGTATCTCTGATCCTACCTTTGGCCATCAATCAATCTTCTGAAAGAACTAGCTTTCTGAATGAGTAAAGTCAGACCCAGAGAGCAAGCAGGCTTTATCCAAGGTTATATACATATAGTGAGGAAGCCTCAGTTAGAGTTTAAGTTTTTGACTATATCCAGAAACTGCATTCTTCTTGTACCTCCTAACTCATGCATACTTCTTAGCCCAGAAACAACGTTATTCTGGCATAGCTGGGCTAAGACAATCCTGAAAGACACCAAAGAAACAATAGAAACACAATATATAAGGACATCTCTTCCTCCAGGTTCTGTCCACGAGCAACATGGGGAAATCTTCTGACATTTAAATTATGCATATTCATAAACAACATATCACTTTGTGCAGGCTAATCTTTAGAATTCCGAAATGGGAATTATTTCTGAACTGGTGGTTGTAGAAAAAAATTACAATTCTTTGAATTTTTTCCATATCCTTGCCAAGCATACATAAATATGTAGAGAGGCCATTTTTATTTGTATAGACTTGAAATGATAATAAAGGCACATGCTTCAATTCCATTCATTTGATTTCTCAGTTGTCTACATGTTTCCATATCACATGAGTCTTACAATTACTTCCTGTCCTACATTTTTTCCACTTATAGTCATAAAAGAAAAACATCCCTCTGGTTTATTTACACTTTGCAAAAGACAATCTTTAAAAAAAAACAACCATTCTAATATTCCATGAGAAAGTCACTACAGTAGGTTTAACTGTTTTCCCTCAATAAAATTCTCTCATTATTTACAACAATGAATTCTGATGACTCTGTGTGACTCCTGATTTGTGAATTCCTACGCTCAGCAGAATGGCAGTGCTGGATGTACTCTCAGGCCAGCATGGTCAATAGTAAACCCAGAGTCTAGTAGCTGCTTTTCTTTTGGTTATTTGGAAGGTAGCAAGATCTAAAACTTCAGCTGGTAAATCAAATTATGGGCTTAGGTCTATTATTTTAGAGGGATGAAGCTAACTTGCATAAGAGAGAGGAGAGAAAAGAAGTGAGAGAGAGAGAGAAAGAGAGAGAGAGAGAGAGAGAGAGAGAGAGAGAGAGAGAGAAGAGAAGAGAAGAGAAGAGAAGACTTTTTCCTAAATGATATAAATACAAATAAAAAGTATCATTAACTTAGAGGTCACATTTGTTTTGGTCAGTACAAATGTGGCATATTATAGACATGTAGTAAGTAGTAGTGGTGAAATCAAATATTCCACAATGGCCCCAACAAATAAGTGGATGCTTTAAAATATCAATAGTTCTTAAATCAGGAAATCCTGATATCTGAGATAAGTGATGGTTAGATAGACAGGCATCAGACACCGATAGGTGGTGAGCAGAAAAGCTCATAGAACTCATGCAAACTTGAAAATGATTTGCTCTTATCACACACTTAGTATATCTTAGGAAAGTAATGTCAGAGTAAAGGCAAAGGCATGGTTTTTCTCATTCTTAGCTGGATGGCCCTAGGCAGGTCTTTTCTTGGATTTGTTGCCTAAAATGTTGAAGATACAGGTTGACTAGATGGCCTCCCAGGGTCCTTCTAAGCTGTTAAATTTGCTCTTATTTTTAAAAAGCAACCAGAAGATTCCTGATCAGCATCTGGGGATGGCTGACGACTGGGCTTCTAAAGTTAAAGAGAAATACTCCTGATGATTTCATAAATGTCAGAGCCTGGCTCAAGGCCAGAAATGGGGGAGGCTGTAAATCTATAGCATGTTATAGTATTTCAGGATGATGTCAGGCTTGAGCTATTTCACCTTTTAAGAGAAGCAATGAAACAGGACCAGGGGCAAGTGTTGTCATTCTATAGGAAAGGGTCAATTGGTGTAGAATGAACAGAGCCAAGCTGGATATTTAGTTTGCTGTCCTATCACCATTCCTAGGCTGGTTCTGCCTCTGTTAACTGCAAGGCTTCATAAAAAGACATGGCTCATTAGTACTGTTATAGATACTTAGTATAGAGCTTCCTAGAGAAGTAAAGTCTGTTTCTCAGGAGAAACAAGGGCAGGGTGAAGCAGAAGGATTACTAGCAATGTAATGCTGCCTCCACCAGCCAACAAGCTGCCAGCTCCCCATCCTAAATGCAGTTGATCATAAGTAATGCCTGTGCAGTAGCCTCAATCAAACTCAATTTATTAGAACCATATTCGTTAGCCCTCCTTTCCTGCTGTTACACCATTAACCCTGGAAAAAGCCTTGGGTGGAAAGGGATTACATTTCAGATTATGAGTGACAGAAAATAATGGAGAAAGATTTCCTGTCTTAATTTCATTTCTTCCTGCTTCTGCCTGCCTTTGTCATAACACACACACACACACACACACACACACACACACACACACACACACACACACACACACACACATTTATCTTTGTGTAAGAAATCTCCAAGCAATTAAGAATTTGTAGACTCCATGTGTCTGAGGACAGACCAAGCAATTCAGTCCAAGACAAAACTTGCCTCATGTCTGCTCTGAGCACACCATTTCAATTCTATAATACATTACTGCCTTGTCCTTCCTCCATGAGACACTTAACACCTCTACTTCCAAGGGTCCCCTACCTAAGTTTTAACCTTCTCTTTTAACATCCAGGGTTTTAAGTTTAAATATTCTCTAGCAACCTGTATGCCAGTGTCTAAAGTGTACAAAAACAAGTACTATTCATTGCTTCCACTGAAGTAGGTTCTAGATCTCCAAACTGAGTGATAGTCTCTCTCTGGGGACATGAGGCATAGTCATTTATTTCTCAATCCAGAGCAGGCAGATGAGTCATCCAGGTCTCTTTGTAAAATGCAGATCCTGATGCTACAGGGCAAAGCTGGGACCTGAAACTCGTTTCTGCTAGGCTTGTAAGCATTTTCTACACATTTTGTTCTCATGTAGGTAGACAATAAGTAGCTATTTCATATCTGTCAGGGGTTACTCATCTTCCTTGGAAGTAATTAGTTATATATCCCAACCCTTTCAAAGATGTGTTATCACTCATCAAATATTCAACACCTATTTAATCAGTACTCCAATTACATTCTGGTGATGTCCTAAGTCATTCAGGCCAAAACAATGTTGGGAAGGAAAGGGTTTATTCGGTTTATACTTCCAGGACACAATCCATCTTTGAAGGAAACCAGGGTTAAACTTGACACAAGAACCTGAAGGCAGGTAGCCCACAGACTGCTGTTTGCTGCTTTTCTCTCTGGCTTGCTCTTTTACTAGTTGATGCTTAGCTTTTCTATAACTCATGCCAACCTGCCAGAGGAAGGGCGCGACACACAGTGGGTTGGGCCCTCCTATGTAAAATAATAGAGAGAAAGCCTCAGAGACGTGCCCGTAGACCAATCTCATCCAGAAAACTCCTCAGTAAAGGTTTCTCCTTTCAAATGACTCTGGACTTTGTCAAGTTGACAATCAAGTTTAACCAAGACAATCAGATGCTGTATTCTAGTCTCAACCCAAGAATGTTGATTTCAGATTCCACTGTCACATTTCTCTTAAGCAGGGGTGGGTCATTTAGGTGATCTACGGATGAACGTCTTTATGTTTGAATTATGATAATAATAATATGAATTGTCCTCCTTAAAAACTCCATGCAGCATCTGAGGACACATAATAAATAATCAAGAAATATCAATTGCTGCTTTAAGCAATCTATTAACCGAGCACAACCTATGAGTGACTTTCCCAAGTGCACTTGCCTTTAGAGCATTAGAGACGAAGGCATGAGATTCAACCATAGTAATCAAGTTGCGAGATGTGACAGCATTGATGGAGGCAAATGAAAGTCATAGCTGAGGAGTGTGAGCCTTTTCAAGGGGTTCATCTATATAGTAGGATTTGAAATAAATGTGAAGCATGGCATATATTCCAATCTCGGGTATACATTACAAGAGATGTCCAGTCAAGGCAGAGATCAAAATCTTGATCAAAATAGTATTTTCAGCAGTTCAGCCTCAGTTTAGGCAAACGCTACTCTGCCAGAGGGGTAATGTTCCAGTTTCAAACATGATACAAAAGAATTCATGACACTCCTATCAGTTATGGTAGCCAGTCACTCACAGCAGAGTTGTGACAACCCTGAGGCAGTAGGTTCATAAAGTGAAGAAGACTGGCAGTTTAAGTCAGTAGCATCTTTTTTTTTTCTTTGATTGACTTCTGGGCTATTTTAGTCTGAAACAGACAGTTGCCTAATGCTCTGGTTTTCTTCTTACAGGCGGTATTGTCTTGAACCCGTCTTTCTATGGCATTCCTGGACACACCCACACCATGATCCATGAGATTGGGCATAGCCTGGGCCTCTATCACATCTTCCGTGGTATCTCAGAAATCCAGTCCTGCAGTGATCCTTGCATGGAGACAGAGCCCTCATTTGAAACTGGAGACCTCTGCAATGACACCAACCCAGCCCCTAAACACAAGTTTTGTGGAGACCCTGGACCAGGGAATGACACTTGTGGCTTTCATGGCTTCTTCGACACTCCTTATAACAACTTCATGAGCTATGCAGGTAGGATTATACACATCCCTGATTGTAGCCCAGTCTGACATAGAACCAAATGTCAGACTTGGGCTCTACTCCTGGCTCAGGGTAGCCTTGAACCAACTGCTTATTTTCCTAAGAAGGAGATATTTCCTTCCAAGCAATCAGAATAACATCTAATTCATAAGCATTTCTGAGATACAAGAGAGGTGTTATACGTGAATACAAACCAGATGGTTGAGACCAAAACCAGTAAATCCAGGAAGAACTGCAGGGTCATCTGTTCTCTACCTCTGCCTTCTTAAGAAAAATCAAATCTTTCAACTTGGTCGGAAAGGTTATTCATAGTTTTGTAGCTGTCCTGTTCTACACTAGTATATTGCTGAAGCTTTTTATTTAACCAAGGTCTTCATTAGATAAATATAATTTTATATGTTTATTTTCTATTGGAAGCTGGAGAAAAAGAAGCTTTTGTTCTTGAAATTGCAAAATTGTCACATACTATTGGCTATGGTATTTTTCCTAACGTCCTTTAAGTTTTTACGGCCCTTTCAGTCATCAGAAGCCATATTAAGAAGTCATGATCTAGGTCCAAGGATGTCCTGTGCTTCCTGTTGGCACAGGCTACATCAAGGCCACTTAAAGCCATTTTAGCAACTTTGGCAAATTAGAACAAGTCACTGCTTCTTCAGGGTGGTCACACGCTGATTACGGTTGCCTGTGATCAACTGTCCACAAGTGCACACAGTAGACCATTACTGAATTCATTATAACATTTAATTTAGTCATCCCTTCCCCAGAAAAATGTATGAAATAAGCAACAGCCTTTTATTGTGTCACAAAAAGGAGAAAAATGAATAAACTATCTTTTTTCATTTTATATTTTAACCATGCTAATTTCTCTTATTAGAAGTATATACAATTGTTTCTTCCAATCAGAGTATTCTCCTCTGTGTAACCATTTATTGTCTATTAAAGACTTTAATGTGTTCCCTCTCATTTAATTCTCACAACACATCCATGAAACAAGAACCATGACAATATTGAGAGTTACTGAGGTCCATTGCTTCCTATGACACATTGGATATCAATTATTCTTTCCCCTGTCTGTCTTATGCTATTCTTTTAAAGAGACCCAATGGATGGTTAATCAGGGAAGTTGAACAATCTCAATGCTCTTTTCACTCTACTTCCTGCAGTAGGGTAGAAGATCCACTCCTTGATATGGGAATAAGGGTGAAGGTCCTAATTTGGGTTTGAACCAGGGAAGGTTACTCCCAGCTGTTTATGTTCCTGTTGGAATTTTTGGTGTGCATTGTGATTGAAAAGAGATTTTGCCAGTGAAAGCCAAAAGATTTGATGATTCCAATGGCCTTTCCAGTTTCCTATTTAGGATGCTGGCTCCTGGGGCTCATAAAACTTAAAAGTGATGCCATGTCCAAAATGAATTACCCAGTTCTGGATCTATAAAGTGTCTTCAGATATGGTTCTAAAAGGAGCCAGGGTGCTCGGTATTTCCTCAAAAACAGATTCCGTCTGGGCTCCCGTTTCCAAACATACTGACACTCCACATCCGGTGGCCTGCTTACATCCCATCTCTGTAGCACCTTTCCTTAGCCAGCTCACCACACATGGCAAATAAACAATAGTAAGAGTTTGGAAGTTTGCCTGCTTCTTAGGGAATAGGAGCTTCCACCAGCTACCAGACCCTCATAAACTAAATCTCCTTTTTGTTTCCCTTTGAGAAGATCTAAAGGGTGATTAATTTACTATTGTTGTTTGGAAAGGATCTCCTCAGCTCGGTGACCCATTAACAGCAGAACTAATTCATTGAGCTGCGATAACAAACTTACACCCCAAAAGCATCGTCAAAGCAACCCCGAGCTTGGAAATGTTTGTTTTCCTTAGGGTCTCTGATAGATGAGGTGACAAAAGCTGCTGGACCACATTCAAAATGCAGAACAGAATGGGTTTCTCAGAACTAAGGAAAGGGATGCACAGGGCTCCCTTCTCCATAACAGAGGGCAGTCACTGCTGAGTTGACTTCGTCCAGCTGCCTCTTTTGCTGGGTTCTCATTCCTCAAGCAGATCTGCCTGCCAAAAAGGTCACAGTTTATGTGTGTGCTTACAGTGCAATAGCCATCATCTACATGTGGCTACTGAGCACTTTAAATATAACTGGTGTAACTGAGGACCTGAATTATTACCCTTAAAGTATTTTAATTAATTTAAATGGAAACGGCCATGTGTATTGGTGGCTACCATCTTTGTCTTTGAAGTACCCCCAACATATAAGAAATAATGTAAATAACCCAAACAGATAATGTAATTTATATATATATATATTATATATAAATGCACATGATAATAATGCAATATAATAAATAATGTAAATTGACCCAAAGAGATAAGTGATATTAAACATAATCTGTTTAGAGAGGCAGAAAATGTGGTTCAAATAGTACAAGAAACTTGCTCAGGCTTAAACATGTGACTTAAGTCCAAACCTTTCTTACTTCAGAGTCTGAGTTATTAACTAGTCACTTTACTATTCAGAAAAAGATTGAAAGGCTCCCAAGTAGTTCAGCCTACAAGGCAACAGGCACTTAATGTGTCAAAGACACTTCAGTAGAAAGCACCAAAGTATACGTTTCTACTAACCTATTGGCTAAGCACTTGCCAGATAGATGGGGAGGAAGCCTTCCCACATTTCCTAAAGATAACAGGCTGTATTGAAGATATTTCAAAGGTTACTGGACATATAGTACAGAATCCTGGGATTTTTTTAGCCTATCTGTTATGGTAGATCGTTCTATATGCTAGGAATGCATAGCATGGATACATGCTTCAACACAAACAGTCCTGTCTTTAAAGAATATACCTGAAGCAAATAAAGCATTTGACGTTTTTAAAGATTTAACAGCAAGAAAGTTCTTAGCAGTGTTCACAGTCTAAATCTTTATTAAGCATTCACTGTATGCCAGGAGTAGAAAATAAATGTTTGTCTATGCAAAAAATTAAAACTGGTCTATAAGCTTGAGGATAATAATGGAAACTGAAATGAACTGCAAGACATCCCACATTATAGAACATCATGACACCACTGAACAAGATGCCGAGTATGACCAAAAGAAATGGCATTACATACATTAGGTGTTGTGTCAGGAAGCTGAAATTGAAGGTCTTACATTGGAATGTTTGGTTGTAAGCTTATTACTTCTTATTTTGGAGCCTGATTTGTATTTTAATTCATGAAGAATAACTACTCTTGCCTTGAGTGATCAAATAAGGAAAGAATCTAGAATTGTCCTCAGTAGAATAAGAAGTGCTTGACAAATGATAAAAAGTATTAACTATTTTATATGGAAACATCCTAGTCCTAGTCATAAGTATAAGCCATATATTTGATGAGAATTACAGAAATTTACTATATTCATACCCATAATATTATATATATATGAATTAAACAAAAATTGTATTATTAAAAGTACTGGACTTAGGGTGATGTTTATTTGGGGCATCTTTCAAATGTTTACAGTGAGCATAGCTTTTATACTGATTTATTACTGAACCTATTCTTATAATTTTAAAAGCAAAACCCAAACAACAAGATTTTACCGAAACTTAGCCACATACAGAATGTCAGCAAGTTCACTAAATGCTTACATCAACTCTCTGAGGAAGACTGTCACCATCCTTCAAATCGTAGTGAGTGGAAATGAGGCAGACAGAGTCAGCATTATGTCCAAGGTCCTACAGGTAGTTTAGTTATTAAGTGTCTGTCCTGATTCCCATGCAATATACTCCTCGGAACATGGCTCAGGTTGCAAGCCTAGAGTGCTCTATCAATAGAATCATGGCCTGAGCAGCCCCTTCTACTTTGAGACAAGATGGGAACAGAGGAACAAGATGAGCCTGAAGATCTAGACTGCAGATAGTAGAAGCAGAGCTTTTTGGAACTGGAAGCCAAGTGGGCCTGAGTTTTGACATGAGTTAATTGAGACAAAGCATTTATGATAAATGGAAGCCTTTAGGATTTTGCCCAAGTTTCTGATAGTCTCAGTGTGACATAACCTGGGACAGATGTTTTTCAACATAATAAAGTTCAAATGGATCCCTATTCTATCACCTATCCATTTTCAAACTTTTTCCCATTGACAAGTGGAAATGGTTATTATTTAAATTATAAAAGGAAGACAAAATTCTTTGAAGGAAAATTAATCAGAAGTTTAAAAGAAAAATGTTTCATATTTCCATCCACACTCATCTTGGTGCTTTCTGTGCCCTATTTGGATCCTTCATAACCTTCTTTGCTTGAGTTGATTAAATACCCTTAATTTATATATCACAAAACTGATATATAAAGTTAGGAGAGTTGGTAATGTTCGCTTAGTATTTTGTTTTAGTTATGTCCTTAAAATGTGTAGTCTGTGTTAACATTTTTACTATCATGACCATGCTACAGGAATCAAGGCAATGATTTTCCTCATCTCCGTCCATCCATGGTGCTAGCATTAGAGCTATGTGGGCTAATGTTAGACTGGAAAGAATTCATGATTTATACTCTGAGCTTTGATTCTTCCTTCTCCAACTCTCTCTCTCTCTCTCTCTCTCTCTCTCTCTCTCTCTCTCTCTCTCTCTCTCTCACACACACACACACATACACACACACACACACAAACACACACACACACATATGCACACACACACATAAACATGTATATTTCTCACTTCTCCAAAATATGAGCCAGTGAGCATTTGCCATGAAGTAGAGTTCTCATGCCAAACACTTCAGCTCCTCCATATTGTCAGATGAACCCTTTTATTAGCCACATTGTTTCCACATTGCAGATAGAAGATGGAGGTGCCAAGGGCATAAAGACACTCGCTCCCTTGACTCGATATCTTGTACATCTTCTTTCTTGAGCCATCAAACTCTCCGCCTACATCTAATCTACTTGGTGGCTTTTTCCAGACTTTTTGCACTAAGTGTTCAGATCACAGTGTTGACGAATAATGAACTTTTGTTCTGGCTATTCTCAGGCTGAGGTGTTCGTACTCCTGGCAGTCAGTAGCCACAATATTTAGGGAGTTACATGGTGGATCTGGGCTTGAGAGAGATTTACTGTCACTTCTGTGCAATGCTTGCTAAGGAACACTGGGCTGTTCTGATTTCACCAAATGTCTTAAAGCTTTCCCTTGGGGTGCTGAAAAGAAGACTGTAAAAATTACTAAGAGAATCCAAGCCAGCCTCTCCATATAAACTCTCACACCCTTGTCAGTTCCCTTCAAGGTCATGTCCTGCTGCCTAGCACCTGTCCAAACTCATTTTCTGATAAGGAGAAGTGAGTTTATGCTGCTGGACTCCAGTAGCACTTTTATTTTTAAGATCTGGTGAGGTCCACACTCCTCTATCTGGGGCTCAGCTGTGGTAATCCTGACCAAGCAAATACCCTGAGAGGGAAGTGGTACATTGGGAAACCAAGCCAAACAATGTCTTTCTTTTTCCTGTTCCCAGGGGAGCTGAATCAGAATGTTGGAAAAGAAGCAGGAGGCAAATCTCTTCCTTAGGGGCTGGCTTGGGTCTTTGTCTTAAGTCCATACTCTGGAAAAGGGAGAGTAGAACTGAAGGTCATTCCATCTAAATACCTGAAAGATTGTTTCCAATCCCCCTCGGACTAGAACTGGGCTCAACTCCCATTCACAAGCCACCTGCTGGAGACTTTACCCATAACATATTTCATTTGTTCTAGGGTGGGGGGGCGGTTATGGCATTGGCTAGGAGCACAGCTTTATTTCAAACCCCAGATATGCTTAACTCCATGACATAGAAAAAATGGCTTGCCTGAACATAGCCTTAGTTCCTAACTCCATAAGGAGGAGAAAATGATAATATCCACTCCAAAAAATAGCATGTGTTGGGAGATAAAGGGTAATTGTCCAAAGCTTGTCATCACATGCCTGACTCATACTTACCACATGTTAAGCATGTGTCTGAGAGACATGTAGAGACTGCAAGGAGTTGTCTTTGCTCTTCTTCCCATCTGGACTGGTTAGTTTATCATCAACTTGACCCTAGCCAGGGTCATTAAAGAAGAAGAAGCCACAGTTTAAAAAAAATGCCTCTCATCATATTGGCCTGTAGGCATTTTATTAATGATTGATGTAGAAGGACTCAGCTCACTGTAGGTAGTGCCACTAATAAGCAGCTGGTCCAGTGCTGTCTAAGAAAACAGACTGAGCAAACCATTAGGAGCAAGGCACTAAGCAGCATTGCTCCATAGCTTCTGATTCAAATATTGCCTCCAGGTTCTAGCCTTGAATTCCTGCCCTGACTTTCCCCTAAGACAGACTGTGGCACGGAAGTGTGAATCCAGAAAACCCTTTCTTCCCCAAGTTGCTTTCGGACATGATCTTAATCACAGCAATAGAAATGCAACTAAGGTAGCATAGAGAGCCTGGGGTGTATATTCATTTCTTAACTATGGCAGGACCTGAATTTTACATACCTCTAGCTGTGTAGTTACCATTATTTTATAGAGTCACTTTCTTTCTCGACCTCAACCAGGTGATCTAACTGATCTCAGATAAACATCCACCTTTGGTGCCTTTTTAGTTGGTCCTCTTCCCCTACATGCCATTACTATCACTTCAGTGGTAATCTACATCACATTAGTAAGCATAAAACAGTCCTTGTTCATTCGATGTGTTCCTATCTCTTTAAGGGCAGGAACATTTTAAGACCCATCTTTCCACAATCCTGGTTTATAGCACTGAGCATTAATTAGACATTTAATGGATTTGTTTCAAGAAGAGTATCTTTGCATTAGGGAAAAGTAGAATTCATTAATGCACGAATGAATGAATGAATGAATGAATGAATGAATGTGAAGGCATACCAAAGGAAACTAATGAGCACATAAAGGGGTGAATAAGTAAGTGGGTGAAAAGTGAATGAATGAAGAAATGAATGAAAGAAAGTGAATGAGGGGTGGAGGCAGTGCTGACTTGGGGCCAGAGAATATGGGCTCAGTGGAAAGCAGCCTGTTTTGCCTTTGTCCTTAGACATAACCTCTTAGTAGGTCTCTCCTACGATCCAGGCTTACTTTTCCCATTCTGCCCACTCTCCCTTCCCTCCTGTTTCCTCTCACCTGTCTCCAGGAGTGATGACTGCACTAATTTGTTCACAGACCATTAACTTCTAAGCACTAGAAGAGGCTGCCCTGAGCTGGCAAGGACAGACTTGGGTGCTGGCTCTCTAGCTGCATGGAGACGTCATCCTTCTTTCGCATGCCTGCCTGTGCAGCTTGAAGCTTATCGTTCTCTTTACTTTTTTTTCTCTTTCTGACTCTTACAGATGACGACTGTACAGACTCTTTCACGCCCAATCAAGTCTCCAGAATGCACTGTTACCTGGACCTCGTATACCAGAGCTGGCAGCCCTCCAGAAAGCCAGCACCTGTAGCTCTTGCACCCCAGATTGTGGGCCACACAACCGACTCTGTGATGCTAGAGTGGTTCCCACCCATCGATGGCCACTTCTTTGAAAGGTGAGTGTGCCCTGGCGTGTGTTGATCTCTCTCTCCTCCTGGGAAGTAGGCAAAGACTCAGAAGGAGGGTGGACTTGGAAGAGATTTTTCTGTGCTTCTTTTTATTGTTGAATAGACACCCCCCTACTCAGCAGTGACTGGTACCCAAGGGCACATTGATAAGCTTAGGACAGATAATATAAGAACATTGTTAACAGAAATGATCCAGTAATGATGCATGCTTCTTCATGAATAGGAGGTGAAATTAACTTTCTTATAGAGGTTTGGAAACTAGGGTTGGTGAGAAATGAAAATCTAATACACTCTAATCTTGTGGTACTTGTCTTTAATCCCAGAACTTGGGAGTTAGAAGTAGGCAGATCTCTGTAACTTCACAGCTAGCCTAGTATGCCTAGTGAGTTGTAGGCCAGCCAGGGCTACATAATGAGAGAATTATGCATCAAAACACACTCACCAAAATTTGTCCAAGTCCAAAATATTTGGAAATTTCTATTACAAGAAATATTTTCTGGTCTTGTCTCCATTTACACAGGACTTGAAATTGCCTCTGATTAATAAAAAAAAAACCCTTTCATATTATCTATAAATAGAAGCATGTGTACTATTCAGTTTGCAAAAATGTATTGTCATATATCACTATAAAGTTTATATTTAGAATATTTTGAGAAAACCAGAGGTTAATCAGGTATAAGACACCACAGATCTGCTCCCTGGTCTGTTACTTGTCATGCAAATGCAAGATTGTTTTTAACTATCTTTTCCTGAAAAAAAAATGGGCCTAATGATGTCTTCTGGTGGTCAGTAGGAGACCTAAATTCAATGCCTTCTTATGAATTCTTCCACTATAGATTTCTAAAAAGCTCAGGCTTTGAGGGAACCAGATAAAGCTTCATAGCTAGGCATGAAGTTCAATGGCAAGACTTTCTTAGCATGTATGAGGCCAAGAATCCAACCCTACCACAGCAAAAATAAGAATTAATATTCATGAATACAGTTTACAACTATTTCAGAATATTTCTGTTATTCAGGTAATCTCTCAAGCCAAACCTTAGCTCGTCTTGGGATGTGCATCCAGCAATAAGGATATAGCATTGGTGAGGGTGGAGATAATAACCACGTAGTTGTTTTTGTTTCTGTCTGCTGAACTTGCAGCTGTCTGTCAAATGCTTACCGTGTGACAGATTCTGATCTGAATGCTTCTTGTGCAGAGTCTTATTTAATATTCCCATTAACCCAGTATAAGAATAACAATTTTTCTCACATGTCAGATAAGGAGAGCAGTGAAGCTGAAAGAGTCTGAGAAATTTGGCCAAAAGCTCATAGAAAGTGCTGAAGGTAGCCCTCAGAATTTCAGAATGCCCTGTCTATGAATCCTTTGTGCCTTGAATGGGTTGTTCCATACTAGAGTGTGAAGAAGGTATTAACTTCGCTCACAAATGGTGGCAAAAAGTTCTCCTTTATGAGTTGTGCATATGTGTATTTTTGTAAGGAAAAATAAGCCCGAGATCTTACCCGAGATTTTTTTCAGAGGTAAATAGCTAACAGGCACATGTTTAAATGTTCACTCTCACTAGTTAGCTGGGAAACTGCAACTTATAACTGAAATGATTCACCTCACATTCTTAAAATGGCTATTCCCAAAAAGAGACAGTTAAAAAAAATGGCAAGGCTTTTGAGGAAGGGGAATCTTGTACACTGTTTGGGAATGTAAATTTAATCAGTGGAAACTAATGTGCATGCACCTCAGATAACTAACCTGGGACTGTATGATCCAGACCTTTCATTGATGCATACATATTCAAAAGAAATTAAGTTAGAGGCTGGAGAGGTAGTTCAGTGGTTAAACATTTACACTGAAGCACATGGACCTGATCAGATCCCCAAACCACAGTAAATCCTTGGAGAGCCTGGCCTATGAGTGTGGGAAACAGGGGATTCTGGAGCAAACTGGCTAGCAAGAGTAGCCAAAGCAGTAAATCTTGGTTTGACTGAGAAACCCAGCTTGATGAATAAATGGAAGAGCAATGGAGGACGGCTTCTGACATCAGTCTCCAGCCCTCAATACAGGTGTTCACTTGGGTATAGCACACATCTATACTCGTGTGCAGACACAGGCACAAGACACACAAAAAATGGAAAAGGAAGAGATCAGAATTAATTAATTGAAGGGGCACCCAGACCCACACACTCTGTATAGCATCACTCGCATATCTAAGAAACAGAAACAACCTGAATATCATCCATCAGGTGAAGAGGTTTTTTAAACAAGCCTATGTATACTGTGAAATATTAGTCAACCTTTAAAAGGCTACAGAGAAACCGGTCACTTAACACACAGACTCGAGTCTGGCGGTAATTATGTTTATCGAAATATGCTTATCTCAGAAAGACAAATATACCTGATCACCCTTATATGTGGAATGTTATAAGGTTGAATCCTTGAGTGTGGAGAGAATGATGTTCAGTGGAGGAGGGCGGATCTAGGTGAACGTGAGAAGTGAAGATGTTGGTCAAAGGGTATAATTCCAATTAGATTGCAGAAAGACACTTTCATGCTCTATTGCCCACAGCTGACATTATAATGAACAATACTGCTTTGTATATTTTAAAATGGATAAAATGGTAGATTGTAAATGCTTTCATCATACAGACAGAAAATGATAGTTAGGTATGAAAGATGATAGGTTCCTTCATTATTCTTCTTTAATTATTATAAACCTCTGTGTAAACATTATTTAATACTTCAAAATACCCAAAATTAAGATCTGTGTGTTTAAAGTAAGTTTCAAAAGTTAAAAACACATTATACAGTGATACTATATCAAAATGGGTCTCTAAATGTCTACAGATTATCAATCTCTGAATCTAGAACCTTCCTTTTGCATCCAGGGCAGAGTTTGCTCTGGTAGGAAGGAAGTGAACTCCCCTGGCTCTCTGTAGGAACTCCCTCTTCCTGGCCCCAGCTGCCCTTGCAGAGCTTGGAGCTGGGTTTGGGAATGCTCACGTGACACTTTGGAGCAAGCTTAGCAGCAGCCTGTAGATTTATTTATTTTCTCCGAAGTGATGAGAAGTTTCAGACTTTTGGTCATGCTTTGGCCTTGATTCTACTTAAAAGTGGAAGTTTTGTAAATGAAGCTTCCTGTGTGTGTATTCAATTTATATTTCATAAAGCAGCTATTGTCCATTAAATAAAATCCATCTGATTGTTGGAAACCTCTTAGAGGGTTAATTGTTGTGTTATGAGATATGTCTCTATTACATAGTACTTGGCTTTAATCAATATGTTTTTAATAACCTATAGTCAGTAAGGACTTGAGGCATATACAATAGCTATTCTGTTCAGGGTAATATTAATAATGGAGTTATCACATGCTAAATTCAAACTGACATTTTTGAAACATGTAATTAAGGCTAGCAGCTATGCAGACCACAATCTAAAGGAAGTTCGTCCACAATTATTAATAAATTGCCGTGAAGGAATGGTACTGCATCCTTTGTGCATCTTGCTCCCATACGCAGGGAGTTTATAGCAGTGCAAATTGATTTAGTACGAGGCACATAAGCTTTGATGTCTGGTCACATGCACACTCTGCCACCACCTCCCTTGGCTTCATCGCTCCCAGTAGATGAGACTTTAGGCAAGACATCTGACTTTTCTAATTCTATGAGTCCTCCTCCATAAAAAGGTGCTAACTTGCGCACATTGTGCTATACGGAGAATTCAACAAATGACATCTATAATATACCAAGCACACATTCTACACTCATGGAATGTTAGCTTCTACCTTGTGTGAGATTTTCCAGAACTGTTTGGTTACTTGAAAATCCCCTTCCCTTGCAAAACCTTGGGTGTTTTCCACACCATCCATCAATGCCAGCATCGCGCCCCTGGCCATGTTCATGTCCTCCTGCTGTTCTCACATCTGTGGTCTAGGAGAATACAAGGGTTTCCCTTAAGAAAACATATTCTGATTCCCCCACAGCCTGTGTCCTCACACAGGGGCAACTGAATAAATAATTCAAGGCCACCCCTGGTCTTGCAAATGTGTTGACTAGCTGGTTTTAGTATTGGAACAATTGGCTATCATATACTGCAAAGCATAGTGGACTAGGAACTATGGGACCATGGTCTAAATTCTTTGCAGATGCTTCAATCTCTCTGTCCATTTAGCTTCAGTTTTCTGATCTTTAAGTCAAAGACGCTTGGCCTTTCTCAGGCAGAATTTTTTCTCCATGTCTCCTAACACATAATAATGAGGAATTATTTTTTCTACAAAACTGAGACATACTAGTACCAATCTAGGTGGAAAGAAGAGAAGCTAACTCCTTTTTGTCTAGGGTGGCTTTTTGAAGCACAGTTCAGAAGGACTTTATTTGTTCATGGGAATGTTTCTCTTTCACTTTCACAAAGATAGCAGCCATTCTCTAACACAGTAGCCACATACACCAAATAGTGCCCATGAAGTACTTGAAATTATGACTGATTTAACCAAGGTTCAGAATTTTTAAAAAAATTGTTTTATATTAATTAGTTTAAATTTAAATAGCCACTTGTCGCTGCTAGGCTTATCATTCAATAGCATATATCTAAAGCTTTGAGCTTCTGACTCAGAGCTTTGTGTCAGAAAGATGAACTCCCCCAACATGAACATTCTCCAGGTATATGATTGTGTGTGTGTGTGTGTGTGTGTGTGTGTGTGTGTGTGTGTGTGTGTGCAGGTGTCCATGAAAATCAAATAAATGCCAGAGTGAGTCATGGACACAAGCATGCCATGCATGTATTGGATGCCAGCATTCCCTGGATGTACATGATACCACCCATCACATTTTCTGCCAGCTCAGTGGTGTTTCCCTTGTCACAGTACTGCTTGAGAACCACTCTTGTTATGAGATCAGTGAAGTACAAGGTATGCCTGTGGGAAAGAGAGAAAGTCAGTAGCTGTGTAGGTCAGCCCAGTTCTTGAATCCATCCCAGAGCATTCATGATGTCACTTTTTATTATCAGTCCTGTGACTCAGAGCTGCTGTGCATGGACATTGTAAGGGACCTCTGTCCTCATTAAGATGCTTAAAATTCTCCCAATTCTCTTTCTCCCTTCTTCTCTACTTTCCTTGTTCCCTTTACTGTAAGCATATTTGTATAAATAAGATACCATATCTTCCAAAATCAATTCACAAATTACTGACAATTTTGTTCTGTTACTGAAGCCTACCCAAATAGCACCAAGATAACAATATATAGGTTAAATGTGACTAAGACTATTCTGCATAATTTTATAGTAAATGTGTTTTCTATAAAATTGCTTAATTTTAGATATTATAGAATAACTGCCGATTATTCTATTTAGATTAACCATGGAATGTTTAATGTCTTATTCTTCCACCAAGTGAAAATGTGCTTGCTTGATGTGTCTTTTCACATTTTCATCCACTGGGGTGAGAGGGCACACACTTTGCTGTTTGAAGATTTAGCTTAATTTAGCCATGACTATTATATGTGTCTATATGACTAATATTCACTCACTAACTCCATTTATTCATCCATACGTTCAACTGCACATACTAGAGAACACTTGTGTTGTGTGCTAACCACTAAGACAGAAAAAAGGCCTAGGTTATGAATCTTGTTCTCAGGTGCTCCACAATTTATGAAAGAAACACATTTATACATAAACATATTAATACATGAAAATATAATTAAGGTGAACCTAGCAGGATGAGAAACATCAGCCAGGCAAAAGCAGCAAATGAGGGGTATTATGACCCAATGTGGTAGAAAGAGACAAGGCTAGCATAATGAGGACAGTTAGATTCATTAGAGGTTGGAAACACTCAAAATGTTTAAGCAGGAACACAGCCTACTGAGAATGGGGTTTTTAATGATTCTCTGCCCCCTGCCTGGGAATGCTAGCACACTATAAAGGTCACATGTATATGTCCTTAGACCATAACCCTAAAATCACAGTTTCCTTGTTATGGTAAATCCTACAACTTAAAATCTGGATGTGTCATTCTGTCCTCTCAGGTCACCAAATCACACAGATTCCTCTAGGAGTGAGTGAAGAGGAATCCCTGGGGCTGTTGTATTTTGAGAAACACTTGGTCGGTTGAGCCCTTAATATCATTTAGAAATTCTATTGCCGAGAGTCTCAGCAGATGCCACTCAGATCTGCAGATATTTTGGTCCCTGAGAATATGGAAGAGTCATTCCTCTAGCTTCTCCACAACTGCCTCCTACAGATGCCAAATTTGGAGAACCAGTAGGAACTCAGACACAGTTGTAGCCAAAGGGAGATTGAATCCAGATATACTAGAGCATTGGGGAAGCCACCATAATATTCCATTTTTGGGACTGGTCCCATTGAGAGACTGGCTCACCCCCTGGAAAGCTGTTAAAATGAGTTAGATGGCATAGTAAATAAAGTGTTTTTGATTATTAAATTGTGAGTGAGTCACTCATCCCCAGAATGTCAGGGCTGGAAGATTTCTTAGGCATCATCTCATCCAGCCCACTCATTTTCTGACGAAGGAACCACACCTTCTTCATGTTTAGTGCCTATGATGCAGACTGAGGCCTTGAACATGGTGGCTACCTGGAAAATATTCTTAAAGAAGTCTTTCCTGAGGACAAAATAAGGCAAATATGCTCTTCTGATCACACAAAAGATTCTCAGTGAAGCTTTTTATGTCATGTACAATTAAAATTATTGTAGGTGTTGGGTTTTTCTGGCCAGTTGGTTCTGTGCTACTTGATATCAGAGGACTGCATGGAACATCAGAACAGGTGCCAATTAAAAAAAAAGCAAAAACAAAAACAAACAAAATTCCTGGGCAATAGAAGAGATTATTAGAGTCATTTCCCTAGTCATGGCTTGTGCATGAAGAAAAGGCAATAAAGACAGAATGTGTCCTCTGCCCTAATGCTATTGCCACAGTCCCATCATCTGCTCAGTCAGTTGTTCTAAGTCAGTGTATTTCCACTCTTTCCTTGGCCTCCTAGAGAATTGGGATCAGCATGTGACCTTTGCCTAGAAGGGAGAATCCTGGTGCAATATGCTTTCAATGCTTCCTCCCCCATGCCCTGTGGACCATCGGGACACTGGAGTCCTCGGGAAGCAGAAGGTAAGTCAGATGCTTTTTGACACATGTGGTATACAGAAAACAACTTTAATGTTATTCTTTTTAACAATCTTTAAAGTTATTCATGCACTTATTAATTTAACGAGTATATTTTAGCATATGTACTATTTTATGTATACTATTCTCCTGTTACATCTCATGAAATCAAATCACCAAAATATTAAATAAAGTTCATATATGATGTATGGAAATGTTCATACAACTTAGAGACTCTAGTCCCCTGTGGGTACAGACAGGTAACATTGCAGTTAACACATGTATCGGGGGACTTTAAATCATCAATGATCTTTGATTCTTCCTTAGTTATGACAAAGGTCACATGACTCATTCTTGTATGTGTCACAACTCTTTAATTTTCCCATGTGCCCTTTTTTTCTCTGGCCACTATTCTAATCTTCACCTATTATCCGATCCTGCCACATATAGATGGAATTCTCAGGAGTCCCAAGAAGTCAATGACTGAGTTTATGCATAGCATCATCATTTAGTATAGAAAAAAAGACTCCCATTTCCTACAGAAGCAAAGACAACAACTTCTGCCGTGTCTTGAATGTTACACTTTGTCAATTAGCCCTTGAAGCCAGACTGGCAGAGAACCATGACTTCCTTTACATAAAACATTTCCCTTCCCCTGCCTTGGGACATTTGCACATTGACTTTGTCCCAACAGAGTGCCACAAAGGTCCAGGACAGGTCAGATAACATTATCCATAGTCATTAGGTAAGACAACACGACATCAGGTTATCAGAGAAAGTAGAACCCACCACCTTGCAGAGCATCAGTGAGAACTCTTTCTCTGCCCTTTATATTTTTAGAAAGAGAGTTGAAAAGGAAAAGCCAAAGATAGACTAAAGCAAAGGAAAAGGATCAGAAAGGGAAGTGAAGTTGAAAAATGACAGTCCTGTGCCTTATTTTCTAAAATAGCTTAAAATAAAAATGAGATTTGGACGTGGGAATTCTAAATAATTTATCTGCAATATTAAGCAAGAGAGAGGAATGCCTGGGAGAAGCCCTTAATTCAGTCTTATAAACTGACAGGCTTGGAAGGGATACATGTGGTCGCTGTGCTCCAGTCCTTCATAAAGGAAACTCCTCAGTGATCTTCTTCACTGTGGCATGCCACACTTCTTTAGAAAGCTATTTATGAATCTACAGACACACTTTCCCTACCCAAATAGAACCCACTCAGTAGAAACTATACTTCGCTGACAGTGGAGAACGATTTGCATACTGGTATAGAGTATACCTGTCTCCCTCTGTATCTGCCATGGGAAGTATGTGTGGGCACAGTCTTAGGTACATAGGCAAGAGCATGATGGCTCTCCTGCAGGAGTGAGATAAGCAGATGGGCAGTGACCACACTGATCAAAGTAGAGGGCTAAAGACCTAGTAGAAAGGAAGTTTCATCCAGGACTACAGAATTATGTTTCCCGATGTCCCCAAACACTTTGGAGCACTGAAATAATTTTAATATTTAAAGAGGGGAAGTTTCCAAGGTTGTGGTCTAGAGTGTCCTCAAAGTCAAAATTATTCATAAGGTTACGATGGCATCGTTTACTGCTTCTTTTCCATTCTCTTCTGAAAACACAATGAGGCTTTCCAGGCCTATGGAGCATGAAATGTTGTTAGCCCTCTGACAGATAATGGAATACATACTATACATATTGTAGCTTTACAGTGCTCCCATTCATAGGCATACTACTGCATGTCTATGAGTAAATATAGTCCACCTAAAACAAAAGCTCCTCATAAGGCTGTGTGCATTTATATGGATTCACAGCATGAACAGCACGGTGAGAGAAACAGGTCCTGAACAGGTGAGGTAGCTAGTGCCCACATAAGGTGGGTGAATTACCACTGCAAACAAGGAGAAGATGCCATTAGCTTACGTCAGAGAAGGTCATAAATTGTAGGTTGAACCTTATGTATGGTGGCATAATATTTTACAAAATAAAAAATTTTAGAGCTTGTCAGCCACAAAACTTAATTCAAAAACATTTAATGAATTCAAATCTCCTCAGGCAACACAATCCTGAGTTGTATTGGGCAGCCTCACTGAACACAGCTATACTTTTTACAGTTCATGCCCTTGCACCATTAATGCTGATGGATATTTCCTTAAAACACCTCAGATTGAAGACTATTGGATGTTATGGACTTCAATGTTTTAATTATTCACTCAAAGTGGTTTTGCTTATATATAAAATTAGCAATGTAATTAAAGAAAGCAAAGACTTTAATATTTCCCTATTATCATGTCTCGGCATGCACTAAGTTGATAATCAGGGTTGTATTTTGTTATAAAATTTATTTTTTATGATGTTGGCATCGTTGATTTAAATTTCATTTGTAAAAAATTAAATGAGCCTTGGCTCTGACTTAAAACAGAATTTCCAGTAATTTTTGAAATGGCCCTAAACATACTTCTGCCAGTTCAACATAATATTTTGTGCAGTGCAGTATTCTCAGCAATGCTAATTATAAGATTAAAATATCAATCAATTCTGCAAAGTCATTGAAGATACTCTACATCTTGTAATAGTAAATATTGTCAAGATTTACAACTTTATGTACAATCAGACAAGCATATTCATATCATCAGTATGCAATTGTGCTTTGGCCTTTAATATGTAACTCCATTATATGTATATAGCCAAATTCTTTTAAAGTAAATTTGTTTAGGACTTACTGTCAAGAGGTGTTTACATGCCCACTTAGAGTATGTGGAATGGTAAGACGTGCGGGTTCTAAAGACTCTATAAATGCTCTATGCTGAATAACTTCAAGGATAAAGGTCCTGAAGGAAAGGGGGCAGCTTTTGCTTGTTACTAGAATTCAGGCAATCAAAGATGATGTCTGAGTTAATGCCAGGATAATGGCTGAGGCAGTGATAAGGGAGAAAAATCAGAGTTGCGAGATATGTGGGAGGTAGAATCGGTAAGTATTCCCCTTGGCTAAAATCATCTCAGTCACTCTGCCACTTGTTTGAGTAACATAATTTCCAGATGTCACTACACACTTTCATTCAAACCAAATGTGCTAGTCAGTGAAGTCTGCTCCTGGCTTGTTCTGACTCTCTTAAAGGGTAGTGTGCAGTTGATAATCTAGTGCAAGTGTGGGGGCCCCTGAATGTCTGAGCTGATTCCAGCTGCTAAGGACTACCTACAACCTCCTGTATGCACTTACTATGTTCTTGCCAGGAAAAGGCACCGCTCCAATCTTAGGGCATCTTATTACACATACTGTGATCCATTTGGCTCAGACTCCTTTACTATTCTTGAAGAAATAAACTTTTCCGTGGGCCAAACTCTAAACTTTATTTCACAACTCATTTCCAACCTATTTATCTTTGTGTGTTTACATTTTGGGACTTCCTAAACTAACAGAAAACTCCCAAATTCATGAGCAAGGCCAGACATATCTGTAAGGTTGAGAAAAGAAAGTACAGGGCAGAATTAAAAGTGGTGTTTCTCACCCTGTCACTGCCAACTACTCTGTGCCTTTGAAGTTCTTAAAGTTCTCCTAAGATGGTGTCTTACTTACAGAATGAACAACTTAACTATAAGGCCCTTTCTTAACTCCATATTAATATGACCTAAGAGTTTTGTTTTTAAATATCTGTTGGCTATGCACTACATTCAATTAACTTTACTCCACAGTTGGAAAAAATAACAAACAAAAGAAACACTTCAGGGGTTGGGGATTTTGCTCAGTGGTAGAGCGCTTTTCTAGCAAGCACAAGGCCCTGGGTTCGGTCTCCAGCTCCGAAAAGAAAGAAAAAAAAAAAAGAGAGAAACACTTCTGTGCACAGAAAACTGTTACAATTGTATGTTTAGAGAAAAATCTATATTTCACAGGTATGTATTTTTAAAAGTATTTACCATGCTACATTTATAAGCCAAAAACAAGATGGCTGAGTTTGATTAATGGAAATCCCATGTAGCATCACGTATGCAAGTGTTGGGTTTTGCGTGAGACATTGGCATGTGGTGCCACCTGTCTTCCTTCTTTCCTGTATGTATGAATGCTTGCTCCATTATTCTCCATAAAATGTTTCAGGTGTGCTGAAGCTTCTATCTTCAAAAAGAACTTTGGCACCACCATGTCTGTGTTCATATCAACAGCTACAGTGAACATTCACTTAGACATACAATGGATCTCTATATAGATTTTCATAAATTTACACTTGGAACAGCAGAAGTGTGTATACTTCTGTACATGTCTGTGACCTTCTTCCTGATGGACCGCTTATATAAAAATAAGTTTTTTTTAATGTAGTCATCATATATGTGAAAGGATATGTAATGATAACGAACTAACAGGACTTTGTACTGTTTTTTTTTCACATCTTCCCTCTTTTTTTCTATTCTTGTACTCTTCATCACTTCCTCATCTCCTTCCCTCCTTCTTTTCTCTCACTCTGTTTCTTTTTCTCTGGGTCTTACAACCATATATCTAATCAATTTCACAAATGTGTTCATTTCTGACCCTCATTAAGGAATTTAACTCATGGTCTCTGATGAGCTTTTTGACCAAACCATAGATGTGTGCTCTACATTAGCATAAGGATGTCCTTACTGACATGACTGGAATAGAAGATCTATGAACACAGAGAGCACAATTGAAACCTTTCTCCCCAGGAACTAGACTAATACAGAAAATGTACTCAGGACTCTGAAATTATTATTTTAATATATAGATATACATATGATGAATGGGTAGTAGCATGGGTGGGTGGGTGGATAGATGGAAAGAGAAAGATTATTGGGACAGAGGGACAGAAAAATGGATGGATGGGATAATGGATGGATGGACAGATGGAAGGATGGATAGAAAAAGATAAATGATTGGTGAATAGATCGCATCTATTTCTCTAAACAGTGTTTTCTTTAAAAAGACAAGTGTTTTGTCCCTCTTTTGTTTAAAATTTACCATGAGCTCTTCATCTATCTAAGTGTAAATTTCAGGTCCTTTAATGGGTCATACAGAACACTTCCTGATGTTTTGTTTAACCCACTGGCAGCCTTTACTACTTTCTTTTTTGAAACTATAAGTCTTAACTTGCCTTCTTTCTCACCCATTATCTATATTTGAAATGCTTCCTCCCCGAAAGACTTTCTTTCCTAGACCCTCATTTCTTCTCACGATGGTACTAATATAATTGTGAGCATGTATTAAAGACCCCATTTCATTTGCATTTTAAAACCATCTTATGAAGTAGGTAGCATTGGAGTCGGTATCATAGCCTAAGCAGAATAGTCAGGATTTTAGCTCAGCTCTAATTGCTTTAAAGCCTAACACATTGTTTAGATCGACAGTATCCATGTCTTCTACTAACTAGAAGAGCTTTGCTCAGCTATCTGATGCTTTTTTTGCTCTTCCTTAAAATGAGTTTACTTGCTCTCCTAATACAGAGAGCTGAGGCATGTAATATGATTGGTGCATTGCCTACACGAAAAGGCCAGTAAGTGTAAGAAACGTGGTAGTATTACAAATAGGTTTTGTGAAAGCTATGGTTCTTTTTATATCTAAGAATCTGTCTGTAATGACCATACAAATAGAGTCCTTGCTAAAATTGTTACTCCTATGTGTCTATTTGAGCATAATATTCAGACTTACCTTATCCTTTGGAAAGCATTCAGTCCCTTTGCTGACTAACAAGAAAACAGAAAGGAATGATAAATCAAACAGATTTGTCATCTTTGTTCTCCTGTGGCTTCCCCAACTGATAGTCATTTTCTCCAAGGATGGGAGACAGATCACTTTATCCCTTGCCAATTCCAGGGAAAGCACATGAAAGGGATGGAATGTTCACCTGGCACCAACCACTGGACATCAGGCTCTAAATTGCTGTCTTCTTTTTATAAATATCATATTCGCAAGAGATAATTGTTAGTTGTTGAACAAATACTGATCAAATATATACTATACTGTGGGTAATCTATACAGACCAGATACTGTACTGATCAAAGGTTCTCAGCATTGAATAAAATAGAACTGTGAAATAGGGACAGAAATATTCAGTCTTATAAGATTTTGAATATGATCTTTATAGTTAATTAGTAATTAGAGGATGTTCTTAATATCATGTAAACTGTTGTTTTTGGTGATAAATACTAGATTAATAAGAGATCCCTGTGTTCTCACAAGCCAAAGTTGAGAGTCAGAAATAGTGGACTGCAAAGTAGATAGGAAGACTTCAGTTAGCTGAAGAATCATTCTGCTTTTTCCTTTAACCAAGAGTTACTTTGAGAAAGCATTTTCTATTAGTAGAGGATGAATGTAATCAAGAAATCTTGTAATTGTGATTTTATCTTCTCGGTCTGCTGTGTTATTTATGAAAATGTTTTTGTGTATTTTCCGTGCCTCCATTTGTTCTCTAATTTTCTTCTATTTGTCACAGTTTGTAGCATGTTGATTCTCCCTCTATGAGAAAGGGTAAGAATGTAGAGGGTGTTAAAAACCTCCACTGTAATAACAGCCACACACACACACACACACACACACACACACACACACAACTGTATTTTTATGCCTATGTTATGATGAGTACTGTTGCATTGTAACATTAAAACAAAGTATTGTAAGACTAAGGTTGTTTTTCTTCCTCTTTACTTAAAAGTATCCAACATACTTATTCCCTAAACAGACATTACTATCCAGTAATACTGAAGGAACAAATAATATGATTACTAATACAACTTGAAATTATCCTATCTTGTCCTCACCAATGATCTCTGACTGTCACTGGACTTTCTTAAGTTATGATTAATTTTCTCAGCAGCACAACAAAAAGGGTTCTCTGTATGTGACCTCATCAGTAAAGAATTTAGAAATTGCTTCAGACTGTTATCAGTAAAGATGAAGCATCTTTTTTTTCCCTAAGGAAAAGTAGCAACATCAATTTTTTCTTTTCTCACTCCCCTGTCCTTGAGTGAAAGTGGACATAACTCAGAGAAGTTCAGTGGTATGGAATGATCTCATGTAGGGAGATGGAGGAGTACAGATAAAATAACCCCAAATTTGACTTGTAGCTCTGTCATTCACAGTTTATTCTCCTCCCAGGATCTCTGTCTAAAACATGTATCCCATCTTTGCTCCCCTTGTCTGCTAGTTATTTTCTGGTGTTTCTCTTAAGTCTAAGCAAGTTGTACCAGTGTCAATGATACTACTGGGACTCTAATTTTAATGATTCCTGCATATAGCAGGGACTTCATTGTATAAACTTTGGTTTAATTAATTCTATGTTTCTGAACCTTAATTACGTCATTTAGAAAATGAATCTATTCACGAATTAAGCAAACTCATGGGACATAAAAGGTGTTCAGAAGAATATCTCTTTTATTCTTTCTATATAGAACATCAAAGTCTCTCAATGGAAACTTAAGAAGGAAAGTTTGACTATTTTCTTAGGAGGTAGACACTTCACTTCAAATGTTGGGTGACTCATCTGAGATCTGTTTTGCAGGGTTAGGGATGAACTGGTTACTTTACATATAGCAGATTTCGGTGACACCAAAATATACTCTTTCATCTCTAAGTTCTCATCAGACATATCTTTCTCTGGGTTTGTGGGAAACTATGAAAACAAGAATGTAGCAAGAACTCATTTTCATTTCTTTTCTCTATAGGTCACCCAGATGTTGAACAGCCCTGTAAATCCAGTGTCCGTACCTGGAGTCCAAATTCAGCTGTCAACCCACACACAGTCCCTCCAGCCTGCCCTGAGCCACAAGGCTGCTACCTCGAGCTGGAATTCCGCTACCCCTTGGTCCCTGAGTCTCTGACCATCTGGGTAACCTTTGTCTCCAGTGACTGGGACTCCAGTGGAGCTGTCAATGACATCAAACTCTTGACTGTTAGTGGAAAGAACATCTCTTTGGGTCCTCAAAATGTCTTCTGTGATATCCCACTTACCATCAGACTCCGAGATGTGAGTGAGGAGGTATATGGCATCCAAATCTATACTCTGGATGAACACCTGGAAATTGATGCAGCCATGTTGACCTCCGCTGTAGACAGCCCACTCTGTCTACAGTGTAAACCCCTGCAATACAAAGTGCTCAGAGACCCACCTCTGCTGGATGACGTAGGCTCATTACTCCACCTCAACAGAAGATTCATGGATATGTAAGTGCATTCTCCCTCTCAGGAGCTGATAAAATGGATGGGATGTGGAAAATGTGGGGAAAGTCAAAAGGTCTTGGCCTAATAGGAGAAAGTTCATCTCCATCAGGCTTAATTTTATAGATTGTATTCCAGTGCTGAGTGTAGGATTCATGCTAATAAGGTAGAGTTGATATAATGGAAAGGGTCAAGGATGGGGTCAAAGGGGTCAGAGGTGAGGACATTCTCCTGTGATATTCATTTATCTCTCTAAACCTTGGTCTTTTCAATAGCAAACAAGGAAGAGTGGTTGGGATTAACAATGATAAGTCCTTCATTACTAATGAAAATTACTTTTCTGAAAGAGCAGAACTTTGATAATGATTCCTGTTTATATAAACTTGAAGCAGATTTGTGCATTCTGATTGTTTCTCCACTGTATGAAAATGGTAATGTAGCAGCAGCTTCAGGGGGACTTGTGCACATGACTAGGCAACCTCGTGAAAATTTTTCTGCTTGTTGTATTTCCTGAGGTAGAAATGAGTTCTTAACTTCTTTGATCATTAAAGACCTTACAGTGTAGGGATCCACTGATGCTTTTGTGGGTAATAGGGTGGATATTCACCATGCTTGCCTTTAACATTTATCTGTTATGCACTTTTCTGCCATTTTCTTTACATCCTCATGATATGTGCCTTTTAGAAAAGAAGAATTCCTGTCGTGAGGTCATTAGTGTTGTATCTTTCTGTGTGTGCTTATCAGTTTTCTGTTCTTGTGGGGGAAAAAAAACATTGTCACTTGGACATTTTCCTACTCAACATTATTAGAGCCAGGATAGGACATCATTATATGGAACATAGATTAGGGCACAGATGCTTGATTTATACAGTCCTGAAAGCAGCGAGATCTCCATTTTATCGTCGGGTCCATTCTCTAGAGATTAGTAAGTTTATGAATCCACAAAGAAATTAATCTTCTTATGATAAATTAATCTTCTTTATGATCCAATCTCCTCCCAAAGGCTGCCACCTCTTCATTTGGCTTCAATGGGAACTGAAGCTTTGATCCATGAATTCTCCAGTGACATTTAAGATCCAAACCATAGCATCCTGTCTACCAGACAGAAGGCTATAATAAAGGCAGTGTCACTCATTCATTTCATGCACTCTACAACCACAGCCCTACAGTCATTATCAATTTGCAAAGAAGGGGGAAAGAGGCATTCAGACATGAGGTCACTTGTTTGGAGAACAGTGAGGAGATTGGAATGCAACCCCAAGTCAATTGGTCCAACTTATGTTCCATCAAAAGAATTGCTCTAACTTCTATTTTGGTCTTAAGTAAAAAATGGTGGCAGCTTAACTGCCTAATTTGAGTGAAGACTCTGTGCAGTCAATCAACAAACCTTACATAATACTTCCTATGTGCACGAAATGTAGGTTGGAACATTGTGAATAATGGAAAGAAGCTGAAGGGACAGATGCTTCATATTTAGCCCTAGTCCACCTTTTTACTAGTATTAGGTAATTCGTCACTGTCTTTGAGTGCTCATTTCTCCTCTGATAAAATATTGAATTGCATGACTTCTATAAGTTTGTGTGGCTCTCCAGTTCTTAGATGACATGAGACACGATCTCCACTCTGTGTACTCAAAAATATTTACTAGGCCCATCATTAATGGAAACCAAATTCTGGAAGGAAATTTTTAATCTTTTTAAGAGACAGGATCACTTTCGAACACTTTACCAGCACTTCCTTTTAAATGCCAGCAATTAATGGGCACATCTCAGGCAAAACCTAACCCATTCATTGAGTGAGAGATGAAGAGCATCTGTTTAAGAACTTAGAGAGAACACTTGGTTTGTGTTTGAGAATGTACTTAAAACTTAAGTACATTGTCTTTCCGTGAAAATATTCCACAACCCTGTCTCACCCATCCCTCACTTGTCTGGACTGGTGAAGTTCTGTAAATTTGTAGCCACTTAAGACTTCTTTACAAAATAACAGGAGGAAAGAAGTAATAGATGCCTTAAAAACCTCAGTTTAAACATGGCTTTCATTTTTTGCCTTGATTTATGAGCCTCTGAGAACTGACATGAGTTGATAAGTGCAGAATGGTGGAAATGAAACTGAAGAAAAGCCATCCTGAATTCTATTCTCTGCTGCATCTTTAACTCACTCTGTGGCCATGGTTGACTCACTTAGTCTCTCTGATCCATAAATGCCTCAGTTCTGTGAGAGTGATAGTGCTCTTAAGTTATAGCCCCTGAGTTAGGTTGCTCCTTTCAAAACCTTAAGATCCTTTTAAATGGCTGACTTCTCACCTTTAGTCTCCCTCACCTGCCTTCTTGTTGATTTAATAGTAAGAGTGAGCTCTAATGATCAGGACTTGTAAACATCTCTGGATGTAATTGTAATATAAAATTTCACACCTACTACTCTTAGGCAGTCTCCTGGCATGGGCGGTAGAGCTGCTGCATCAGCCTCCCTCCGTCCCTGGTCAGCCTATTGAATGAGAAATCCCATGCACATGGCCTTTCCAGGCGATTCTCTTGCTGGTTACAATTTAAGAGCTACTGCTCTTAGTGAGCCCTCTGGCCCAAGAATGGCCAAGTTTTTATTCACTCTTAAAGCTACTCTTCCAATTTACAAGTAAGAGTGGAGGACCGTCTATGTAGCCTTCTATACAGGAAACTGGGGATGCCAAGAATCACTCAGACAGACCTGTTCGATAAAAGAACTCAACCTGTAGGCTGAGCAGAGGCCATCCCCAGGCCTCTGTGATAGAAACAGTAGTTCCTATGCCACCTCACATCCAAAAACCTCACAATTAGACCCATGCAACAGTATGCCATTTGGTAGGATTTTGGTTTTAGGTTTTGGCACTTGAAGCAAAAGACTTTGTTCAGTCCCTAGTATGTGTTAAGTGCCAAACTAAGGTACTGATTAACCTTCCTGTTTGCCTTTTTTTTTAAAAAAATGTATTTATTTTTATTTTATGAGTATCTTTTTCCACGTGAACATATATGTACCACAAGAGGATGGAGGAAAGCATTGACTCTCTCAGAAACAGAAATTACGGAAAGATGAGCGCTACCACAAGGGTACAGAGAACAAAACTTGGGTCCTCTGAAAGGCCAGTGAGCGCTCTTAACCATTGAGCCATCTTTCCAGCCCGTTTGCCTTCTGGAGAGTCACCAAAAAGTTCTTGGAGACGGATAATGGTTTGGACGGGCTTTCTCAATTGAACGTATTCAGAATCACTGACAAATGAAAAGAAAATTCATCACGCAAGTCCATCCACTATTTCAACTCCTCTGTTATCTCTCTCAGTAATTTGAGTATCAAACCCCACACAATTATGTGTGAGAGAGAAAGTAAGAGTTAGAGAGGGAGAGAGAGGGAGAGTTTGCTGCTTTTAAGGTTTCTTTTTTTGTATCAAGAAAATTGGCTTTTATACAAGTTCTATATAAAGACTGTTTGGGAGAAAAGAAGAGGGATGTTCCTTTTTCTTCTGACTCAACCCATTACATGATTCCCTTTGACCTTAGTCTCCATTTTTTTCTCTCAACAAAAATATTTACCCTTATGTTATCTGCGCTAGAGATAGTTTCATAAGGTGTGACATTGATGGAGAGAGCCTTCTGTGCTTACTCCATGGAAGTTTCTGGTAGACGGATTACTTTTGGCCAGGACGAGAAAGAAATGTGGAATGGTTCCATCTTCTTGGGAAAAAACAAAAACCAAGAAAACCTACATTGTATGAGAACTAACACTAGCAGAATTAAAGGGCCAGAACCAACTTTGCTAATAACTAACTCAACACATGACACCAAGACACATTTTGTAACCTTTTGGGCCTCAGTTTTCATCCCTATACAATACAAAATGAAGGGCCAGCACATTAAGATTTTGTGTGTGGAAAAGATAACTTAGGTGAAAAATGAGTTTTATACCTTTTTTTTAACACTAAAAACATTCAACAGGAATCGCGTAGCATAGTTAGTCTTCATGAGACTCTAACTGGCTCAGAAAACTTTACTGGAGTCGGTTATCTGTGACCAATGGCAATCGTTTATTTTTTATTTTATTTTATTTTTTGCTTTGGCTTAAGTGTCCTTTTCTCACTTAAGAAGCAAGTAAGAAAACCAAACCTAAAAATGATGGAACCATCTTTGAATGGCTAGGAAGTGCATAGCCAGATTCAAATTGAGATCTAATTCTAAACTGTCTTGCCCAGCCACTCTTCAACACACTCTCACATCAGAAGACACAGTTTAGGAGCTTGAGAAATGCACTGAGTGTCCAGCTTTCTAAGTACAATATATAGAATATGGGGTTACAAGGCAGAAGCCACCAGCCAACAATTAGGTCCAGTGGCCTGCAGCTGTGATCAGAGAGTACACATTACACAGCTGGTTCTCTATGACCCTGAATGGGGTAAAAAGAACAGATTTTTTTTTGTGAGATTCCTTGGCTTTGATAAAGTCCTTAAATTCTCCAAAAATGAAAAGTATATATAACTGATAGACACATACATAGATATATAGATAGATACATAGACTCATAAATAGATATATATGTACTATATACATATATAATATATAGATTGATAGAGACATAGATACACAGATATGTACATACATAGATAGATATATAGATAGAGAGATACATAGATACATAGATACATAAATGCACAACACATAGACGGATAGATACATATATTCACAGATAAATTGATAGTTACATGGGTATATACATACATACACAGATAAATTAATAGATACATAGATAGGTATATAGATAGATGATAGATACATACATATGTACATATATGCATAAAGTGGTGTTAAATCAAACCAGAAAGAGCAAATAGCTGCTCACTCATTGATCTTTGTATCTGTCTATTTCATCCATCTAACAATCCATTCAACAAATCTTCATTGGCTACCTATTTGGTGCTCTGCTCTGTGTTTGGATATGAAGGTGGGGTGGTAATAATTTTTCCAAGTTCTCAGCTACATGGGAAACAGTGTTACCTCTGTAAATGATGCTCTAATGGAAGACTGACTCCAAGAACTGAAAAAATGAGATCTAAATTTAGAACTAAAATATAAATTTTTCAAATTCTGTATTGCATTTTTTTTTCTTTTAAATTGGATCTGGAGTAGAGGAAAGGGAGGAACATAAAATTCAAAGAGAATCAAAGACCCTAAAGCTTACAGGATGTTTCCTAAGTGCATGTCAGACACTTACTAAAGGCTACACATAGATAGCATCAATGACCTTTATAGTCATAACAATTCCCTTATACCCAGGCTGTAAATAATGACCTGAAACTCCACATAGGGAGGGAGACCATAGAATTTACACAGCTATCAGATCTGAAGCTTGTTAAGTAGGTGGCTGTGTTGACTATTAATTTTCATTCTTTTTATTAGCAGTGCTCTCCTTTTATTCTCTTCAAGTGCAAAAACAATAACATTCTTACACATTTCTATTTCCCAACTTGCTTAATTGTTTACCGAATTTTATTCACTTACCAATTCTCTCATATTCAGACTGTTGTGCTCCCAAATTTATACCTGCCAGTTTTACCTCACCTCGTTGGCATTCTCAGTGTAAGTTTGGAGTAATGGAATTGTGTTTTCAAGGTGTAGGTATATGTTCTTGTAGCTCTCACTCCAGAATCTACATATCAGATCCCAAACACTTGCTTTAGAGTCCTAAAAACTCAGAAACTATGTTCACCCATGTGAAACCATTAGTTCACGTGTCAGTTTATTTTCTCATCCAACACTATGATGGTTTTCACTTGAATCCAGGTACTTTCTGGTTGCTAAACATGCAATAATGACCAGAGACAAATAAAATGTTCTTGCTTTGATTTATTCTTAAAATACAGTTGAAAAGAGAGTAAGAAACAAGTACTCACATGACAAGGTAAAGCAGACATGTGTTGCCAACTTAAGCCAACATTTAGCTTAATTCAGGGTCAGCTGAAGGCACAGGTGGCTCCTGCCTGCTGTTTCTAGGGCTTTTCAGCTGAATCATCACTTTTTTTCTAAGCCCCATTTGAAGGTCTTTCTATTATATAATTATCCACTTGGTTTTTGTATTTATTCATTTGCCATTCATTCATCCACTAAATAGCCAAAATCCAGCATAATCATTTTCAGTAACACATTTCACTTATCGTCTGTTCTGTGCCATGTACTGTGTTTAGACTAGACATAGCTTTGATCAATCTGTGACTCCATCTCCCCAGTTTAAAGAGAACACAATGGGAATGGACACAGTCAGACATGAAAAGTGCCATGCTAAAAGGAGTACAGTAGGATCATGTTAAACCCAAGGAGTGATGCTAGCCTGGTTTGAAAGGAGAGGATGGCTTACTAGAGTGACATTTACACAGATCTGAAATAGATGGAAACTTTTGCTCACTGAAATTTGCCATGGCTCATGGGTGGAAACCAAGCTATGTCCAGCAAGAATGATGAAAACAAGTGAGAATGAGTAAAGAAACGAGGGGATGGACAAATGAATGAAGACAAACAGGGAAACTCATAGGTGTACAAGCTCAACCACACAGCAGAGTAGAACCTTGAAATAGAAATAATGGCATTGTGACTCATCTGTCTAGTTCATACATCTATTTCTTTATTATGAAGTTTTCAATTATTATGCAAAAAATGAGTTCCTTATGATAGTTCCATGTTTCTGTATTATTATAATTTGCTCATATTCATCCCATTACCCCACTCTTGCTTTCCCAACCCTTATCATATCTACATCACTCTCCATAACAAGTCAGCAGTGCATAGTTAAGCATAGTTTCGACATTTGACAAAAGGAATTCATGATTCGTCTGCTCTTTTCTATCCATTGCTCTCTTTTCCATTAATGATCCATACTTTCATTTCTTCTGTCCCTCAGATAGCTCTCCTTTGTCTTCCATGTCTGTCTGTCCATCTATCTGTGTTTTAGAAGTGGAGCTGTAGTACATCCTGAATTTGACTTACTTGGCTGAACGTGATTCTTCAAGTCCTACCCATTTTCCTACAGTTGAAATCACTTTGCTCTTTACTTAAACTATTCTCTTATCACCACAAAACAAATGTTTCCCAGGTTACTTAGTCAGAAGGCATAAAGATTGGAGTTTATATTGCTTCTTCTTTTTTTTATTACATATACGAAGGGAAATGGTAGGGCCTGTATTTTTGATGTTCTTTCTTTAAGGAATCTGCTGCAGTGGGTGTTCTTGTACACATTTCCATGTAAGCACAAATATGTAACCATTTGTTTAGGGTCAATATTGGTAAATAGAATTGCTGGCACAGAAACTCTAGACCTTTTCCATTTTAATGGACACCACATACAGCATTCTGAGAATGGAAATCATTGTGCACCTCATTAACTCTTTCCTCCATTTCAATCCATTACTTTGTCCCATCAGTGGTTAGTGTATATATATATATATATATATATATATATATATATATATATATATATAACATAAATAGTGTACTCTGGTACACTGCAACCTGGGATGTCTTAAGCAAAGAAAGTCTCTTCTGTGATGGGTGAATTGTGAGGATTTGATGTTTTAAACACGCATCCTCTTTTTGTTGAGATGGAAACTTATATTTCTTATTAGTTGATCCTGGTTGCTAAATTGATTGGATTGTGAAATATCTAAAACATTAGCAAAACATGCATCTGAGTGTAATTAATCGAAGGGGAAGACTGACTCTGAATATGGGCTGCATCGTATTCTGGGGGCATAGATGGAATGGGAAGGGAAAAGGAGAAAGCCTAGCACACACACTTTCTCTGCTTCCCAGCTTCATGATACAAGCTATTCTCTGAATTTAACCAGCCTTGCAATTCCATGCTGTCTGTGCTTACTCTTCGATACATTGAAAGGGGTTTTTCTTTGCCCTCTTGGTCTATTTAACACCTTCTCAATGACATATCTTATTCTTGGTTGAACATCTTTTCAAATATTTCCTGGATATTCTCATTTCTCGTTCTGAGAAATCTACATTAATATCTTTAAGATAGCATTCATCTTTCATCTCTTCCGATCTCCATCATTCCCTTTATTAAACAGCGATTCTAATGTCAACCTTCCCTCACTTCATTCAGTAGAGTTAGGATCAAGGTAAAATAGGGTGTCAAGAGGGAATGAGTATTCACAAAGTGGTTACTCTGAGTCATTCTTTATGGGTTGATATATTTATCAAAAAGTTCTTTATTGCACTCTTTGTGCTGGGAACCAGGCCATGTTCTGAAGATAAAATAGGTAACTAGAGCCAATCTGCTTGCCGCCTTCAGTAGAACCTAAATTTAGTCATTGTGATAACCACTCTCATATGTAGTAGTGTCAACAGCAGCATTTCTTGGTATCAATGCTGACATTACTGCCACCATGTAATAAGCACCTCACAGAAAACCTAGTACTTTTTATAAGTCTACTGATAAAGTCTAGGTGCTAGCACATCTGATTTTCAGATGAAGAATTATTTGGATGCTTAGAGAGATAGCCTTTAATTCAAGTTTCTAGAATTAATAGAGTTCTAACTGCAGTGTCTATCTATTTGCCTGGCCCTGACTCCCAAGAGCTGTACCTGGCAAAACCACAGACTGTAAGCACTGCTGTGATGGCTGATAAAGTACAAAACAGTATCTTGATGAATGGAGAAACTGGATAAAAATAGGTAGTCTTGATTCCAAAAGCAACAGAATAAGAAAAAAACTGAGTGAGGATAAACACGCTTTCAACATTTAAGTAAATGAAGAGGAGGAGGATAAAGGAAGCACAGAAAATGTGTGAACAACAAGGTTTCCAGTAACCCACTGCTGACATGCAGGATTTGGTCTAGCACTCTCCCACATTTACCAAGCAGGATTTTACCAGTGCTCAGAGGTGTTGCCCAGCAAGGTCCCTATGATGAGTAAGAGCTCTTTCTCTAATTCTAGAATACGTACCATTATTCTTAGGTCAACCTAAGCATAGTGGGTAATATCTGACTCTGTATACAGAGAAATGCCTGAGAAGGCCATTTATGGGTCCAACAGCTGGTTGAGACTTTCCTTGAGTTTGCAGTGGCATTAAATACATCTAGTCCAACTCTGGAAGAGTTAAGAAAGCAGAGACTGGCATGACCTCACAACACACAACATCCCAAATAGTACAATTGTTGTAATTCAATGTTGGATTGGAAAAAGAGAAATTGTGAAGTGCACTGTAGTTTGAGAAAGATAGGGAGATGGTGCAACATTATGTGCTAGCCCACAATTAGGAAGCTGGACTCTAGTAACAGTATTCTAGTACTGCTTTTTCTATGTATCGGGGTTGTTGGGTCTTGATCTGTGTACTCAAAACTCCCATCTTTAAAGGAAGGAGCAGGTAGACAGCTATGAAGATCATTTCTGCATCAGACAGCTTGTTGGGACTTTGGTTGATTTCCCATAGGCATTAGGCCATTCTAATCCAACTCTGTAAGAATAAATAAAGCAATGGACCTCAAATCTGGATTCTAGATTAGGTGTAAATCAGATCCGAGCGCCAACACTTCTTTCAAGGCTTTAAATGCTATCTCAGACAACAGTAGTGTATTGTAGATATATGTTTCATCAGTGGTATGGGGTAGGTAGTATTTACTCCTTTTCCTCTGTCCTGAACATACAAGGCCAGATATAAAAAAGATAAGTAAATGAGAATCTATCTTCTGTGGCACACCAAAAAGAGATCCAAGATCCATAAGTAAGGTTGTCTTTAGTATATCACATTGCATTAAATGAAACTCATAGAATGAAGAGGACACTAAAGGATCAAAAGACTTTTCAGAACCTCAGTTTTCATTTTCCTAAAGTGAGTCAATTGGGTCACTTGTGTAAATCAATCTTTTATTAATTCAACAGTTACTTAATTACCACTGTCTATCATGCTCTCTGAAGACTAGCCTTCTGGTAGCTTAGTGTCATTAGTGTGAAAACTGAACCAATAAACAAAGGATTATACAACAGAGGGAATGCTCTGTTAAGGGAATTCCACTGACTAGGATTTGTTCACTTGGCTCTAAGAGTCAGTGAGAAGCCCCTGTGATGGATTGCATTGTCAGCAAAGGTCCATATGGTTTATCCAGAGAATAGAGGGGAGACTGCCTCCTTATGATAATAAAGGGTGAAACTGAGAAAGGATAGTTGAGCAGAAATACCAAAGAATTTGAAAGTGAGCAGATCATATGGCCCCTGAATACTTTGCTGAAGGGTCTAGACTTTATCCAGAAGAGTGGGAGCTATTGGGAATGGGTCTTGAAGAACTATAAAGTGCTGATTACATTTGGTCCTACAACATCTCATCATATTTGCACAGTTGGTAGAAACAGGACCAGAAGCAAGTACAAATAGTACTAAAGGAAATAATAACCCACGGATAAACTAACAGACGGTGGCTTTGTTCTACTGGGCTGAGGTAGAAAAGAGTGAGGTAGCTGGGGCTGAGGAAATAGAACTTCATAACCATTCAGAAAGAAGAACCTGAAGTATGGGTTTGGAAATATAGCCATGCTACTGACACCATTGAGTAAGAATAGTGTAGCTTTAAAGACATGCTTAGGTTGAGATTAGAAGAAGTGTTCAAACATGACTTCCAGGTGCTGATCCATGGATCAGAAGCAAGCACTAGTTTCAGATCACGTTGGCCTATTACAATTCTCTTCTGTAGAAAATGAAATGAAATGAAGGCACATATATGATGTACGCATGTATTCTCTCCTCTCTCTCTCTCTCTCTCTCTCTCTCTCTGTGTGTGTGTGTGTGTGTGTGTGTGTGTGTGTATGTGTGTCTTGCCTCTATCTCTGCCTGTCTCTTTGTCTCTCTCTTCTCTTTCTCCATCTCTCTGTGTCTCTCTGTTAGCATGTTTGTACACATGCATGCATGTGTGTTGCTATTAAACAAACTGGACCTGTGAGACCACCAGTTTTCATCACCCACTGGTTCTCAAAGCGTAGTCCAATATTCTGAAAGGGTCCCCTGGGGGGCAGTAGGGTTAATCTTCCATAGCACTAATGCCTCTAATGTTACAGGGCTCTGGCTTTGTTTGCTACCCAGGATTAATCATTCACTCATGGGCTCTAATACAAGCCAGACACTACCTCCCCAGGCCTCATGCAAAGCAGTGCCATTCCATTTCCATCCTGATGTCTGCTTTTGCATTCCGGCTGTCAGACTGGGAGACAGGTTTTTGTATTTTTTTTTCTTTTGCCCCAAGAAAAAAGTTGGTAACTTATGTAGAAACTTGTTTATCAAAAATGCCATGGAACCCAGGGGGGAAAATGCCAGGGAATTAATGTATAGAAAAGCTACTTTTTTTTCTAGTTTTTGACTTTGTTTTCTGCTACACTGGACTCTGCCATCAACTAGCTGTGTGACTTGCGATGACTTTTCTAGGCTTGGTTCCCATCCATAGACTTGGGACCCATCTACAGTGGGACAATTTGAAAGGTTAGGGTCCTTTTACATTGATCTCCAGAGTTTTGTGTAATTTGCCTGAGCTAAGTTCTAGATACACACTCAGCCATCAAAACTTAGAAAACAAATTTGTCTGAGATGCTCGAGTCTGTTATCTAGAAATTAGAACCCCAAACTCTCAGACTTAGAAGGAACACTGAAAATCATCTAATCCAAACTGACTTTCACAAAAGAAATAATTAAGCCAAGAAAAACAAGATAACTCCTTTAGTCATTTGGTGGCAGAATGGAGAGCACTCAGGTCTCCATCCTGCAAGCTATGTGTTCGTTACCAATATAGCAAGAATACTAGAGTCTGGCCACACCTTGGGATTCCAATAGGAACTCAGCTCTTCCTGATCATGGATCTTCTGTACTTGCTCTGTCTGAAAATGTAGAAAGTTGATGTAGTAACCTCATGGCAGCTGGGGCAGGTAAAGAGCTGCATAGGAAATAAATAAACACATCTGGTCAAGTTCAAGGTCTATGCAACCATCCAGGAGTTCTCATTTCAAAACAAACTCAACCTTGTAGGTTCAGGCTCTCCCCACCCCAACAGAAATGTAACTTCCTGCTTCTAAGAAGCAAGACTTATAAAGTGGCTCAGAAGAGTCTGCAGACATCAAATAGTTCTTACAAAATAGCGTTTTGATGAGTTAAGTGTAAATGAATCAGAAACATAAGGATTACATTTCCCCCAAGCACACATGGGTTTCAAAATTGAGGGGAAATGTAGCCTGCTAACAGCACGCGGGCTTTCACCAAACCCAAAGCGTCCGTGGGGATGGTGGGGGCAGAGAAGAAAGGGAAGCCCAGCCCCCAAATAGTTTTAGATCTGGTGCCAAATTCAAAAATGCTGTTGGGCTTGCCCTCTGCCAGTAATAAAACTGCTGGCCACCCAGAAAGGCTATGGGGAGGAGAAAGGAGATTGCTTTTCCCACTGGCCCCTAGTCCTCAGTAACTCCTCAGAGCTGCTCAATCACCAGCTGTCACTGGGTCCCTGTGCTGGACTGGCTGGCCCCAACTTGGCCTCGATTTTCACACTATACTGCATGCCTTGTTTACATCCAACTGTATCTGGTGTTTTGGCTTCCAGAGCCCTTGGCGATCATGCAGCTTGTCAAGAGCCTCTGTTCTATAATCAAGTGACCTGTCTATCACCAGCAAAGTGTTTGGGGAAATTGTCACATACCTCTTTCAGTTGCCTTCAGAAAAAAAATGAGTGTCCCTTGGGAATGCTTTCCTCTCTTTTACTTTAATGCTATCCAGGTGTGGACTTTCCCCCAAAATGGTACATATACTCCATTCAGATCTCAGCATGACACAAATAACCAATAAAATCACAAGATGCCTGTTATGCCAGGATCTTAAGCTCAGAATCTTTTATAATTTCCACATTGTCTCTCCATTCTTCCCCTTATGTTTTATTTCACTGCACCAAGAAAGTTCATTTCAATTGGTGGTAAAAGATAATTAAAACAAAATAACAAAGGCCTTGGCTGCAAACTGTTAGTTTTATTAAATTTGCTACTGGGCTTTAAATTGGTAGCAGGGCAAAGCTTTGGACGATTGTATCAAAGGCTGCTGGAATTAAGCAGTTGTGTGTATATATATTTGCTCTTTTCTGGGTCTTCCATGGAGTTAAAAGCAGCTTTGTCAATATGAAAAGAATGAGTTTTGCATTACCTGTGTCAGAAAGTCTATCTTAGTTCCATTGGGAAGGAATCCAAATCCTCAGTACGGTCTCAGATCTTGACATCGCTTTCTTCACTTGTTGAACTCAGATCATGCACTGGAGGCCACAGTGGTTATTGCAAGGAATAAGATGATACCTATTGAAAAACAAAACTATGAATCTTTCTTAGCAATAGGACCTCAGTCACTTGTATAGAAAGAATGATGTCTTCCAAGTGCCTGGACTGGAGAGAGGAGGAAGGATGGATGGAGAGGGATTCTTGATCTATGCAAAGGATGGATTTTGACTCAATACCCCAACTACCATTAGCACACCTAAATTTTGAGTTTGACAGGTGCAGGTAAGGAAGAATTAAGGGCAGTCACTGCATCAATTCTGCTCTTATTTCAATGGATTTCCTACTATGATTGGAGGTCCCCCTTTTGATTCTATAATCTGGCTTGACCATTGTAGTAAAAGTTTTCTTGTCTTGTGGCTAATTTGAAGGTTCAGTCTAAATAAACTGTTCTTTATCTTAAAAATTTTACCTATGCCTTGTTCTATATCATTCTTACTGCTTAAAACACCACAGTCAATATTTATGTCTTCTGATATTCTCCCTCTATGTACTATTTCAAACTATTAATTTACTTAGTAGATACTTCTGGAAAACTGTTATGTCCCAGATGCTGTGCTGGAAACTGAGATATAATGTGACCTGTGTCTTCAGCAAGTAAATAGATATCCAATATGATGGATAGAAATTGGTTGGTTTTATTAAATAAAGTACAAGGAACTAAGGATTTATACCAAGAAACCAACTCAGTGTAGATGCCAAGAAGGAATTCTATACAGTCCTCTCACGCTTTGAAGTCAATGACAGTATCTTCATTTTGTGTAATTTGTCCTCCCTAGACTGCAAGTTTTCTAGTTCAGTGAGGACAAACTAAACAGACAGAACTGAATTGTCCAAAATCACAGCAAAGTTAATGAAAGAATCATGGCCACTCTTTGTGACAGTTGATCCAGGACCAATTGCTTGGCCTGCTTTTTATGATACTCCTTCCAAAGAGAGTACTTTGTACCAAATGTTTAACAACTATCCTACCACCAAAGTCACTAATAAAAAAGTAGAACAAAACATCTCCCAACCTAAAGTAGAAATAGAACTTTCCTTTAATTCTTCATAGTGTTAAACATTGGAATTAAAAACTTTATGGCAATTATCTATGAAAATCTTGAGTGTATGTAATTTTACTGAGTGTTAAGAAAGACATTCTTTTAGTAGACTACTCAGAGCTTAACCATCACTCCATGACGTATGGCATGCTATTGGAGGCTTTACCTCTCTTTAAATAAAGCAGGGTATGAAAATACCTATAATAATGTCAAACTTACATCCTCTATTCAATAGACAACATTGCTTCTCTCCACAAGCCAGCTGTCTGAATTCACACCAAAGAAAACCATTGTCAACTCATTGCCAGGAAAAACAAGTCTCTTGTTCTTTTGACTTAACTTCTGACCTTTCTGCAGTCACTTGAGCACGGAACACTTCTTTGTAAGAGCTCATCTAGGAGGCTCTCCTCTTCAGCCCAGACAATAGTCACCTCCTTCAGTAAACTCTGAACTTATTATAGGAGGCTAAATGTGTCCATTTTAATATTTTCCCTTCTAAGGAACACCTTAAAGATAGCACCACTTTTGTTTGTTTGGTTGGTTGGTTTGGTTATTTATTTATTTATTTATTTATTTATTTATTTAGAGACAGATGTTCACTGTATAGCCCTTGTCCCAGCTCCATAATCTAGACTGGCATACTTACTTCTACCTCCCAAGGCATGGTGTTAAAAGGATATTTTACCACCTCCCACCACATTTTATTCACTTTGTATCCCAGGAATGAAAGATATCCTAGGATGACTAAAGGAATGGCATGTGGATAGATGAGTAGATAAACTAATGAAATGGTACCTATATATTGTTCAGGATGTGAAAAAAGAAAGTAGCTAGCTAGATTGACTTCTGTGTACTGATGAACCTTACAGATTAAATTGTGTTATAAATAATGATCTTATAGTACATTCTACATTTCTATGCATTAAAAGATAGATATAAAGGTGTTTACAGGGTTATGATCAGATATTTTATTTTTAAAGTAAGTAATTTTCCATAACACTTTAATTTATATTAAATAGTAGGTAATATAATATGGATCAATAGTCAACCAAAATATGTCCCAGAAAATGTCAGCCCTCACTCTAAAGGATGAGGCCAGGCTTCATGGTAGAATAAACCCTATGTTCAAGTATCAATAACATAAAAAAATCACTCTACCAAACCCCCAAAACATTAGGGTTGCATTTACTTTCTTATACATATCTACATAAAATATAAAATAGATGTCATTCTGTATAGCAGATCTCTAAAGCATTTAGAGCCATAAAGGGGAACATGGACTCTCTTTGAATGTTATCTCCTGAGCTGTATTTTCCTTCAATCTATGGCTCACTATTGTATGTTTATCCAAGAAGTCAGCTAGAATATATGACCAAGTTAGTGGTCCTAGAATCCAACTGTTTGGCTCATATCTTACCTTTAAATTATTATCTCTTCATTTCAGAGAGATTATTGAAATATCCTTAGCCTCAACTTAAAAATACAAAGCACATGAAGATTTGGTGGTAACCTAGAAGGTTATTATCTACAAAAAGATATTTATTCTTTTAAATATAACCGTTTGGTAAATTATTATTTTTATTTTACAAATAAAATATATTTTACAAATATAGATATTTAGAATTTACTATATGCATGAGACAAATAAAAGTCAACAAATATTAAGGAATTACCATTTTATAGAAGACGATTTTTATGTTTATTTTTACTATATGATTCCTGTTAGGATACAAATAAAGAACTAACTAAATAAAGACTATAAAACTTTCAATTGAAATTTATGACTAATGATCAATAATTTTATGTAAGATATTATGAAAGAGAATTCAATAATGTATTCACATCCACAAACTCATAGAAACACACATACTGAGTCAAAGCTGAATTATTCTAGCATTACAGATTACTTTAATATTAGATCATCTGCTATTATAATCCAAATTACTAAATTAACATACTGAAATATACATACATTAGATACATATATATGCAGAAAAAGGATGCTTAATGGGGAAATGCTCTCTTACCATATGCTAGGCTAAGTCCAATCTTTAGTACTTGAAAAAAAAAGTATCAAAGGAGATAAGTAAAAAAAGCTATCTTTTGTCTTCTGGTAAGACTACAATGACAACATATTATTGGAATTAATGAAATAGTCTATGATTACTTCTAAACATGTTTTAATTATATCTTAATTATTTTATCATCTCTAGAGAATTGGAATACATGTGTGGATAGAGTACAATTAATTATAGCATCGATATATAAAATATCTGTTAGGAATGTATTCCTATAAACAAAGTCAACATAATTTTTGTCAAAAGAGCTTTACATTGTTACATGAAAGAATACTCAAATATATGAAATGATAAGTTATGTGACTTAAGGGGATGATTTAAATCAGAAACATGCTCTTTCCCCTCAAATACAGCTATATATTCAATGAAATCGTGATAAAACTCCCACTAGACATTGAAAACAGAGAATCTTATAATTCAATAAAAGGACAAACAGATTCATAACATAAATCAAGATTTTTATGTAGACACATAAACTAAGATAAATTTCTTCTGACAATATGACAGAAAACTTAGATTTCAGTGCTGGGGAAATTGTTCAGTAAGTAATGTGTTTTGTGTGCAAATATGAAGACCTTGGATCAAAACTTCTGAACTCATATATAAGCCAGCATGGCAGTATGCCCCTTTCAACCCAGAACTAAGGAGACAGAAGCAGGAAAATTGTAGCAGTTAGCTGAATAGTCATTCTGGATAAAATAGCCAGCTTCAAGTTCAATGATGATTTCTCTCTGAAAAACTAAGGAGGAGAAGCAATTGAGAAATATCATATGAGACTATGCTCTGACCTCTACAGGCAAGCACATGCAGGAATGGTTATATATACAGATGCACTCCCACAATATAAATAAATAAATAGATAAATAAATAAATATAAAGTCCAGTGCAATCATACATACGTTTAAAAAGAAAACTATCTGCTAATTAAAAGTAAGTAGAGAGCTAGGAGAGACAGTTCAGTGGTTAAGGACAACTATTTGCAGAGGACCTGAAATCGAATTCGATTCACAGGATCTATGTTGAGCAGTTCACAACCACCAGTAACTCCAGCTCCAAGGATTCAATGTCTACATCTGGAGTCTGTGAGCATCTGCACTCAGTCGTGTGTGTGTGTGTGTGTGTGTGTATAGTTACCAACAAACACATAGGCAGATAATGTAAAATAAATTAAATATTTTAAAATAATTAAAGAAGCTCTTTTATGATATTGGAACACAAATCATAAGAGAAATAAAACTTACTATTCAACAAAATAGCATAAACACAGTGCAACATAGGAGTAAGGTACCTAGAAATGGCATTTTCAATGTTGTAAGTGATAAATAATTCTTATGCAATACATACAAACACACTACACATTAATACTGAAAACCAGATTTGAAAAGGCACTAAGATGAACAGACCATACATGGAGCTAGAAATGTATGAGGCCAACAATTATATAAAAAGATACTCAGACGTATTAGTAATTAAGCAACAACAAAATAATACAATAATTAAATATAATTTAATAACCGGTCGATTGGCAAAAAACTAAATGTTTGGCAGAATTGAGTTCTGGCAAAGACCAAGGCAATGGGAAGTCTGTTGGTAGGCTTGCTAATTGGTGCAACCATTTGGGAAAACAATTTGGCAACATGTAATAAGTTTGAAAACACAAGTACTCGCTGCCTAATAATGCTATTGTTTGGTGTATTTCTTTCAGAAAAGTCTTGTTCTGTGTCCACAGGAATGTGGACACAATTGTTTAAAGCAACATTTGCTGAAAATATCAAACAAAAATATTAAAGAATAATGATATTAAAAGAATAAACCTAGGTCCTCATTATATAGAGAGTGGCTAATGAAAGTGTGACTAGCTTGTTGACTAATACACTTATTGTGGCAAAAATAATGGACATAATCTCCTTGTACCAGTGAGGATATTCTCAATGCAATGCAGATGGAGAAAAAGCTACACAATGATAGAAATAGCATTAAAACCTCTGATACATAAACAAATACACATGTGCAAAAGTATAGAAATGATATAAAGCAAATGTATATAGAAATAAACTATTGCCCAGTGTGACAATTTGATAAAAATGAAGAGAAAGTCTGTATACATTTGTCGCACACCTCACCCCAATTTCTGTATAATTGAAATATCTTCTAATTAAAAGAGCTGTAAGGGTTTCTATGAGGTCTCTGGCACTTCTTCTCAGGACTAAAAAGTGATTGTTTCCTTCCTTTCCTGTTCTTGGCTCCCAGCTGGTATCTGAAGTGCCCAGGCATTACCCTCTGATTCTTACCCCCAGGCTGGACCAGGATGTTTGGGATCTTCCTGAGCCAGAGGCAGCCTAGGTGGTCTCACCATCCTATCTTCCTGCTCAGACAGTCTGGGTGGTAGATTTTGACCTACACCCATTCTTACTGCAGAGTTTTCACTGTAGTGGCAGATTCTAACCTGTGTAATAGTCCACGCCAGGAAGACAGAAGTACACATTCCTCATTAAGTTGGAACTATACATTAGAGACCTGAGCATCATATTTCTCCTAAATTCTCTTTCATAGATTTATAAATGGAGGTTCAAAGAAGTATGGGCTTCTCACAGCACTGGGTCAGTAACAGTATTTAAAAAAGAAGTGTGTCTTTTGATTTCTAGATCTTTCCAACTGGACTTCATCTGTAAACTCTTTTAGCTTGCAAGTTCTGTCTTTTGATTCCCTGTCTGCTGTGTTTTCCACTATAGAGCAGCAGGAAGCTTCTGTGACTGTAATAAACACTGCCTTGGAATGTGGTTATACAGAATGGGTTTAAGTTTCTACCCATGGCAAAAATCTATAAGCAGGCAGCTCGTTCTGTCTTTACTGTGTTAGTCTCTTCACCTGAGAAGTGGAATGATGATGATGATGATGATGATGATGATGATGATGATGATGATAACAATTGCTCAAGGAATGTTTGTTTTAATTGAAACTGTGCCCACAAATTATAACATACTATATCTGGCAAGTAAAAAACAAATAGAAACTATAGTTATGGTTGTTTTTCTAAAAGGAAGAGTTTTAAAGAAAATATATTCAGCTTGAAAATAGAGATCTTGAGACACTATTGAGGCACGAATGCTATTATATGATAACAATTGGATATTGATGAAGAACGATCAAGGGCTTTGGAAGTTTCCTGAAAGAAACAAAGTAGGGTGTTATTATACAGTAAATTGGGTCTCCCTTTGATTCCTCCTCCAGTACTGACAGACCCGACACCAATGTCCTGCTTTTAGACCAGCTGAGGAGCAGATTCTAACTTCCACCAAACCAGCAAAGTCCTCAGCACTCATCAGTTTGTCTCAAAATGAAAACAATCTAAGTTTGCAAGAACAACCTTTGTTTGGCACTAATTTTGGCTACCTTAAAGGGAAAAAATGTAGCTTTAACACGGGAGATTCATAATTGTTTTAGTAACAATTATAACTAGCAATTTTCAACTCCTTCACCTTTACATTGAAGGGATGATTAGAGTTTCTTGTGTTCCTGTTTAGGAACTTAGGATATTGGCCCCTGACTCTGAAAACTGTTATTAGGCTTCAACGGGTGATCCAGGAGCCACACACAGACAGTTGAGAAAAGAGCTCTGGACTTCTCTTTCATAAGTACTATGCATGTTGATCCTAGGTGGGTCACTGGATAGATGTTATTAGAAGACAATTTTTACCTCAGGACAGAAGAACTTGATTTGTAAGATTCTCAGAAGCTGTGGTGAGTTGCCTTGAAATAAACTGAGGTGTGTGGCACTGAGATCTTTCCACTACCTAAATGATGCTGGCCAAGGAAGGCAGAATGTGTAAGGTGCTCCCATACCAAAGGTAGATGGGATATTTATAAATTCACCTCACCAGGGTTATATATATTATCTGACTCTTCATCTCCCCCATGAAAGAGTCTATAGCACAACTCCAGTGACTGAAACTGTTGCTAGTTAACCATTGATTAATGAGTAGCATTTTCTAGGTATTCGTTATGAGCTAAGGGTACTGTCTATGTTCTCCCATTTAAGCTGTAGGAAAATGCTGTCAGTATGGCTTTAGAGTTAATTTGAAATGGGCTCAGAGTAATCGTAAAGAATGCCATGTGGCTTCATGGATAAAAGTGGTAAAGGCAGAACCCAAAAACATGTTTACTTACCTGCTGGTTGGTGATTGCCAAGACATAGGAGGAACATGGCAAATAGAAACTATAAGTAAAGCCAAGGTAGCGCTTAGAAAGAAAACATCCACAACAGATTAGCCCATCACATTAAATATTTCAGCTACAAATCATTTGTCATGTCGCACCCAACAACTTGAGAAGCACTGTTCATTTTGGCAAGCCTTTTTACAGAAGAGCCCCATCTGTTCAGACAATGAATATAAATCCTCTGGGGCCCACGATGTCACCTGAAGCCAATTTCTTATTTTATTCCAAAACATTGCCTTACTTGCAGTGTATATCCATATCTTAGAAAGGATTGAAAGAGCTGAAGGGGCTGGCAACCTCATAAGAACAACAGGCACTCCCAGGGACTAAACCACTAACCAAAGACTATACATGGACTGACCCATGGCTCCAACTGCATATGTAGCAAAGGATGGCATTGTTGGGTACCAATGGGAGGAGGAGTCCTTGGTCCTGCCAAGGTTGGACCCCCAGTGTAGGGGATTGTCGGGAAGATGGGACAGGAAGGGGAAAGTGGATGGGGAGGGGAACACCCTTACAGAAGAAGTGGAGGGTGATGGGATAGGGGTCTTATGTCTGGGAAACCAAGAAAGGAAATAACATTTGAAATGTAAATTAAAAAATCCAAAGAAGAAAGAAAGGAAGGGAGAAAGAGAGAAAAAGAAAGAAAGAAAGAAAGAAAGAAAGAAAGAAAGAAAGAAAGAAAGAAAGGAAGGAAGGAAGGAAGGAGGAAAGAAAGAAAGAAAGAAAGAAAGAGAGAGAAAGAAAGAAAGAAAGAAAGAAAGAAAGAAAGAAAGAAAGAAAGAAAGAACTGACTTTATAGTAGAATTCATGTATATTCGTAGACTTTCACTCACTGTCTCCCTTCTCTTCCTGTACTTGTGGGAGAGTCACTCATTAGTCAAGGCATAGATAAAGAGTCAACAAAATGAGTATTCTGATAATGTCATTCTGGAAGTCTTCAACACATCCATCATTTATCTATTCAATATCCCAAAATATCTTTGCATTATCTCCCAGGATGTGCATCACCAGATCTGCAAAGAAGTTTGGTTTGTCCTCAACATCAGTAACTGCTTCACTGCTACTCAAACAAACTCCCTTTGGAGATGATGAGTCTACTATTTTCATCAAGGGATTTTTTTTTCTTCATAAGAACGGTTCATTGCTCATAAAGTCTATCATTACATTGAGTGTCAGGAAATCTTCCCTGTTCATTGTTCATGCACCTGTTGTCTTATTGGCCTTGTCCAAACATCTCTGCCTTTCACAGCAGCTGAAATAACAGATGGGCAAGAAATCTTGAAATTTCTTGACATCTTTTTTCTGTTTATGAAACTTTCCTCCTTTCACCCTGGGATGTCCTCATTAACCTTTTGTGTCCCTACCCCCATGGTACAATTTTTTATGATAAAATAATTAACATATAAGTCAATGCATATGAAGACTCACATGTTCTTTTTAAAACAGTCTATCATGAAAGATGAGTGGAAATTTGGTCATGTAGAATTGACACAAACATGCTTTTGTATTAGAGGATAATTGGCAGTAGCCATGTTCCTAGGTGAGGAAGTCTGGACAGGCCCTGGAAGTCTTCAGCCAGAGTGGAGATGCAGTTTTGGCATGTTGCAAATCTGGCAGTTACCAGCATCCAGAATTGTTATTCCAGAACAGGACCCCTCTCTCCAAGAGATGTGGTTATTGGGCAGGCCTATGGAGATAAAGGAAGAAGAATATAATGTACTACTTGATAGCATACAATTGAAAACAATTGGCTTAACATCTCTATGCTTCAGATTCATCATCTATAAAAACAACATAAAAATATGAGTACCCATGTAAGGTTGTTTTGATTCTCAAATAAGAAAATTTATAGCAAGTGCATAGCCCAGGGTCAAGATTTAATTAATGAATGCTACTGTTATTTAAATAAAGAGTAATAATCATAGACAAGAATGAGTGGAGAGTAGGAGAGTCTCAATAATGCAGTGTAAAGGAAAAGGCTTTCTCATGTGCAGTGGTGTTCCTGCACAGGTCTTTAATGTGAGGAAATGGTCAGATAATACTCAGAGGATCAGATATGCTACTTCCACCTCCTTTTGCTTATCCAATCTTGTACCAGGATTTCTGCTTCCCATAAGCTCTCATTGTATAGATTTCATACTCTCTGGTATTCTTCCCTCCCAAACCACAATTCTGGATTCCTGTGAGGTTCAAAATCAAAAGCATTTGAACTGAGAACAGGACCCCGGTGAAGGAATCAGAGAAAGAACTGGAAGAGCTTGAAGGGGCTCGAGACCCCTTATGAACAACAATGCCAAGCAACCAGAGCTTCCAGGGACTAAGCCACTACCTAAAGACTATACATGGACTGACCCTGGACTCTGACCTCATAGGTAGCAATGAATATCCTAGTAAGAGCACCAGTGGAAGGGGAAGCCCTGGGTCCTGCTAAGACTGAACCCCCAGTGAACTAGTCTATGGGGGGAGGGCGGCAATGGGGGGAGGATGGGGAGGGGAACACCCATAAAGAAGGGGAGGGGGAGGGGTTAGGGGGATGTTGGCCTGTAAACCGGGAAAGGGAATAACACTCGAAATGTAAATAAGAAATACTCAAGTTAAAAAAAAAACAAAATAAAAAAATAAAAAATAAAAAATAAAAAGAAGATACCAACTCAAAAAAAAAAAATCAAAAGCATTTAGTACTATGCACAGTTATACTTCTGGTAAAGGTTTTTTTTTTATTTTTGTACATTATAATATAGTCCACTGTGCTTAGCAAAGTAGCTTAACCTACTGTATAATATAGATTGTCAGATAACCAAATGTACCAATGGTTTAAAAAATAAAAATAAGCAAGGCTTAAAGAGCATACTCAAAGGAATCCGAACTCCATCTCTGCTGATCAGCCCCTAGCACTGTATTTGTTTTAACTAACAGATTTCTCTGCACTTTCCAGGGATCTGAAACTTGGCAATGTGTACCAGTACCGGATTATCACCATATCAGGAAACGAAGAGAGTGAGCCCTCACCTGCTGCCATATACACCCATGGAAGTGGGTACTGTGGTGATGGCGTTATTCAAAAGTAAGTAGACCCATCTAACTTAAGAGGAAATGTTAATTAGGTCAAGATGCTTGAATAGGAGATCTTAGGAGATGTCCCACAATTCATAAGCCCCGAGGCACCAGTAATCTCTAATAACCCATCAGTTGGTCGGTACTCCATTTGCTGACCTTGGAAGACAAACCAATGACTGTGTTTTGGGGTCACACACATTTCTCAAGTATATATGATTTAACCAGAGGCACTATTATGCAATTGCTACCACCTACTCTCAATCTTGGTCATTCGCTTTGAGGCACTAGAGGATTACACTACTCTTTTCTGTGACTATTCAGTCAATCGGTTACCTGCACACAGTTCATCTAGGTTAAAACACTTTTCAGCGCACTGGTGAGTTGGTTTAGTGGTTAAGAATGTCTGCTTTTGGGCTGGAGAGATGGCTCAGCGGTTAAGAGCACTGACTGCTCTTCCTGAGGTCCTGAGTTCAACTCCAGGCAACCACATGGTGACCTACAACCATCTATAATGAGATCTTACTCCCTCTTCTGCTGTGTCTGAAGACAGCTACAGTGTACTACTCATACACATAAAATAAATAATTCTTAAAAAATAATGTATGTGTGCTTTTCTTGTAGAGGACCAGAGTATCACAACTGTCTGTACTTCCTGCTTCAGGGAACCAGACACCTCTGACTTCTGCAGGTATCTGCACTCATAGTTTCATATCCACACAGAGACACATATACACATAAATTTTAAAGTCTGAGGACTAGAGAGCAGTGTCTCCAGAGTTAAGAGTCCTGCCTGCACTTGCAGAAAACCCAAGTTCAATTTCCAGCACCTACATAGTGGTTCACGATCATCAATAACTCCAGTTCTAGGGGATCTGGCACCCACTGCTGAACTCTGTGAGCACTATGCATGCACATGGTGTATATCCATACACGCGGGCAAAACATGCATACATACAAATAAACAACTCTAGAAACCATAAATCTTAAAAATATTTCTTTAAGCCAGGCATGGCGGCACACAGCTTTAATCCCAGCCCTCGAGAGGCAGAGGCAGGTGAATCCGAGTCACCAATTCAGGATTGTCAATTCAGCAACAAGCCAAAGGCTCACAAATATTATGAAGTATTGTAACATACAATATTGAAACCATCAGCACTAAACAGTATTCTAGAATGAGTAGTGTCTGGAGATGAATACACTGAAAATGAGTGAATCAAGACGTGTAAAGTTTTCAGCACAACTCAGATTTATGGTTGCAAAATATCAAGCTGTATGCAAAAAGGAAACAGATCTTATAGGATGTTCAGTCCATTCATTGCTGGTCCTTGAGGGCAGGATATACACATGTGAAAACAAGAGCAAGAAGTCATCAAGCTTCACCCTCAACTTCTGATTTGTTTTTCTTCTAAGATATGCACGAAACAATTAGATGCTGGCAGAAAAGTGTAGGTTTTCTTTTTCCTATAGAAATGAAGATCAGACTAATCATCGTTCCAAATTAAGTTTCTTATTGCTCCCATTGCCAGTGTGCTTGTTTGCAAGTGACACTATCACTAAGACCTCAACAATTGACAGGTTTAGTCTCATGCCTTATGTGTGTGATGGCAAAACATGCTATTGGCAAATTCCTTCATTAAATGGCACTGTTGGGTGTCATATAATATGTTTGCAACGTGGGACTGCAATTGCAATTCCTGTTGGGGGATGGGTGGTGTGAAGACAGCATTTGCTTCAGGGCTGGAGGAAAGCACTGATGTGCAGCCTGTGAATTAGTGTGTGGCACATATACAAAAAAGAAGTGCCCGATGTCTATGCCTTGTGTTTGTCACTCACAATAATGCTCTAGGGAAGAGCAGTTCGATTTGTTACTGGTGATTGTGTGGGAGGTGATGGAAACCTCTGAATTTGAAAGAAAGGAGGATCTAGACTACATTTATTTCTTTTATTTGCTAGGTTTGCAAGGTAAAAGCAGCTTATAGTCAAAAGTCTACTCACAAAGCCATAGGTATTTGGTGGCAATATGCTGTCCTTTGTAAGGTTTATTTCTGTTGTATGCATATGTGTGTGTTCGTGAGTGTGTATGTCTGTGTATCTGTGTCTGTGGGTCTGTGTGTCTGTATGTCTGTGTATTTGTGTCTGTGTCTGTGTCTGTGTGTACCACATGCTTGTGTGGTACCTGCAGAGAGTCCCTAATAAAGTGGCAGACAACTTAGAGCTAGAGACACTTGTAAGCTGCCTGATATGGATGCTGAGAAATGAACCTGAGTCCTGGGTCAGAGGAGCAAGTGCTGTTAGCTATTGAGCCATCCCTCCAACTACAGCAGTACGCTTTCCGACTGTGATTAGCACTAAGAGAAATACAGGTTGTAATACGATCAGATGGAACCCAGACAATTCTGTCTTTTCGGTTGACTAGGTAAAAGGGTTGTAATATGCACAAGAGTCTCCTGACCAACACTGAAATATATCAGCAATTCTCGGAAAGGTGATAATTCACAATTTCAAAATCAAAAGTAACGTATTTAGGACTGTCAGTCTGGCTCGGTTAGAATAGTTCTTACCTAGCATGCTTGAAGCCTTATGTTAGATAGATAAGTCCAGCATGGTGGCACATAGCTGACCTGCCCTGGAGTGGTAGAAGAAGGAAGATCAGAAATTCAAATTCATCTTCAGATACATGGTCCCATATTATGCTCATTGGGCAAAATAGAGTTTTTACCTTTTTTTGTTTGTTTGTTTGTTTGTTTTACATTAGGAAGCAGTTTCGCTTCTGAATTAAAAGCTGAGCTAAGATTTGTGTCTTTAGGGTTAACAATGTGGTCCAGCAGATAAAGGTAGTCACCAGATAAAACTAGTAATCCTAACTTTGATCCTCAGAACCTACATAAAAAGAGGACAGAATCAACTCCAGTAAAACACATAAATAACAACAACAGTAACAAAAATTTCAGACCTGTGCTTTCTCCATGTTTTTATTATTAAAGTTAATTATTTGATAGAAAAGAATTTGCAATCAATTTATATTATTTCAGAGAGGAAGAGATATTCAAATTTTTCCTTAATACTCTTAAAGTATTATTCTTGCCATTTTAAAATAAAAATAAGTGATATTTACATAAAAACAGATTTAGGGCAATAATTGCTTGTATAATTTCCTCTTACTTACTGGAAACGCACATATCAAGGATATATATTTGTGCCCTGAGACATCTGTACTGCGTGCCATTTCCAAATAGACTTATCATACTAATATCGAAGATACAAGAATTTTTAAGTCTTGAATTGTGGTACAAATAAGCTGGTAACTAAGATTTGAGATTGCTGAAAAATGAACCTGAGTCCTCTGTCAGAGTAGCAAGTGCATCAAGCCATCCCTCCATCAACAGCAGTACACTTTCTGATTGTGATTTAGCACTGTGAGAAATATATGGACATGGGTTATAAAGGCCCATCCTCTGAAGGTGAAATCCATGATATATTGCGTGAATTAATATCAGTATTTTAAAAATCCAGTAACAGAACATGAAGACATTCCAAGTGCAACAAAGTAGAGAAAGAAGGGCCAGTCATGAGTCTCTCCTCCTCCAAGGCATTAGCTCCAAAGCTCTGAAAAGTCTATGTATGATGAAACGTTGGACTGAGCCTAAAGCTTAGGAAGTAAGTGTCCCATTGTCGACTAGTCTCCAGATTGTATAGTATATCTAGGGTTCCCACAAAACACTGCGGTCATTCCTAAGAACCTATAATTGTAACTTTGAATTTTCTAATTTGTAACTGTTATAGTTAGTGTTTGTATTATTATGAACAGCCACCATGACCTTGGCAACTGTTATAAAGGAATACATTTCATTAGAGCTGGCTTATAATATGGAGATTTAGTTACTTGCCATGGTAGGAAACATGGTGGCCAGCCAATAGCCATGGGGCTAGAGAGGTAGCTGAGAATTCTACATCTGCACCAGCAGGCAGCAAGAAGAGAGAAAATGAGTCTGACTTGAACAACTGAAACCCAAATCCTATCCCACAGTGACATACTTCCTTCAACATGGCCTAATCTCTCTCAGATATCACTATTTCCTAATGGCCACACGTTCAAATATGTTAGCTTATGGGGGCCACAATCACAAGGTGTTTATTCATATTTGGAGCCTTAATTTATAGCTTGGTCTAACTGTCTTATAGTTATATACAGCTGCGAACAATGTAAGACTTTTTAGTGATCAAAAAGGAGCAGCAGCAGCAGCACTAACCTAATTGTATACACAATTTAGTTCTTATTTTTAAAATATGTTTACTTAGACACAGAACCCTGCATAGATATTTGGCTTACCTTTTGTAAAATGGAGAAGCTACTCATACATGTCTTATTGAAAATTGAATCTACCTAACGAGTGTTCTAGCAAAAAAGGTGGAAGGAGAAAATACGTTTGCCCAAGTTGTTTTATGATCCCCACAACAGCACCTCAGCACATATGCACTCACACACTAAATAAATGAATGAGTTCTTTTAAGACAGAGAGAATAGATACAGCACTCACAGAAACCCTTAATGGGTCAGCACTCTGGTGTGAATGGTCAATAGTAATAGATAGTTTTTTCCCATTTTTTACACTGTTGGGATAGAAAGTCTGGTTAGATATGATAGTAACACTGTATGTGAACATTTACCAAGCTTCTACCACACATGAGTCCCTACAATATATTATGATATCCTTGTGTCCTCTCCACAATATTCTGTGATTGGGGCTATTATGATAATTTATAGTAACATAATTTGCAAAACAAAATCTAAAGTTCTTTTCTTAAGCATTCACACCTATTAAGAATTAGAACCAATATTTATACTAAGGACTTTATTCTCATCTGGATTCGTCTCTTCATTTTAGTATGAGAAGAGAAGGCTACAAAATTAGTCAGTAGAGAGGTGGCTACATGCCATGTCCCTCATCCCAGGAACTGGACACTGGGCTGCTAAGATAACGGAGAATCTATCTCCTCCTTTGGTATCTCACAGCCTGCTTGCTACAAGCACTCCAGTATTAGGGGAAAGCAGTCAGTTTGACAAGTTCTGTGATAGATGAAGCAAGATGTCTGCGAACGCAGAGAAGGACGCCTACATACTTCAGTCTGAAAGGTCAAAGGAGGTTTCTCAGAACCCAGAACCACTCTAATGATAGCCCCACCATGACTCAAGATATTTGTGGTGACCCTAACATTTTGCTTAAACCAATACAATGCACTGTTTGGGTGGTGATGGAAGGTAATTGGAAATACTCTTCATGGCTTAGGGAACCAGTCCAGACTGGGGGTGGAGTGCGGCAGGGGAGGGGATGTCTCTGGAGGTTCAGGGGATGTCTCCATACACAACCCATGGAAAATCTAAGAAGCTGAAGGTCATTGTTGATTTCAAGCCTGTGAGATTCTCTGGCAGAGAATGCTGAGGACAGCTAAGAGTACAAACCTCTTAGCTCATGGTTGTGCTGACAGGAGAGAACTTGGGTGGCTCCTTGGAGGTTGATGCAACAGCCTAGGGCATCTGAAGAATTGATTGCTGGGTCCTATCCTGCTATTCTGACACCTCCTAAAGACAACAAACATTGCCTGGTGTTAATTGCCCCTGGTAAAAGGAAAAGTCTGAGACCTGTTCCATGGCCAGTTTTGAAAGAGAACTGTCCTTTTCTCATGAAAACACCACAAAAGCTACTGCAATCTGATTTCATAAACCTATACCTTTTGCTCGTTTCATTTTGCTGAGACACTAGACTGAAGTCAGGGAAACTGGAACAAGATCTCACAAAGCTCCATGATCCCTGTGAGTGTTTTCACTTGTCTAGCCTCTGTTCTGAAACTGACCTGGGCTTTCCCCCTGTTGTATCTGTTGTGCAGAGACCAAGGGGAAGAATGTGATGATATGAATAAGGTCAACGGGGATGGCTGCTCCCTTTTCTGCAAGCAAGAAGTTTCCTTCAACTGCATTGGTGAGTCTTTGCTATGTCTTTGGCTGATGGGCCCATTATAATAATAACAAGTATGACCAAATGAAATTCACTCATTTTGATTGCACATCTATTGAGCATCTCCTATGGGCCACACACTGTCATAAGCATTAAGAAATACAGAAGTGAAAAACAAAGTAAGTCAAAGGCAAACATTACTGTCCTCAAAAACTCATGCCCTCGTTGATGATGGCAGTGACAGGTGACATGTTTTATCATTCTTTACCTTACACTCATTATTGGTTTTCTTCACACCGACTGCCCAGAATGGCTAGTGCCATGGTAGTTCATGTTTAAGCCTTGACTTCTTTAGAGGAGAGAAATATCAAGAGTTGAGGCAATTACAAAGTATTTCCAGAGTCAGACTGATCAGAAGAGGCTCATTCTTAAAGAATGACTTAACCTTGATTTTGAGTGATTCTCAAGTCGATGCTCATCATCCTATACTACACAAACAAGCTCTGCCTGGGGATCTACCTGCTGCGTTGGTCCTTGTTTCAGACCCAAACTGCACAGTCTCTGGGATTTACAACACAGGACAAATAACAGGCCAGTCGTGCTTAGAAAGCAAACCTCCTTTTCCCACCTTTACCAAACCCTGTGGGAAATGCGTTTTTCTCTGCCTTCTCAAGGAGTCTGGCCTATCTTGTTGTTTCAGCCCCACTTGGGAGGCCCTGTCCAGCCTCAGGGCTGGTAAACAGACAGGGTGTGGGGGCAGGGATGGAATTTTGAGCTGGCCCAGATGAGATCATGCTTCCTTTAAGATGCAAATCGATACCTGAAGATCAAAGGTCTTCTGGCTAATCCCTTGGGCTGGAGGTGAAAACTAATCACAATTCATTTGCAAGTACAAAGGACAGAGGTGCTCTATCTGAAAGGGGAATGGGCAGCGACAGAGGGGATGAAAACCGTGGTGGGAGGATTTCTCCCTGAAAGTCGGTTTTCCAGGAGGACTACAGGGAAAGAGATGTCATCGCATCTTTGCATCTGTAATACATTAAAGCGCTGGGCTTAGACAGTGTTCCTCCTGGTAGCCTGAGCTGCAGGAGGGTAAAAGTATGCTTCACTTACTGTTTATTCCATTCTGAACACATTTATGGGGCACCTACTATTTATCTTCTGCACCAAATAGGATCGGAGCAACAAAACAGAGATGCTATGCAATTGCATGTGCTAAAAAAAAAAAAAAAAAAAAGGAAGAACGTGGAAGTGGCAGTTTCTAGGTAAAATTCTGCCATTGTTGTTGTTGTTGTTGTTGTTGTTATTGTTATTGTTATTGCAGAAGATTTTGCCCCAAGCTGAGAGTTGAGTGTTAAACATCATAAAAGTCTGATTACTAACTAGCTGAGTGGTATGGCAGCAGGAAACATTAATTAAAATTAAAAAAAATAAAGCTCTAGATGCAGTGCTGAGCACCTGTGTAAAGTTGGCCAGGTTTGGATTTAAGTTCAACTCCTTTAAATGGAAATGAGTAGATGATCTGAGACCTTGCCCGTCTGCTGTGTGATTTCCCCTGTGTGCAGATGAATTCTTCATTACTGGAAACACTGCTTGAACTCATCGCCTTCGCCAGCCGTTCACCTAAGTAAAATAGGTTAAGTATTCTTTTGTATAGTGATCCCAAGCTACACAAAAGAATACTTACCTATTTTACTTAGGTGAATGAGGCATGCCACTTTAGACCTTCTTGGATGTAGGTTCTGGTGAAGGTGGAATGTGGGGGACATGGACCTTCTAAAATGGATGCTTTGGGTCTGTCAGTCCTGTACTGTATTGTTTTAAGATTATTCAGCCATACACAATAACAAAAAAAAAGATATTTTCAGGAAAGCATCAGCAAGCTGCAGTCCACGGACTGTATTATATTTGTATGTTTGAGGTACCACAGCCACATGTGCTCCTATGTCTGACAGCTTTCTTAACACATTGGAGTCTACTGGGTGAAGCAAAGGTTCTATGTCTCAGAGAAACCAAAATGCTATCTGTCCCTTAACTATAAAAATTTTCACTTGCTAATCTGTGCATCAGAGGTATTTGACTCTTTGGAAGGTTTTTTTGTTTTTTGTTTGTTTTTATGTCTGGTGCAGAGACAAATGGAAATTGGGATGTTATTCTCCACTTATTACAAAATGAACTGAATTTTAAATATACAGTGATAAAACTGAAAGACTTTTCTAAAATAGCACTGAGTGGTAGTTCTAGAATCAACTTCCCTTGCTTGTTTGGCCTCATTTTTCTCTCTACTCAGATTAAAACAAATGCTCAGGATTATATGTTTTCAAAATGTTCTCTGTAATGTTTGTGAAGAAAAGGGTGTTGTTGAGGAGTTAAGACTTGGTGCTTCCTAACTCCATTGTACAAATATTCTTTACTAGGTTCAAAGTGATCCATTGGTGGCAGAATTTGATGATCATCTTTTGTATGTCAGTCATATTTCTAAACTATTATTCCCCAGACACCTTTCTTATGGATAACTATTTTACCAAAAATAGAAAGGAATGTTTGTAGTAGACGATAAACAAAGTTAAGCTGTATTTAAACCAAGAGCCTGGCTGAGTGTGATGGCACACACCTTTAATCCTAGCCCTTGAGAGGCAGAGACAGATGATCTTCATGAGTTCAAAGACAGCCTGCTCTACAAAGCAAGTTCCAGGACAGCCAGGGTTGTTACACAGAGAAACCTTGTCTGAAACAAAGACACAAACAAGCAAACAAACAAACAAGCAAAGCAGCCAGAGTCTGACTGTGTAATTACTGTGGAAAGTCGCTTGCTGAAACGTCACTTAATCTTTCATGTTCTAAAGAGCTTTGATGGTGAATAGAGACTTTACTATTAGGAAGCAATTCTTGTTCTAATTGAATGGAAATGGAATACATCGATTGAAGTAAAGGAAGGCTTTCTCTTTCCTTCATGCATTGAGTTTTATCTGTGCTAGAGAAAAGACATCAACTGTACCCTTGATTGGTCAATTGGAATTTCATGAGACTTACAGAGATACAGGCATTCCGGGAGGACTGGAACTCATTCTAAGATACCAGAGACTGCATTCCAACACAAACTCCAAAGCTTGATTCTGAAAAATATTCTAAGAAAAACAGCTCAAGTACAGACAGAAAAAAATTTCACACCCTGTCCCCCAATAGCTTCAATGACTCAGAGAAGGTGGACTGGAGCAAGGTGAGGGGCTGAGGGGTGAGGGCAGGTGTTTGTCGAAGTGGGCATTCTTATCATTATATGTGTCCAGAATGGTGGCCAAGAAAACGGTCCTCAGTGAAACTAACTTTCGTTCACACCACAGCTTAGACATGTGATATTGACCACGATTTGGTACTCTTATCCAGAAAATGTAAAAGATCTATAATCTTTTGTAATGTAAAAGGCAGATATCTATCAATATTTTGAAATGTTATTTCTGAATCCTAGATTTGCGGAGTCAAGATAATTGTTCCAGTAAAGTGGAGCCCAATCCTCATTAGAGCTTTAGAGCATATCCAATCATCTTCCCCAAGTTACTCTGCAGTTAGTGCTCCTTCTAGGCTTACCTTCTACCCCAGAAGACAACCAACACACAAATTGGATTCTCAAGCTATATTGAACCTATTTTGATGACCATTCATGAAATGACAGTATCCAAAGTACTAGAGTCAGCATCACAGCTGAGGAAAATAGAACAGTGTGTTATTTCTTACTGAGTTTAGTACCTGGGCCAGAGCTTCTGCCTGAAATTCCCCTTGAGGGAGTGCAGTTTCTCTTCTCCAGCCCTGCGAGAGAACCTTTTATCACTGAGTGTTTCAGATAGATGGTTTATTTTGTTGAAGCTAACCAAAACTGGTTTCTACTGATTATACATTAAATTCCTAACTGAGAACTATCCTCATAAGATAGAAGGAAGTTTAGTAGCATTTCCTGAAGCTCCACTTACCTCTCTCATATAAATGTGGGGAGTTGGGACACTGTGGAAAATGAAGTATCGAGCACAGCAGTCCTTTATGGAGCAGCACAATACTAAATGGGGAGACCCAAATTGTGCAGTTTTATTTAATATGAGTCTATATGTGATTCTTAGCCCAGATATGAGATCTGAGATTAATTGTAATATCTCAACTGGCCCAAGGTTCCAAAAGTATGGTGTTCCCTCCAAAATGAATACAGGACCCTGCTTTTTCTACTCCAGAACTTTTGCCACTAGAAACGTTTTTCTTATTTCCTTCCTTCCTTCCTTCCTTCCTTCCTAACTTCCTTCCTCCCTTCCTTCCTTCCTTCCTTCCTTCCTTCCTTCCTTCCTTCCTTCCTTCCTTCTGCTTTTCTGATCCTACCTCTTCCCTAATCTATGTCTTGCTCTTAGTTCTTGTCATTGTCGTCCCCCCCGCCCCCGCCCCGCTCCTCCTCCTCTTCCTTTGCTTTCTTTGCCACCCTTGTCATCACAGAGCATTTAGAAGGCTGTTTTCTCTGGGCCAATAACAGCAGTGTGAGGGTGGGTGACAGATTTATGGGGGCATTCCCCTTCACTTTTCAGAAGCCCACACATCCGGAAGTATTCCCAAGGTGCCAATGTGTTATTGTGCAACACTCTGGTGACTTCCCTTCCCCACTTTCCCACCCCCAGAGCCTTAGTCTCCCAGCACATAATAAGTTTCTTATTAAAATAAACACCGCCCACAAGACCTCTTGAGTAATGGCGACTGCATTCCCCTTTGCAATGTGGAAATTATCTTGTCCTATAACACACACCAGGCCTGGGGTTTCCTTTAGAAACCACGGTATCAGTGAAGTGATAACTCCCCCAGCAGGCGCTGGCTGGAGGCATTGTTCAGAAGCTATGGGGATTCCTCTCTAAGGCACTGAGTCAGAAATGGCAGACAGGCTGCTGATAAAAGCTGAAGGAGGGAAGGTAATGGCCAAATTAGTCAGACAGAATGTGCAGGATCCCCCAAAGGGCTTGTAGTTAATCATATATCTTGAGCCAAAGCTGGAAACATGCTAATTTCAGAGAAGACATTTAAACCCTTGCAGAAGATGCAATTCTGGGTGTCTTTATGTCCCACACTGTGCTTCACAGTAGTCCTGGATAGTTCAGTTTTTGTCCAGGTTTAGTGGTAGACCTTTTTACAGTTTAGCATCTTGGGTCTTGGTTTCTCCCTTTGTGAAAGACTCTTTTGGTTTTTAATACTGAGCATCTTTCATGGCTGGCTTGAGGTGATTCATACTTTACTTGATGCTGATATATGGTCAAGAAACAAATTACTAGAGGTTTCCTCATCATATCTCCCAGGACTACAGCCACCCCCCACTGTGTATCTCTCTTTTTCTCCCAGCTCCTCTCCCCCAGCAACTTTCAACATCACTTTGTCTCCTATCCCTGACAGAGCATCTCCACCCCTGTGTTCCAGCCAGGGCCAATAACTCAATTAGCACTCCCTAAAGCCCAGCACCCTCCCTCTCTCTGAGGTAGATATGCAGTAAGGGGCAGAAGATCAATCTGCCTTGCCACCAGTTGTTGGGAGGGCAGGGGGTCACCTAGCCTATGGCCCCTCTGTCAGACTGTCCTGGCCTGACTGAACCAAGGCGAGAAAGGAAAACAAGAAGAAGAATCGTTGTGTCTTCTCAGTGGATATGCCTAAGAGAGTTTAGAACAACAATGACTAAAAAACAAAACAGTATTTTAGGCTAGAGAAGAGGGAGGCAGGGCCTCTGCTGGGAGTTGCATTCACTATTATTTTTCTTCTTAACAGTACTTTCTGTGTAACCGTAATGGAAAACGCACCTCTCACCTTAGGAAAAAAATAATTTAAGGAAAAAAAAATCAAACATTCCTGATTGCCCAAATTCACTTAGAGTTCCCTCTGAGATATATATATATATATATATATATATATATATATATATATTCCATTACAGGACTTTCTGGAAAACAATGCTTTCTTTGGCTTAAAGATGGGCCTTTATAACAGAAAGTAAAAATAAAGTTAAAAAGAGGAAGAGATGGGGATGGCAATAATGGTGATAGAGCCAGGATAGGCACAGCAGAAGCTGAGCACCCGATGACGTCTTAGGTACCAACATAGCATCTGGCTGAAAATGCTGATGCACAGGCTTTAAACCTGTGCCTCAGTTTTCGTCAGCAAAGTATTTCAGTTACCATTGTTACCACTTACAGTTATAAAAAGCAAATGCACTAAGTGATCTGTAGCAGGTAGTTCACCATGAGTTTCATCCCCAAAGCACTACAAATGGAGAAGGGTTCATTTATGATCTGCATTAAAATAGTGACACTTGGTAATTTTAAATGAGTATACATTATTTTCTTTCATTTCTACTGGCAAGATTCATTAAAAAGTTTTACCAATACTCCCAGCAACTCTCAAACATTAGTAAAGTCATCACCCAGTTTGGTAGAGGATAAAACTGTGACTCTGAGATGTTATGTATACTTCCCAAGGTTGTACTAGATTAGGAGAAGTGGAATTCGCAGCAGGAAGCCTCATTAGGCAAGGATCCATTTGTTAGATGCCCAATTCCACCAGTATTAGGCTAAGAAATGTTCTGAAAAGTAGGATATCATTCAACCTTCCAGAGTAGTCATACAGATCTTGCTGACCAGAAAATAGAGACACTGAGACGGGATTGAGCGAATTATAGAAAGTCATCTCACCAGGTAGGTCAGAGAAGAATTAAAATAACAAAGATTGTGTCCCATACCTGGATAAAGTCTTGAATGAGCAGGAGAGCATTGCCTGGTTTATTTCTGTTTGTGACCATTGAGTCCCAGGAAGAAGGGAAGTGAACATACATATCCAGCTTGTACCTTTGCCATGCCATGATTATGACTGCTAAGAAACACTATCAAAAGCAAACAAAGCAAAACTCAGCCATGGGACCCTCAGTTCTCAAGCCTTCTCTTTTCATAATTACATTAGCCAAATTGCTTTCTAACATTTAACATAGAGAGAAAATATGACTCAGTGGGATCCCATTGTCCTAGCTACATTGGGGATCTTGGAGCCTGAGGTTGCTATCTGGGTAGCCATGGGTACTTCTCTCCTGCCTCCCAGGATCAGTTTTCTCCTCTGGGAACTAGACACCATTTGCAAGTTCATAATACTGTTGAGTACCAAGGATAATTCAGTGCAGCTCTTAGGCTCCTTTTCTTCCTGCCCATGAATCTCAGAATTGACTAATGCAGAAGCAGATGGTGCATCTGTGGCAGGACTGGTTCTGATCCTGACTGTTGGACCATTGGATCCTAATACCAAGAGGCTGTGGTTGGTATCTTTTTTCCAAGTCACTAGGTCTTCCCACACACATTAGCATCAAGTGTCGAGGATGGGTTAGATGAACCCCAAGGGCCTTTGGAGTCTAACTTCTAGGATTAAAATCCTGGGTTGTTATTGTTTTAAAACTGTGCAGTTTTGAAAGAAGGACTCCAGGAGGAGAAAGGAATTCTTTTCACCCCAAAGGTCAAAAAGGGTCACAGAGGACACAAAAGAGCAGGAAAAGGAGGCAATGGGGCGGAAGGCTGACGTGTGGGCAGGACCAAAGATCTGAGTCTTCAACGGGGAGGTCTGAGGAATAAATTCAAATACTCCAGTCAGTATTCCTTAGGATCAAGCTTGCCTATCTGCCACAGACTAAGGCCCACTACCCTCTTTGCAAACCAGAGGGGGGGTTACCCCACAAAGAAGCAGAGCTGAAGTGAAAAGAAACAGGAGGCCTCTGACACCAGCAGGGAAGAACTCTAGCCCTTAGCCCTGGGTCAGCTTCCTGACTCTCAGGAAGGGGTCAGGATCAGGGAACCCACTTGCAGCTCTCTTAAAAGTAAGGAATAGAGACCATACTTTGATGTGTGCCTTTGAAGGGTGGCCAGAGTCCTGGTATGTGAATCAGGACCTTTAAGAGTTCTTTACAGAACTGAAAGTGACCAGAAATTCATCTGCCCTGAAGTGCATCTGTAAACTTACAGTTTAGTAATCTTGAAGAGGAAAGAAATCTCTAGAACTGGTATCAAGACCTTTATCTGGGTTGAGGCTCTCTTCTGTTGCTTTGAGTCCGTGTTGAGTTGGAATAGATACTTAATATTCATGACCTGTGATCTCCACTTGAAGGGACTGCCCTGGGGGAAATTGAAATCTTAAGCAAGTGAGGGAGATAGTTCTAATTGTGTCTTCCTTTTCTTTTTTTGGAGAAAAGGTAATGTGCTTAAAATAAAATGATGGATGGACAGTCACGGTGATACGCGAACTTCACTGTGTTAAAAAGAAAAAAATAAGAAAAGGGCAAATGCTTGCTTGCACTCAGACCCAGGCTGAAAGCAGTGCCAAGTGCTTTGTGCATCACCTTTCCTTGTGTCTCTTCCTACTGATTGTGTCTCCTGAGTGCCATGCTCCCTGCTTGTTTCAAGGAAGCAGCAGCATGCAAAGAAGGCTGTCGGTTGGAGTAGGGAAGCTGGAAAATGCCCCTAATATTTGATTACAGAGTCACTGGATGGTTGGAAAAAAAATAAAACCAACAAGTGTTTTACCTGGAGAGATCAAGAAGGACTTCTTAAAAACAAACTGATGAGACTTTAAGTTCTAAAGGAAGATAGACATGTTAGAAGCCATAAGGTAGGATGGCAGTCAAGACTGTGAGAAGCTCAGATGATATAATGATCAAGGCAGGGAAGAGCTTTTGCAGTGAAAGGAGGGGTTAGTATGGTGGATTACAAGGAAAGCTGAGGATGTAGCATTGAAGGCCGAGGTTCTTCAAGGCTTGTCAGTACTGTGGTCACACAGCCTGAAGGAAGAAGAAGGTGACTCATATGTGTCCTCCTTACAGTGAGCTTGTGCATTCTTTCACAGACTGAGATCAGCAAATTGCTGCCTATGGCCAAAGCCAACCGGCTGCCTGTTGTGGCAAATAAAGTCCTATTGAAATACATTGAAGCCCCTCTGCTAATATACTGTCGCTACAAAGGAGGAATGTAGTGATTCAATAGAAGCTCTGTATTGTTTGCAAAGTCATATAGTTACTTTCTATCACTGTGCTGAAGACATTCTTCATAGCTAACTGCTATATGGGAAGAAAAATAACAATAGGCTGGTACAGGAGGATAACGGAGAGGGGAAAGAGGAAGAGGAAGACAAAAAGAGAGACAACGGAAGAGGGACAGAGGGACAGAGAAAGGGATTCTTTCACCCACACCCTGTAACACTGGTGCCCCACATTTCTGTTTACACATTTGTTCCTTCTCCCTTGACAAAGAAACACTTCTGTGCTTCCATAGCCAGCTCTAGCCAGTCACTCTCTGATACAGTTAAGCATGTGTTATTTTGTGTCTGGAAGCAATGGCCACCAGAGCCCATATGGCTTCTCGTCTTAAAGGATCAGACAGCACCTGTCCCCGACCCCACCTGTGGACGGTCCAACACTTTTGGCCCAGTAAATCACATTGAGGTGTCTCTTTTCAGACCCACAGTGACCCTGGCAGCCAAGGTCACTTGCTGACCTCTTTCTAGATGACACAGAAAAGCTCCCAAATGTATGAACCATTCAGGGGAAAGTAACCCCTACTCAGTAAATATCTGTGGAGTTGAGAAATGACCACAAGGGGATCTGCTTCACTGAAAATTTAAGAGACTTCAGAAGCCTTCCATGAGAATGTCAGGCCTTCTAATTGGACCTGTCTTTCTCACCCTCCCTGATAATAGTTATAATAATACAAGCAATGGGTTCATGGAGCAGTTATATTAATTAATTCAATAATTAATGACACAGATCCTATAAGGTAGTATTGGCATTATAGAGGTTGCCTGTGTACAGAAATCAAGACACAGAGGTGTTCGATAATTTACTCAGGGTTTTCATTCTCCAGTTAGATATTTCTAGGCCTGAAAGAATGGCTCCTGAGCCCTGAGACTGGACAATTTAGTTTATGTTACATCTTTATCTTTAAGTTTATCTAATAAAATGTGTACTCTTGGGAACCGAAGGGCCTAACAGAAAGCAGATAATGAGAAGGGGAATAATTCAAGACACAGTGGAGACTTCAAGAAACAAAATGTCCCTGGGTCTCTTTATGAGAAACACTGTCTAAAGTGTTTATTTGCAGACCATTAAATACTTAACAAAGGGAGCAATGGAAAGTCCACTGTCTCTTGGCTGCCACTGGTTAAAGCCCTAAAAGAAATTAGCATAAAACAAATTTAAAATTATAATAGTCATTAAAAGGATGTTTTGTTTTGTTTTCTTAACACCCGGGACAGAAAGATGAAATGCCTTGTGCTAGCATTTGCAGTGGTGAGAGTAAGCTTCCAAGTTACCTTCTATGTCCTCCGGGCAGTGCCCACCCGCCGGAAATGAACGAGAAGCTCTCACAGAAGGGCTTTGTCTGTTTGAAGCCCCTGCTGCCTGTCACATTTGCTATGCTTCATATGCACCTCCAAAGTAGGGTCTCATCAGTGACAGTAAGGGTGGATGTGGAGGTTCCCAGGGTCCTGGAAGGCTCTCCTGATTGGAGTTAGTGAGTCTAGGAAATATTCCTGAACAATAGGACTCAATGGAAACAAAAGTTGTACTGTTGAAGGTCCAGTGGATACTAGTCCTAGAGGATCCAAAGGCAGGATGCCACAAGAGGCCCGGGGTGTCTGGTCCTGTAGTGATTATGGTTTCTGGGCAGAAGCAAAAGAGGCTAGAGCAATATTTTAAGACATCAACCTCCCTGAGAGGGGTGCTCTTCAAGGGCCAACAAAGTGCTTTTGGCAAGCTGACCTGATGAGAAATCAGAGTGATTTTAGCTTTCAACACCAGTCAGAAAGCCGACCCAAATTATCCATAAGTTTAAATTAAACCATCAGCTGCCATTGGCAGTAATGTGAACATTCTGGCAGGAGCCCTCCCTCCATTCAGCAGTCCAAAACCGCGCACATAACTTGGGTTTAGCCTCATTACTGTGGAAAACGTTGTGCGAACTACTTGAAACCCCAGCTTTGCTTCCTGTTTGCCTCTGTTCTCTTTTGCCAAGAGAATGCACCGACAGGGTAGCTGGATACCTGGCCCTGAAGCATGGGAGCCTCCTCTTCTTTCAGTCTCATGCCCATGAGCATCTTTCTCCATGTGAGAAATGAGAACAGTGGTCCTTACCTCAGCTATGACCTGTCCTTTCATGCACTAAATGAGTGCGTGCCGCGCTCAGGTATTGAGCAACCCCCACCATGCCAGTCCTATGCTATGAAGTCTGCATATCTTATTGCCACTGCATGGGCCAGAAAGTGATCAATAAACACTAATTATTATGGCTATTAAAATAGTGATGCTCTTACTCACAAGTAGCAAGTACCCTGTCCCTGGAAGACAGAAAGGAAAGGTGTGAATCATCCGTTATACAAAGAGGTCATGAAGGGGATTCTATTAACATGATTAAACAAAATATTGCTAGGTATTTTTTTACCCATACTTGCCTGTCTTTTTCCAGAAAATAACTCTGGGTGCTTCTGCAGTATTGTGCCCCTCTGGTTTTTCTTAGTTCTCTATTCATTTTAGCACAGGCTACTTTCTGACATCCACAGTGGGATTCCTTCTCCCAGCTCTCTTCAGAGTTATCTCTTCAGAACCACAGTTTTCAGATCCTGTGTTGTGCCCAGCTGTATACCTTCAGTACCCTGCTCAGCCTTGCATGTTTGAGGGAAGTGTTCTACCACTGTACCACTGCCCAATGCTGGGTTTTGCTCTTTTCCTGCAGATTCACGGATCTAATTTCTCTACCTGAATTTGACAGTCACTTATATACTCAACACACTTGGAACTTTCTCCCCAAACCTTCTGTTGCCTCCCCTAACTAATAAATCACTTAAACAGGACTTGCAAGAAACATCCACATTTGCTCTTTCTCTAATAACTATCATTCCAACTTCATTTTGAAAATCAATATGTCCTTCCTAATCAATCTCTCACAATATTCTGAATTATTATTGTTTCACCCAAGGCCCCTTGCAATGTCAGTCTAATGTGTGGAAAGGCAGTTCCCACGGGCTCCTGGTCCCTTGATTTTCTCAGCCACAATCTGCCCTCCAACAGGATGAAAGAATAATTTTCCTAGAGCAAACACGATTTTTTCTTGCTCCACTGGAACATGTTCACAGTGGCTTTGCACGGCCTTCGAGGAAAATGTTAAATCTAAAGAAGCAAGGAGAAAGACCGTTGACATGAATTACCATGGCCAAATTAATGAAAGCAAGCTTTTTAAAAATTTGTATGGATGGGCTGCCATCACCTAAGGTGTGGTTCCAGAGGTCAGCATTGGACATGGGCAAGATAAGGGTTGTTTATAGGTCAAAACAGGGGTTTTCCAAATGAGAGATTTGACAGGCAAATAGGAGGTATACAGAAGTAGTACATGAGAAGGTGGTTATAAGGTAACCATAATAACCCTTTAAAAGAAAGGTAGCATTGCAAGATGGTCACAACAACCTCCTGAACCAAAGGCATCATTGCCATTCCTGGGTCAGGCAATATAGGACCATTTGCAGTTAAAGTTACCGGTGGGGCATACCCCAATTTTTGAGAAACAGAGATTTAATCGCATACAGGAGGAATAAATCTAGTTTGTCTATATTATGTGGTGACATTCACACCCAAGATGTGGACAGTTGGGTTCAGCAGACAATCGAAATTCCTTATTAACATAGCTTTCAAGCCAAGTAGGAGCTGCCATGACCTGATGCTGTTATGTGCAGTAGGTTCCAGGATCTTATTTTGCTTTATACCTTCTACCTTTTCCCCTAGAATTCTTTCATTCCCTCAGTTTCCTTTCCCCTGGCAAGGTGTCCTCTTCACTACCCATTGCTTCCGGGAGAGATACAGCCCAGGTGCTGCCTCTTAAGAGGAGTTCTTTCCTGGGTGCCTAAAATTGAACTGAGGTTCCCTCCCCTGTGTTCATGCAGCATCAGATACCTCAAAGAAAATACAATGCAGTCACACTTCACACACACACACACACACACACACACACACACACACACATGCACACACAGACACATACACGCACTGATACTATATATCAGTAAATAGAAAATAAAGAAGAGTATATCCCTTATGAGACTGCTTTATTTCTTAGGAATTTAGGTGTCTTATAATTCTTCTGTCTTCAGAGTCTAATAGACTGTGGCTTGAATGGAGACTTTTCCTCTAGTCTAAAGTGGGACATTTGTGTAGCTCAGGGTGGTGGTAACCCTGGAGCTGTGATGTATGTCTAATTCCTAGATGTAACAAAAAGTGATTGGAAGTACATTTGCCTCCTCATCTTCACAATGCCTTGTTACTATGCTCAGTTCCAACAAGCCACAGAGAGTTTTACAAATATCTGTCATTAAAGCTTTTTTGACCCTCATTTTAGCTTCCTATTAAAAAGGAGTCAGGTGCAAGAGTCACAGGCCTCTCTCCTTCCTCACCACTGTGCTGACTGTAGTCCAAACTCTCGAGGGCATTCACTGAGCGTTTATTTAGATTACCTGTAGGACTCTCTGATAACCCCAAATTGAGTGACTTTTGAATATCAAGCACAGTCCTGCTCTAGCTTCCTTTTGGGTAGAAAACCTAATTAACTAGTAGCTAGAAAGAACAGCAGGCGTGCCACCCCCTAGGCAGAGAATTCAAAAGGAAGTAGGTAACTCTGTAAATAGCGCTGCTTTAAGGGGCATTTAAGCCAATGCTCTTTGTTAAGGAAATTGATGGCTTTGTAAGTACTCTGTCTGAAGGGAGTGCTTGAGCTCAAGGCCCGCATCTCGCCTGCCTTGTAAATTCCCTAATGGACTGTGGGGCTGCAGGCTGGGCCTGGCATGTTCAATCATTTGCCAATACAAACTCAGATTTCTCTTTTAAAAAATCAAAATGTTTAGTCAAACGTAAGCCATTGAGCCTATGCAGTTTAAGTGCAGCCCAAGGTTGTAAGGATTGAGTGTTTTCTTCAGGGAAATCGAGCTTACTAATTTGTTATAGTAGATTTTCTTCCAAGTTCTAGATTGTTGCGATGGGTCCTTATAGTTTGTCTTATCACTTCCTATTCCGAACATCTGGAAAGTTAGTCATTATTTCAACAGTCTCCTGATAAGGAAGAGGTCTGGAACTGAAGGCTTCTGATCATTCCAAAGAGGTGACTACAGCTACCTCAGATGACTGAGCCCCCAAGACACAAAATCACAGGACATCCCAGAAGGAAATGGGTCCACCTATCATATAAAACAACCTGCTCTGTATTCATATACATTTCAAAAAGATGTTGAAGGGTGCAGAAGGAGCACACAGGCAGGTTAGGATTTTAGAATCCAACTAGTATAGATTTCATTCTTGATTCTGCGGCTGTCTTAGGTAATGAGTTAATGTTTTTAGGCCTTAATTTCTTTGTTGTACCATTGGGATAATCATAGTGCTTACTACAAAGAGTTCTACTAGGATTAAGTAATTGTAGGTGTTTAAAACACTTAGCCAAGAGCCTGACACTTAGCAAACCTGCCCCCTCATTTCCTTAGCAAAAGTAATAAATGTGATTTTAATTGGTCAAGTAGTTGATGCTATAGAAATGCAACAAGGGGTGGCAACTAGCCTTTGTAGAGAAGGAATGGCAGATAGGGTTTCCAGAAGGTGTGCCTGCTTAGCAAGGAATAAAGCCAGTCATAGGAAATGCAACTGGGACATTAGATAAAGCCCTATTACAAGTGGGATAGCTGAGGCCACAGGGGTGAATATGGGTCCCTTAAGGAGCAGCCACAGTATCAATAGACCTGTATCAGAGAGCAGGATGGCATTAGTGATGAGCATATTCCAGAAATAGCTAATCACAACTGCCAATTGTCATTAAATATGTCAGTAAAGAGTATATATATATATATATATATATATCTCCAGGCAGATGATTACATTTTCACACCCACTGAAGCTTGAAAGAACTTTTCAGGTTAGATATCTTAATACCTAAGTGGGTATTGCTTAGTGAGCAATTCCTATTCTGTATCCCATTCTCTTACTATATAGTACAATTCTTTGTGGCCCAGAATTGTTCTCTTAAGGCCTGGTTCATCTAGTCTTAGGGAGGACATCTCCGACAGTGTTCTGGAGTCAATAGCTAACAATGCGGTCTGTAATCTCTTGTTTTCGTTTGGGCAAACCCCTCTTCCAGTTAGTGGAAACTGACCTCGGAGCAACCATGGCTTCTTGGAAGCTGATTTGAACAAGGACAGTCATGATGATTTCTTTTGTTTCTGACCAGAAAGGGTAGCGGTTTTGATTTCTATGTTTGAATGTTCTAGTTAACTCTTTATATTTAGGACCAATGATCCTGTCTTCCCATTCTCTAGTAGAATATTGATTGGAAAGACATACACAGTCTCTTTAAGAACAAAACGGAGTAAAACAGTGTGAGTCATTCAGTTCTTAAGCTCAAATATTATTGTGTTTATCATATAAGAAAGAGCAAACTTATCTAGTGGTGATTCTTGCCTGATTCCTGGCTTTTGATCTTTATGCACACCAATGTGTCTTACTGGGTTGGAATTGGAGGACACCATGACTTGTATGCCTCATTCTTTTGGACTTTTCTGAACCATATTGCAGGAAGATGGTCTTTGAGGCAAGCCAGAACAATCAGAACCCGGGATGGAAGGGATCCATGTTGATACTCTGGCTACTTACAGGAACACTACCCAACACACCACACTCGCTTTAGTGAGTGCTTTATTGATGAGCTTTGTTAAAGTATTTCATGTGCTGTTCTGACTCATCTTCCACTCCTTGGCCCACCCCACTGGTTTATCCAAAAACCTCTGTTGGCAGTAATGTCCAGGATGCTGTAACAGAATGATGGGTTCCTTGTTTAGGGTTGAGGAAAATACACATACATGTATATATTTTTATTTGCCTGAATTGTCTTTCATTATGCTCTCATATATAAAGTTCTCATAGACGATGAGAACTTTTATTATCAACCAGTCACGATCCTCAGTGCTCCATCAACTATTTATGCTATATTAGATTGGATACTTAGGTTTTCTTGATGTCAGTTGCTGCAGTTGTGAACAGGATGTGGATGAGCTGTGTAATCACCAAAGATCATTGCAGTGCAAGACCTTTGTTCATTTAGTACTCATATTTGCGCAGATGGTCTTCTCTGCATAGATCATGAACATAACAGTGACAAAATGACCTGTCCTTCTTTGATGGAACAGCTGCTATCTTTATAAGGAAAGTTGAATGATCAAATATTTCAAGAGGCAAGTTAGTGTTATGAGAGGAGTATAGTAGACTAGTGGTAGAGAGAAGACAGGGCACTTAGAATTTCACTTTGGAGCATGTTTAGATAATCTTTTATTGAGCAGGTAATTAATTGATCAGGGTAAGACATGATCAATTAAGATGGAAAGCCAATTTTGTGACTTAGGAGGTGACATTTGACCAAGTAAAAACATTACTTGAAAAATTTGGCACTTTAAGTATTTAAGTATCAGATCTTTACCGCCACTTTCTAAAACAGATAAGGAAAATAAAGTTGCTTTAAGGAATAAATAGCAAAGCAAAAGGAGAGAGTTATAGAGGAATAAAATATGGTATTAGATAGCCAGGAGTATCTTAAGCAGGCTTAAAGCTTGAATTTTGATTTTTGGTGCCAGAATTCATGTGATTTTCACGAAAGTCTTCTTCTACATCTTTCAAAAAAGTTCACTGTACATGGACTTCGAGGACTTTACTCTCCAGTTGCCCATTTCAGACTGAAAAAAAATAGTGGCATGAAGATTTAAGGGTTAAAAGAATCAAGAACCAAGCAAATTTAAGAGTAAAATATTTGAAGATTATAAAGCTATTTGATCTAACTTGCTTACTAGGCAGAAAGGAAAATTGCAGCCCAGAAAGAGAAAAGCTTTCAGAGTGCCCTCTCTCCTTGTCCTCTCTCCCTCTCTTCTTCTTTCCCTCCCTTCCTCCCTCTCTCCTTCCCTCCCTTTCTCCCTTCCTCTTTCCCTTCCTTCTCCCTCCCTCTTTCCCTTCCTTCTTCCTCCTTCTTTCTCTCCCCTCCTCCCCCCGACCTTCCTTCTTCCTCCTTTTCTTCCTCCCTGTTTCACCTACAGTCTTCTTTCTTCCTATCTCCCTGCCCCTCCCCTTCATTCTCTCCTCTCCCTATTTCTTTTCATGTGGTGATAAGATCACATCAAAATCATTGAGAATCTATTTATAGTATGTGGTGTTTTGTTACTCCCTTTGGGCCATTTTTGCATACTTTCTCCATATCATAATTTAGGGATTTTTTTCCCATGTATTTGCTTGGATTATCTAAACCAAATTTCATTTTGCTATTTCCTGTTGCTGATTTTACAGGTCTTGGTGTCTCAGGCATCATTTGTTCTTGTGGTCACATCTATTTTTTTGGCACTATAATTCATGTGGTATGAATTGTTCTACTCTTTGATATCATAAAACATAATTGGAGCTCCAAAGAGACATAAATAGAAATTTATTTTTGGCTTTGAGTATTTGGGTTTGTTAGATGTGTTGTCATTTATTTAGATTTCTATCTTTCTCACAATATTTTCAGCCTATTTAAATAAATACACTAAATTCAAGGTGATATCAACACACCTTCAGTTCTAATTCAGAAGACTGTCAAATCTATTAAGTTCCTGTGCAATGTGTATTCCCTTTTCTATCCAGACTTTCCATTTCTTTTTAAAAATTGCAAAAAGGCAGAAAATAAAACCATGTTTACAACATATGGTTGAACACAAAGAGCCATGTTACTGGCTAGTTACAGCATTGCACTGCTGCTGTCAATGTATACCAGAGTTTGGGCTAGACCTTCCTTTAAAACTTAAATTCTTCAAGACTGAACCCCCAGTGAACGTGATTGTTGGGGGGAGGGCGGTAATGGGGGGGATGGGGAGGGGAACACCCATACAGAAGGGGAGGGGGGTTTAGGGGGATGTTGGCCGGGAAACCGGGAAAGGGAATAACAATCGAAATGTAAATAAGAAATACTCAAGTTAATAAAGAAAAAAAAACTTAAATTCTTTATGTAGAATAATCTGCTGAAATAACTTGAAATCAGGTTTGGCACTCATTCTGGGTTTTTTATCTGTTTGTTTGTTTGCTTTGTTTGTTTTTGTTGTTGTTTTAGACAGTGTCTCATTGTATAACCAAACACTATAGGTTTTTGCCAATTTGACAAAAATCTAGACACATCTGGAAGGGGGGGGGGAATCTCAGGTCAGGAATTGCCTCCATCAAATTGGATTGCTTCTCTCTACAGGCACTCGTTCTTAATTAGTAATTGATGTAGGAGGGCCCACTCCACTGTGGAGAGTACCATCCTTGGGCTGATGGGCCTGGCCTGTATCACAAAAGCTACCTAAGCATGAGCCAAGAAACAAGTCAGTAAATAGCATTCCCCTATGGTCTCTAGTTCAGTTCCTGTCTTTAGTTTCCTGGGTTGAGCTCTTACTCTGACATTTCTCAATGGTGAACTGGGATCTGGAAGTATAAACCATATAAAAACCTTTCCTTCTCCTTCATATAAAACAGTGCTTTGTGGAGCTAGAGAAATGACCTAGCACTTAAGAGATTAGACTACTCTGGCAGAGGACTTGGGTTTCCAGAATCCATGTTAAATAGCTCCAAATGGTTCAGGCATCCAGTTTGAGAGGATCCACTGGCCCCTGACTTTCGTAGGTACCTTTCATACGCATGGTGCATATAAACTGATCCAGACATACACAAGTAAACAAAAACAGAGAAAAGAAACTCTTTAAAGTTTTATTGAAATGTTCTCTCTCCCCTCATCCCCTTATGTCTTCTTTAGCCAGTCCCTTTCCCAGTCTATCTTTTAGGTTTTCAGTGACTCTATCACTTAGGAATACCTGGTACGAGCCCTTAAGCTCCTAAGACATAGAAAGGTGAAATGACATGTATAACATTAATCAATAATCTGAATCAGATTATTACATCCAAAGATCTGATTTTAAAAGGAAGAACTCTTCACAATACATCTACTCCAATCTTTGCCTAGATTTTAATGAAAATCTGTCACATTCTCCTAGACTTGGTCTTCCAAAGCTGTAGTGAGTTTAACAATCCCTGTCTCTCTCAAGAAGAGGGTTTATTGTGTGCTTTAGGGATACAGAGGCAGAATGTTTTATTCTGACATTGTGTACAGATGAGAATTAGACATAAACTCTATGCAGAGCCGACAAGTTGCCTGTCTACACGCAGAAGGTCCATCTGCCTAACACTCTTGAAACAGCTCATTTCCTCCCAATGAAAAAGAAAGTTTTGCCTTCTAATAACTCAGTTGTGGGAGGTTGACCTTCTCAGTTACCATCAAGTGTTCTTTCTGGGTGGACACATTTCTAAATGTGTCATTACATCTATAGGAATGAATCTGAGATGGTGAATTCCTCTTTGATAGGAGAAGATGGGCTGTGAAGGAGAGATCAGACTTTCTAGTATAAGGTTCATTGTAAACCAGTCCCTTCCTGTGTCTCAGTTCTTTTTTCTTCATCCTGAGACAGAATCTAAAGGAATTTCCTAAGGGTGTAGAGTCTCAATAGGAATGGGCACACCAGGGAGTCTCTAATTTAGTCATTCATTCATTCATTTATTCATTCATTCATACAACAAAAACGTGTCCAAAGTTTGCTGGTTTTTCAAACATTCCTCCCCCACCTCCTGACCTCTACTCTGTCTTCTCTCTCTCTCTCTCTCTCTCTCTCTCTCTCTCTCTCTCTCTCTCTCTCTCTCTCTCTCCCTCTCTCTCCTCTCTTTTCCTTTCACTCTACATCCACAATATCCCTTCCCACTCCAAGTGGAATATATTCCATAATAAACGTCACCAGCTTACTACACTGGATATAGGATGGCAGGGCAATCATTTGCTCTTGTTGTAGACTTCAAATTCTGCACAATCACCTGCTCATCATCCAATGTAAAGTACTCAAGGAACACTAAGAAGATGGATGTAATGAAAACAGAAAGCCCAGTTTGCCTGATTGTTCTGTTGCTGCAGTCTTTGTTTTTCCTGGCTGTGCATTTGTATTCCATTCCTTACCCTGTTCTCTTTGGTGCTGGAGGCAGAGGGAGTGAGGAAAGAGAGAGAATTCCCCAGACAAAACACTGGCAGATGGAGTGGAGGAGCTCCCTTAGGACACTAGTAGCAAGAGAAACCGAATAGCAGAGTCCAAGGATGTTATTTTTAAAAGAGACTCACAATAGCTTTGTCAGCATAATGTTGAAGAGGAAAGGAGACATACTCACATACTCATCTTCTCTCTCTCTCTCTCTCTCTCTCTCTCTCTCTTTCCCTCTTTCCCACTATCCATTCATTCATTTTCACTTTTCCTTTCTATCCTCTCCATTCCTCTTCCTTTCTCTGTAAAACTTATAAATTAAACTTATTTATTTAATATAATAAAAAGAGGTGCCAGCATGTATATGTTTCAGAAATTTGATGCACTTTGGAGAAATAAGTTCTTTCCTTCTACCACATGGGTCCCAAGTGTTGAATTCAGGTAATCAGGCTTGGTGTCCAGTCGCTTTTCCCTCTAAACCACCTCTCCAGTTTGAACCTCTCTTTTTAATTCTAGCTCTTCTCTATCATTTGAGGTTTGTGGCCTATCTATTGACCACCTTACTATTTAGTTATGTAACTCTGGTTCTGCTGCTGTCTGTCTATACCTCCCTCCATTCTCAAATTCTAGTTCTAATCAAACAGATTTTTTGTGACCTAAATTTAAACATAAAGAAGTAAACCTTTAAAATAACATACCTTTATCCAATTCTCTGCTATTTTGAGAGTGCCCTTTGCCTTGAGAAATGAATTAAGTCATCTTAGAAGGTAGATATTACATAATCTTATCATAATTTCTCGCTATCTGTCTTCACATTTGAAGAAGAGAAAGTGGGTACCTAAGTTAGCCAACCTCATAATCTTGTCCTTAAGAGGTCATGTTTTATCAGTCTGTAAATAGTGAATATAAATAGCTCTCCACTAAGCATAAAGAGACACAGAGGCTAGGCATAAGGGCTCCAATTCTCACCCTCGTAGCAGCTGTCTTTGTGGTCTAGAATTGGACACTGTGACTTCTTGAAGTCCTCTTCATTGGGCTGAGATTGCCCTTTGGTTGGACCTAAAGTTTTATTGTATCTGAATTGGCTACCATCCCTGGTGACTGGGATGCTGTTTTAAGTGCTGACCTTGTCTTCTTTCCATGTTGGAAGTATCAGACATGCTGGTCACTGGAGCTCTCTGCTGGCTTACACCCATCCTCCAATAATTAAATTATAATGAGTTGACTTACTCTGGCACATTTAATAGTATTTTACTATGTAGGCTGTTTGTAGGAATAAACAAAGAATTTTGGAGCTTGGAAGAGACTCAACATTCTGCTACCCCTGAATTCAATAACTCCCTGTACAGATAACAACATAAAAATTCAAGTCCTTTTCCCCCATGACCCTAGCTTTTTTCTAGAAGGTAGAATGTTTGAAAGTATTTCAAGTAAGTATTGATTTCACAAGCTGATTTAAATTCAGCCACTTTGAAAGGAATTGACCCTTTAGAAGAAATGCATATTTTCTTGTCATGACTGTTTTAGAATGTATAAGGCATATTTATGTTCCTTTCCAGTGAGGATATTGTTCTTATTGGGGCAATTAGAACCGCGTTAGAGGAGGGGGACAGAGATTAAGAGGAAAAACTATCTTTTGTGGTTATATGCAGTGCAAAGGACAAGGAGGAAACCAATGCCTTCCACCTTAAATGTAGTATCTTCTCCAGAATTATGCTCCAGTGTTTTGGAGTCAATATTAGATGGATGACCTAGATCGAACAATTAATTCACAGTAATCCTACATCCTAATTTGCCTGAGATAATCAGAATTCGATGTGCATGTTGCTCAGACATAATTTCTAATAATATGCTCTTTACTTTCCAAGTGCTAGAGCTTAGATAATAAATTATACAGTGGACTTCAGATGGTGGAGACAACTGCTTGAGAAGTCTACAACCTTTCCGTTACAGCATGTGGACCCGGTGTCAGGACAGTTCAATGAGTACTAAGGTGGAGATGTTAATAAAATAGGCCCTCCACGAGAAAAGGGCTGCTTAGCTTTGACTAGCAGCACTGGAGAATAGCAGAGAAGAATGGATACTAGTTTTAAAAGGTGACAGGGATCTCCACTTTGCTTCTCCCTGATTTGTTCTATATTGAATACATAGGTCAGATCTTCTTGGATGGCATCCTCCTCATGACTCCTCCGATGCTTGTCCTTATAGACAAAGGAGAATTGGTGCAACCAGACACAGCTTTTAATGATACCCCTACAAAAAGCAACAAAATAAAACAAAAATTTCAAAAAAGGCAGGTTCTTGACCACTTGGCATTTTGCTGAGACTCTTACAAATATCATGTAAGACTGTGGGAGCACTGGCTGGACGCGTGGAGTCCCAGTAGTCTAACTACCTTCTTTGCTCTGGTGACTGAGCCCAGAGAAGAAAAGAGACTAGTCATTCAAACACAGAAAGGTAGTTGCTGGGCTGAAACTGAAGTTGGTTTGTGCTTTATGTAAACCTGAAATCTTCTTTGGAGTTAAATAAATCCAGGTTGCAAACTTAAAGTCCTATGGTATTGGAATACATGTCTAAGACTTACAGAGTGAGTTGGGTTCCTAGAGCTGGCACATATTGTGTGACTTGGGCACCTATTAAAGACACATGGCATCTTAGTTTCTGCATCTAGAACATTTGCATTATAATTAAAATAATACCTTCATCATACTGTGATTGAGTCTCACTTGAAAGGAGTGGAACTTATGAATTTTGTTTTAAGTAGGACAAAAGACCTACAGAGTTGAGTTCTGCCCTCCCAGCATATCCTACGTACGTAATCAGATATGTCCACTAAAAGCACAAACCTGTATGACAAATTTCTAGAATGTTTTCATCTTGCATAAAACCTATGGACATTGCACACAGTTTCCACACCCCTACCCCCTGTCAAATGAAATTTGGATATTGTAGTTTGTAGTTTTTGCTCTTACTTTCTACACGTGTGTGTGTGTGTGTGTGTGTGTGTGTGTGTGTGTGTGTATGTGTGTGTGTGTATGTGTGTGTGTGTGTGTGTGCGTAAGAGGAGTCATGCAACACTGTGCTTCATTTACTCAGCACTGCATCTACCAATTTCAAATAAACCATTGTGTATCCCCCTTAAGGCTGAAGAGTATCCTAACGTGACTAAAGATCATAGGTTCAACAGAGCTTCTGGTCTGGATGGTCTACTCCACAACTGCTGCTGCTGTTAGGACCAGAAAAGAAATATTTAATTATTGACTCCCTTCCTATGTCCATCTCCCACAGATGAACCCAGCCGGTGCTATTTCCATGATGGGGATGGGATGTGTGAAGAGTTTGAGCAAAAAACTAGCATTAAAGACTGTGGTGTCTACACGCCCCAGGGTTTCCTGGATCAGTGGGCGTCCAATGCTTCAGTATCCCATCAAGACCAGCAGTGCCCAGGTTGGGTTGTCATTGGGCAGCCGGCAGCCTCTCAGGTAAGTTCCTAGCCTTGCAGGGCTCCTGATGCTGGTTCCTTGTATCCCTGCTAAGGCTCTCAAGGTGCCCACTTCAAGCAGTGTCACAGATCATATCTACCTGAGGATAATGTTAGCCAACTGTGATAGCGCCTCTTCACTCTCACTGGTGAAGGGCAGAGAATGCAAACATCATGGAAATAATGACTGTTCCCCTATGGGCTTCTTATTATGATTCAAATATGGGGAAGGACTCTGTCTTGAATATACCATTGGAATTCAATGGGGGTAAGAACAAATTTATTTGGAAAAATCATAGGATATTTTGTTTTGTTTGTTTGCTTTGCTTTTGTTTTGTGGGGTGTTTGGTGGGTTTTTTGGGGGGTAGGGACCCTCAACTTGTATGGTTACTGAATTAATAACAACTTTATCAAAAACTTGCTGTAACATCTCTCCACAATTCTAGGTTCCACTCTTTCTCCCTGGCTCTCACCTCTGTATTTAATTTGAAGCACTTCAGGGATGTTGCCACTTCTAAGAGGCTGGGACTGCATGGGCCCCCTAATGCACTATTCATATGACACTGTTCTCCCGCAGGGTACTCACAGCCTTGTGGAGGGAGGGAGAGTTTTGGGGATACCAGAGCCTATGTGATCCTAGGGTTTCTGTGCTTCCCCAGAGCCGCCTTTGCAATTATCCTGCTGAGAAAACACCTGCCTTCTTCTGAGACTCCTATTTCCCAGAGACACAACTCAGTGCTTCTGACTGCCCAGCTCGGTAGCCATTTTTGAACCTAGCCTTCCTCTTGGCCCTGCAGATGAGCCATGATTCTCAGTCATCTCTCTCTAATCCTGCTTCCTTATTTCCAATTTGTTGGAGTCCAGCTGGCATTTAGGTGAATGAGAATTAGCACTTTGGGCTGGGGTCCAGTGAGAGTTATTTAATGTGCTGTAAAGTAGCACCTCTCATACATTCAGTTTCATTTCCTTTCGACCATCTCTTCATCTCTCCTACCTATGTTCACATTATTTTTGTTTACTCATTTGCATGTATGAATGAATGCCCTTAGGAAAATGGAAGGTGTGAGTTACCCAGAATCCCTTAGTGCCTCTCATGTGCAGTGTCAGCCTGGCCATGAATGGGTTGGGTCAGCATTCCTCTTCTCTGTGCTGCCCAGCACTGGTAGGACTCACCTGGATGGTCATAGCTTCACAGAGAGCTTCAGGAATCTTATTTATGTACTCTATTACTTCCTACAATGGGTTATTGGAGGGAGTTGAGAGTAGGCTGTGGCTTTATTCATCTTTTCTCCTCAAAGCACAGCATCAAGATAACACTGTGTGCCAAGACCGACTGACTTTGTTTTTACTGTAAATGTGCATGTGTTTACGCACACATATACACATCTGCCTACAATAGACACCAAGAGAAGTCCATTGTTTCTCCATCACATCAAACGTACAGGAATTCCAAATTCACCTAATAACCCATTCCTAGAGATGCTTGAAAAACAACATTCAAATGAGGTAATTATTAATACTTTAGAAACCTTTATACACAGGAGTAATGGGAGCAACTGTGTTCAAAAAATCACCCAAAGATTATTGCTAATAGTGATCAAAATTTAAAAAAAATATTTCCCAGTCCCCTTATTTTGAAAAAAGAAAAAAAAGTGTTTCATGGGATAATTAATCCAATCTTGTAGGGAGAGGTCTGCCAGGAATTATGGCTGATTAGTTCTCTCTAAACAAAAATCTAATTTAAAAAAATCATTATAAATACTAGCTCTTCAATCTATAAAGAGGAGGGGAGGAAACAAAATCTTCATATTGAATTATTCATTGTTCCCAAATTTATTTTAATGAAATCGACTAGGTTCTATTACTCAAAGCTTGCATATAATCTTTGTTACAAGGAGAATTCACTGTGACTAATTTTGCCATTATGAGATCAGCTCACTCTAGTCTTTGAGGTCAGTGTATGCAGGCTGGGTGCAGAATCAGGAAAGCAAAGGTCTGGGGGCACAGTATAGTAGTGCTCCATTTTCTTTACCCGAAAACAAATGCATCTCCTGCACATATGTATATGTGCTCATTCACACAGGTACAGCCACATGTGTGCAAACACACATGCAATCATACAGACAGTACAACACAACATCTGCTTCCTTCAGGGCAAGCACTCTTCCTGAGGTGAAAATATTGCTCCCTCCTGACAACAGGGTAGGAGGAAATAAGACTGTGCCCATCACTACCTTGTTCAGTGTCTAGAGGATCCCAATAGTTAATTTTTACCCTGTCAAGCCCTCTAGTGTAGATATTAATGGTGAGGGCAGAGAAGGTGGGAGGATCCTGATAATTAAATTGAAGAACGAGATAGAAAGGGATATCTTTGGTCCCTAACCTTCCTTAAGCTTTATCCTCCTCCATCTTCTCTTTCTCTCCCCATCTCTTCATTTGACTCCTCTTCTTCTGTTCTTCCATCCCCTTCTTATTCTTTTCCCTTATACCCCTCCAACATGTACATATATGAATAAGCCCATAGGAGCTCAGTCTAGACACTATCCAAATCAAATACAGGAGAATAGAGGAAAAGGAACCAGGAACACCTGAATTTCACCACCCACCTTGCTCAACACACACACACACACACACACACACACACACACACACACACACACACATACACACACACACACACCCAATTGCCTTCTTCATGGTAAACACTCTGCTGTTTACCTTGGAGCCCTGCAGGAAGTGCTGTGGTCTCCTCAGTCAGTGCCATATACTGTGTGTAGAGAATCTTATCTTAGAGGTATATCTTATAAGATGACAATGGGAGTCTAGAAATATGAGGCCATATAAAATTTGAGAGTTGCTGGATTCCTGGGAATCAGGCAGAGTTATAGGAGTCAAGGACTCAAACCCTCTACACAGTGTCACAGTCTCTGGAACTGAGGCTGCCCCACTCTCTTCTATACACTGACCCTCTTCTGCAGTCTTACTCTTTACCAGGGCTAGCTTGGCCTGAGGAATTATGAGACTGCCCAGGCATTCCCTTATCTCCTTTATAATCCAGCTTATTCCACTCTCTGGGAGTCTTTCTGTGGTGTTATAAAAATGATAAAAACTCAGATGTGTGCTGGGACCATGTACGTATTTCTATGTCTATGCTAGAACCCACAGAAGCTTAGGACTGCATCTCTGACCTCAGCACCCTGTAAAGAAATAGGTGTGGGAACTCTCTCCAAATTATAGCTGCATTTGAATAATTTAGCAGGCAGTTGTGACTAGTGAGAAAGAGGTACCCGCTTTGTGTTATGTGAGCTTAGAATGCCAATCTAAACTTGAGCTTTGATTTTGCATAAACCTGCCACTTCTAATGATTTCCAGCCTCTCTCCTCTGTTCTCCTTAAACAACTTTCCCAAATTTGGTTACAGTAAAGCTACCCATGAATGCTGAGTCTTGTATCCAAATGTTATCAGACATATCAAAGCCTCCTGGTTGTGCAAATTGGGCTGAATATCCTATAATGAGAGAAATTCCTGGGATATTTGGGCTATGCACCTTCCTGACCCAGCTGGAATCAGGAAGTTCCTGTAAGTGAACAAAAATGGAAATCAAGAAAGAGAATCTAGTTATTTCTCTTCTGGGCACCTCAGAAATGGTGCACTTGGGTTTGGTTTAAGTGCTTGCAAAGATCTTGTCTTGTTCATACTTTGCTTCCATGCCTCACATTTCTCCAATATTTTACACCAAAGTCTGCCAAAGCACAAAGTTGATATGCCTCCCTTCTGCCCTCATCCCCAGAGCTTCTCCCTAAGACTGTTTTCTCCTGTGCAAACGGGAAGCCCCTCTTTGCCATGGATTTTAAAGAAGAGATGGAGATGCTAAGATGAGCTAGAATTCTCAAGTGTTCTCATAGGGACTACAGACCATCAGTCAACAAACCAGTTCATTAGGTTAAGCTTTTGAGGGTCAAGATGACACCAACCGTTCGTGGGGTGCTGATTTGAAGATGAATGAAAAGCAAACCTCTTTTGAGAATAAAGGAGAAATGACCTATCCACAAGAAGCAAGGACTGTGACACAGTAAGCTCCTCCCATTCTGGGGCTTTCTGTCTAGTTCAAGGAGACTGTTGGTTCAATGGAGATTCTTGCATGAGAGAACACCATCACTTCTTTACTTGTGAAAAGTTTTGATTGTATTTGGCATTAACCTTTTGGGGAGCAGATTAGTCCTTTGCAACTTCATTCTGAGTTGCTGTCGCCTGGTCCTTGACATGCTCATCTATCATCATCATTATCATTATTTTTTTTTTGCCTCTGTTAAAATACAAAGCATATCAGGTTTTATGCTAGACTAATCATTTCCTTGTTTGATTAAAGAGAGGTAGAGAGCCTGTAGCCTGTGTCCATGAATGTGAAGGGGGAACATACACAATAATAAAAAAATGGGAAATCACAGTTTTGACCTCTAAAGTCAAATAGATGACGATCTGCCTTGCTCCTTTATCTTCTATTCCTGGAAACACTTGGCAAGCCATTCCTCCAGGAAGCTTGGTGTCCCCCTTTGGAAAATGAGAATAATCTCTACAATAGCGATTACGGATGCAGGATACACGGAAAATACAGGCTTTTTGAACTTACCTGGTACTACCTGCAGGTTAGATTCCACTATACACCCTCACCCAGTGCTGACCACAGTGACCCATACAGGAGAAACCATTGGTCACATTTCACCCACTTAAGCATAGTCCTATCAGAAAGTTGCTCACCCAGGACTGTGTCAGGCATATTGGGAATCTTTAAGAAAGCCCAAGTCCTCTTGCTGTTCTCAGAGAGCTTATTGTTATACCCGAGGGGTGTGTACACCTGGAAACAGTAGTCAACGACCTCAGAATATAAACTCCAGAGGAAATACCCCAGGGAAGAAAACACACAGTTGTTAGCCTACTCAGCCAGCTGGGATGACAACCAGCACACTGCATGGAAAAGTCCTTTGCCCCCTTTCAGAATGTCTAGGATAAATCATAGAAATAGCGTTTACCAAGTTCCTCTGGGCTCTGTACCAAATTCCTTGACTCTCAAACTAGTATTGAAACAGTATTAATGGTCTCCACTCACTGATGGGCATATTAAGACTTAAGACTCAGGTCTGGAAAGAGCCAAATTGGGACACTAGCCATTGAGTTCAGATAGGCGCCCAGATACAGAGCAAGCAGCTCTCACTTGCTTCCAAGATAGTTATGGGAAAATGGTCAAAAGAATGGATATTGTGTGTCATCTTGTCACTATATGCATTTTAAGAATACCAAGAAAATGGGAGATCTCTTGCAATATCTCAAATACTGCTCCACCTTTCAAGCATGCTGCCAAGATATCCAACTTTGGCCTCCATTCTTTTTCCACTGATGGATTCCATACAGATATTTCCATTTATGGACATCATTTAATTTGTTGTGTTCACACCCTGAGCTTCTACCTTCCTCCTTCCTTCTAGTGCTTTCCTGTGTCAGGTTAATCCTCTTCTACCTTTCTTGTAACTTCTCTCTCTCTCTCTCTCTCTCTCTCTCTCTCTCTCTCTCTCTTTCATACTATTCATTTTTGAGATAAAACATTCAATATTTATTCTCCCAACTCTAACTGATTTGTCTTAATGTGATTAGCTCTAGTTCTATTTAATTTGCGATGAGCAACATAATGTTTGTCTTTATAGCTAAAGGAAACACAATTATGTGTGCACCCCACTTTCAATCTCTATTAGTTTAGTGTGTGTGTGTGTGTGTGTGTGTGTGTGTGTGTGTGTGTGTATGTGTTTAAAAGAAAAGTTGCAGCTCAGCAACTTTAGAGGGGCAAATCAATTTTTGGTCAGGTCAAGGCATGGATATGAAGCACATGCTGTCAATAGAAAAACAGCAAGGCCAGTGTAAAAGACAAAACAAATGACACACATAAAGTAAAAACAACAAACAAACAAACAAATAAACAAAAATAAATAAATAATTGGCCAATAAATTTTAAAAATCAAGATAAATGAGCTAGGAGGGGTGTTTAAAGACACTGCAGATGCTTGGCATTTATTTTTTATCCTGAGGACTGAGGAATGTTTTTCTGAGACTTTCAGCCTGAGATGAACTGGTCAGACATTAAGACAGAAAGAACAGCAGTAATGCCTACTAAATACCTCCTGTATGCCAGACCCCATGAAGCATACCCTTTCCCATGCACTTCCCAGCCACCCTCCTGAGCATAACAGGCTTCTCTCAAAGGGAAGACGCAGAGCCTCAGAAAGAGACATGAACTCACCTATAGCATACCTCTTTGTTTTTCTATCTACCTCACTACAGGTGTTAACGTGAAAACATCTCCACTCAGAAACCTTGTCCTGAGAAGCATTTCCCCTGTGTTATTTATACAATAATATCTGCAAGGAACAAGGAGAAATCTTGGCCTCCTTAGCTAGTGCTGAGGAGACAGTTCCAAAGGCTGTCTGCCCCTTGCTTGCTTGTCCCTGCCTTCAACCAAAGCATTCGACTCTTCTCATTAGGAAAAGGGGCAGCCTTTGCCAATGGTGGGGAAGGAGAGGGAAAAGGAACATGCTGAAATGCTGGAGCACATAGATTCCAAGTAGTTTCCCCAAAGGCCCAAGGGATCTGCTTTCTCCTGGTGGTTTCAGAATAATTGTTCAAGAGCACATGTGCAAGTCATCTAAGGAGACAGAACAGAAAGTACCATGGTTTGTTACAGCCTGTCCCACTCATGGGGGCACCCAGAATTCCCTCCAATGGAGTACAAAATAGCGTCCCATCCAGGGAACGCTTGGGCTTGGAGAGACTTTAAATCTATTAAACCTTACAGGGATCCTTGTGGTCCTCCTCACCACCCCTCCTCCCCATCCTTCAGTCATTCACCCCTTCTACAAATGATGAATATTTGAGTGTTGAAAGTTTGAAACACATACAATCCAAGGGCATCTGCAATTCCATTAAGCCTGGGGTCCACCATTTCCTGGTTATGTGACATTGGTCAAGACACATAATCTCTGCTTTTCCAGGTAGGAGTGAGATGCATGTGATGTGTGATTTCTCTTCTGATGACACACTCTTTCAGAAATGCTTTTGTCTCCTGTTACAATTTCTGTGACCAAGGGGCAGACATGATTATAAACAACACGTGGTATTACTTTCAAATTGTTTTTTCTAATATATGTACAGATATTTTGTCTGATTCTGTGTCTGTGCTTTGTGAGTATCAGATACCCTGGAGGTACAGATAGTTGTGAGCTGTCATGTGGGTGCTGGGAATCAAATCCAGCTCCTCCAGAAGAGCAGTCAGTCTTTTTTTTTTTTAAAAGATTTTATTTATTATTATGTATCAGTACACTGTAGCTGTCTTCAGACACACCAGAAGAGGGCATCAGATCTCATTACAAATGATTGTGAACCACCATGTGGTTGCTGGGATTTGAACTCTGGACCTCTGGAAGAGCAGTCAGTGCTCTTAACCACTGAGCCATCTCTCCAGCCCCAGCAGTCAGTCTTTTTATCCACCCTCTCTGAGTCATCTCTCTAACCCTAGGATATAGGTTAAAAAAAATAAATAAACAACTCAGCTTTCCTGTACCAACTTTGGGTGGCTGGAGACTTAGTGAGCCCCCAGTTCTTCCTTCACTTCCTGTTGCTTATAGAATGATTCTGGTATTCTAATGGAAGGCCAGTGATACCTGTCATTGTAAGCAATAGAATGACATGGAGATAAAGTACAGTGCTGTACTCTCAAGGGAGAAGGAATTGGCATGGGAGTCCTCTACTGAGGTAAAACACATTGTGATGAAGTGCTCTAATATATGGAGTTAACCTCATCATCTTGCATATTTTGATGAGGAAGGGACAGTTGGCAAGATGGTTTTCTATAGAATTATCATTCTTTGTAGTTGGCATTTGAGAGTAAATTTAAGAAGCTATACTATATCTACATTGTTACATAAAGAAAGTCTGGGTTTTGCATTGAAAAATAACTGATGTACTTTTGAGGTACGTGATGCCTGACAAATTGCCTCACCTTTATAAGCCTCAGTTTCCCTCATCTGCAAACTGGGCAGACTCTCCCCTCTGTATGATGGTCCTGAGAATGCAATAACCTAGCATACCAAGTACAATGTATGTGCTTGTTCTTACTGGGTATCAGAATAATATCAGATCTCAGTCACTCTAAGGCATTTGATACTAAAGTAAACTAAGTCTGAAGCAGAACACAATACTGACAGGAAGGAAGTTACAGATAGTAATAGAACACTTCCAGGTAGGCACTAAGAATGTATTGACTTCTTGAGGACAGTGTCATGTGTAGCCCTGAGGACCATGTTTGAAGAGTGAGTCTCCATCTCTCAGATGCCAGGGGACTTGACTTGAAGCCAGAGAGCAAGCAGATCTCTGTGGCTTGAGGCTCAGTCCTCTGAGGTCTCTGTGGAAATCAGACCCTTCTCTTGCCAACCTTCATGGCCCATCTAGGAAGATTCCTAGGCCTTCGTTCATGGTCTCCATCCAAACCTGACCCACCTTGATCCTGATGCCCATCTTCTCTACATCACCCTTGTTAAACCTCATATTCAGGAGCAGACACTCCTTCATCCTTGCCTTTCACTTAGACTTCCTTCTCTTATGATCTCTTTCGATGTTTTTCTGTAGGTGTTTGACAGTCTCTCTCTTCACCCCACCTCTCCTCTCCTTTCTTTATTTCCTTCCTCTTTTCTCTCCCAGACTCCCTTCCTCTCTGTTTCTTTCCTTTTTTTCTTTTTGTTCTATTGTTTTGTTTTAAGTAAGGTCACCGGCATGTAGCCAACATGGCCTTAGCTGTATAATTTAGTTTCATGTTCTGTACCCAAGAAACATGTAAAAAATGTAAGCAGCATTCACTCTCTGGGGCGTAATGAACGTAGGAGGCAAGCATCAGTCAAGCTTTGCTGAGCCTGCTGCTTTGCTGGTATTGAATTCTGCCCCCTAAACCACACACTCATTTCTCTAGTCTGAAAGTAAACTTTCTCAAGCCAGGCTGGAAGGAGGAGCTTTGGAAAGGAGCCGAGCTTTTGCTGGGCACAGGACTCTGTTTTTGTTTGTGTGAGCACTCCTTTGTTTGTGTTTGTTTTTCAAGGCCCCATAAGCCCCACTTTCTAGCTCCCTCCAAGTTCTGAATTTGAAAATTCAGTCTTGGTGTGCTGTCTGTAGAATCACATCAGGAAGAGCGTCCTAACTACACTGTCACTACAGTTATAGCTTCCTTAAAACTTAAAAGTCCTCAACTAGTTCTGAGCACAAGCAAACCTAGATGCATTTGAACATATTCAATTTTCAGGGAGAAAAGGGCTCCAAGGGTCCCATAAAATGTACTGTTACTGGGAAGCATACGTCATAGTTATATCTTCCTGTTTACCCCCATGCCCTTCCTCAGATAGACCTATATGTATAATGGGTAGAAGGGGACTTTACTCAGTGCCTGCAATTTTCCCCTTTCTGAGAAAGAGTTCCCTTCTAACTCCTTGGAGAGCCATGAGCTTGGATGAGCATCTGATTTGTTGATAAATACTGTTTGAAAAAGTATGAATGCTACCCGAGTGATGTCACTACAGCACCTGACATCAAGAGATGTAGACCCTGGGTCCTGCTAAGACTGAACCCCCAGTGAACTAGATTGTTGGGGGAGGGCGGCAATGGGGGGAGGATGGGGAGGGGAACACCGATAAGAAAGGGGAGGATGGAGGGGGATGTTTGCCCGGAAACCGGGAAAGGGAATAACACTCGAAATGTATATAAGAAATACTCAAGTTAATAAAAAAAAAAAGAGATGTAGAAATAAATTAGCAGTGCAATGAAAACGAAGACAGAATACTACTTGGCACACATCAAGAAGCGAAAGTCATCAAGAAGGATTATGTTTAAGAGGAAACAAAACAGTGACATCATTGAGAGCTCGAGACTAGTGAGCTGTCCGCTGGAACTTCTTACTTGGCTAGAAATGCCCTACATTGACTCTGATTTGTACTGCAGTCTTCAACCACCTATGATGTCAAGTCATAAAATGTGGCTCATGTATTCAAGAAGGTGCAGTTTGCATTTAGTTAAACTTAAGTAGCTTCATAGAGGCTGTGGGCTACTCTGTGCACTAAGCAGGTTTAGAGTGGACATCATATCCCATTGCTCCTGTACAGAGGGATCTCTGAGCAATTGTCTCACCTTGCTGAGCCTCTGTCTCCTCAAATGTAAGCTCTGTCTCCTCAAATGGCAAGTTCCCTGGATCCATTCATCAAATTAAATCATTTGAAATCCACAGTGAAATAATTTATCCATTTCCCACATAGGGAGGGAGAGCTTCTCAAAGTGTCTCACATTTTGTGGCAGAATAAGAGGAACACTCACTCTTTCAGTGTACTAAACCTCTTCGTGGTCTATCCCATACCACCTTCCCCAAGACTTAAAAGTAAATTTCTCTTTTTTTCCCTGAATTACATATGAGAGACTGACCATTTTGTGATAGAAAGTCTTATACATTTTTTCTGTACCAGTTCTCATGGGAGGGTTTTTGGCATTAGAATACATAGTTTTTCATTCATAAGAAGTAGCTGATCTACATGATCACTTTTTTTAAAGCTCTCTAAATCATTTCACATAGCTGGTGAAATTTAGACTCTTTAAAGTAGGCAAAGCCTGGTGCAGTTAGTACAAACTTTTCTATGTAGCCCAAGGGGCATGTTTTAGGCAGAATGAATGACATAGCTTGAGGGCTTTTTTTCCCCTTCTCTCCAGAGATGTCAGTACTCCTTCAGACATGTTTAAGGCTTAGCCATCATTCAGGGTCTAGGTCTTTCAGTGAACACCGGATTTTTATACAAAAAAAAAAAAAAGAAAAGAAAGAAAGAAAGAAAGAAGGAAAAAAAGAAGAGCAGCGATTTGGGCTCTACCTTCTGTTTTCAAGTTATTTCCAGTGCCTAGCATAGGGTATCCGTATTTGAAGAACATTTGGAAAAAAAATGTTTCTGTATTTGTTGAATGTCACCAATGTAAATTTCCTGTGGTGATGGCATCTCCTTTGTAACTTGACTGAGTTAACAAGTTGGGTCAGGAAGTGCTAAGTAAAATGTTTGGGTTATAATACTCTGTGAATTTATAAATGGGGAAAGCAGGCTGGGCCTTCTTAATCACCTGATTTATGTATCATTTGGCGAAGGATGATGATGATGATGATGATGATGATGATGATGATGATGATGATGATGATGATGACGACCTGAAACTGAGAAAGGATAAGGTCCTTTATTCTCCTTTATGCCTCCAGAATTGGACCTTACCTCAAAACCAACATAGCTTTCCTTGGTGATGTTTCCTGCATTCATTGCTGGATGCCTCCACATCTGACAAATCAAAAGCTCATAGTAGGTGTTGAAGAAGTAACCCCCACCCCCGTTTACCAATAACTTAATGGCTAGACTCTGGGGTTGATGTGGAGGGGAGGTTCTAATCAGCTCCTTTGTCTCCACTATGGTGTCAAGTGTCAAGAATGCCCCCATGATTGGCTTCCCACAAGGAGTGATGAAAGCATTAGGTATGTTTTGTTCAGCTTGTAAGTGAAGAGCAATTTTTAATGTGGTCTCCAAATAAAAGGATAAGCACTAGAGGCTGTGAAGGAGTAAGGAATAGGAAGACAGAGAGGAAGAGGCAAGAGTAAGGAAGGAAAAAGAGATTATGGGTTATAAGAGTAAATAGAGGAAGGAAACAATGACTACACCAAAAGAGTAAATGGCAACATAATTGCAATAACAGTTGTTATTAATGACCAGAATGTGAAGGACTCTCAGGGTGTCAATTTTGTATCCAGAATCTTATACTGTTTCTTTGCGTCCAAACATGCCAGCCATCTTATGAAGCAGCTTGTACAGTTTTTACTAATTTACAGAAGAATAAGTTATGAAGCCTTCAGGTGGCCCAAAGGTAAGGTAGGGCTGTCGACAGCTCTTTCTGCCAAAAGTGGAGGAAGAATAGATGATGCAGAAAGGACAAATCTGCGTGCTTTCTAATAAATGGGCATGATATGCCTACACCTGTGTGCCTGCAGGAACTCTTTGAATTCCCATGCCAGTTCTGGTCATTTCATTTTTCAGTGGGGAAATACAGACTTATAGTTCCCTCTGTCCCATGGAGAAGGAAAAAGAGTCAGGTGTAGGGGTGTGTGAAATAGTTCGAATGGGGATGTCAAAGCATAATGCTAAGGTGCCACTGCTGGGCACAGATCTGAGCTGAGCCTTCCAATACTGCCACTGGTGGAGACATATTCAAGGAAGTCCCCATCTTTCAGAGACCTTTGTTAATAATCTTGTAGACAGGGAAAATCAGGAATGGCCACTCAGCACCTGAGAGTCTTAAAGCTTACTAACTTGCTGATCACAGCTATTATCTCTACTTCTGAAATCTGACATACCAGGCCAGAGAGTCACGCTATCTATTTTTCTCCTAAAGACCGTGGTCCTTGTTCAAACTGGAAGGTCCTGGGGCTCCCTCAACAATTTCAGCAACTCCGTCCTCTGTCTCTTACATATGTCAATGAAACACATCATTGGATTGGTTCCAGAAGAAATGAAACTGCAGACAGGCAGCCGAGGAAGGCACCCTCCCTCTCATTAGAGAATCAAGAGAAACAAGACACACATACTGCAGCTATAGCGGGACATCAGAGAACATACATACTCAGTAGGAAGCAGGGCCAAGAAACAAATATATGCAACCTGGCTATGTTGGCATAGTGCAAGAGTCTCCTATAAGCATTTTAACATGTACATCATCCTGAATACAGTTCTTAGGGCACAGATCTTAGTTAGCAAAGCACAGATCTTAGTTAGCAAAGCACAGGTCTTAGTTAGCAAAGTTAGTTAGGAGAAGGCAGAGTGAGACAAACAAACACAACCTGGTGACTCCCAGTTTTATGAACTTGAGAAAACTGTGTTCTTTTATGACACATGTTTTTAAGTGAAAAATCATTCTTGTGACCTTTCTGAACAGTGTGGTGTGGTCAAGAATACCATTAACCACTCCTCAGCTCTTCCTAATCAAGAGTTTCAGTGACTGTAGCTTTGGTGTGGTTATCAATTATCCAAAGGTTTCCAGGAAAAGGTGGAGAGGGGATTGGATGGGTCTGATGACCTACATGTCTCAATCTTTGAGCTGGGTGATCAGGATTTCTCACTGTAGAACGTTGATCTAGGATTAGCTATGACTCCCAATTTAGCTCCAGGGCTAAGGAGATCATCATATTTTGTTTTCAAATTAAAGTTAACTATATTTGTAATTTTAACCTTTGTATCTAAATCTTAAACAGGTAGTTTTATAGTACCAGGATGTGGTCAAAAAGATATCTTGTTCTACAAAAATGGCTTCTTGTGCTATAGTCAGAAAATGAAATTTTCTCAATGCCTTCTATTTCTAGAACTATCGATATCCCAGGGCTCTGAAAGGAAATCCACTATAATGCTGGACTCTTATCTGTAACAGGTGATGCCTCAGGATGTCCACCTACTGCTAGCCATGGTGTCAATTTTCCTCTCTAGTGTCTAGGGTCCATTCTGGTTAAAGTAAACTGAGACCTTGTGATGTGATACAATCAGCACTGACTGATATTTTATCCATTTATCTAATATATAGCAGCTTTGTATCATGATGCAGAATTTTTGAAACTTGCTTTTTTTATAAATGTAAAAGAAGAAAGATCAGAAAACACATAAAAATTAGCATTTTTCCCAAAAATGTTATGTTGGGAGCTGTATGCAGAATAAGGCAAAGCCTCTTGACCTTTGACCTTCCTCCTTCATGCTTATGCAACTGACAACATCTGGAAAACTGGTTTTGTCATGGCTCAGCTGTGGCTCAGTTTTTCCTCTTCTCGAGGCTTTTTTTTTTATCTCCAGAGTCTACTTGACACAAAGAATTTACACTTCAGATCTGGCTTCAGGCATAGTTTGTTTCAGTCCCTTACTTGTCCATGCCCATCCCTCAGACTTCATGAACCTTGAAGCCAGAGCCAACCTGGTTTTCTATATGTGTCAGCTCACTTAATTCTTTACAATCAACTTTCCATGGATTTAGGAGTCATTTATTGAAAAGGGGTGTGGGGACTCTATTGATATTTTTTCTGTGTTTCCTTTTTCTCACATATACTGTGGGAATTAAGATCTTAGCCCATAATAAGAGCTAAGTATGTGTTAATTGAGTAAGTAAATTAATGAGAGATCATGAATAAATATAGGAGAAAGGTCTTATTTTCAGCCCAAAAAAGGGAAAGCTGATTCTTCCAAAAGAAACCTGGGATATCTGGAAACCCATAACCTTCCCCCTCTTTCTTCAGAACACAAGGGATTCCCTCACCTTACTGTCTCTATCTTTCCAGCATCTTACTCCTGATAGTGCCACATGAGACCTGGGCACAACTAAAACCATCTTGCTGGAACCATGTTCTACTGTGGGAGAGCACATGAACTGAAGGGCAGCCTCCAGATGTTAGCAGTTTCTGCTCAGTTTTTTTTCCTTTTCAACAACAACAATAATAATGAAAGCAAACACAGGCCTTGTCCCCCATCTGCACCCCAGAAATTACAAACAGGTGGCCTCAAATGCACTAGTATAGCCCAGACACTTACCCTTTGCAAGGCCTGCCTTGTACTGAGTCATCCAGCCATACCAGCTGCTCTATGAACTGGGACAGGGGCTCCAATAAGAGATCATGGTCATACCACAGGAAGCTCCAGAGTCTACTTTCCCTCTTCCCACCTCCCACCCTGAAGAAGCCTTGGCCTCTAACTTAAATGGATGTATTTTGGAGAACTAGGTGGCTTAAGAGATTAGTAATGAGATCCCAAGTCTTTCAGTACTAGGTCAGGAGTTCAGAGGCAGGCCTGGGTGACTGGTGAATGGCATAATTAGGAGCCAGGGGCAGCCTGTGAGGGCCTCTGTGAAATGAGCCTATAGGGCTTTTCATGGCTGCAGTTGTCAGCTGCACAAAAGCCCACCACCACATCCGACACTAATCACTCTCCCTTGTTAGAGGATTTACTAGCTGGAGAATCCTGAGCCCCTACCTAGCCTTCTAAAAGCCAATGTCCAGAATGGGTTTAGGCTATTGCCTGGTTCCTGTTTGTAAAGTGGGAAGAGCACATCAACCCTGTGGTATGGACACATGAGAACTAACATTTCATGGCCTTTAGTTGTGAACTAGAATTATGTCTATTATTACTATCCTTGCTTTGTGATTGTTTAACTCTCCCTATCTGAAAAAAGAGACCATGAATCTCCCCTGCTCAAGGGAAGAATGAAATAGAGAAGAGTGGTGTCATATATGATATCATTCTGTTATTGTCACCAGCTTTTTTATGGGCATCATTTACCCTGTGTGAACCTTGATTTCCTCACCTGTACAATGAACATGGGATAGGAAATTGTTTTGGACTAACACAGAAATCATATCCAGACTTTAGCACCTGCTCCTGACAAGCATAGTCCTGGAGTAGTTTTTATCCACTTACGAGTCCCGAGGCATCAGAGAAGATATCTTCTTGATAGAGTCCCAAAGAACATGAAGACTAAACTTGACACACAAAATCTGGCCAGTAAATGTTGTGAAAGAAGCTCTGGTGTGCTTCATGGATGCTATCTTAGATTTCTATAGCAGCTTTTGCCTTAGAAGATTGAAATGCCCATTTCTGTCAATGAGAAATTCGAAGCTCATTTAGAAGTGAGTGACTGAGTGAGTAGATACACCCCAGTGCAACCGTAATAATGGTTCTGAGATATATCTCTTCTGTGAGATTTAGTTAATCTACCAGTAAACCATGTTAGCAAGGAGTAGAAAACGGTATCCTAATTTCTATGGGAAAGCCCACGTTTTCCTTGTGGCCATTTGTTCAGATAACAGGTTTTCACTGCAAATCACAAGAGTTCATATTTTATAGAGGAGCAGGCTTGGCTAGGCATTGGATCTCTAAGGAGTGGGAAATGCATAACATTTTAGGGGCTATTCCCTGGGGACAATGAGGTGCTAATCAGTCCCAAGCCAAGACCCAAGGCTGGAGAGCTTCCAATGCCAAGTTCTTATTGTGAATTGTCTCCTAGGCAGAGGCCCCTAGATCGGCTGTTAGTTCCAGAATTCTAAAAGAATGAAGGTAGCGTGTCTCTGTCCAGCTTTTTTGCTTGATTGTCTGCCGACACCATACAGTAAATCATCATGCTGAAAGAAAGGCAACCTCCCCCTCCCCCTGTTCTTTAAGGCAGGCATCAAAGGGGAAAGTGCTCAGCAGGCCTGGGGAAAGTGATAATTGTTTCTAATGGTCGGTGAAAGAAAGCCTCCTCCCCCTCCTTCTCCCACCCCTCATTGTTATTAGTGTGTAGAAAGGAGGTTGGAGGAAGGGATTGGAGTGCTTTCTCTGTCTCTCTGTCTCTTTGTGTCTCTGTCTTTGTCTCTCTCCATCTCTCTCTGTCTCTCTCTGTCTCTGTCTCTCTCTCTCTCTCTGTGGTGTGTGTGTGTGTGTGTGTGTGTGTGTGTGTGTGTGTGTGTGTGTGCTGGATAGTTCATCTGTTAACCCTTGATTGCCTCTCAAGTTTTCATGTTTAGTGGTCAGTATGTATTGGGGCTAGAAAAGACTGGGAAAGTGGGCTTGGTGCAAACTACCCTGTGAAAGAGGTCTATGATGAGGGTTGTGCAGTGGGAGGAGCCTGATTCAGGATGCAATGCTTGAGCTTCATTTGTTCATTGTGTGTGTCAACTGACGTACCCACAGGCATCAAAGAAGATATCTTCTTGATAGAGTCCCCAAGAACATGAAAACTAAACTTGACATACAAAGGTGGCCAGTAAATGTTGTGAAAGAAGTTCTGGTGTCTTTATAACTTAAATCAAATAAAGTATTTCAATAAGTTTTATGGTAAATTATACCCATTGGACAAAGAGCTATCACCATATATTTCTTCATATCAAGCAAGATTAGTTAAAGTGTGATTTTCCCACATCTGGAATGATCCAGATAACCTGAACCCTTTCTGATACTCTATGGTCATTACCTACATCAGCATCTCTGTACATTGGTCTAGGCCTATGGTGACTTGGGCTCCTAGATTGATTGCACCACCATGGGCCTTGGAAAAACCACATCAATTCAGTGACCCAGGTCTAATTAGCCAAGTTGGACTTTGATGAAAAAGTGACTAGCGATTGTCCTTCAAATGCATCCAGGGAGAAGGTGAGGGGCAAACAAGAAACCACACTGTGGGTATATGATGCCAAGCGTGTGGGGCAAACTTGGTTGGGACGACTAGCCATAGGGATGGAGGGGAAAAGACCCTGAATCATACAAGTTTTGTGTGGTGAAATGACGAGTGTCTTCCCAAAACCTCAAAGTCTTTATCTGTCAAATGGAAAGCCATATGCTTACTCTCTACTGTTATTACTGAGGAGAAATGAGATTACATGAAGGACACCATCCCATCCTATATGCACATAGCATATTTAAAAGTTGATGTCTATTCCATCGGGCAGGGCAGGCTTGAGAAGGGAGCAAAGCTGTGTTTATGGACACAGATTCATGTCATCTGAGCAGTGCTGTGTTTGGGATTCCCTGACCCTTTATGGTTTCAGTCTGGAGTGCTTTCTCCTAACAGTCTCTCTCTCATATTTGTCAGGACCCTGAGACCTTGATGTTTGATATCTTGGGGGATATAGCTTGGTTATGGAACTTCAAGCCTGAAGATAAAGTACAATCTAAGGAGAGCTGTTGGAAAACAGGGGCATGGTTATGATTTTGTGTGCACACTTGTAGGCACACAAATGTTATCAATGTATATCCCTACCTTTCTTCCTCCTTACTTTCTCTCCTGTTTTTCTATGAAGCCTATCACAGGTTCTTCTTGGTAGAAAAAGGAATTTGTAAAGGATAGGTCTAAGGTTTGAGGGACATTTCTTCCCTCCCCTAATTGATAAGGGGGCCTGGGAAAATATAAAATCAAAATTCTTTGAAATCTCATAAAATCTGCCTGTGAAGGAAAATGTCAGAACTTTCGTCCTCCTTTCTCCTTCAATTTCTATGCAATTGTATACATTGTGTGTGGGTGGAAAATAAACTGGATTTTAAAAGATCCTTTGAAAGCAAGACATTACTAAGCACTCTTTCTTTTTTTCTTTTCTTTTTTTTTCTTTATTAACTTGAATATTTCTTATTTACATTTCAATTGTTATTCCCTTTCCCCGTTTCCAGGCCAAAATCCCCCTAGCTCCTCCTCCTCCCCTTCTATATGGGTGTTCCCCTCCCCATCCTCCCCCCATTACTGCCCTCCCCCTAACAATTACATTCACTGTGGGTTCAGTCTTAGCAGGACCAAGGGCTTCCCCTTCCACTGGTGCTCTTACTAGGCTATTCAATGCTACCTATGAGGTTGGAGCCCAGGGTCAGTCCACGTATAGTCTTTGGGTATTGGCTTAGTCCCTGGAAGCTCTGGTTGGTTGGCATTGTTGTTCATATGGGGTCTCAAGCCCCTTCAAGCTCTTCCAGTCCTTTCTATGACTTTCAACGGGGGTCCCGTTCTCAGTTCAGTGGTTTGCTGCTGGCATTCGCCTCTGTATTTGCTGTATTCTGGCTGTGTCTCTCAGGAGCGATCTACATCCGGCTCCTGTCGGTCTGCACTTCTTTGCTTCATCCATCTTGTCTAATTGGGTGGCTGTATATGTATGGGCCACATGTGGGGCAGGCTCTGAATGGGTGTTCCTTCAGTCTCTGTTTTAATCTTTGCCTCTCCCTTCCCTGCCAAGGGTATTCTTTTTCCTCATTTAAAGAAGGAGTGAAGCATTCACATTTTGATCATCCGTCTTGAGTTTCATTTGTTCTAGGGATCTAGGGTAATTCAAGCATTTGGGCTAATAGCCACTTATCAATGAGTGCATACCATGTGTGTTTTTCTGTGATTGGGTTACCTCACTTAGGATGATATTTTCCAGTTCCCTCCATTTGCCTATGAATTTCATAAAGTCATTGTTTTTAATAGCTGATTAGTAAGTACTCTTATTGAAAGCAGTTGTCTCCAAGTGTGGGGGATTGGGAGGCAGATGCTAGGTGTAGAGGTTGGCATACATGGCATGAATGAAAGTCTCCAGGTCTTTCAGCCACAGACTGGTTCTACAGACAGGCACTTGCAGATACCTCCAGGATGGCTGCTGGTCTACAGAGTCCACAGAAATAACTATGTATCTTCAAGCTTCTCTCACTATTTCTTCCTCTATAGAATGAGAAAGCATAACTATTTCTAAGGACATCCTGGAATCTCAAGATCTGGCTGATGAACTTCTCTAGGTCACTGGCAACATGCAATAATAAATACAGAAAAAGAAAAGAAATGAAACAAAAATCAGAAAACATATTGCTAGGATGACTGCAGTAAAACTTTGTACTTCTCTTGTGATTGTCATTGTTAGAAGAGAGATGGTAACTACAAATTAGCTGTTAGTCTTTGAGTATCACAGACATGAGCGCTGTAAGTTCTCAGACATTGACAGGATGGTCACTTGGTCCATTGTGAGGTTTTCTTTCCTTTAGTTAACCCCCTCTTCTATGAAATTCAGTTGGAAGTGGTTGGAAATCTAAAGCTGGCAGCTTGTCAATGCTGTTAGGAAGTAAGCAATTGAATCAGTTCTAGGAAGGGACCTCTTCCTTTTTGATCCAGGTTCTTTCTGTTGCTCACAGTCCTACAGAACCGGCTTGTAAAGACCTGTTTGGTCTGTTGAGACAACTTCTATTTTCTGAGTACCAAGAATAAATAGGAGAAATTCTGAACACATGGTCTATGTGGCTTGGGACTTAAGCTCTATCTGACATAGATATATCCATTCTCTCAATATAACCTCCAAAATGTTAGGCATAGTCAAGTCCTTTACAAAGCAGCATCTATGGTCTTAGTCTGGATTGGAGTCTTGGCTTTAGCAAAAGCTAGTTGTGACCTTAGGCAAAATGTAGGACTTCAGTTTTCTTGTCTCTAAAGGGGGTATACATATTAGTCTCCACCTCTACCTCATATGATTCGGTACTGATAAAGGGTTTGGTTTGGTTTCTTTTTTGTTTCCTCTAAAATAATGTCAAACTCACTAGTAACTCAGGCTACCATTGAGTTGGCAAGCATCAGACCTCAGCCTTTTGAATGATGGGATTATAGTAATGCAGCAGTATGTTCAAATTTATAAGAGTCTGAAAATATTCAAGACTTAGAATAGGTGTCTGTGTATGTCACTACTGCTGCTGTGGCCTTCTATGCTATCTTTTATTTCCTAGATATTAAGGAATAAACTGGGATTTATGTGACTATAAAATAAAATAAAATATCATTCTCAACTTAGAAATCATCAGACTTTATAGGGTAAGACTCAGCTCTGAATAACTATAATCTAACTGGACAGGTGCTATAACTAAGCTATGTTCAAAGAGCCTTGTGGACACAGAAGAGATAGTAATTAATTCTGGATGTTGGGTGAGCTCTCAGAAGAGGCTTGTTATTCCAGACAGGTTTTAAAAGATGTATAGCATTACACAAAACAAGCAAAGCAGAGACAGGAGTGAGTCTGACCACAGGCAGTATGCATGGAGCCCATGATGCTTGGGAAAAATGAGACTTTGACTGACATGAAAGTATCATAGTGGACATGGGACTCCTGCACTGTGGGTGAAGAAAAAGCAGCTGCTGCTGAAACTGCTTTCAAAGCCTTTAGCAGCTACATCTAGGCAAATCTCCTCCCACTGGGCATGGGGTAGACCAGAAGTAGCAGGTGATGTGATTAGTTTTTCTATTTAAAACAGGTGTGTGTGTGTGTGTGTGTGTGTGTGTGTGTGTGTGTGTGTCACTATAGAGTGACCAAGGATAAAAATAGTGTTCAGCCAAGCCTTTTTCCCATTAAGGGAAGCTGAAGGTTGTGTCAAACCCAAGCAACAGTTATGTTGTTTTTCTATTAACTTCACAGTGTAAAGTCAGAGAAATCAGTGTATGCATCCCAGCTCTACATTCAAGTGAGCATGTGATCTTGAAAGCATTGTTCATTGCCTCAGTTTCATCATGATAAATACTGGATAAGGATTCCAGCCTTGTGAGGAATAAATGGAACCCTAGGTGGAAAGGATTATTTTGGATGTCTGTAAGCTTCTAGTGCCCTTAGCAGACATTCAATGAAACCACTATCCGCTAAAGATAAAGAAGCTGCCTGTTGGAGAACTATTTCATAGTAATCCATCCAGATGTGGTGCAGTGTGCCTATTGACTAAATAAACACATGTGATGGAGAGTGTAAAGGTTATGCTAAAGGGTAGAGTCTCTTAAAGGTCATGAGCAGTAGACACTTGTCCCTTAGTTCCTTCAAGTACTATAAAGGAAAGAGGGCAGCTACCTGCACTGAGCTTCCTATAACAGGGGGTATTGTGAGCCTCAGAATTCCTGTCTGCTCTGTCTGTCATGCTATTTTAGGAAAAGAAGTTAATGTCTCATCATCAAAGATTTTTCTTTACACCAACATCAGAATCAAGAGGACCCAGAACACATGTACTAAAGCTAGAAGATGGAAGTTTGCATTTTCAGGACAACTTTGCCTCCTACCACCTGCACGTCATTGTGCAGGGAATCTCCAATCTCTTGCTTACTGAAGAGAGAATTCTCTCTTAGGGAACTCTTCTAAGCCTAATTAGAAAATTATAAATAAAAATGCATAGTGCTAGGCAAACAGCTCATGGGTAGGATGCTTGAAAGATTGTGGATTAGATTCTCAGCAGTGGAAAAAATAATCAAATGATTACCACACAACACAACACACACACACACACACAGAGAGAAAGAGAGAGAGAGAGTGAGAGAGAGAGAGAGAAAGAGAGAGAGAATAAACAGTACAGTCAAGAGAGCAAAAATATGAACAGTCATTTTACTCCTTAGAGTAGAAGGCTTCCAGAAGTCTAAATGTGGAAGTGCATTTTCAGTCTGTGATCCAAGAAAAATGACAATTCTGTATCCTTGTCAAACCCTGAAAAGACCAGAGAAAGCTTGCTAACCAAATCACACTTGATGTTTGTCTAGTACCAATATTTAAAAATCTCTAAGCAAATTTTATTTAGTACCATATTTATACATTCGTCAATATAACTTTTAGTCACACCTGGCTTCTTTTTTCAATATTTCATTTTATTACATTAGGAGCCCACCAGATGATCATGCCTCTTGGCAATCTATAATGCATACTATGGGATTGTTAACTACAGGTATGTTGGTAAGCAACAGGCCTTTAAGTCTTTTCTTGCTTAACCGAAGTACAAGCCCTCATATGTGCAACTAGTCATGCCCTTTTCCCCCAATCCTTTGCACCTACCACTGCGTCTTTGAGTCTTTGAATCTAGTTTATGTGTCTCATTTGTGTGGAGACTGTGGTATTTATTTGTCTGTGACAGACTTATTTATTTGTAATTTTTAAATTACTTTTATTCTTTGACAGTTTCATACAAATACATATTGATATCTGGTCATTTAACCTGAATTCTCCTCTTTTATTTCCCCACTCTCTCACTGAACAAGAAAGTCCTATCCTATTTTATGTGTTTTCTTTTGTTTCTCATCTAATGTAATGAAGGTTACTTGCATGAGTATCAGTGGGAGGTTATTTACTTGAACATGATGACTTGCCAGTGTGATACATAAAAGAAAATGACACTTTTTCTACCAGCCTCCATAAAATTTCCACAATCCTTTAGTGAGGGGTAGGATTCCACAAGCCTTTTCTCGGCATAAGATAGCAATGTAATGTTCAGTATCTAGCATGGAGAAATTATGAAGGTAACCACAGCTGCAGTAAGTTTATAGATCCAATGGCTGTATCATATCCAGAAGTCAGCTATGCAGAACTTCTCCCCAAATTCTTCTTCTTTCTACTCACTCTTCTATGAACCTCAGAGGGGATGCTTAAGATTCCAGTTTAGGTCAGAACATCCAATATTTGTTTCTTCTTTGCATGCTGACCAGTTGTGAGTCTCTGCATCAATCACTATTCACTGCAAAAGGGAAGCTTCACTGAGCAAGACTGAAAACATTACTATTACTAGTGGTATAAACATAAATATTTATAAGGCAATTTTAGCAAAATTTAGCAAAATTACAGTATAGATTATATCCTGTGGCCTATATGTCATATATATGTCCTATGGTCACAGGAAGTCTCTTCATCCTCTGGCTCTTGACAGGTACAGTAGCAGACACGAATTCTCACCTGTGGATAGGCATCTAACTCAGTCATGAAGTGGTTATACCTATAATAGTCGTGCCACTATTGTACCAGGTTTATTTCACTAAGTATTATATCCTCATGGTTTACTTTTTATTGAAGGTGGCATGGTTTTCTAACATTCTATTACATGTACATACCATGATGTTTTTACACATCCACCTGTTTATAGGCATGTATGTTGATACATTTCATCCATTAGAAATAATGCTTCAATGAACATAGGAGTGGGAACTACAAAACAATTGAGCTCCAGAGAAGTGCTACTTTATCTCTCTCTCTCTGAAAACGTAAAGCCAGGTTCTCCAGAACATCCTTACTATCTTCCACAGCAAAGTCAAAGTTGGAAGATAAGACAACAGGTCTTCTTCACAGTACTGTGACAGGAATGAGTGTTACTGTGGACAGTTACCTGACATCTCTAGCATGAGAGAGCCAGTGACAGCCACAATAATTAAACTTTGCTCTGTAAGATTAGAAAGTCAGAGGAAGAACAGAAGGGCTCCTCATTAGATTTCAGAGATGTAAAAGTTGGGTTGGGCTTGGAATATTGAGAAAGACTGTAAAGCACATAGATCCAGTCATACTGGGGGAAATGGAGGCATGGTGAAGATGAGCGAGAACAGAGATGCTTAGAATGGTGGTAGAGATGATTTAAGAGTCTGTGATGGTGTGGAATGTATGTGAACTCCACCAATTTATTCACTAAATTTATTCGTGTTCAGTAATCTTTGTATAGTAGGACTTGCTTTTCTTCTTGAAGGAGCCAAATAAAAGTGCATGGATAAAAAGAAAATATCCCCATAGCATCAGTGTTCAACCTTGTGCTTCCACAGGGTTCTCTGTTGTTCAGCGCAGGTGAGCCCAACATGCCCATATCTGTGCTCATCAGTTTAGGTTGCTAAACAGATAAGTTTGGACAGTGCCCATAAAAACAGGAGGCCCTGAAGAATTTGAGTCTCCTTTTCTCTCCACCCTCCCAGGAACAAATGATTTCAAGATCAACTGAGCACTTTGGGTAAAATTCAACTGGTTTTGTTTGTTCCTTTCTGATTTAGTTTGACTGTCCTGATTGGGATTACAGCCAGTCTGACAAAAACACACAACAAAACAAGAGAACAAAATAACAGCACCATGTTCCACTAAGAACCTATCTAGTCCTGATAAAGCTGAAGAGAGAAGAGGAAATCATGCTTAAGTAATAAGAAGGTTTTGTTCATGTTGGCCAGTTCTCTGAGCATGGATGCTTTAGATGCAGAGATAAGACCCCCAGCTCGAAGCTCAGAGTTCTGCTCCACCACACTCTGTGGGGAGACAGGCAGCTAAGAATGCAAGGAGAGTGCATTCCAAATGATAGCTGGCCAGGCTTTGAAATGCCATAGATGGTTTGTGCAAAGTCTCATACTGTTCTAAGTCACAGCACAGTTTACCAGCTGCTCTGCCTAAGCCTGCTCCCAGTTGTTTTGAGAAAAATAAAAAAGCTGAAAAACTGTCTACTAGACTGTGAAACTAACTATGTTTTATCCTCAGCATCTGTGTCTAATTTTGCACAATGGGATAGGTGATTCTTGGCACCTTTGTACTTTCTAAAAATCCCCTGTGATATTTAAGAAACCAATATTGCATTCCCAGGTCTCACTGACTCTCAGACCCAGCAAGGAATTTTGGCAATTGATGGTTTTGATACTTTTTGATGTTTATGAGACAATTAAGTAATTTTCTTGCATGAAATATTATAAGGCAATAGAAGACAAAAGGTTCACTCAGTTGATATTAAGTTGACATCCAATCTGACACCAGGTGTTGAGAATCATTGATTAGACACCTTTGTGTCTATGGCGTATACATTATTCAAATGCATAGAGAAGTCCATAGAGGCAGGACCTAATTCTCCCTCTGTTTTTGAGCCAACATTCACTAGAAGTAGGTCTACTTAGTCTAAAGTCTGCTACTGAACTTCTGGGTGATATTTGATGTTTGTTAATGTTGTGTAAGTGGTTTATCTTCCTCTGAGATTTCCAAAATGAATTGATGGGGATAGTAACACGAGGGTAAGCCAAGTGTAGTGTGCACATGGCTTTCTGCATTTTCTTTGCAATCTCTTTTTTTTTTTTTTTGGTTCTTTTTTTCGGAGCTGGGGACCGAACCCAGGGCCTTGCGCTTCCTAGGTAAGCGCTCTACCACTGAGCTAAATCCCCAGCCCCTACCACTGAGCTAAATCCCCAGCCCCTTTGCAATCTCAAATATGAACTTACTCCATGATTTTTATTAAAAGGTAGAATCACTTAGTGCCTGTCACTATTACAGTTCAAGATGTGTTTTGTCTGAACATTGTTTAATGTGTCATTTCTGTAAATTGAACAGATACTTGATGTTTTCTTCTTATTTTTTATTTAGTTACTTTGTTCCTTGTTAATTTTATACATGTATATAATGTATTCAGATTACTCTTTTTTTAGACCAAAACATTTTTAATGGGAGTCAGATGCTATATGAACATATGTGGTTACAACAGCTTATCGGCGTAAGTGTAAAGAACAGAAACAATGCCTAAATTTATTAATTAGAGACTGAATAGTCAGCATGAGAAATACATTCCTTTCAGTAAAATTCATTACAATTCAAATTACTCTTAACCCTGAATCTCTTATATTCCTCCTCCACCATCAACTATCACTCTTTCCTATGTACTCTTGTCTCATATTCATATCTTTGGTTTTGTGATCCTCAACTTAACCAGGGTTGACTATATGACTACATCTATGAGCCATTTGAACTGTCCATTGGTACCTGGTGGTTCCACCAGTGGGTATGTTAACTGAACGCAAGGACCATACTTACCTCAGAACTTACTAATGGCCAATATGTTATCAAAGAGCGGTAGAGAGCAATGAGCTCTTCCTTCCATAACAGACTGTTGAAAGACCTAATCAGGTGTACATCCAGTGCAGGTATCCAAAGCTGCTGAGAATTCAAAATTGACAATTGCAGTTTGCAGCTATTCTCCCTGTTTTGGGCTCTCACATTTTTTTTCTACTTCCACTTCTGTATGTTCCCTGAGCCTTAGGAGTTGTGTGGTATAAAAGTCTTCTTTAGAGATGAGCAATCAACCAAAGACTTGACATTTTCTGAGAACTATCCCAAGATATGATGGAAAGAGGAACACTCGGAACTGAGCATGTGCATAGGTGGGATTCTTGGCATATTAAAAGAAGGTTTGGTGATGCTCAGGTAAAGACAGGTTAGGTTTTTCAGAAGAACCTGACTTAGTCCAGTCCTAAAGCACAGTGTTAAAGGGAGTTAATACCAATAGTTTTACATCTATTTCCATGGCTTTATAAGCTGATATTTTGGTGATTGTATTCATTGGGTTTGAAAAAACAAGGAACATCTATGCTACATAATCCAGGCTGGCTTTGAACCCTGTGCCTCAACTGGTTTTACTTCAGATTTCTAACTAGCTATAATTACAAGTGGTAAGCAAGGACTAAAGAGTTTTATATCCTTTTAATTCATGATCTAAATGAAATAATGTAAACAAATCAGTGATGTTTGTCAAGTATATGCATTGTAACTAGTGTGCGCAGTACCTAAATTGATTCTTGTGTGTATCTTGTCTTTCTTGCTTCTTTCTTCTTTCTGTAATAATCCACTGCACATAAGATTCCACACATTTTCCTCCACTTCCTTGACACCGTTTCAGCTGACACCTTAGCATTCAATGCATGTTTTCTCTTGATGTGTGCAATCTATACTAACCTCTGGTCACATACAGAGCTTTTAATGTATGGTTTTAACAAATATGTTAGAATGAGCTTAGACATTTACGTGTCATTTCTCCTTTTCACTGATTGTTGCCATGGGTCCATGTAGGTGTCATACAATTCACCACTAACTTTTCATTTTGTTTGATCTGGGCTCACATGAATCTAATTGAATTCATTTTAATATTCTTTTGCTTTGTGTAATTCAACCATAAGAATATTTCTCACTTTTGCATCCTATCCCCAAAAGTTGAACACCAAGACTATCTCCAGATATGCATGCATATATGTACATATATTAAAGAACTGGACATATTTGATTAAGAACTATTTATTTTGCTCTTTGTTTTGTTTATTGTGTGTGTGCAGTTTAGTTTGATTGACATTAGATTGTCTTCCTGTTTATTTCTAGAGCTTTTAAGATCTTCTGAACTTTATAGGTCTGCTTTACTTCTCAAAGAACTAGACTATGACCTGGAGCTGTAAAATAGTAGGCCCAAGAGCACATGGAAGTTCTGCGAGAAGAGTCACATTGCAGATCAGAGGAAAAGTGTTAATTCAGGATAATCTTCTGCCAAACATCTGGCCAATCTCAACAGCTCCCCTTTTCACCCCTTTCCTCACACTGAACTTGGTCAGTTTGCACACGTGTGAGGGATTACTTGATTGATATTTTGATGCTATGTCTGCTCTCCACCTTAATTTTATGTAGCTTGTGCTCCCTAGTTCTTGATACATAGTTTTTAGTACATAACATTTGAATGAATCAAATAACTTGGTAAATGGAATGACAGTTGGATACATGAGAAACTCCACTAATTAAAAGAAAAAACATGCCCATGCATGCATTCTTCTTGATAATTGTAACACTTTAATATTAACATCATTGGGAGAAAGAGGGCAGTGGGGTGTAGGGAAGAGGGAGGAAGAAGAAGGAGAGGAAGGATTCCATGGAGCTGATTTTTCATGATAGCATAGAAACCAGAGTTCATACTCAGTACTTTTCTGTCATTGTGAAGCTATGAGCCCAATTTTATGGTCACCATACACCACATGGCTTTGAGAATTCAGTAAGAGCAATCTCACAACACTCATCTTCACAGCTTTCCTCGAGCTTTCTGATCGCTGGGTAATTTATAACAACTTAGGACTCTGTTTTCTTTTGAACCTTCCCTTCTATTTCTTCTTACAATGCCTTCCAGGACCAGATTCAATGTCAACTCCTTCAGGATTTGTTCCCATGAGAATGTCACTGTCATTCTGCCACTGAAATATGTCATGCGTCCTTTCTTTTCCAGCATTGGGGATTATTTCAACAATAAAGTGTGAGTTTCTGGAGCAGCTTCAATCTATTCACTCCTGCTTTCCATTCCACCACCAACCAAGCACATGAATGCTAAAGGTTCATTAACTTTAGCTGAATTCTCAGCACCCTTGAAACATCTTTTTCCTCCATCTTTTGCCAGGTGTGTCGAACCAAGGTGATAGATCTCAGTGAAGGCATTTCCCAGCATGCTTGGTATCCTTGCACCATCAATTACCCATACTATCAGCTGCCTCAGACCACATTCTGGCTCCAGGTAAGAGCTCTCCTGATTTTGAGAGGCGTGATGTATAGGTCTTGCTTCAAGGATGTACTAACCACTCTAATGACTTTTTCTCAAGATGTTCTTTCCACCCTCCAAGACTGTGAATTTGTAAAGACAGGAAACTGAAACATATTCATGGGATGCCTTCTACAACCAAATCCCATAATTGCTCATAGGATGCCTCATTGAATGTTTATATTGCAGAGAATTTGAAATCTGCCTATTACTTATTATTCAAAGTTCTAAAATCATAATCTCTTTCTTCATGGAGTCTACACTGACCCAGAGAAAGAAGTGAACATTGGCCTCTTTGTAGCTTTGTGTATGCTTGGTCACTCATTAAACAGTAACCTTCTCCTGGTGTTTCACATCTTTGTGTGGCTTCACCTTCTTGGGTACAGACTGTGAACTGGGTTTATTTTTTATTTATGTGTCATTGACATACTTTAAGCCCCATGGTTCACAGAATTTCCAGGACCATGCCTTATTTGGCTTTATCATGTTGGGACCTAGTAGACAGAAGAGTGGAGATAAGTGATGGGTAATAAACCTACAATGTGTTTGATGTCCATGTGAAATTTCACTATGTACTATCCTTGTGCTAGACACTATATTCCCTTTGTCTTAATAGAACTTCACAGTGACCCTATGAGCCACTTCCTTTAATCAACTATGAAGGAACTAAGTTAGGCTCAGAATGTTCCAGGCATCTACCAGACTCACAAAAGAGCAGGAAAAAGCTTAGTCTGAAGCAAGGTTTCTGGCCTGGGCTCTGCACTGGAATCCTCTGCCTCCTCCTTTCCCATTGAGAGAAAAATGTGAAAAAAAAATCAAGATTCTCCTTTGCTTCACTCTAGCATGATAGGTTATTTTTACCATGTGGCTGAGTAAATTAATGACTATATCATGTCTTCTCTATTTCAGACATATTTCTCTCAGCCAATGGTGGCTGCAGCTGTTATTATTCACCTGGTGACTGATGGGACATACTATGGGGACCAAAAGCAAGAGACCATCAGTGTTCAGTTGCTTGATACCAAAGATCAAAGCCACGATTTAGGCAAGCATGCTATAGTGGGCTTGGTTCATCACTGGGTTCCTCTTCCTATGTGTGGTTACCCCCTCCCCCTCCATTTCAAGAAAGATCTTCTTTCCCTTCATTTGTTTGACTCTTTTCTATTTGGAATCACTTTAATCAATAGTTCTTTGTGTATCCAAATTGGGCAAATATAAAGATAATGATTCAGTGGCAAAACTTGAACTTCATTGGCTTGCTTCATTACATGTCTTTAAACGTAGGCATCCAGAGAATCCTCAAAGGACTCTGAGAAGGAGACTAAGCAAGCCCATTTCCCCACCATATGTCATCATTTAAAAACAATTGCAAAACAATAGGAGAACATAGGACACAGCAAACTGGAACTGAGAGAAATCAGGTTTTAGAATCATATCTCTAGATGTCTTGGAAAATCTCAATAATGGTTGTGTATTTGGCATATTTTCCAAGGGATATACATGTGGACACAGATAATAGAAAACTTTCAATTAGCTTTGGGGTTTGAGAAGTAAGTGAGAGGACAGGTCCTGCTTACTGGGGAGCAAGGGCATGAGAGGTATTCACTTGTCCTCTGGAGGTTGCTGCAAACATCTGAGCAAACAGTGACAACTTTTACCAGCTGGAAGGAAATCCAATTCAACATGACTCAGTGCACAGTGTTGGTTCAGTCTTCTAGTGTCTGACATCAAGCACTTTATTTAGGTGTATTTAAGTACTGTACAATTTGGATTAAAAAGTTTCCTTGTACCCTGGACTCTGACCTCATAGGTAGCAATGAATATCCTAGTAAGAGCACCAGTGGAAGGGGAAGCCCTGGGTCCTGCTAAGAGTGAACCCCCAGTGAACTAGACTGTTGGGGGGAGGGCGGCAATGGGGGGAGGGTTGGTAGGGGAACACCCATAAGGAAGGGGAGGGGGGAGGGGGATGTTTGCCCGGAAACCAAAGAATTATTATTAAGTATTAAATAAATTTAAAAAAAAGTTTCCTTGTGTAACACAATCCCCTCTGCACAATCACATGGAATCCTTTCTCAAACAAATATTACTTCTTCAATGAAGCTAGGTTCTGGAGATGGGCTACATGTATTATCTTGTGGGTCTAGGAGAGGACGTGCTGTGCCCTCAGTCAAACAAATAGTATAGTCATTCAGGTTAATAGCCACCTCTGGCCCTGGTTGTGGGAGTTTTGGGGAGCTAGGAATGAACTGACCACAGAGATGGCACAAAAATTACCTAGGCTATTAGCAGCCTTCATTCCCAGCCTTCGGATGTAGAACAGGTTACATGTCTCTTCCTTTGAACAGACAACACTGCATGTTTAACATTTTCTGCTTTCCCTCCTGGTATCTGTGAGGTCTAGGTCCTTTGTGCTCCTGACATTGTACCATCTAAGCACATTTATTTTTGTTTTTGTATGAGCAGAGGAATGACTCTAAAATTAAGATTCAAAGTTTGAATCCCATATTTATTGTTAACTCACTTTGAAAAGGCGAACAATTTTATTGACACCATAGCACCCTACGAAAAGCCTGGTGTTCTTGGATTGCATTGAGAGATGTACCATGTGGTTAGAGGAGACATTAGCTGTCACTACTATGACCACTCCTAGTGTAAAAGTTGGCACCATGTCCTCGTCTCATTAAGAATATTGTTACACATTACTCTAGCCATCAATTCTGGAGAACTTTGGGCATTTATTGCAAGTGTTTGGAATTCTGGGTGAGGCTTGGATTGGCACTTCAAAGCCATGTGCACATCATTGTGTAGGAGAACCCATTTCAAAACTCTGAAGGAGCAAGCAGACAAAGGGTCACTTCTGGGTCAAATGAAAGCCAAAGAAGCAAAAAGAACTTTGTTGTTTTGTTTACATGTTTATTTATTTAGTAGTTTTAAGGCAAAGGGAAAACATATCTTGAAGAAAGAGAAAGAAAAATCCCTTAGGACTTCTCTGGATTCCTGGGAAATTTCCCAAACTTACAAGCAAATATTTTCATAGTTATCCTGGCACTGCATAGGGTGAGGAGCAGACAGTGGAAATGTCAGGCTTGCCAGAAGGTCGTTGGATCCCATTGTTGTTATCTAAGGCTTTGACGGTTTCCTCTCTCTTCCCACCGGATCGTCCTGTTCTCTGCCTCCAGACTACTGAGCAGAGGCTTAGTGTCATTAAGAGTGTAAAGCAGAAAAAGGACACCTGATGGGCCCAGGACTTCCTCCTCCCACAAGGAGAACTCTCCCATCTGTCAGCACATGGTCAAGACCATGCTACTTTTACAATGTAGAAATGAAGGTTTAAGAACTTGCTAGAATTCCGTCACCAACAAGTAACTAAACACTGAAGCCCGCTTTTGACCTCCCCACTCTATCCCACTTGCCCAATCCTCTCCTTACTCTGTGCAAACCATGTGTCTTTTCTCTATGCTACCATCCCTCCCTTCCTAACCCCGAGGAAAGGAACAATAAAACATGAAAGACTTGTCTGAGCCAAATTTGAGTTCTACTTGTATTTGGTGCTGCAACCATGCTGTGCTTGTCTGTGCACCCCGGTTTCCATCCTTGAAGATCAGGCAGAGGTCCTTCCCACCCAGAGTTGCTCACAGGCCTGCTGATGAGCGTTAACAGTGAGCTTCTTACTCTGGGAAGGGCTTGCTCTTATGAATTATTTCTCCAATCTTTGAGAGCCCAGGCAAGCAGCATGAACACAGAAAGCTCAAACCTTCAAGTCCTGAAGCAACGTGGGAGGGAGGGAGAGCCATAGATGCTTGGCTGAGGGTGGCCGTTTGGGGGAGGGAGAGACTGTGGGCATTAGGTGAAGGAAAGCTTAGGGGCCAGGGAGGCAGGGGGATTGGAAAGATTTGGAAGCAAGAAAAAAGGCAGACAAAGAAACTTTCAATCAAACTCAAAATCCTCCTTGGCCGCCCAATGGTGCTTTTGTGGAGTGACATGAAAGGGTCTGGGGGCTTCGGGAAGGGCCCGTAGGGGAGGGCGTGACTGGCCTTGAGTAATGAGCCTGGCCCCTCGGCCCTCTGTCTCCCCTGACAGGCCTCCATGTCTTGAGCTGCAGAAACAATCCCCTGATTATCCCTGTGGTCCATGACCTCAGCCAGCCCTTCTACCACAGCCAGGCGGTACATGTGAGCTTCAGTTCGCCCCTGGTCGCCATCTCGGGGGTGGCCCTCCGATCCTTCGACAACTTTGACCCCGTCACCCTGAGCAGCTGCCAGAGAGGAGAGACCTACAGCCCTGCTGAGCAGAGGTAAGCGACCAGGGCCTCCTTACCCTGGATCATTTGTAGTAAGTGGAGACAGAGAGTCTGAATAGCCACTGCTGCTGCTGCTGTTAATTTCTACCTGTTCCTTCAGTTTCCATTCTCTGATTTCTGGTCAGTTTGTCCTTCAAGATAGAGAGAACCAAAAGTCCTTGAATGTTGGAGTCAATTACTAGAAAGTAGAAAGGACCCCTCCTTTCACCTGTCCTGCAACTACTGAAATGATGGCAGGATAGAAAGTGAACTCGAAATAGCAATTTTCTGCTCTAGGCTGCAACATCCCCATCTGAACAAAGACAGGGCAGGTATATCAATTCTTGGTTCTTAGTATCTATTTTGATGGTGGAGACTTGGCAGGTGACGTGATCCTCCCCAATTGATGATGATGTGACTACCATTTGCTTCATTCCAGTTCACTGTGTATTTTAATGAGTGAAATCCCCACATGTTCTGTGGGCCTAGTTCCTGATATTTCCCCAGAGGTGGAAGAGTTTGTGTTTTCACTGCGTCACATCTATGATCTGTTATCTGTTAATACTGTTCAATTCTTGCCATGAGAGGACATTATTTATTTGGAAGAAGGAATTTGGGGAAAATGCTAATCTTGGGCTTCAATGTCCACATTATTGATTCTGAGATTATGTCCTTCCATGAGTCCTTTCACTTTTCAGAGTCTCGGTTTCCTATTTAGGAAGATGTCGGTGATGACATCTACCCATAGGGGTAATCGTGAGGCTGAAGTACTATAGTGTAGGTGAAAGTGACCTTGCATGACATTCACTGGACAAAGTTAATGTAACAGTGAGGACTGTTACCAACTGTCACCTTCCAACCACAATGGTGGTACCTCTGTGTACACAAAGCTGTCTATTGCTCTTAAAAGTCAGAAGTGGAAGAAATCTCAGAGATAATCTAGGGCTAAGAACATATTCATACTTAGTGTCACCATGTAGGATTCTGAGGACCTGCAACAGGAAATGTTCCAGAGTCACTGTCTCTCATGTTTGTTCAATAAAATCCAGAGGGAGAGCTGGCATTTTGGTGGGCTCTGAAGACTGAAGCCCCTCTGTGTGGCATTTCTGCCCTACCCTGTACACCTGGGGGCAAGGAAGGGAAGAGGACTGGTGATGGGAGGGGGACATTAGCCTTTCCCACGCCCCTGTTCCCACAGAGGACACAAAAGGTAGTTGCAAAATCCACATTGTTTTGCACCCACAGTCTCTCCAGCTTCTGTTGTGCAAAATGTGTCGCAATCACTGTGATGGAAGAGCTCCTTAAATACCCTTCATTGTCATATTTCGTCCTCACAGCACTTCTCTATCCCCAGCTCTCCAGTCTCTATAAAAATAAGTTAATTCTCTGAAGCCAGGAAAACAACGTCGATAGAAAATGCAAATCCATTGCATCTTTTCCACAATGTGTTCCCAACTTCGGATTTTTGTCTGTACCATCCACAAGCTGACCAAAGCCAGCACTGACTCCTCGAAGCTCTAAACTAATGATTCCTGTGTGCTGAACAGTGTTTACATTCTGAAACCAGTCAGTTGATATATGATTACGTAGTTCTTTAGTGGTAGAGAACCATGGAGCTGAGACAAAACTTTATCCTGTCTGTTTCATGTGACTGTGGACTGTATTCAACCCCTTCTTTGAGCCTGCATTTCTCCTTAAGAGATGCTGATGAATAGTATATTATCTGTGGCTCTTTCCCGGTTTTGCAGTCTGTAATTCCAAGAGCTAGGAAAAGTAAGAAGAGAGAGGGAAGAACAAACTTCTCTTAAGCCCATAATAACTGCATTACCTTATTTCATTCCTACGCCTGGTTTGGGACAGTGTGACTCAGAGAAACAGTCAGTGAGTCCATGAAGAGTAGGCAGTAAGAGGGATGACCCCTGCCCTATGTATGAAGAACATGAATGGGATAAGAGGAATCTTCAGGACTTGTCATTCACCCTTCTAGTTAGGGATGCAGAGGCAGCCAGGAAGGCTTTGGCTGACTGGGCCCTGCACTTGGACCAGACTGCACAGAAGGCTGAGGCTGCAAAGCTACAGGATCCTTCTGAATGCCCCACTGGGGAAAGGACAGCAGCTGTTCTTGGGGAGCTGCAGAGGCATTGACAAAAACAGGCAGGACTCTACAATCATGCAAATGTAGTAAAACAACCCAGAAGACAAGAAAAATAAACAACAACGTGTTCAAAGGACTGGGATATGGTCCTTCATTCTTGAAATCAGCAAATCATAGAGGTCATTGCTTTTTACAGCAGAGACTCCAGTCAGCTCTCCTTTGACCTTTCCACTTTACTCTAGGCTGTTTTTCTGGCAGAAAAGGGCAGTTTTCCTTCCCTCCCAGATGCTTTTCTCTCCTCCCTCCAGCTCTTCCTCTTCTCCCTCCCACTTTCATCCCCAGGGAACCCTATGAGATCCATTGAGCTACCTTGAGAGAAGTAATGTATTAAGAACCACAGATTTTATAGCAACATCAGCGTAGAAGATGTTTTCTGACCTAGATTCAAGAATTCTTAGCATCTGAGCAATATTGTGCATGGATTACGAACTCTCCTCCACCAATAGGATCAGATTTCAAGTTAGAGGTCCAGTTGTAGAATTCAGCTGTACCTAGTTAGAGAATGATGCACAAATGGGAGATCACAGGGGTGGAGTAGAAAGCTAAAAGGCTTCTTTAAGGAAAAAGACTGTAGTCATGATAAGACGCCCCAGTGTCTGTCTTTGTATAGTACATCTCCCTTTCCTTTTCTTTATTCTCCTACACTGTTCACACACACACACACACACACACACACACACACACACACACACACACATACACACACACACCACACAATCCGCCCATCCATCCATCCATCCATCCATCCATCCATCCATCCATCCATCCATCCATCCATGCACTCGGTGGTTCTTAACACAAATCAAGGACTATATTATAAATTTCAGTAGCCTAAGTATTTAAAGTTATTTCCACTTCTCCCTTTCCCTGACCTCTCTCCTTCCTTCCCTGTTACCTTCTTCCACCTCTTTTATTTTCCTATTCTCTTCCTCAACTTCAAATGTTTTCCTTTCCACATGTTACCACCTCTCCAGACGTGGTACCTAACTTTGTAGAAGGCTCTTTGCTAGATACAAGTTCTTCATGTGTCTGTGATGAACTCTTTTCAGTTGGGGAGAAGAGGACCTAGGATGGAGACAGCTGCTCCTGGAGTACACACTTCCAGGACCCAAAGTGTATAATACCTTATGCAGTAACAGGACTTCATATATAGCATTTCAAACTCAGGCTGAAGGTACTCATGGTCATGTGGAACTATCTAATACATCATACTGAATCCACAGGCCTCTGTTTACAGGGAAACCAGACTTACAAAAAATAACCCTGCTTCTGTAGCCAGACACTGGTCAGAGGGCAGCTATCAGTTCACCCTGAGTTTTAGTAGTCTGTCTGCATACCATGTGGGGGTCACTGAGCTTCAATCTCTTAGTCTTCACTGGTCTCCATACACTAGCACCATTAAACTGCTGGGTTGTAAATGTTTTACTATCACTTGCCCTTGACCCCAATTTCTGTGAATGAAAAGGAAGTCCTATCAGGCTAACTTGTTTCTGTCTCTCTCAATGACCTGAAGAGTTGGTGCCTAGCTTACATTTCCTCTCATTTACCAGTTTTGACCATATGGCCCTCCATCTGTTGTTGTGGTAGTGGTGACTGCCATTTAATGGCATAATATTGGCTAAGCAGAAGGCCATAGGACTTAAGAGAGGACTTAAAGAACAGACCCAGGAGTAAAGTCCTTTCCAGCCCTCCAATATCAGTTTTGTCCTGGCTGGTAGATTTGCCTAGGTGTCAGCCATGAGGTGTGGGATTCCCATTTTAATTCTCTATGGGGGAGGAAGGGAAGCTAAAAAAATTGCTAAGGTATTACAAATGGTTCTATCCTCATGAAGATCTCGAAGGTGTAAGTAGATAGATACAGGGGCGTTTGGGCACATGGAGAGAGAGAGAGAGAGAGAGAGAGAGAGAGAGAGAGAGAGAGAGAGAGAGAGAGAGAGAGAGAGGAAAAAGATCACCTTTGCCCCTCAATATGAGAACTTGGTACATTTGCTCTTTCAGCGGCGCACAACCATATTCTTCCTTCAGACAACTTTCTTTAGCTCCTTTTTTATTGACCGTCCATCATTAGTCTTGAGTTCCCCTTTTAAAATCAGAGCCTTTTGTTTCATCGTCCTTCGTTTTGTATTTTAGAAATGAATCACAGCTGTATTGGGGTGGGGTATGTGAGACATTCAGCCATCATTTTTCTGCAGTGTGTGGCACACAACCTTTTCTAAAGAGTGGGAAAGAACTAGGGCCGAGGGAACACAGTGGCCGATGTCTATTGGAACTCTGTCCAGGCTAAAATGCTACTTTGGGCATGCAATCCCAAATGTGTATTCTCAAACGGGAACAATATCAGTACCTCAAGGAGTCCCTGTGCGGTTGCAGAGAAGGTGTTATAGTGAGACTCAGTGGCTAGTGCCTGGCATTTCTTACTTCATTTCCTCTTCTTCCTTTGTTATTTGCAAGTCTGCAAGCCAGGTGGAGACAGAGATGCTGAAAAACAAAGGATGCTTTACTTCCAAAGTGCATTCTAAGAAGATACTAGTCCTAAGAATTGCCCCATAATAGAAGGGATATTAGGTTTTGGAAAATAATCCCTCCTTTAGGCCATTCTGAACATCAAAATGAAACAGAAGATTCAATGTTCTAACAAAATCTAGAACGTTGCACATGTGTGTCATGAACACTTTCAGCATCAAACTACCTTTTCATAGAGGTCACCTAAGACCATCGAAAATATCAGTATTTATTATTCATAAAAGTAGTGAATTAAAGTTATGAAGTGGCAGTGAAAATACTTTTTATGGTTGGGGAGTCACAGCAACGTAAGGAACTATAGTCGAGGGTTGCAGCATTGGGAAGGTTGAGAACACTGTTCTGGAATGAAGAAATCTCACTGATCTCATTAGTTCACTACTACCTGCTCCTGTCTAAAATACAGAACCCTTTAATAAGAAGGTTCCCAAAAGCAGGGGATATTTTCCTCATATAGCAGAAAGGGACAGAACAGAAAAGCCATCTTGTTGTGGAGTTCCAGAGCTTCTAAAGCATTTATTCGGTACTAATGTTCCTAGTACACCAAGCTATATCCCATCGTGGTTCTACATATCTCCTCTCCACTTTGCCTAGATCCCTGTGTCCCCAAACTTTGTAAAGTTCATCCTTACATTTCATCCAGGTCTTACTCAGAATTTTCCTTCCTTATAGGTCCTTCCATTAAAATTCATCCTAATCCCACCCCCCCCATCCCCGAAACAATGGCTCAGTATAATTTCTCTTTGGTCTTAATGGACTTACTGTATATATAACTGTGTGAATTTGTGTAGGCACTTAAGTACATGAACTTCCTCTTCAATACACAGGGTGATAGACACCTGATATAGCCTCCTAACAGTACCTTACCCAGTGAGATGCCAAGGTAGCGTCTATTAAATGAATGAATGGATGGCAGTTCATTTGGTGATAACTCTGAGAGATAAATCAGGCTACTTCTGCCAATATCTAGGTTAGGAGACTAGGGTGCTGCTCAGCTTTTCACATTGAGCATGTGATAAATTACTGAGTTGTACCTTGAGCTTAAACATTCCTCACTCTTACACATTCTTTCATTCTATGAAATTAAGTATTGCAGTTTTTCCTTGACTACTAAAAAAACATGGCAAGCGCAAAGCAGGGGACAGGTGGTGGTTCTCCTTTCATTGCCCCAGGATGCTTTCCTTCAGAGTCCTGATAGGATGGACACCCAGGGGCCTTCTGAGAGTACAGAATCCGAATGTCTGAATGATAAGGCAGAGGGCAGAGAGACAAGTTGGGAGCTCCCAGCTTACAGACTAAGCTGTTTTGTTCATGTGGCTCTTTTTCCCAGCATTTGAACAATGTGAGCAGTGCACTGCTTGTTGTCAAAGCACATATGCTGACTCCACAGTCACAGTCTCTCCTAGATCTTCACGTCAGTACAGCATGATGTTATCATAATAGCTCAACAGGGGATACACAGTGCCAACTTATTCGGAAGTTCATAGGGGTGTGAGGAGGCAACAAAGCTACATCCAGAGGGTCTGAGCCACATATGAAATTATTGACCTTGACTGACTATTTTAAAGACTAGATTTGCTCATAAAATATGTTATAGGTTTTCACTTCCACGAAAATGTCCTGCTCTGTTCCTCACCAGATAAGTTGAGTAGTTGAGAAGATTAATATCCAGATCCTCACTCCCTCCTAAAACCAAAATACTGGTGAGGATCAAAACGGATACCACGAAAGTTCAGAGCATCCTAATGAAGATGTTCCTGGCCAAACTCTTTTATATATATTTATCCAAAAAATATGAAAACAAATTCCAGGCATAGTAGTGCATGCCTTCAGTTAGTGCACTCGGGAAACAAAGGAAGATGAATCTCTGTGTGCTTGAGGCTAGGCCGGACTCCATATTGAGCTCCAGGACAGTGAGAGCTACAGAGGGAGACCTTGTCTTGAAGCCCCCCCCCCAAACACACAGACACTAAAAAATAAAAATAAAAACAAACAAACCAACAAATAAAAACCAGGAAAACCAAAGACTGGATGATCTGGATGCAAATCTAGCCACCTGTTTAGCCCTATAACCTATAACCAAGGTTTTAGGGTGAACATGAATATAGAAATTTTTTTACACAGTGGATTTTGCTGCTGAAAAGGAAATTTCAACTACTGTAAAAATTTCAAGCCATTGATGGTGATATGGCCAGTAGCTCCTCTCTAGTCAACATCTGGGTACAAGCCATTTTTCTTCATAATGCAAAGCATAACAGTATATAACAGGCATTGTCCCTATACAAAGTCATGTTCTTGTTCAGACCCTAGGGTAAAGTTTGCTATGAAGACCTAAGGGTCACGCATAGGTATCAGAATGTAAGCAAGTGATTTATTCTTGCCAAGCTCCAATCTTTCCAACAATAAACCAAATAACACATAGTTCACAGGGTTATCACAAGGATGAAGTGAACTCAATTAGATATGCTCTCCGTGATTAATTACTAATGGTCTTGAGTGCCTGTGTACTCAATTGCTTAATGGGAAAGGCTATCAAAGCTCAAGGGGGTGTATGTCATGTTTACTTGTATCCTTAAAGATTTGTATACATTTGGGTGCCTGGGAGGCACCTACATCCTGGATTTGAAATGCACTGAGTGGGATGCAATGGTATGAAAGACAAGAAGGCAAAGTGTCTGGGATGGAACTCATGTAGAGACATAAGAGAATGCTTTGATACAATTAGCTCTGACTTGAAGACTGTGCAGAATTCAGATTGGCTAAACGATGAAGATAGCATCCAGAACAAGACGGAAGGCATGGTTTCTGTACATTTTCCTCAAGGATTTGTGAGTTACATTGCAGTTCTCAAAGATGCTCCCTGAGTCTGTCACTGGGCCTCATGGCTCTGAGAAGTGGAATAAACTTTCAGATACACCAAGGCCCCCAACGAACAACATGGTTTTTTCAAAGTCATACAATTTCTAGGTAACAAGTAGAGCAGGCTGTCTGTGTAACATTAGCTACTGTTGGTTGAGGCTTTGAATGTGCTGGGAATTTAGCTACATGCAGTTTATAAATTATTGGATCCAATCGTCCCCTTGATCCTGGAACTCAGCACTCACTGGAGTGTTCAAGTGAAAGGACTGGAATCCAGGATTGTCAGCCCCCATTTCTTGTATTCTTCATAATCCATAACCACGATCAGCTGAATCGCTTTTGCCTGACTCAATGCCCTTCTCTTCAGTGTTTGCTTCCTGAAATTTTGGGAAGAATTCTTCTAGGTGGAGTAAAGTTGGCTTGTGAGGAAACCCCTCTTCACCTTCTTATTTCTTCCTTCCCAGCTGTGTGCATTTTGCCTGTGAAGCCACGGACTGCCCAGAACTGACTGTGGAGAATGCTTCTCTCAACTGTTCCAGCAGCCATCGTTATCATGGTGCTCAGTGCACCGTAAGCTGCCAGACAGGTTATGTGCTGCAGATACAGCGAGATGATGAGCTAATCAAGAGCCAGGTTTGTGGATTCAGAGAGGGGAGCCCTTTTTCAGTCAGAGAAGGCTGGCAGGGGTAGAATGGATTCTCTGCAGAATCCCCAGCACTGGAAATACTATTACCACATGAGACAAATAAAGAAAACTCTCTCTCTCTCTCTCTCTCTCTCTCTCTCTCTCTCTCTCTCTCGTTCCCCTTCCTAACCCCTTCCAAACCTCCCCCTCTCTTTCCTGCCTTTTCTCATATATATGTATACACACAACACAGTACACATATATGCATGTGTATACATATACATATACACACTATATGCATGTAGATTTATTATGATGAATGAATCAACCACACAGCCAACAAACAAATCAACTGGAACTCTGTAAGAAGAGGGCTTCTATCCAGGAAGTATTACAGGCAGCATATGGAGTGTTGGTACAGAGGATACATATCTATGACCTAGGAATGAGATCATATTGGACTGAGATGCTGACCCTCAAATTTTGCATAATGAAGTAAGCTGTTTTAAGTAGATGGGTGTTCTCAGTTTATGAGTTGCCATCCATCCATTCATTCATTTGTTCATTTGTTCATTCATTCGTCCCAAAGCATGAGTTCTTCATAAATCAGAGACTGATTAGGTCCCAGAGAAACAAAGTTGTTAAGATTGAACTGTTCCGTAGTGACTAGCAGAGAGTTCCAAGACAAAGAGACATGAGTTTACAGGAATATGGGGGGAGGGTGTTAAAGGAAAATGCCCTGGAGGAAGTGACATAAGAACTGAGAAGTGGCTTGATGGGCAGAGGCGTGTCTGCAGGATACAAGCAAGAAAAGTGTGCTCTGGCAGTGGAGTATATGTAGAAACCTGTTGATACTGTAAGTGTGCCACATGTGGAGACTGGTTTTTCTTTTTCAAAAATCATGCAAGTCATGAGGCTAGAAGGTCAAACAGAGTCCACAGGTGCCAGATCTTACCAGTTTAGATGGGAAGTTTGAAGTTGTTATGGCAGCAAGAAGTTGTGGAAGGACATGGCAGGTTTATATCCTGATAAACAAAGGCCTCATTTGGCTGCCCATATGGGAGTGGCATGGAATGTAAGCAATGAGACAGACAGCAGACAGAAGCATAGTCATGTTATCGATGGAACCCTTGTAAGTGGGGAAATGTCCTGCACGAAACTATCGGTAGTGAGTAGAGATAGGTGACATGGAAAACCTTGCTTTAGTCTGTTGCTGCTCTGGGAGTCTTGGGTCCAAAGGGAGTAGGTGGGACAAGTTTAGCAGCCCCAAGCTTTGAGAGTTCCAAAGCTGTCTCTAGATACTGCTTTTCCACAGCCCCACTAGTAGACCAGTAGACTATGTGCACTGCTAGCACACAGCGGCATATTCTTTATTGCTGGGAACGCCTATTTGTGTAGAGCTTCTGGGCTGGCTTGTCTTAGACACCTACTTCTGTGTGTCAGACATGGCAGGTCTGAACTCCTATGGAAACAATTAAGCTGACTTGGCAGTGAAAGACCTCTGCTCCCTTTGATGTGTACTTAAGAGAGGAAAATGTCCTTTGCTTTTAAAAATCCCAAATCAACATTTGGCCTTCTCAACCCCCAAGGGTTTGGCTGCTTCCTCCTTGAATGGAAGACTCTGGGCTGCCAATGTCAGGGCTTCTCTTGGCTCTATAGCATGGCCTCACCCTTCCACCTACATAACCCTGCCATTTTCTAGTTTGGTTTAAATCAGCTAGACAGTTCAGTGTTCCTAAATGTGTTTCTTTTTAATGTATTTTTTCTTGATTATTCAAATTTTGTTTGCTCTGGAGCCACTAAATATAAGAATGGGCAACTGCATATAATGTATCCTTGGGTTCTGTCCATCCATGTTACCAATGGGACATTTAGAGAGGAACCTTCCCATGGAGAGACATCATGTCTCCTGTACCCAAAGGCACTCCCTGACTTAGCACCAAGGATTTAGCTATTTCTAAGTAAACCCCTTCAAGAATAGATACCAAGATCAGCCTCTGATATCCTTCTATTTAATGTGTTTTAGAGTCTATTTGATGAAAAAAGTCTTGCTCTGTGAGGTCTCTGCATCTCAAGATTCTTATCATATGACGATCTATCTGGAATCCATTATAGATTGCATTTCTTAGCACATTACTTGGGTTCAAGTCACGCTTAGCTTTTCTCTTAGGGGTAAACTGAGACTGTTCGAATGATATTTTTAGGTCTCCATTTCTATGTCATTTAATGGAGATTAAAGTATCTAATCTATAAAGTTGAGGAGTTATTAAAAATGAGTCTGAGTCAATCACTGAGAATGGGTTAGCTCTTTCCGAGACAAGACTCTGATGTACCACCCGAGAAGTGTATTTCTTCATATAGGAGCACCTGTCTGAGCTCCTTCATTGTACCTTTTCTGTCTTTCAGGTAGGGCCAAGCGTCACAGTGACATGTACAGAGGGCAAATGGAACAAGCAGGTGGCATGTGAGCCTGTAGACTGCGGTATCCCGGATCACCATCACGTCTACGCCGCCTCCTTCTCCTGTCCAGAGGGTACCACCTTTGGTAGAAGATGCTCCTTTCAGTGTCGTCACCCTGCCCAGCTGAAAGGTATTTGGAGTTCTTTATCTCAACCTTGACTCTATCATTTCGGAGAACCTTGGAGCTATTTCCCCGGCTCCTTCTGAGTCTCAGGCACCAACAGGTAGATGGAGATGGGTCTGTTCCTGGTTTCTTTTTAGCATTTGTCGTCATGTAAAACAACTTGTTGTACAACCAGGAGTTTTTTTAAAAAAATGTTTGTAATAAATTATATGAGTATAAAAATAGATATTAATACCCCTTCAAGATTTTGAAAATCTCTCAAGAAGATGGTGGGGATGGGGGACAAAAAGAGTTTTATTTCGAACTGATATGTCTAGTTGACTGTGTATGATTAAGGCCCAGCAAACCTTGAGAGGTGTTATTATTCAATTTTCCAAAGGGAGAAACCAATTATTAGGGATTAAAGAACTAACCTAAGGTTGCCATATTATTGATGGAGACCATGTTGTAACCAAGGTCTGTCTTTGACCAATGTCAACTATATTCTTTACAAAGAGAGCCTGGGTGGCTGTGGCCACAAGCATCTGGCATCTCTTAAACTGAATATGAAAAATATGAAGGTGAAAAGGAGGGAGTATCATAGGTTGAAGAAGAGGCTACATTTTGGAAATGGAGAAGAAACTGGCCTAGAAGCACATAGTGTATTTCTAGAAATGAAAGTCTTAGAATAGGTCTCAGAGTCCATACAGAACAACTAGAAATACTGAAGATCCAAAGCACATCAAGGAAAGGAGGGAGCATCACAGAGCTCACCACCAGCAATTTTTGCCTGAGATTTAAAGATTTAAGGGTTCGATCCTCCACACAGTTTGTTGGCAGAAGCATACTTCTTTCTTGAATGTCAACAACAGTAACTAACTTGGTCATAGAGTCTCATATTTTGGCCTATCATGCCAGAGTATATGTGAGGAGTTATGTTGAGTGTGAAGACTTTGGGAGTATGTCTCTGAATTCTTTTAATAGCAGATGAACTACTGTATATGGTTAAGATTTAGGTACTGTGGTAAGCATGAAGAGTTTTACCAGTTTTTCAAAGGGAGATTGAACCAAAAGGGTTATATGAACTCACAGTCTTTGGAGGCACTGGCTATGTAGTCAGAAGCTCGGGAAATGACCTGCACTAAAACATAATAAAAAGTATTGATTGGGTACCTGAATGTTGTGATGGAAAAGAAATACAAGAATATAAGACCTGACTTTAATTATAAGCTATCCCTTAAGAAAATCAGGAAGTGCATCTGGGCTACATCCCATAGCTCCTCTTTTTTTCTATTAATGAATATTTTTGACTATGATACATATCAAACTTTCATTTGAGATGCTATGAAGATTAAAATTAAAGAGGGAAAGAAACCAGTGACTTCATGGAAGGGTTGTCCCAAGGAGCTGCAACCAGAGGATGAGAACCCCTGATAGAATCTAAGCAATCCAATCCCATTACATGGCTCTGTCTATCAATAGGATGTTGGGTGTATTAATAACTAGAAAATCATACCTCTTTTAATTAGAGGCCCATGCGAAAAGAAGTCAAATAAATTAGCATTGATTATTAAAGATCTCAGGATGGTAAATCCTTAAACAAATCTTTCTCTCACTGTTTATTGGACTATACATGAAGTGTATGGACATTGCTCAAGAAAGGTGGGTTCAGGGGAACCCGCATTTTGACATGTGTTGATTCTCGTTTTGACCATCTCATAAGAAGTCACAGAAACACCTTGACTTTCCACAGTGGCCTGTGAGGACCTACTAGGAGTCCATGTAGCTTTGTGTTCAGCACTATCTTGTACTCAGATCCTTGTTCTGAGGTTTCCACTTGGACCTGCTGTCAGCAAAGACTACATGAGTTGTCCTCCCTCTTTGAGGTTCTTGATGGTAGTTCCCTTCACACCCATTTCAATAAATTATAAAAAAACCCTTTTCTTCTTTTATTTTATTTGCTTTGTTTTTTCCTTCTATCTTTTAGATTTCCTTTCTTTACACTATGTTGTGGGTGTGGATGTGTGTATGCATGAAGCAATGACCATGGAACCAGAAATTTCCATGTCTGATCCAGCAAACCAGCTCAATGGATAACTTCCACATGGTGACATATATGTGTCCGTATATATCACATACATACACATGCAAATGTGCAAGAAATAAAGAAGATGCAGTAACAAGTTAAAAATAAAAAAATGTCCAGATATACTGGTTTTGTCCTCTGCAAGCTATTTGATCTTAGCTGAGCAACTTTGTTCCTATGACCAAGCACTTCCTACTTAAAAGATAAGCTTAGGAGTGGTCACCATCAAAGAGTCATTAGTGCATGAAAAACTGTCATTTATAAGATGGCGGCCCTGGAGGATGTTCTTTCTAAAGACTCAGTTTTCCCTTGATATTGGAGCACTAGGTGATTGTTCCATTCGTACTTTTCCTGTGCTATCTCTGGCTAGCAACCAGGCACCATATTTTATTCTGTATGAAGCTTTCAGGCAACAATATCATCTTCAGAAGAGGTCATATCAGTCAGGACAATCCAACCCAAGTAGCACAATCCCCTTTGTCCTCTATTTCAGGTGAAATATTGCTTTAGTCCAAGTATCTCTCCAAGATTTATGCAAAACAGCTTGAGAGGTCGAGGTTCTAAGATCATTTATGCCAAGATTTTGGATACCATGGTTGTTGGCATTCTCAAAAAACTTTGTAAGCATAGGTCAAATTTATAAAATTGCACGAGGACAGAAGTCCTTTCAAATTCTGGAAAGGCAACTTTAAAATGAATGCGATAAATATTGAATTAATGGATTGCAATACATTAGTTTTATTGCCTAGTGAATCTCAACTCAAATGATAGGTGCATTTACTATTAAATTGGGTGCACAGCTTCTGAAGTAAGCATGTCTTCATACTACAAACTCTCTGTGGAACATCTACATTCTATTTCTATCCTGTGACTTTTTTCTCTCTGCTTTTCATGTGAGCTTTTAAAACCCGTTCAATACACTGGTTTCCAAAGAATAACCTATTCTGTGAAATATTTTCTGATTTCTTGTGTTTGACTGAAAATGAGGTTAGTGTGGACGATAGTGTACCAACATGTAGCCTCCTTGTTTTCCAGTGACATAGTTTCCTGTGTCTCACACTTGCCTTTCTCCATCCATGTTTGCAAAGAAGTAAGTAGATTCCTTTATTTCCCATCTTAGGAAGAATTTTCCATCAATGATCCTTGAAAACAACTGCTTTATAGGACATTCTTCCTCTATATTTATTATTGGGGAAGAAAGATGGGTTACCTTAGTAAAGGAATCTACCATGTGAGGTGAGAAGCTGGGCTAGTGGTAGCATCCTACTGTGTAGCTGAGTCACCACTGATTTAAGTCCTTTACTCCATAAGCCTTTCATTGAGTGCAGCTTTGCAGTTTTTCTTTGGGCAGGTTCATCATTAAGAGTTCCAGTGTGGTTGAAGAGTCTGACAAAGCTTCTCAGAATGTCAAGTCTGACATAGTTTTAACTTCTTGGCATCCTAGTAACCTAGAGATATACATTTAGATTAGCTGTTTCTCTTGTTATCTATTTGAATTCTTTACCTTCTTCCTTACTTTTTCAAGGTCCATACGTAGCTGAGACTCTCATAGATTATTTTTCATGAATCAGCCTGAAGTCCTTTGTGCCGTTTCCTGCATACTGGTCTCTCTCTCTCTCTCTCTCTCTCTCTCTCTCTCTCTCTCTCTCTCTCTCATTATTTCTTCTGTAACTTTTGTTAGTGTCTGCTTCTCACCAAGAACAATGAAAGGGAATATTTTTGCAATCCCAGCCATCATAGCCTTAGGCTAGTGTAGTCTTTGGAAGGCTTGCTTGTTCTTATTCTGGTCCAGCAAGCTGAATTCTTGTTCTCTACAAACTGTGAGGTATCGATATCCTTTCACATCATAAAATGTTCAACTTAAAAAGTTGACCAAGAACTCAGAAGTAGATTTTGAGCAGGACTAGAGAGGCTGAACAACTCTTTCAAATTCACAAATAAGTTCATGATGCTTCATTCATGCAACAAATGGAAATTGGAGAACTACTATATACTGGACCATAGGCTAGGCTCTGAGAATGAAGAATGAGCAAAACATAGCCCCGTATCTTAGAACCTCAACAGTGACCACACCATATAGCAAACATGAAAAAGACAAAAGAAAACAAAAACCAAACAACCAACCACAACAAAGCAGGTTGAAGTTATAACAGTTCACTTCATGAATCTAATATAATGGCAATTTCAATGCAAGGTTTCCATGCACACACTCTGATGTCACATATTTTGGGGAGACAAGATGATGTTTGAATCCTGCTGTAAATTGGGTCTTGATCAAAACAGGGTTATTGGTCTACCATTTGCTTTAAACATTTATAATTTCCTTGTGCTAAGAATATTCAAAATCATTTCTTCTCATTATATTGAAATGTGCACCATGGCATTATCCACCACCGTCACCCTACTGTGCTTTAGGATACAAAAACTAATTTTTCTTTGAAAGTGCTCTCAAAGGAACGTGGTCTACTGTATAATCTTTTAAGAAAGGTTATCACAATGAACACTACTCTTCTGTCACTACTGAATGCTTGTACTTCTTTCATGCACTCTAGAGAGTGGAATTTCCCTAAACACACTGGGAGACAGACTAAGCAAGACTAATTTGCTGACTTTAAAAGATCATACATATATACATATAAGTAACAATAATTAATGGAAAATATGCCATTTATTTTGAAAAAGAGCAAGGAGGGATACACATACGTGGAGTATCATGGGTAGAAAAGAGAATAGGGAAATGGCAATTATATTATAGTTTCAAAAATAAAAGAAATAGTTAAAAATAAAGCTTTACAAGATGAGCAGTGTCTTGAAAGATGAATCAGTTAGGAACACTTCTTGATCTTCAGAGGACCCAGATTAGTTCCCAAAACCCACATCGTGGTTCACAAACATCTATACCTGCAGTTACAGAGGATATAACATCCTGTTCTGTCCTCCACGAGCACTAGAGATACACATCATAAACATAACACTTGCAGGCAAAACACTAATACAAAAAAATTAGAATAAAATTTATTTATTTACACACATAAACATAAATACATCTTAAAAAATTAAAAACAATGAACAAATGAGATGACAGTGTACCTGAACTCATGAGAACCTAGTGTTTGATATCTATGCTTTCATATGCTGCTAGAAATGTCACGTCAGCCTTCATTTCCTGACTTAAGGCACATTCTCCAGAAAGCACATGTTGGGGAGTACAAAGAAGGGAAGAGACATGCTATGGATGAGGTTATAAATGTATCTTCTATAGCCAGTGAAGAGTGGAAACAGTGCTACCTAATTATCTATGAGGAACTTGCAAGGCGAGATTAGAATAGGCCCGAGTGCTCCAAACTCTAGGTGGTCTGTAAGTCCTCCAACAATGACAGGTTTGACGCGGATACAAGCAGCATTCACTACCTGTTCTTTCGAGCATGTTTTAAAAGCATGTATTTGTGACCAAAACCAAAAATCCTCAATAGAGTAAAGATCCTTCGGAGTATGTGGGCTGTTGTCAAAGGTACAGAGTATATATGCCACGCAGTGCTTTCTTCAAAGCCATTTGGTAGATGGCTAGGATGGAAATCCTGATCCTGCAGAGTCCATTGGTCTCAAACACAGTCCTGCCCTACTTACCCTGTTCATTCGATCAGCAGTTTGCTAACACCTATTTGCTCTCTCCTAGAAGGACCATTTTCTGTTTGATTCTTTCCTCTTGGTTAACATTCTGCAGTCTTCCTATCATTTCATAACAAAGAACTATGCCCTTCATTTCACAGTTTATAACATTTGTAGCTGATATAACCCCAACACTTTGGTAAAAGCACTCACATTTTAGCAATGTTTTTTTTTTTTTTAACACCCTTGAGCAATTTGGAAAGGACGCCATTCTCACCGAACTACTGATACATCTGGCATTCCCAAACAACTTGCCACAATAATAAATCCCCACAACGATATAGGGAAGTTCCAGTTGCTGCTGCCCTGAAAGTCCATTTGCTTTGATGAAAGCTCAATGAATCATCCTTTCATCTTTTTCTCTTTCCATGAGGTGTGAAAATATCTAGTTATAGTAGTATTATAGCTTACCAGGTAGCATTTTCTGTGGGTTTTGCAAACAGCATTGTCTCATGTCATCCAGATGAATCACCCTGACAAGACAGTGAATCTCAGGAAATGAATGGTAAGAGGGGACGAAGGAGTGTACATAAAATTGCCAAGCAGTTTTCTGGTCTTCCTTCTTTCTTCATTTTATCCTAGGTGGTACTTGCCACCACCTTCAAGAATACTAGCTAATTCATGTTTGCTGACAGTTTGTCATGCTCCTTCATATATCATTAGATTACAAGCACTGAGTACATGTTATTTTTGTCTCGTTTTATTCATTGCTTTGCTCCTAACATGTAAAGTATGCCACAAGCATTAAGCAGAGGTTGGCTGAAGAATTGTAGGACACTGCACATCGCACATGTGTCCTGTCTGACACTCTTGTGTAAGTGTGATGTTAAAAGGGAGGGAGGAAGGAAGGGCTAATGAGGAAACATGGACCTTGGTGGCACTTTGATAGACACTTATCTAAGTTGCTATAATTTAATCTGCTAAATTTTGGAAAGCCAAGAAACCTCTATTCTTCCTATGGACACAAAAAGTAAGGTTGGACCATCCTGTGTGGAAAATAAAGGGTCTTGCTGAACATATAGACACAACCTCTTATTGTATAAACAACTCTGTATTTAGACAAATGTGTTTTTGAACATTTTACCTTTCGCTATTCACAAGCTGTAAGAGCTTCATCAAGCTGCCCCCTCCTTTGGCAAATGAGAATTAGCATGCTAAGCACCCTGCATTTCAAAAGCTCTCTGCACATAGTAACTGCTCAATAAATGCCAGTTTTCTTCCTGTCACTGATGGTCTCCCTGCCCTGCTTCAAAACCAGAGAGTCCCATGTGCTTCCAGCACTGGCTGCAAACTCCTTTTGGTATTAACCAATCCGAAGAGAATCAGAGGAGAAACACCCATTGCAGTTCCTCCTCTAATTGTCTTGAGTTTGGGAATGGCTCTGCCTTCATAATACATGAGCTGGCAAGGAAAAGCCTAGCTTCTGGCTTTTCCTTTTATCTTCACTGACCCCAACAGAGCAAGTATCCTGAAGGCAATCAGCACCCTGTAAGAGCTGGCTGGTGCGTGTGGCAGGAAGTAATACTCTCTCAGCTTCTCTCACAGAACTTCTCTGAGCACTGGGTCTGAGTAAAAAAGATTACCCCCCTGATGAGATGATATTGTCACATCTGGGCATGAGGAAGCCAGGTCAGGTACAGGGCCCAGTCCAAGAGGCACCCCTGGGTCATAAAGATTGCTGTTAAGGATGACAAGATTTAGGCTGGTCTCAGGCAAAGACATGCACCTGCAGGGCACAGGAATGATGCACGACCAGGAAGCTTTTGTTTTTTGTTCTTCATGTTTTATTTTTCCTCTTCAGCATATGAGGTGCAGAATGGTTTGAATTTTAACACAGTGTAGAAAATGGACTAAGCCTAGCTTCCATGACTGCCTGTTTTGCAACAACTGCCCAGCACTCTCCAGAGATGCTGAGTTCTTAGAGGAAGGAATTGTAATTCCAACCTGGGATCCCTGGGGACCTCATGGTGGTTAAAATCCAGGCAACTCATGTGTTATCTTAGCTGTCAGGGGACTCATTCCTCTGCTAACCCTGTCTGCCTGTGTCTTCCAGGCAACAACAGCTTTCTGACCTGTATGGAAGATGGACTGTGGTCCTTCCCAGAGGCACTGTGTGAGCTTATGTGCCTCGCCCCACCCCCAGTTCCCAATGCGGACCTACAGACAGCCCGGTGTCGCGAGAACAAGCACAAGGTGGGCTCCTTATGCAAGTACAAGTGCAAACCTGGATACCATGTGCCTGGCTCATCTCGGAAGTCCAAGAAGTAAGTGCTGCAGGGAACACACTCATGGACTTTAAGAAGAACTTCAGAAGGGAACATTTCCAGGGTTGCTGGAGGCCATACCAAGTGGTATTCCATTCTGTCCCATAGAGAAGATATGGAAGAGTGGGTATCTTATCAGAGCAGTGTCTTATTTTTCTCAGGCCTCCTATTTGTTAGCAGTGATATGAAGATGGTAAGTTACCACACAGTATTGTCATGATGCAGAAAAAGTTACAAAAATGCCTTGCACAAAGTACTTGCTTAAGAAATATTGAGTTCTTGCATCACCATTGTGCGGGCACCTATCACTACACACTGGAAGGAAGAGAGAACACAAGGGGCTGATGGGAATTGATCTCTGTCCCGAACCACATTTGAATGGCAACCTGCCTACCTTCAACAATGTTGTTCAATGAATACAGTTTCTTTATTATATTTATGGGTTTTAATATAATTATACCATTTCTCTTTCCTGTACATCTCTCTAAAACCTGCCCATGTTATATTCCCTGGTTCCTTTCAAATTTATGATGAATTATTTTTGTTAAGCACACACGCATATACACTACATATATATTTTATTATATATATATTTTATATTACAAGTATATCTCAGCATTCTTTAGGTCATAAGCTTCCCCTTTAAATGTTAGCACTCTATTGGTGCCATCCTTGTTAGGTCATATTTAAGCAACCATGTTGATCAGAGTTCACTGTGCCTTGATATTTCTAGGAAACAAAAGTATGGCAGCAAACTCCTTGTTCCTCTGGTGTTACAGCCTTTCCTCTTCTGCAATGATCTCAGAACCTCCAATGTAGGGGTTGTATGGCAGATGTTTCATTTGGCATTGGGTTCCACAGCTCTGCATTGTGGCCAGTTCTTGCTTCCAGTCATGGTCTCCATCGTGCACGCATCTCATGCATCCCTCATACAGGCAGGGATTATGAACAGGAAGACAATGTTGGTGCCCTGTTAGTGCTCCGATTCAAATCATGTTATGCTTACAATATCTATCCTCTCATCTTTCCTGAAGACGGGCCTTCAAGACTCAATGTACTCAAGACGGCAGCTGGCAAGAGGGAACATGTGTGCCGGTGACTTGTGACCCACCTCCACCCAAATTCCATGGGCTCTATCAGTGCACTAATGGCTTCCAGTTCAATAGTGAGTGTAGGATCAAGTGTGAAGACAGTGATGCCTCCCAGGTAAGCCCACTGAACCCTGAGATCAAGGCCTTCTTTCCCCTACCAACTGCTGTTGTCAGGGCTCTGTCTACACAGCCAAGCTTATAAAATGACAACATCACCATTTGTAGAAGCTGAGAAGTAAGGCTCCCAGTATCTTCTTTTGTTAAGATCTCTGAGCTGTATTGTCTTTCTATAAGCCTATTTTATTCAGAGATTCTTAGCTTTGGAAATTTTTTTAAGCATTAGAACTTTTAAACACTTATGAGAAATGTTGAAAGAAATGCATGTATGGCCTCTTAGCAGTTAAGATTGATCTGTTATGCCATTCTGGTAGGCGTGCCTGGGATTTTGATCAGCTCTGCCCACTTCCTACTACCCATATTGTTCTTAAAGCTTTTACAGACAAAGGGCGGCCATGCTTATCAGACATCAGTTGGTCCTGGAAGCCTATAGACAGGGCTTTCTTAAGGTTGGGAGAACACTTGAGAGTACAGTGTAGAACAAAGGAGAACAGAAGGGGCCAGCATGGATTTGAGTTTCATCTCAAGCCAAATGTAACTAAAAGGTAAGTCTAGTGTCCCTGGCTGCCTCTGCTGAAAGGACTTTGTGAAAAAATACTGTTCAACTTCTATACCCAACCTCTGCCACTCAGTTGGACAAGTCGGGAGGCGTAAAAGCAAAAGGAAAGTTGAAAAGAGTGCAGAATTCCACAGAAACCACATTTCCACAGATCCCACCACTCAGGTTTGACCGTCTAGCTCTGTGACTTATGGGTGTGCAAGGAACAGCAGCCAGGTGAAGCTGGAATATAGCTGCCTAGACTTCTTCAGGGGTGAAATCCCCACTGTTCTTCATTTCTTAGCCGCCAAATACCAAACACTGCAAAACTTAGCACTTTTAGCACCCTTAACACCCCTTTCTTCCTTTTCCCACATTTAAACTATTCCCAGACATACCCAGTCTTCCCAAAATACCCCCAAAGCTGTTCCCTCTGTACCCAAAGCAACTACCCTAATAAAGAAAAAAACACCATAGTCTCCCCCCCCCCACACACACAATGCAGCCTCTTGATCATATCTTTTCTTGTCATCCCAAGTCTCTGGCTTTAAACTATTCTAGGCCAGCATCTTTTTGTTTCTTTGGGATAAAATTCAACCCTATTAGGCAGTATTTCATACTCTGTCTGTACCCTAGAAGACCCAGATTCCCTACCTATCTATGAATCTGTTAAGCAAGTCCCTCTTCTGACTCCTTGTCTTCTACCCCTCTGAGAAGCAATTCCTCTAAGAGTCGTCCATAGGTCCCCTCCACATCTGAACTAAGCTACACATTCCTCAGGTTATCAATTCATAGTAGTAGCCACTCATGCTAAGTTTCTGATTTACTTCACAGTGGTCCTACGCAACACTATAAAGCCTTCCACTGCCTCTTTCAATCACTCTCTGTCTTCAGCACTTAGGATGCTACCAGGCACCTAGTAGGTCAGTAGGAAGTAACAGTCAGATTAGGAACCTGGTGCCTCTTCTGTGATAAGCTGGCTTTAGTAGGTATTGCTTCCAAGTTTTGTGCATCATACATTCATACATATCTAGGGCTATCCTGGCCACTCCCGGGAATCACTCCTAGGAATCATGTGGGTCCTCCAACATCTAGGAAGCATGAGTCCTGGAATAAGCAAGGACCAAGATTGCCACAGCCTTTCAAAGACTGATCAACCTCCCTTTCGCTCCCTCACACAAAACTGTTGCTAACAGTTATCCCTGAGCCAAATAATATTCTGGCCATGGTCATGTTATCAAACTGAAACCCAGTCTGCCTGCCGCCTGCCAAGTAGCTTTCAAGGGCAGTTTGTATTTAAAGGAGAGGAAAATGTAAATTCATCAGAGGACTGGAGTGTTGCTGTTTGGCAGTGCGTGGAGAGGCTAGACTCGAAGGAGCAGGGTATGGCTTGTCAGCTCAAAGAATGAGGAGGTGTGTGCCAAGTGGGCTCTTTACACAGTTGACGTTTCTAGTTTGTACTAAGAATGAATTTCCTCTACCCTCAGACCAAGGGCCTGAGAGCCAACGCCAGTGTTCACCTCAGATTCCCTCTCGCTGCCTGTAAACACAGCAGGAACGCAAGGCTTATATGGAACGGAGATTCTTAGCTTTCCAAAACAAGTTACAGATCCTGGCATAGAAGGGCAGAGGCTACTACAGGGGAGAGTCACATACTCTCTCCACTGCTACTACAGGCAGAATTTAAAAAATTCCACATCATTGAGTCCTTCCTCCAAGGAAGCCAGTAGGATGTGAGATCTGAGTTCAAATGCTGACGTTACTACCCTACTCCTCCACTAAGGGACAAATTCCATAACTCATCAAACTTGTTTCCCTGCATATAACATGAAGAGAAATAGTAAAGCCTGCCTCGTAATTTTGGTGGTAGCAGGGAATAGATGCAGGTAAAGCCAGAGATGTGCAGTGAGGGGGCCTATGCCACAGTAAGCAGCAGCCCCCAGGAAGGTACAAATAGAATAGCCTGTTTTTATGGTTATAGCGTAGAGAGATCTCTGAAGCTGATTTAAACTTCCGTAGAGCCTAGAAACACAGGCAACAGATTGAAAGATAGCCTTATGCTGGCTACTTCCCCAAAGTCTCAGAAGTGGCATTTACCCATATAAGTTGTGTGGAAACTTCTTACCTTGCCCAAATAGAACCTGTGTCTACCAGATCTGTTTTGTGTCTCCAGACATATGTCACTGAAGTATTTAGAATATGGTTATAATGTCCAGGTAGTTAAATATTAAACTACACTTAATATTAAAACATTGTTTTTTATTTGAGGTATACATTCTAGTGTCTGTAACTAATCCCTACCTGTGGCAAGTAGAGGCAGAAAAATTAGCAGTTCAAGTCTAGCCTTGACTTACACTGTGAGTTTGAGGCAAGCCTTGGCTACATGAAACATGAGACCTTCTCTCAACCAAGTTATTTTATCTATTTGTTTTCTGATATAGATCTCACCACGTAGTCCAGACAAGCCTCCCTGCACCTCATGACAACCCTTTCTTCTTACCTCCTCAGTGTGGAGATTTTAGATGTGAGACATCATGTCAGAGCTCACATTTAAATGTCAATAGTCATTTTTATACTTACATACTCAACATTTCAGTTTTGATGTTCCTGTCCCACTAAATCATGGTGGAAAGCCTGAATAATCATAACATTGATTTTTTTTTTTAATTTGAGGGTTTTAAGGGTTCTAGGCTGGTGTTAACAGACTTTTTTTTTCTTTCTATTCAAAAAAACACCTCAACAAGAAATCATCTCCCCATTTGACAGACACAAAACGAAGGCCTACAGTGTCTAAAATTTTGCCTATAACTCTGTGTCCGTAGGGGATATCGAGACTATTCTGCCACACTCATCCACTGTCCCCAGTTACTTCCAGGGCAGGCTGGTGACAAAGGGCGAAGTTTGCTCTCCAGACAGCTGGCAAGAAGTGAGAAGTGCTAATCCTCTCTAGATTTAATGGGACTTAGAAGGTATTGAATGTGTGGAGAGATAATGGAGTCCCAGGACATAGTGAAAAGCTCTGCAGGAGTTCTGCAACTGATTAGAGAAGTAGCCTGTCTTTAGATAGGATCAGGGTCTATGGCAGACACTTGAAGCAGGAGAGGACAAAGGCTAAGTGCTTCATGGGTCAAGTAGTACATGTAATAATGGGTTTCCAGAACTCAGCAGGAGTTCCTGGAAGACAAGAAGGAGAAGAGTTGAATCAGGAGCATGGCCATTTCCTTGCAGGGGAGACAGATGGTGGGTATGTAGTTCTTTGTGCCACAATAGCATAGTGTTGGCTCAGACTATATGAACTCTCATGGATGCAGACTTCCATGGTTCCACACTCTATGGGTGTAGAAACAGTGTCTTATTTCAGGGTTGCCTTGAGAAAGGGATGAAAAGGCAGAATCATGTGCCATTAGAATTTGGCAAATGCTCAGAGATTGTCATACAACCTACTCAGCTTGCAGGTGGCTCCACTAACACCCAGAAAGGAAAGCCACACAAGTGACTAGCAGTGCCAGCTCTCAAAACAAATTATTATTAGCACGACTCATCTCTTTTGCAACAAGCCCTTTCTTCAGGTGATGCTCATGACATTTGCCTGTCTGCTTCATACTGATTGTTTCACATAAATATATTGGACATTTCTGTTCTACTTACACATGCAACCATGGAAGGGATTCTTGGAGGTTGGTAGTATGTGCTGTGTTATACAAGTAGGAAGGACATGGTAGATCCAGATTTCCATAGCTGATGCTCATCCTGTCCCCTGCTATCTGTCTCTGGCTGACTTTGATGCTATAACAACCTCTGTCGTGGTTTGGCTTATTTCTTCTTCTACTCATTGTCTTTCTTTTCCTTTTGTTTGTTCCCCTTCCACTGTAGGAAAGGCACAAAGGGTTGTCTTGATTCCCAAGTTCCCTATTGCAGCAGAGAAGTTAGGAGCCATGATTAATGCATAGCTCTGCGTCATGCATATTAGATCTTAAATACTTCCATAAATTGACCACTTGGTTGTCATGATGACTCCTTTAGGCTGAAGACTCAATGTCCCTTAACAGTTGAAGAAACTGAGGCACAGGTCCATGAATAAACTCTCTCAGGTCCCAGATCTGGAATATTAGAGAACTGACATTTGAACTGGTACAGTTGTAACCATCACTATAATATCCATTACTTGTTTCTTTCTTGTAGTGAGCCTCAGTTTTCAGATTTGACATAGGATCCAGTTTCTCTTCCACCCAGTAGTTAAAATGATTTTTTAGAACATTGACAGTGTCATAGTTCAAATAATATAGTTGTAAGCAGTTTCAGCTCTGTGTAGTTTTCTTGGCTAACAAGATAGGGGGTATAAAGAGAGTGGAACATGACTTTTATAGTCATAGATAAGCACAGAGAGGAATGCAGTTTCGGTGAAGGATGCACAGTCCTCTTGTTCACTATTTTACTTTAGCAGGTAAAGTCATGTCTTGTGCTAGGACTTGGCTTGTGCATTTGGAATCTAACACATTCAGTTGGTTTGGTTCCCCGACAACACCCACAGAAGTAGTGCTCTCAGATTGGATGCTCAACTACATTGGCTTGTCTGTGCTCAAATTAGACAGAGCAGTCATCAAGGATATCCTCATTATCAGATGGTCAGCAAATGCTGAGCACAACAGGAAGTAGCCCTAGCAGAGACTGGAACATCTAGAAGCTTCTGCAAAGTTGCCATTTAGAGGGAATAGCACAGAAAAAGGTACCAGATATGATAAACCAGCAATACAGGCAGGGAAATGGTGTGTTTACTTGAGTAGAATGAAGGCCACATGTATAGCCAAGAGGTGGGGCTATAAATCTCTGTGTTCCATATGGAAGCTATGGGAGTGCTAGCCCACATGCTTGCCTTCTTCTGAAGGCTAAAGTGTCTTAGCAGGTGGGTGCCATATTTTTAAGGCAGATTTAGCCACAGAAAGCTCCAGATGAACCAAGCAGGAGAAGGAGAGAGAGGGGGAGTCTTGAGAAAGTAAGACCAGTACCTTATGTTCCCACCTTCCACAGTGAGGCCTCTGGGAATTGAAACTCCCTGAGTAGGTTCCAGTTAGCTCTAATACATCCTCTGCTGCAAACCTTGCTCCTCAGCCAACTCTGGCCCATGTAGTGCTGAGGTCTGCAGGCCTTGAGAGGCTGGAGGCCAAATGCATCATAGTCCCAGGCCAAGGATCCAGGAAATTGGGGTCAATTTCCTACTCCCCTGAGTACCGAGCAGAATCATGGGGCTTAGAGCTGGGGCTCCAAGAGGGAAAGTCCAAGTTCTCTAAAGTCCCATGAAACTGCATAAGCTTGCCACAAGCCCACAACAAGCCACTGAATGAGGCCCTCTTAGTTTCTGCGTAACTGCAAGCTCAGATGGGCCACATTCTCCTACAGGCAGAGGAGCTTCTCTCATAATGGTGCAAAACTCCTGCTGGCCCCGGACAGACCTCAAGAGGGGCCCCTTTCTCTTCTCAGTTTCTCAGTTCTGATTCTATGCAGCTGCAGCTGGTGTGTGTGTGTGTGTGTGTGTGTGTGTGTGTGTGTGTGTGTGTGTGTGTGTGTGTGTGTGTGTAAAGACAAGGAAGCATCAGTCCATTTCAGCCTTTTCACATTTTATCTCCTAGACATTCATTGTGTATTCCCTCATTCATTTGCTAAGACATTTATGCCTTTATTTTTTCTGGCCATGAATCCATTTATTTCCTGATTAGTTAAAAAAATCCCACATATTCATTCCATCTTTAGTTAAGCAACTAGTCTAAATGAACAAAAGCATCTGCAATGAGACAAGTGGTAGACTGAGTGGCCTACATTACCGGCAGGCTGTGAGGACACAGGGAGATGAGTCAAGGCAGTATCTAGGCCCCTGCAGAGCCTCTTGATCCATCCTGAAAGGGTAGTTGTCTTGCTTGTTTTCAGTACAATCCAGTCTTCCAAAGTCAGCATCAAAGATTCATACCTACTGTGCACTTCTCTCCTTCACTCCTCCCTCAAGTCTCAACAGAACTACATCTCCCTCACCCATGGTTACCACACTGTCTGGCATTTGTCTGTGAGCTCCTTCTTCCAGGAATGTCCTCCCATTCCTGCTTTGCCTTCTGGGAGCACCATCCAACTTCTAGTCTGATAGGTTTCTCATGTTGAGTGGGTCGTAATGCAAGGGTATATCTTCAAACTGCACTTTCCTACTTGCTTACAGGAGAATGAGGAACAACCTGTTTCTTACCTTAAAGAACCAAGAATAGATACTGCCTTGACAAGTAACCCCCTCAGAACCCTCTTGTGGCCATCATAGCTAGAAGTACCTTGGAAGAGAAAACTTCTCACCTGGGCTGCTTTCTCGGGTCTAAAAAGAATGAAAGTGCTGTGCACAGCTGTCTTTTTCTATGACTTCCCTGCACGATGCTTACATTTTATTGTCTGTGTATGACTTCTCAATAAAAACAGCAGTAACATAAAACAAATATAAGGCATAGTTACTCTAATCATAATTTCCCAAAGACCATTAGTCTAGAATTTAGGAAACCTTGTCGTTAGTCAGTCTGGAAAAACCTGAGCAAGCTTTGGTTTTCTCCGAGTCTTCAGTTTCTCCACAAGGTCCTAACTATACCCCTGTTTCAAGATGTCTGGGGTTTAGCTATTAGTAACAAGTTATTTTGGAACAACTTTTAAGTCTGTGGGGAAATGACACATTGTTTCTCCTTTCATTCTGAGATGCATGTCCTTTGTACAGCTTGAGTCTCTGACCTCCTGTGTGTGTTTCTCTGGTGTTCAGGGCCGTGGGAGCAACACCATTCACTGCCGGAAAGACGGCACTTGGAGTGGTTCCTTCCATGTCTGCCGAGAGATGCAAGGCCAGTGCTCAGCCCCAAACCAACTCAACAGTCACCTCAAATTGCAGTGTCCTGACGGCTATGCCATAGGTAAGATGGGTCTAGATGGGGAACAGTGGCGTATGCATGTCCATCCATGAGCTCAGGCTAGTGCCTAGAACTTTCTGAGGTTATATCCAGATGAAACCTGACTTTGTGAAGGAGACAGAGAAGAATGAAGCAAAGTCTGCCTTCTCACCAAGGAACTCAGGACCAGGATCCTGGTTATACTATATATTATATGGTCGGCAAATGTGCACAGCTTTGGAACAGAAAAGCTGTCAGTGGCCAATTAGGACAAAGAAATACCCAGAGGAACTGATGCTTACCCAGAGATTTGCTAGACTTTGTCACATATTCTAGGGAGAAGAAGCTGAAACCAAGAGACCAATGAGTAGGAAGTATGACAGCATACAGGGTCCACTGTGGCGGCTTTCATGATGAACTGTAGAATATATCTCATGCACAGGACCCAAGAGCATTTGGTGCTGTTCAAACTCTGATCCCCAAAAGGACTTCGTGACTGATCCTTTTAATCAAGTTTAACAGATGAGAGATAAAACCTTGAATGGACAAGGGAACTTGCCCAAGTCCTGAGGTTTGACTAACTCCAAAGGCTCACCTCTCTTCCTGGCTACCTTTGGGGAATAAAAGGCTTTTTCAACCTTCAGCTTGTGTGTGTGTGTGTGTGTGTGTGTGTGTGTGTGTGTGTGTGTGTGTGTGTGTAAACTTAGAGCATATAGAACCTGATGTAAGGGCATCTTACCGCATTAAGATGATGCCCTAATGTCCATAGTCATGTCCAATATGATGTCTAAGAATGTTTCCAGGGTTGTCTGGCACAGAAGGTTATGTGAACATATACAAAGCCAACATGTTCTTTATGAACCATGACAAGAATTGTCACTGTGTGTCCAGGAGCACACAGGTCTGTGGATGGACACAGAAGGTTCCTAGGGCTGTCCCATCTCTTTTTGAAGATGGAAACACAGAAATTCAAAAAGCAGAAACTGTTGCCATCTGAACTTAGAGCAAGCACCAGCATTCTTGCACATTGTTTACCATTCTAGCACCTGCCTGTGTCCAAGGACAGCAAGCATCCAGTTTCTCTCCTCTGATTAAGATCTTATGGAATCACTAAGGGGGCCTGACCAGAAGAATTATGGAGAAATGAGGGTTTATGAAGTCTTGTCACATAATCATTCTAGACAGTTGGGGCAACAGGTGTCTGAAACAGTGGCTGCTGTATCCCAATGCCAAGCTTCCCTCTTTTCTATTATTCCTCATGGGTGTGCATGTCTTTCAACACCTATGACTGAGAATAGTATAGACACGGAGTGGTGGTATTCGTCATTCACCTGGTGTGAATTTTATATAACCAAAGCAGGAGAGTAGATTCTTATGATACCAGTCCTCTGTTGCTTTCTTGCCCCTTCAAACTCATGTTACCATGGTAGCCTGGATGCTCATCATATGGATAGTTCAGGGTTGTCAATTGGTGGGTGGGAACCTCTAATAGGAAAGCAGAAAAAGAAGTGGGTAACTTGAGAATACTGATGGAAGCAGTGAAAGAAATGGGAGAAATCTGTTTTCCCTCTACTATTTATTTTCTAGTGGCTCTCATTTAGTCCCAGCAACACCCCTACCCAGGAATCCCATTTCCTTATGGAGAGGGGATTGTTATAAACCTTGTAGTAGGACAAGGTTGGGGTCAAACTTATGACTGAAGACCCACCACTCCGATCCTTCGTTGGTCCTTCCCCAAGTAACCTTTAGAACATGTGTGCCCATCATGAGCTCCTGGGGAAGTCACTCCTTTCCTGGAAGAAGCAAGGGCCTGGTGAAATCAGCCCTCTGTGCTGATGCCAACTGTGGCTCATATATCACAACATTGCAGCTTGGTCCTGAGTCTGGCATGTGGGAGAGGAGACAGAACAAGAAAGAACAGAAGAAAGAGGGAAAGAAGGAGGGAGAGACAATGTCAGATAACAACCAGTTTTTCCTCTTCCCATCCTCTTCCCTTTTCCTCATTTCTTGGGATAGACTGTCATTGTCTAATATCCAGAGGAAACATCTCTTTCCAAGATAATTTTATCATTACAGCTTTGTTTCATCTCTGCTCACTCAAAACTCCTTTAGAATTGGTCTCATAGCAAGCAACATATGGTGTGCCACAGAATTTTTCTGACAGCTCAGTGACATCTGTCCCTCTCTTTTCATTAGTCATCATTTGTCTTTGTCTCCTTTTATATTCATTTCCTGTTTTCGTGTGGTCCTCTACTCCCCATTGCCACTTTTCTGTGTGGATGTAGCTTACCCCATAACCAAGCCTGAAAGTTAGGAGAACTGTGTTTAAGCCTGGGCTTTCTGCATGGCAACAGAGAGAGGTGACTTCCATGTGCCTTGGCTCACCTACTTAAGAAATGCCACTGAAGACCCCTGTCTCAACATGGCGCTGGATTTTCAGGAAAGTGGAATGACATAAGGAAGCCACCTGGCAGGATCAAAGACATCACTGCCTAGGTTATGGTGAAATGGTTCTTAACCTTTCTTTCTTTCTTTCTTTCTTTCTTTCTTCCTTCCTTCCTTCCTTCCTTCCTTCCTTTCTTCCTTCCTTCTTTCTTCCTTCCTTCCTTCCTTCTTTTCTTTCTTTCTTTGTTTTTACAGGTTTAATATTTTATATTTACTTATATTGGAATATAATTAAGTTGCAAATTCAGTATACACATTTTTTAAGAATCATCTCCCTGCCTCCCCACTGCTTTCTCTTCTCTTCTGTTCTCTTCTGTTCTCTTCTGCCCTCTCCTCTCCTCTCGTCTCCTCTTTTCTCCTCTCTTCTCCTCTCCCCCTCCCTTTCCTCCTCTCCCATCCCTTCCTCTCCCCTCCTCCTTTTTACCTCTTAACATTGTTTAAAATGTGCAAACCCAGTTGCCACTTTCTTTTAGATTGAAGACAATATTAATATGATAAGAAGGAGAGCACTGTATAAGGTGTGTGTGTGTGTGTGTGTGTGTGTGTGTGTGTGTGTGTGTGTGTTGTACATGTACATATCTGGAAAGGGATGCTTAGAATGGCTCAATGAAAAGATTACTTGCTAGAAAGATTTGGCCCAATATTTTTACACTGAGTGGCATGTAGGGAGGATTGGACAGGCTTTCTGGTAGAGATAACATATGGAAAAGTTAAGCTCTGGGCTAGTCACTGTGGTGATAGTCGTTAGCTGGATAAGAGGTAGGAGCCAAAGAGATCTGAGGTGACTCTGCCAAAGGAATCCTCTCCTTCCCACTGCCTGTGTTGATAGCCAAATCCACTGGGCAGAAAAGCCAGTGCTTTCCCTGAGCATGGTGACCCATAGGTATGTGGAGATGTGACTGAGCCATTACTTTACCTTGTGCTTCCCTTCCTTTCAGGGTCAGAGTGTGCCACCTCGTGCCTGGACCACAACAGCGAGTCCATTATCCTGCCTGTTAACTTGACGGTGCGTGACATTCCCCATTGGATGAACCCCACACGAGTACAGGTGAGTGACTAGGGCCATCTCACTATGGCTAACAAGGAAGAAAACGCCATTGTTGAGCTCCTACTAAGCCTTTGCTCTAGCCAAGATCATCCTTCTGTGTATAGTAACTCATTTAATCACATCTGTTTTTGGAGGGAGTTTTTTTTTCCCACAATTTTTCCATCTATAATTTTTTTACTACACCTCATCAGCTTTTTTCCTAAAAGCCATGCATTTACATTCCTACAGGTGCCTGGTATACAAGTGAGGAAATTGAGACAAGTGCATAGTTAGGGACATAGAATTGGATCCTGCTCTAGTGTCTGCCTGTGTAGTCTGTACTCATAAGGATAGGGCTCGTTGGTGTCTCTAGCAGCTCCATGTGATTGAACTTTTCATTGCCTCAATCTCTTCCAACTTCTCTAACGCTTTCCTTACTTGGTGTAATGCACCCAACATGGGATATTTAGTATAAGTGACTAGTTGAGCCTAGTGTTAGTACAGTTCACAACGCATTCAGGTAGCTGGAGTTTCGCATACAGGAATACTTGAACCTCAGCCTGTATCCTTTCCTGTGTACTCTGTACTTACAGAAGCTGCTATCATCTCAGGTATCCGAGAAAGAGAGGTCAGACATGATGCTCACTCTCAATACTAACCTTTCCATGGCACCAGGCTGTCTGGCTCCTGGACAGATGATGGTTGATGCCCTGGAGTGGTACCACTACCAAGCTGACCTTGAGGACACCATTGGTTCTTAGTTCCTCTTGTGTGACCTGACTAGTCCAGGGCTCCAGAGATGATTTGGGACCTACTCTCATCTTCCAAGACAGCATAGTTCTGGGGTTTCCAGAAATCCCTTTGAGAATGACTCCTCACCTTGCAGAAGCAATGGGGTAACAGGAGCAGAGGGTGGGCAGGCAAATCTCACCTATATTTCTATCCACCAGTCTTTCTGCCTGGGATTTGGGAGATGTTTTCTGCCTGTCTACTGCAGATGGAGATCTGGATAGCTTGGTATAACCTGATACAGGGTGTACTGTTTCTCAAATGAGCTGAGGGAAGACTTTCTTCAAGGGCTTACTCAGCAGTCTAACATGAGGACTTGGCCAGACCCCTCAGCTATCTGACTACACCAACATCCACCTTTCCTCCTTCCCCTGCCTCTTTCTCCTCTTGCTCTTACCTGCCTCTACTTCTGTTTTTCACACTTTGTGTTACTTTTACTTCTACTTTGAAACATTGTTTCAATTTCTCTCATTTCCCATCTCTTTCACTGGCTTCATCCTCTCCCTTCTACACTTCCACCATCCTCAATCTGACTTCATCTCTTTATTTACACAGTATACCCTTATTCCATAACCATAAGCTCCTATACCTCAGGATAACTTTCCCCATTCTTAACCAGAACAATAAAAGCATCCAGACTGATGCTCCAGGGTGCTTGAAATAGCTGAACTCATGCAGCAGTAGCCACAGATCCTGTTCACGTGTAAGACACCTCAGAAAGCTGGAGATCTATCAGCCCAAGCCCCTGAGCCTACACTAGAGACCTGAAGATTACAGTCTGGAAGTAGGTCAAGGTCACATGGAAATGCATCCTCACCTACTTATCAGGACTCCAGACTGGTCGAATCTCCCACTGCTTTCTCCCACACTACCTCCCACATGCTCCTAAACAGAGGAGTGCCTCCCCACACAAGAGAATTCCCTGACAAATTCAGACCGAGGCTTGGCCCAGCTCCTACTTAAGTCCTTTCTTACCCACTAAGTGAATTCTTACCTTTTCCTCTATGAACTCTGGATACTAGAGCATTAAGTAGTAATTTATTGTGAAATAAATTCAGGGATTTGAAAGACCACAAGCTGCACCCCCTCCTTGAGTTGCCCACTCGCTACCTGTCACAGCCTCCAACCCCCCTTCCCTGGTTTGCTTGCCTTTATTGATGCTGGACTACCAAGAGAGCTGTAACGAGGTTCAGACCTCCACCAGTCTCTGGAGGCCTCATTATACAAGAGGAAAAGAATGTAGGAAAAGTGAGGGAGTGAAGGGCATAGATTGATGACTTCCAGGAATAAAGCAGCAATGCTGGCCTCTGCTGCACCCTTGCCCCCTGAACAATGATTGCTGCTGAGAGGAGGCTAGTGTAGGCATCTCCAGGCCCAGGGAGGTGTTGGATGACTCCTAGGTCTTCTAAGAGGTGGCTCCAATGCACCTATGTGAGGAGGATGGTAGAGAATATGGCTCTGCTCCCACTTAGCCACCTTGGCCCTTGGGTAAGAGTTTGAAACCAGAACTGACATTTAATAGATACCTGCTGTGAGCAGTCTTTTCCCAACCATCTCAGCCATGTTCCTTGTCTCCCACTCACCTCCCCCACCCCCCAGATGCATCCCTATGTAGTGGCTGGAATTGAGTTTCTATTGTTTCAGTGGAGGAAATGAAATATCAGAGAAGGACCCTCTCCACCACAAAATTATTTTAGCCACCCCTGCATCTCCTACAGGATGTAGAATAACAACTAAGACAAGGCACTTATTGACTGTTTGCAAGGAATGTTCTAGAAAATTCTTAGTAAGAAGGGCTGTACACATGCATGCACACATACAAATGCAAACCCATGAGCTCTGATTTATGGTATTTTCCATACCTCTGGTGTAAACACTCCCACTCTGTAGGATGTCAAGGCCTCTCAGTGCTTATCACTGAACACCAAATTGGAAAGACACAAGGAAGTGTCACCTCTGAATCCCATGTACCCCACAAGTACAGTAAATAGTAAATAGTTCCATAATTTTACTTCTGTTAGTGATCTCATCACAGATGTGAAAAATAATCAATACAACGTGGCACCTTCAGACTGAATATTCTGGAGCAAATCCTATTGTGTTTCTAGGCTACAATTTCCCATTATTGAAATGAGAGTTTGGAACAGGTCAGGTGTTCAAAGCTCAAGCACACATAGATCCAGGCAGGTGGGGTAGACGGGGAAGCGAGCTGAACCTATTGCTCTGTATGTTATAATATTTTAAAAACAGAAACCTATTAGTTTTGGTCACTGGACTATTTACTGGAAATATTTCAGAAACTCAGAAAGACTGACAAAACTACCATAGACATTCCTGTATATAGAACCGGACCTAAAGCAAAACTTTATTGGTGTAGAGAAAGCACTCTTCTTTTCCTTGATATGAAATTTATACACCACTATTAAGCATGGGACTTAGTAAGTTCTTATGCTCGTGTGTGCCTGCATAACCAGTACCGTATCAGAATGTAAAACTTTCCAGAGAGTCAGAAGACTACCACACCTTTAGCAAATGATGCCTTCATCACCAAGGCAATCACTGTTTATGTATTTATCATTACAGGTTAACGGTACTTAATTTTGAAGTTCATATAAATGGATTCATATAATATGTTATGAGTTTTATTCATGAGCACACTTAATTGCTATGATGATAGAAACCATGTTTTTTTTTTCAAATTAGTTATTCCTTTTTCAATAACCCTTGAGGCACATATACCATAAACTCGTCAGAGACACAAGTACATTAGACTCTTCTAATTGAAAAAAACGAGGAGATACAAACCCAATAATAGATGGGAAAGCCTCTAGCTTGGTACTAGATATGTGTAAGACATGCTAGTAATTATAGGAAAACATGAAAGACATCATTGCTATGTGTATGTATATGTGTATGTGTATGTGTATGTGTATGTGTATGTGTATGTGTATGTGTATGTGTATGATGTGTGTGTCATGTTCCTGCATATGTTTGCAAAAGTTAGAAAACAAGCTTGCAAAGTCAGAACCACCTTATTATGGGTTCTGAGGATTGAACTCAGGTTCTCGGTTTCTCACAGCAAGCATTTTAACCACTAACTCTAGCACCAGCACTCCTACTCCCAATCCCAGACACTGGACATCATGTTTTAAAAAGCTATTTCCAGATTGAAGTTGGTTATTGCCAAATACAGCAATGTGAAAATGTGGCTTCATGTAGGCCATATTTTCCTCTCTCTATGTCTCTCTCTCTGTGTTTCTGTCTCTGTCTCTGTCTCTGTCTCTCTCTCTCTCTCTTTCTCTCTCTGTGTGTGTGTGTGTTTGTATGATAAATCTGGAGTTTCATTCATATTGAAATATCTTTTTGCTTTTAATAATTTCAAATCTCTATAATACTAGTATGCCAAAGCAAACATTTCTGTGGCTTGTGTAGCCTGGAAGCTGCTGGCTTATAACCTTTGGATGAGAAAAGCCAATTCCAGACAGGGTATCTAGAATTATGGGATTACGCAAGATTCTACCCTGTTCTAAGGAAGGTCCCCATCATGCACCATTGCCTTGCTAGGGCTACCAGGAGTGTCCTATAGTAGAAGGTATTCTCTAGCATCATAAATGAAAGAATGGAGGCAAGGAAGAAAGTAATAGAAAAAAGAAAAAGGAAAAATAAGCATGCCCATTTGTGGATGACGTATGTATGATGTAGTTTGCTATTGCTCTTTCATATCATCTCCATCACTTTGTCATATCATAGCCCTCTGAGGTAAATGCTATTCCCTGGTGATACATCTGTCCCACAGCTTTTCTACCCTTCCAAACCCTGGCTTTTCACCATCCACAAAAGGAATACTTCGTAGTAAAAATTTCAGGGATATGAAGAATGGAGGGTCAGAAGCCTATACCTTGAAATAAGACAGAAATAGTTTACTTGTTGATGGTTGCTTCCTATGGGTGTGATTGGAATAACTTGTTGATTTTCATATAACTTCATTTTCCAGGGTAAAAATAGTTTTTCTCAGAGTTCTGAGGAACTGAGAGGATATAGGCATCTTGCTTGGAGAATATTCACTTAAGAGAAGATTTTGTACTGAGGACAAGGGTGATGGTGGTAGTAGTACTGTTGACTAAGTTAGTAGTAGGACAGCTAATATTTTGGTGGTGATTATGATAGTGGTGTTAGTAATGATTCTGTGAGAATGAAGGCTTATCGCTAATGAGGAGGAGTTGTACAGTTCACTTTTACCACCCTGAAGAAATATTTGAGCAAACCTATAAGAGGAAGTGTTTGCTTCTTGCTGGTAGCTTTGGAGACTTCAGTCCATGGCAACTTGACCACTGAGATTCAGGAACCCTTGTGTTACAAAGTTCAATATCATCATGAGGACGTACATGTCTCAGAGCTACCTACATCATAGCCGCTAGGAGCCAGAGAGAAACAGAGGAAGGAATCAGGGACAAGACATAGATTCTTCAAAGTCATGCCCTAGCCTCTACTTCCTCAAATTAGGATTTGCCTCTAAAGTTTCTACTACCTCCCAGTTGTGTAGTAAATTGTAGTTACCCAACATAGTTCATTGACTGTGTCAGATCCTTCATGACCCAATCACGCTCTAAAACCCCACCAGCTCCTAAGCAAGACTTACTCCTATGAACTTTTGCTGGTGGCTTCTCTAGTTCTGCTAGTATTGTGAGCATTTGTCTTGAAGAAAAGATGGTTCAATCTTCCTCCATTCAGAAGCAGAAAATGAAACCCTCTTGCAAGACCTCATATAAATGACTTTGGCGGGGCCTGATGTCTCATTGAAATCCAACAGGGTTGACATTTGAGAGGCCCCACAGGACTTCCCAATTCGTGGTGCACTCAACCTACCCTCTCATTTGGCTCTCACTACCAGTCTCCTTTCGTAGTTTCCCCAGCACACAGAGGGGCCCTGTGGCAAACAGGTGGCGTGTGCAGCCTTGAGTAGCAGTGGAAAATCCAAATACTTGGAAAGATAAATAGGCTCATGCAGATAGTACAAAAGTCCCTTTTCTGAACTCACATCAAATAAACCTCAACTGACAGAACGTTCTGCAACCACACCAACACAGAAGGACTAAATTAGATCTCAAATAAGGAGGGCAGCATGGTTATCAAGTCCCTGGTGGATACCAATATGGTTGTTTTCTTTTTCTTGAACCTTTACTAAATACTCTCTGATATCCTTGGGTTTGGGCTGTGAGCAAACCCTTGGACTCATAGAAGAAAGACTTATTGACGCCTCTTAGAGAAGTAAAACAGGTGGGCTTGTCCACTTTGGCCCTGTGGCTGGGCTGCAGAGGGAGAAATGAGTGTGAAACATAGTGACATTGCTTCCTATGTTCTTCAGTTTGGCTCTGTGCCAAGAATACAGGGATATCTAAGAGCTGGATCCACCGTCAGGAAGCTTAAGTGCTTGGTCTAAGAAGCCATTCTTGCTATTTGTTCATGTCAATGTGTCATTATAGCAAGCTATGGCTTTTTCAGGACACATTTTACATGTTCAAGAACCTTCTTGCAGTTCAAGTTAAATTTTTACTCATACATGTTTTATTTCAAATTTCACGGTGGTCATAGTGTTGCAGCATAGATCTCGAATGCCAACAAGTCAGGAGTGTCTCAAATATGTGTCAACCTGGGCTACACAGTAAAACCCTTTCTCAAAAAAGAAGGGTGAATAGTTGGAAAATCCCATGACTTCACTTACCAACACAGGAGAGATAGTGGACATTGTGTTCATTATACAAGATATTAATTTTAACTCAGACTATGCCAACTAGTCATTGCAAATGATATCACTAATATTCTGACAATCAAGAAGTAAGGAAGACAAATGAAGAAGCTATTGTCCCCTGGAAAAAAGTGATCTCTACTATGAAATGGACCCATTCCTTCATTAAAACAAAACAAAACAAAGCTATTTACTGAGTAATTTATGAGGGTCAGGCACTGTCCCGGGCAAGGATATCAAATTTGTGAACCTGAAGTGTTATAAAACAGAGAAGAAAGTCACTCTAGTCTTAGACTGGGGTCATGTGATTTCCTCTGTTAGAAGCATGCCAAGAAACTAATTACACTTTGGCTCTCATGTAAGTCTGCCCTCAGGGAGAAAATAGGATGGTCACATGCATTTCCCACTTTCTGGCCCATGTGACTGCTCATTTCTTAATTAAATTAATCAACTGGCACTCATCCAGGAAAGCAATCTCTGCCCATACATATAACTTCCATACTCACATGGCTAGTCCAAGCCATAGCTAACTTTAGCTCTGTAAACAAGCACATATTTCATTTTCTTAAAGAAACAATTGTAAAGCTACATGAAAAGAGAAATTTATATGGGAAATTTTAAAAGGGATATTTAGGATTTTTATGATTGTTCTATTCTGGACACCATCTCATCCTTTTGGTTTTCTCTTTCATTGTTCATCTATGTTATAAAATATTGTCACATTGGACTTTATGTGATAAGTTAAATCATTTCTGGAACAATCGGTATTGTCAAATGCTGGATTCCCTCACTTAACAGTTATGGAACTTAGGAAGCTTATGGTACTATAACACAAGATCAATGCCTACCTCACAGCTTGGTAGCAAGAAATAAATAAGATAATACACAAAGTAATTAATGACAAGAATGCACTCAATATATTTTGAATGTTATTATCATCATTGTAGTTATTAGTTCTAAAACAATACACCATTTCATATGTGCACACACAGGTGTGTGAGTGTGTATGTCCATTTGTGTATGTGTACTTGTGTGTGAGTGTGAGTGTGTTCTGTCTGACATGGTTGTGAAAAGCACCATGGAGGATGTGATATGTGGAGATATTTAGAGGACAGGTAAAGATTCTTCAGATGCCAAAGTGGGACAGGTATTTCAGTGAAGAAGCCCCAGTTCTCTGTGAAACAAAAGTGTGTGCAGCTTCAGGGAGTTGTCAGCAGAACATGATACCAAGAAGGTTCTTAGGCTACGTGAAGCTCCACAACAAATGTCCCTCATTCTTGAGCTAGCCCCGCTGTTCTCAGATAATTATATGATACAGTAGCATCATTGGAGATGCTTCCTCTTCAGATTCAAAATCACAGTCCTGCACTCAGATATTTGGATTCATTAGAACTGAAAACAGAGTGGATGAATCTGTCCTCCTAATGGAGAGAGATTCTACAAGTTCCAATAAAAAAAAAAAAGATCCTCAGGTTGTTGGGAGAGAATGAGCTTATACTGGGAGAAGCCTTATTCTCTACTTTTTTTCTAACATCTCTACAACAGTCACAAATATACACACATACATAAGCCAAAGGTCAAGCAGGAGTTTTCAGAAAGGCTTTTCTGTTTGTGTTTCCTTCCCCACAAGTCTGCTTCTCCTTAACTCTTATTCCTGCCACAGCAATAAAGAACCATGACACATACAGTGAATACAAATATTATGTTAATCTTAGGGATCCTGTTATTGCAAGTACCTGGGCAACTTCTTCATGTAAATACCAGGGTGAGGTCAGAATTTGGATAGTCCAAAAGAAGTGGGGTGGTTTAATGTGCTGCCAATGAAAAGCTGGTTCCCTTCCAATCCCAAACCCACCTGATCCCTTTCTCCATCTCTCTGCAGAGGATTGTCTGCACTGCTGGTCTCCAGTGGTATCCCCACCCTGCTCGGATCCACTGTGTCAAAGGCTGTGAGGTGAGTCACAAGAAGAGATGTCTCAGCCTCAAAGAAATACTTATGGTGTTGTGTTAATTTTGATGGTTACAATTCACTACACCAACTAAGCAGTGTACACACGCATTGTTCTCGTTAGGTGAAGCAGAAGTGTCATTACTCATTCTGCAGATAGAATAGGGAGGTATGAAGAAACACACACACACACACACACACACATACACACACAAAACAACAAAGCGAGTATATAACAGTTCTGAGAGTCCAAGGCGAGCTTTTCTTTCCACATAGCTTATAGCTAAATATTACTGGAACACAGCAGAGAGTAAGATGGTCAACCAGAAATGTGATTAATATGCAAGCTTGAGGACATGAGTTCAGATCCAGTACTCACAAAACAATACATCAGGCAGTGTAGTAGATACTTTTTTTTTTATTAAGACCCTACAATCTGGGCAGGATAACCTAGGAGCAGAGTCACAATTCCAGTATTAACTTATGAATTTATTGAACTTTTTTTTTATTAACTTGAGTATTTCTTATATACATTTCAAGTGTTATTCCCTTTCCCGGTTTCCGGACAAACATCCCCCTCCCCCCTCCCCTTCCTTATGGGTGTTCCCCTCCCAAACCTCCCCCCATTGCCGCCCTCCCCCCATAGTCTAGTTCACTGGGGGTTCAGTCTTAGCAGGACCCAGGGCTTCCCCTTCCACTGGTGCTCTTACTAGAATATTCATTGCTACCTATGGGGTCAGAGTCCAGGGTCAGTCCATGTATAGTCTTTAGGTAGTGGCTTAGTCCCTGGAAGCTCTGGTTGCTTGACATTGTTGTACTTTTGGGGTCTTGAGCACCTTCAAGCTCTTCCAGTTCTTTCTCTGATTCCTTCAACGGGGGACCTATTCTCAGTTCAGTGGTTTGCTGCTGGCATTCGCCTCTGTATTTGCTGTATTCTGGCTGTGTCTCTCAGGAGCGATCTACATCCGGCTCCTGTTGGTCTGCACTTCTTTGCTTCATCCATCTTGTCTAATTGGGTGGCTGTATATGTATGGGCCACATGTGGGGCGGGCTCTGAATGGGTGTTCCTTTAGTCTCTGTTTTAATCTTTGCCTCTCCCTTCCCTGCCAAGGGTATTCTTTTTCCTCATTTAAAGAAGGAGTGAAGCATTCACATTTTGATCATCCGTCTTGAGTTTCGTTTGTTCTAGGGATCTAGGGTAATTCAAGCATTTGGGCTAATAGCCACTTATCAATGAGTTCATACCATGTATGTCTTTCTGTGATTGGGTTAGCTCACTCAGGATGATATTTTCCAGTTCCAACCATTTGCCTACGAATTTCATAAACTCGTTGTTTTTGATAGCTGAGCAATATTCCATTGTGTAGATGTACCACATTTTCTGTATCCATTCCTCTGTTGAAGGGGATCTGGGTTCTTTCCAGTTTCTGGCTATTATAAATAAGGCTGCGATGTATATACTTTTAATTATAGCATCAGGGCAGTAGATCCAGGAGCATGCTTGAAGCCAGCCAGTCAAACATTACAGTGAATTTGAGGTTTAGTAAGAGACCTGACTCTTACTAAAGTAAGCGAGGTAGAGAGGAATTGAAAACTATATGTGACATCAGTGCCAGGCTTTCATGCACAAGTACACATGTATAGTCCCTCACAACCTGTGCATGTGTGTATAAGGCAATAAGAAACAGAAACCATATTTATGTAACATAAATAGTATAGCAGGTACTCTAATAGCAATACATCATTTAGCTTGTATAATGCCATGTGAGGTCATTTTTCTTTTAATTTCCATTTCCTTGCTTCCAGGAGTATTCTGTCTGTTTCCATACCTTAGTCATTTACTAATCCTTCAGTACCAGAAACAATCTGGTCACTTTTAACTGAACCTTTGAGTCCAAGTAGAAGATCCTTTCTGACCCTCAAAGTTGTTGACTTCCCAGTTAAGCCATTTTTCAGCCTTGGAATTGTGGAAAGCTAGCTCTACTAGCGACAGTTTGGGGATGGGGATCAATAGGCCAGTTCTTGGGATGCAGGTGTGTTCTTGAGGAAAGGATTACAAGGAAACCAAAGCTGTTTCTCTGCATCAATTTGACCCTTCCTGAGAAGATACAACATAGTGTCCCTAACAAAGGTGTAGAAAGAAACAGGTGCTCCCAGTCTCCTCAGATAGAGGTGGAAAGGAGTCTCACAACCTCTCCCGAATGGATATCAAAGCTCTGTAGTCTCAGACTTCAGGACCTTGATAATGTCCTACGAAAATCTGTGTGAACTGGAAGTACTCTTTAAATAAAGTGATTGTCTAAACCAAATAATTATTTAAAAATGAGGAAACAGACCCAGGCAACTATTTCCAGGAGAATTTGGTGGAACTCCAAAGTTGAGAATATTCTTAACATGACCTGGCTCTACTGGACTGCTACATAAACAGGAAAATTAGAGTCAGAGATGAATAGACTGATATATGTTTGTATGGCATGGTAGTCACGGAATAAAAACATGAGCCCAAATATTCTGCCTGCTAGTCTGCTGCTTTTCTTCCTTTCTGTCTATTTCCTGCTTATAATGATTTCCTATAAGCATCATAAGACATTCAAGACCACAAGTTTCTTCCTGCTGTAGCTACTGTAGCTAGTAATCATGTATGTATTTTTCAGGGTAGGCAGCATCATAGTCCTCAAGAACCAAGAATTCCCATTCCTTCAGGCTTCATTCAGAATGACAAAATATGGTGATGGCCTTGTCCCCATTACTTCTTTTCATGTCTCTGAATCAGTGCTGTGTTTTTGGGAAAGGCATCTTTAGTTATCTGAGCACTTATTATGCTGAGTTGGCAGTCTGGCCATTCAGTGTGACAGCAGAATTTGATCTCTCCTTTGACTCAGCATTGAGGCCAAAGACCCTCCATCACTGATGGGCACTGAACCCTGACAGTGATGCTTATCGCCCTTACCCCTCATCTTCTTCTCTCCTTCTCGGTTTAGAGCTAATACTCTGTGTCTTATTTAAGGATAAAAGGATGCCCAGAAGAGAAAGAAATGCTTGGACCAGGAGTGAGATATTAAGCCTTAAGTGTCTAGAGTAAGTCAAGGTATAGACAGGACCTCTGAGTATCACCCTTCTGCTCACAACTGAGTCCTAGTCAATGTTAGACTCATTTATTCAAAGTCTATTTAAGTTCATTACATGGTCAGTCACTGTTCAAAGTTCTGTGTACACACAGTTTCACACAAGTTAAAAATAGCAGCTATGTCAGCTATGATAGCAAGTCACCTGTGATCTTTTGTTCCTCATATATTCACCCAACATGCACCATTTGCTAACTTTTTATTGATCATTATACTTGATAAAGTTTTGTGTGTTTCCAGACATTTTTGTAGAAAATTGGGGTATGAAACCAGAAGACTTATAGCAAATCTGTTAAAATTTTACAGTGATAATAAAGAAGAAAAATATAAAATTTAACATTATGGACCATACTATGTGTAAAATGAGTACAAGAAAATGTGGGAACCTAGAGCATTCAGAGCCTGCTAGAAAAAGCACAAAAGTGGGTAGAGATGATTTTTGAGCTATATTCTGAAGGATTTTTTTTCAGTGCATTATTATCCAAAGTACCAACTGGATGTAGGATAGAACTATATTCAGCAATCTTTTTCAGGTTGTTTCCTGTCTCTTAAAAATATTCCTTCCTACTCCAACTAATAAACTCTTATACATGATTATTATCTCCGTTTAAACGTCATTTCCCCCAGGACATTTTCACTGAACAACCTCAGACAAGGTCAATGCTTTGCTATAATAGCGTCAAGTGACTATTTGATTAATGACATTTTCTTTCATAAAGTTTTTGATCTGGGTGGGTAGGGTACATGGATAGAAGAAAGAGCGGATGGATGGATTGATGGATGGATGGATGAATGGATAGATAGATAGATAGATAGATAGATAGATAGATAGATAGATAGATAGATAGATAGATGATTATGGTTACAGGAAAGGGCACCAAGGGAAGAAACCTCATGCAGAAAGTCAACTCCTCCTATCCAATCCAGTTTTATTCATTTTAAGAAAGGGACTGTGATTTACCTTTAGTACTCTGTCCACAGATTATCTGCAGAAGAATTCAAATGGAAAAGGGCTTCTGTTTTGTTGTTGAATATGAATGTAATAATGTGTTTGAAGTGGAAGTTACATGGTAGAGTCATTTCTCAACTTGAAGCCGTGTGTGTGTGTGTGTGTGTGTGTGTGTGTGTGTGTGTGTGTGTGAGAGAGAGAGAGAGAGAGAGAGAGAGAGAGAGTTCTCATACATATATGAGCTCAACAATGGTTTTAGCTCTATCTTACCAAGATCTGTTTTACACTCCAAGTGGGAAATAGGGAAACAGAAATTTAACATACAGAGTTGCAAGGCAGAAAGGCTGGATGAATGAGAATTTGGAGCACATATCAAAAGCCAGTCATGCAACACAGACTAGATTCCTTGTGAGCTTGATTCACCTCAGAGCCAGTCACAATGGGAAGAAGAGTGGCCACAGGTGAATCAATGGCAGTGTGCTGGGATGAACCAGTCTCAGGATGACATGATTCTTGCACTATTAACTCTAATCAGGCTTCTATATGATTGGGAGACACAGATGAAATTAATACTGCTCGTGTTTTTACGGACTTACAGTCTCCTGCCATCATAAACACTTAAACAGACACATGATGTTGTGATGATGTGTTGATGATTGGAGTGAGGAAAAACACACACACACACACACACACACACACACACACACACACACACACACATTCATGTGTGTGTGTATGCCATCAAAGAGAGTCTTTAGATTTCCTCAGTCCCTCAGAATTCAGAACAGCTAAGATCTCCGTCTTCTTTCTCTCATTTCTGGAGAAACACAAAATGTTTAGAATTGATTGAAGAAAATACATTACTATGAACTAGAACACGATAGGATGGGTAGGGGAATTAGGGAAATAGGTAAGTTTAGATCTTGACTTTTTTTGCCAGCATGATTTTGACCAAGTTCCTTTTTACCCTTACTCTCCAGGTGTTAGCTTATGAAGTGGGGATAGTGATGGGGGCTTCATATGTTTTGAGGAAATGTACAAATAGACCTGCAAAGGCTAAAACCCTGAGTAGATCTGCATTGCTTTTAGAGAATTAATACACACCATCTTGAGCCTAATTCTTATGAATCCTTAATTTTTATGTCTGTAATTCAAATAGGTTACATCCAGATTTCTCATTTATCTGCCTATAAGTCATTCAAGAAATATACAGCCAGATTTTTTTGTCTTAAAGTAAACTGTACCTTCTAATTCAGAGTGAAAGAAAGAAAGACAGAAAGAAAGGGAGGAAGAAAGCAAAGGAGGAAGAAGAAGAAGAAGAAGAAGAAGAAGAGGAAGAAGAAGAAGAAGAAGAAGAAGAAGAAGAAGAAGAAGAAGAAGAAGAAGAAGAAGAAGAAGAAGAAGAAGAAAAAAGAGAGAGAGAACACTGTTTTAATTTTCATACTACAGCAAACAAAATATATTTCTCAGCATCGTCATATTCCAGCAAGGAAAAATATGGCACATAAAAATGTTTATAAATGGTAAAAAGTAAAATGTACCCAAGGGGTTGTTGGGATTGAAAGCCAAGTTGGCTGATGATGGAGAGTTGTAAAAAGAAGAAAGACTGCCAGACAACCATAGAGGCCTCAGTGAAGTGCTGAGAGCAGCTCTCTGTCATGCCAGGATAATAACATAGCCTCATTTCCTCCTTGCTTCTCTTCCCTTTTATAGCCATTCATGGGAGACAATTACTGTGATGCCATCAACAATCGAGCCTTCTGCAACTATGATGGTGGGGACTGCTGCACCTCCACAGTAAAGACCAAAAAGGTATGTCAACTTTAGCCTCCTCATACCTGCCTCCTCAGGAGCTCTCCAGCCTACTGACTAAGGTTTTTTTACACGTTAGATGACTTGTTGCTTTGGCCATGTTCTTGCTCTGTCTTCAGGCTTGATATCACTCTAGATTTTTTATGATTATGATGATGATGATGATGATGATGGTGATGATGATGGTGATGATGATGGTGATGATGATGGTGATGATGATGGTGATGATGATGATGATTCCTTTACTTAGTAGTCAAGTGGATATCATGTACTGGGAGCTAGCTGGACTTTGCAGAGTTGGTCCTCAAAGCTTAGTGTCAGGTTGTAGAAGCAATTAAGTAAAAGAAAACTCACACTTTAAGAGAAGACTGGAAACAGGAGGCTCTTCCGTGTGTGCAGTAACTATGCCATGACAACAAGGGAAGGGACAAGGAGATGGCAAGGAAATAATCATTTAAAGCAAGTGAGTTGCTTGTAAATTCTAGAGAGAATATATATTTTAAATGATATATCCAAAACGTAAGGTAATCCAACACAGAACATCGGCAATTAGACTATCTATGCCCTCTGAGCACTCTGTTATCTATTTTGTCTTTATGCCTGTAAAATAGGAGGTCTATGAAGGGCCTTGTCTACATGTGGGAAGAGGACTTGGACATCATTTTCTTCCCTTGGCATTACCCACATGCAGGGGTTCAATTATTTGTACTAAAACAGGAACATTAGGACAAGATGCTTATCAGCTACCATAAAAAGTGGTGATCACCTCTGCTAACTTCCTGAGAAGAGCTAAGATGAGAATTTGGGGCTCCACTTTTGAAAAGGGTGAGACACCTGGGCACCCAGAGCTGAAAAGCAGTCATGTTAACCATGGAGAAGAAATGATCTGGTGCTTGCAGCCATCTATAACATGAGACAGGTTTTTCCATCTCAGAGATGATTTTCTCAAATATTCCATCATAAAGAACTGTGAACTGAATCGCTAGAAAAAAAAAAGAATCTAAATGATAGTCAAAGACTCAGAGATTATCCCACACAATCTCCCCATTTCATTACTGGGACACTGAGGCCAGAAGGTGGGTGATTTGGGCCAGATAACAGAGGAAATGATGCAAGCTTTCTGACTGCCAACATAAACCATCGGCTATTCTTACAACCTTATGAGAGTTGTTTTACAAAACAGGCTCAGGCCTCACATTTTAGAGACCGCTGAGCACATACTACTCAAATCAGAGAGCTGTTAATGGCTGACAAATAAGAATGCTGGGGTTCTCTGGAATCCATTCAGTCCCAAGTGGGCAGTATTTTCGCAAAATGCCTGACCTTTTGTGGTTTTGGTTTTGTACTATTGCTAAAAGACTGAAGATACATGCTTTCTACTTAATATAGGAGAATAAAAGCAATTTCCTGTTGATAAATTTTATGACTTTTGTCTTAATAGTGGAATAATATATGTCTCACTCTTTGGGAAGTGTGGAAAGAAAAGAATATAATTAATATCCTTCACCCTGAAGAAAATCATGGTTACTTTTTGTACTAAACATGTTTCTTGTTTGGTTCATATATTGCTATAATGAATTCCAGTTTTTTTTACGCTTCTCTCCCCATCTCCCACTGAAACCCTTCCTTCTGAACATGTCCAGCTTCTACTTTCTAGCTTCATTTTTTTTGTATGATTTCTTATCTGAGCCTGGGTGGGGGTTATTTACTGTAGCAAGGGTAACTTACCAATGGTCATACCACTGAAGAAAATGACATTGCCCCCTTTTTGTTCTTTTGCCTTTTTTTTTTACATATTTTATAAGTATAAAGGTATGCATGTCTCTGTGAATCAGTGCATTCTCAGTTTTGGTTCTAACTTCTGTTTATTTGGCACAGGAAAATTTATACACACAAATGGTCTAACATTTTAGGAATATTTTTCTCTGTTGATGTTTATTAGTCGACGGCGATGTACAGCATTTGAGCTACGTAACAATTTATTTTAACTCTTGTCATGAACTTTTGAGTTATGTTCATTTCTTTGTGCGTGTAAGTGCTTTCAGAGCTCCAATTGTTCCTTCACAAAATCATTTCTCGGACTGAAATGACCGGAATTGAAGGTGTAAGCAGTTTTAAGTGTCTTGATGTCTGCTTCCAGTGAATATAACCTATCATAATTCATATTTTAGCCCATCAGAGTACTCTGGGTTTTCTTTTAAATAATGTAGGGTGTAGTTTTATTTTCAGTAGCAATTTCTTAAGAATTTCAACCCTGATTAAGCTCACAAGTTAGTCAAATAGTGCCCCTGATTAAAATAATTTTATGCTTTTATAATTTATAAACTAAAATATCATAAAACTATTTGGGAGCCTTCTTTAATGTATTACTGTTTTTACAAGAATGTGTTGTGGAGAGGCAAAGTAATGTGATGGAAATTTACATGTAGACTCCAAGTTGTTATAGTAATTTACTAAGCGCGGGCGTGTGTGTGTGTGTGTGTGTGTGTGTGTGTGTGTGTGTGTGTGTCTGTGTCTGTGTCTGTGTCTGTGTCTGTGTCTGTGTGTTTCCCCCATTCACATCTTCTGCTTTCTGCTTCTCTATCCTTCTGGATCAAGCAGAATATTGCATGTGTTCAGACTTTCTTTTCCCAGTGAGATGATTGTCCACTGAGCCTCTTCTCTGGACCAGACTGTGTATGCACAGTAAGACTAGATGAATACAACTTTATGCTTGTAAGACTTGTCTGTTAGAGAGCCTAATGAAAATCAGTGACACAGTGACAGCTCATCCAGTTGTCTTTGTGAATGATTCAGGACTTTGGGGATAAAAGTTCCCTATGTATGTATATTTAGCTCTAAGGAGGAGGGGTGTCTCAGGGAAGGAGAATATGGTTTGGGACAGAAAGGTCGGGTTCTATGACAAAGAGGATGGATTATAGAGGCTAATGGACTTTCTCGGGCCATGTGTGACATTGTCATAGTTATTAAACTCATGCTCAACACTTCTCAAAGTGTGAACTCCAGAAAGAAGAGGGAAAGTATCTTACATTAACATCACACATCCTCCCTTTTAGATTGCCCAGTGTACCTTCTAAATAAGCTTCAAGCCTCACGTTGAAGCATCCTTTGTATACACCCAGCTACTCTCAGTAGACTGGTTTGAAGAGGATTATAAGAAGTAAAACAAGACAAAACACAAACCAACAATCCAAGAATAGCAAACATGTATGTAAATCACCTCACAGGCCAGACCCTCTCCTGGAATTTCCTTTTGCTGAAATTTGAGACTTCTGTACAGATTACTCTGTATTTCTCTCATCTTCACTGCCCTTCCCTTCTCTTGTATTTATGTTGCAGATATAAAATATTGAGCCAAGACTCATTTTTAATCCCCATGTCAACACTGACAGGTCAATATTACCTGTACAGAGGAGATGAACTGACTTGGACTACAAATGATTATGAGGCTTGCCCAAGTTCATTTGACCAATGATTGGTAGAGTCCAAATTAAAATCAAGTTCTGTGTGACTCACAGGTTCTGCTCGTTCTTCTGCACAGGGCTGAGTCTCAGAGGCGAAAGTACCTGTGAATAGGGCCTTGTTCTCAGTGCACCTGGGCATGGCTCTCTCAGTTTAGGCTACAGACGTTTTATGGCGTTCCAAGGCTGCCAGAGAACTTGGGTGGGGGACCCTCCCTGTGGCACACAAAAGCAGCTCTCCCAGAAACAGTGTTGCCTAGGTAATCCCTGACACCCCAGAATGCCCAGCTTGGGGATTATTCTGTGTATACATGGGACAGCTGTTTCTTTCTCCAGCTTCCACAGTAAGAAACCTCTTACTGGAAAGAAGAAGTTTTCTTGATTTTATGTTTCTGACCTTACTTACTTGTTATGTCTATTTTATTCTCACCCATACCCTTGACCCCTATCATGGGAAATTTTCTTTCTTTGATCACTCAGCCTGATAGTAAGAAACTGATCCACGAGGGATGTTACAGACAGAAGCATGTGCCCGCTGAGCACTTGCTACGCAATGAATTTTGGCAGGAATCTCTTTTGTGTTTCCTGAACTGTCCATCAAGGACGAAAACAGATTCTGTCAGGTCAAATGTGAGGACAAGGTCACAGAGATCTATGTGGGATTAGGATCCCCCATGTCTAGAGATTTAATGACAGTTGTCTCATTGTCATGCACAGTGGTAACTGCTTTCCCCTGGTATTTCATGTCACTAGTACAGGAACTCTGTTGCAGATATTGATGAAACTTGGACTTAGAAAGTCTTACGTAATCCAGCCAGGAGCGAGCAGATCTGAGATACAGGTCAATGATTTTAATAAACATATCAACAGCCTTTAACCTTCATGACCATTTTTCAATGGGCTTGTGACTCGTCAAAGCATCTTCCATTTTCACTTCTAGCAAGTGTCTTCCTTTATACATAACCATATACTCCGGACACTTGGTTAAGATAGACTTCCCTGAACTAGGGCTTCCTATTTACTTGGCTCATTGTTTCATCTGCGAACTTCTTCTGGTCTTCCTCTTCTGTATATATACCAGCCTTTACCAACATCCACTGTGTATATACCAGCCTTTACCAACATCCACTCTGTACAATATCCTGGGCCATGTTGGCATACAAAAGAAATATTAGAAACTTTGATAACAGGACTTACTCAATTCCCACCCCAAACCCCAGACACCTTGTAACATGAGGTAGACAGGAAGAGGTAGGCAGGCTTCTGCTTCTTAAGGTATTGGCTTATTATTCTTGTTGGAGCCACAAGCCTTGAGTACAAAGCAGCTGTCCACAATGGCTGCTCTCATTGTTTGAAAAATAAAAAATATGTAATAATTTTAGTAAGTTAATTTTAGTAAGTTAATTTTAGTAACTTAATGTGTTGGTGATAATATAGCAAATGGGGTGTATTAACAAGGATTCATAGACGAGATATTACTTCCATAAGGCCTAAGGTGAAAGGTTTAAGAGAGAAGCAGGCACAGGGTGAAAGGAAGAAAGTGTCTTTGGAAGAGGGCATAGACTATATCAGAACCCAGATATCAATTAGGGAAAGTGTGAACGAAGTCACTTCTTGCTTTACAGAACCAGATAAGAGCACAGAGGAGGAAGAAAGAAGCCTAGAGGGATAAGGATTTTACAACTTAAGCCAGTCTGTCTGATCATCCTCCAAAGGTAATAGGGAAGTACAGCAAGGATTGCAAATATCGTAGCAGCTTAGAGGAGCCAAGAATGCTCCTTAGAAGACGCAATATGCCAAACTGAAAGGATTAGTAGCAGAACACAAGCAGCTTGCTAAACAGAAAATCCCAATCATTTCATGGCTGCTAATCACAGATACCAAAGGTGTTTCTGTCCCCCTCCCATTCAAGATTGGCCATGACATATTCCTGTGGATAAGACACCGAAAGGACTTTTAATTTGTTCCTGTGAGGGAATCCAATCATGCTTCCTTTAAAAATTGTCTTCACTGTCACTGTCACTGTTGTCACTATCATTCATTGCCTCCATTGTCTTCAGCATGTTCCTATCAATGCCAGCATTGACATGACCCATATTCACCAGCACCATGACCAGAACCATCATGATCATTATCACCATCATGTATCCAACACATATTTTGTGGCATAGACTGTTCTAAATGTCTTTTTCCTGGGCTTCATACTTTGTGGAAAGGAATTTCTCTTGATACAATTCTTATTACCTCCATTTTTACTGAAAGAGAGCCTGGGGCTTAGAAAAGAAAGCACACCTTAAGTCAATTACAGGGCAAGAGCTCACACCTAAGTTCTCCTTCTATCTCTACCAGCACTTTTCCTCATTATACCTATGTACATTTTTAGTCAATCATGAATAATTTCCCCACAATTGAGCACTCCATTCTTTCCATTCATTGAATTGTATCAGGTACTGTATCTATCCCACTCCCAAGAACCATGTTGTTTGTATGTGCCATGTCTTTATCTACTGGGATTGTTAACTATTTATATGTACACTGTACGGCCTCTGAGACTCAGGGACATACAGTGACTGATCCAAGGTGCCATAGCATAGGTACCTTGCTATGAAGTAGCAGAACTAAAGCTTTCAGACTGTCAGCAAAAGATACCTCTTGTTTCTTTAGCACACACACACACACACACACACACACACACACACACACACACACTCACATTTTGCCTGCTTCCTCCCTGTTGAGTATGAGTCAGAATCTAGCCCTTGCCTGTCTCCCAGTCTGAGACAAGATTCACAGCCAGAGCTTTGTGGTACATTTGCCCAAGCTGCATTCCTAAGCCATGCACTCCCATAGATGAAGGGGTAAACATGGGCAGCTGACCCAGATGGAGAAATCCCAGGTCTGAGCACCATCCACTAGCCAAGAGGAAAAGAGAGAGAATCCTCCCTTCCCTCCTTGATTCAGTATTGTTAACAGAGTTTGGCATAGGACAGCATAGCTACATGGTTTTTGGACATCTTTAAATGTTATCTGGTCACCCTGGTGTGTGGCAGATTTTCATGGGAGGCAACACACAAGGGAATCTACATAGGGGTTCAAAGACTGGAAATTAGTCTTGTAGTTCTTACTATATTGAACTGTGGTTCTTGTTCCCATACTTAGGGATCTTCCTTTGCATTGAGATGAGTTTGACTCCTGTTCTTGCTTTTGGGGGGCATGGGCATGGCACTGAGAAATAATGATAAGCACAGATGCATGTTCCTGGCCACCTGCCAGCTAGTGACTCACTTCTTTGCATCTTTGTTTCCTCTAAGGTATAAGACCGGGGTAGTAAGAATAGCTACCTTATTAGGGTTGCTGGGAAGCACAGAATGAGATAATGCAGGTTGAGAGTAGCTTAGGGCTAGGTTCAACATAAGGGACAAAGGTCTACAAGCTGGTTTGGAGAGAAGCTAATTTCACTGACTCCTCACCAGAACATTGTGGAGATTTTTTGAAGGCACTATCTCTCATCGGGAGTCTACAATACCAAACTTCTTTATCATATTCTAATTATATTCCCTACTGTTTACTTCCAGATGAGTCTGTTTAAGGAATGTTAAAGCTCCCAGGGTTGTCCTTGCTAGGATAGAGAATAGAAGTCTCTTTCAAACATAACCAGACCAGTGTGAGAATCAGCTGGTGCCAGAGCTCTGCCTGCCAATGACTTTGGAGGAGTTAAAGGAACTAAAGAGTGTAGGAAAAGAACCAGGCAAGGCAGAGTTTGCTGGTAAAATTGTTTCTAGTTCCTAGACAAGAGGTATGGGTAGCTCAGAGGGAGAAAGCTGGACTAGCCTGTAAAAGGCTCAAGACTTCACACAACACACACACACACACACACACACACACACACACACACACACACACACAGAGGAGCTATATAATTTAATTTTTACTCTTTTATTTCTGGACAGGGTTTGCTTTCCTATTTTTCGATACTGAGAAATATTTTCAGGCATATTGAATGATAGATTATAAAGATCAATGCTTGCTATACAAATCAGGAAACTCCATGACATGTGCTGGTGATCTGTTTGTGCATTCATATGCCAGCCAGTGATGAAGCTACTCAAGGCTATTGCTTGGCTAAGATTCAGTTCAACACTAGCCCCTCCTCCTTCGCAGGCTGAGCAGACACACACAAACAAGAAGCTATTCTGTGTAGTAAGAGTGTAAAAATAGGGGGTGGGGAAAAAGTGTAAAAATAATATGCTATGATATCCTAAGACTAAAGAAAAGGGGGATTAGACTTTAGATAAGATATGTGGAAGAACAGTTAGGACAGAAGAAATTGAAATGCTAAAGTCTTAAATATGAGAAAAAATGGAATGCTTAAAAACTCTATAAGTAAATACACCACAGAGAAGGTGCGAGGAAAGGTGCAGGTAAGGCACGAGAACCATATAGTGCTCAAATGACATCAGGTCTTGAGCTTTGAGTGGAGTGATTTTCTTCTAAGAGTCAGAATTTGCCAAATACTCAGATGTGTGGGTCACAGATACTAAGTTGCCCTGGTGAAACAGAGCTCGATGGGAAAGAGGTTCAGGGAGGGTATAGAGAAGCCAATAGAGGTAAAGGGAAGGTTTTAAGTACAGAATTGGAGCGAGGCCAGGAGAAAGATGGGGTGAAGGATGGACAAATTGAAGACAACGTCTGGGTGGAAGTGGCAAGAAGGTGACAGGAGGCGGGGAAGATGGTGGCATATGTGAGAGAAAAGTCTGACTCTGTATATCTTAGTCCTCACTGAGTACATCCTTATACCCTATGTGTTGGGCCATGTTCTGGGGGCTTCTGTGTGATTCCTCATGTTTTCTCCTCACTACCATATGACAGGATGTATTGCTGCTCTTTTGATCTCTGTTTTATACATGTTGAAAGTATGGGCTATGGCAGAGAGAGAATCTGCCCAAACTGTTCAGCGAGCATGAAGCAAAGACATGTAGTCTGGGCCTTAGGGCTGCCAGTGTGGTCCTTTCCAGACTAGATCAACAATTGGAGTTTGTCTCAGATCCTTATTTATCTTCTCCATCATGGATAGAAGGTTTCTCTTTGTAAATTTCCAGTTCTAACATTCTCCTAAAGATGGAGAGGCTGTGGAAAAGAAGTCTGAGAATGACTAGGAAGAATGCTTGAAAATGCTTTTTTTCTTGTTTGGTTTTGTTTGTTTTGTTTTGCTGCAAAGTCTTAGAGGCTAGAATTTAAATGTACCAAAGAAGGAAAAGGAGGTGTGTGTAAAGGATAAAACAGGTGCTAAGTCGGGGAAAGATTGAAACTGACCAGCTCCAAGTCCCTGTAAATTGAAATGAAATATAAAGAGATATCATAGACATGGTAGTTAGCCATGGAGCAAATACAGAGTAACTCATGCTTTCTGTGGCTTAGGCTCGAAGAAAATAATACAGAACACTATTGACCCTATCTCAGTACTAATGAATTATATTAATGTATTAATTAATTGTATTAATTAATACAATGATGTATTAGTATAAGTGTAATGTATGTACATGAATATATGTCTATATAATTGATCACAGTTTATCAAGCCCCATGCTAGATAATTTTCATAAGCTATTTTATATATCCTTTATCACAGTGTCAAGAGATATAAGGTCGTATTTCCACTGTTCTTATTTAATTAATGAGTTTCTAAGGCTCCAGAAATTGTAACATATTCGAGGTTTTCCCTGAGCTGGTTGAGATGGGTGAAAAAGAGGGGCTAAGGTGAATATTTAAATTTAAATTATTACAAATAGTTCAAGTTGAATAGAGTTTAATAGTTATGGAGGTAAGAGAGAAGAGATGAGAGAGAGAGAGAGAGAGAGAGAGAGAGAGAGAGAGAGAGAGAGAGAGAATGAATTAGTCTACAAGTACATAATAATAAGGGAGAGAAAGATGCTCTCAGAGACAATCGTGACCACTTGGAGACCCTGCCTAGGCAGGAGGCGAATGAGGTCATTAAATCCATCTGCGCAGATGAGGGACCCTCTGGGGAAAGTTATAAGCAAATGTCATGATGCAATACGGTGCAATCGACTTGTGTTAGTTCAGGCTGGGACTCCAGCAGGGACTGTACTGCAATCTGTGGAAAGATGGATCATGTGCCGGATAGGGCAGACACTTGCTCTGTTGGGCTTTTCCTACCACTTTCTAGAAAGGCCAGCCAGCCCAAGGTCACAGAACACATGAAGGGACGGACTGGAAATGGAACTTTGGCCTTGTACTTTGTCTTATGCTAAAATCTGTTTCCAAGAAAGGTCCTCCCAAAATTTAATTCAAAACTTTTATGTAAAATGCTCCTTGCTCAGGACTTCAGGCCCCATCCAAGGTCATGCAAAATTGTTTTGTGCATTCTTTTGATTTTATTTTGCCTCCTCAAACCAGATATGCCACTATGTATAGAAAACGTTGTTCTTTTCAACAATCTGTTCTCATCGTTTATTTTAATGTGTTCATCACAGAAGTTCTACTTGTTAGATAATTCACAGTACAATTATCGTAACAGGCTGCATTAGCACTCATTACAATCTTTACTCCTGTTGCTCAGACCATGAAGCTTACTCAGTTTCTTCTAACATGCAGACAGAAGTAGTTTGTCATTCTTTAAGTAGCAGATGGATCATTTTCTTTGAAGAAAATAGTGTCCCTTTCTTGGTTTCAGTCTCATCATTGATAAAAAGTTGATTAGTAGACACTTGTAAAAGCGACTCAGAATCAGTAATTTCTTATCTGAAAAGTACATTCCCTGACAGAGGTACTTTTGCAAATGTAATCTGCCATGTTAATGACTCTTGTGTTATGGGAAACAGTTATTGTGATGCTATCTAAAATTAGAACTGTGATTTGAACTTGAATTTATTTTTCAAATCTACTAACTTCCTTTTTACTACCAATCTGAAAATCAGACCAAAGTCTCTGATTCATTCTTGTTTTACTCTCTGCAGGTCACTCCCTTTCCTATGTCCTGTGACCTACAAGATGACTGCGCCTGTCGGGACCCTGAGGCCCAAGAACACAGCCGGAAAGACCTTCGTGGATATAGCCATGGCTAAGGAAAGACAGGTGTCAAAGATTTCCCAACGCCAGGACATGCATCCCTCTGGTATTGATTTCACAGTCTGCTGCTCAATGAAAAGGCCTCTCCACACCAGGGATCCTTAGCACCCAACCGGTCTGCCTTTAATTTCACCCAGGAAGGACCAACTGTGGGGCAATGAACCGAGTCTCACCATGTTGAATGATGGAGTGGAATACTATCCTGTAATCTAAGATGGATGGCACACACAGCATGTAGTCCCAGAGCCTCTGAAAGTTCTTTCCATTTTTCACATGACCACAGCCCCAAACAACGAAATTGTGTGTGTATCAAGGAGTATGCACATCTGTGGTTAGTACACAGGCATGCATACACACCCATACTAATGTCTGTGTGAGGGTACTTTTGGAAACTGAGTAGGAAAAAAAACTGGAAAAAATGAACAAAATGAAAAAAAAAATCAATCTTTCATTTCCCAAGCTCCCAGTGAGCACAGCCCTTGGGAGAAGTGGGTTATAGAAACTAAGCCCAAGTACTGAAAAGCCAATCTTAGAATGTGAGGCTCAGAATATGTAGTATGTTACATCATTGTGTAGTGCTGTGGGATTGGAGGTAAAATGGTTGTAGTCACCAACCTTCTAGGAAACTATGCCTCCCCAAATGGTAAATACTCCAAGGTGTGCAAAGCTCACCAATATTTTTGCTGCCATGGGGGTTTTGTCCCAACACCAGGGTGCAAGGCTGAGCTGGAAATGGTGTAGGACTGCAGAATTAAGGTATTCTATCAGCTCCCTGCTTGAGACTTGAGGTCTTCATACCCCTTCCAGATCCCACCCATTTTTCAGATCTTACCTTGGGACCACATTTGCTGCTACTCTTCCTGCTGCTCTGTCCAAATACATTGAGAGCCCTAAGATGGTAGGACTAGGTTAGAACAGACTCCATATAACCAAGTAGACTGCCTCAAAAGTGAATCATATTTTCTCACAGTTCCTCACCTCTTGGCCCATCCACAAGAAAAAAAAGAAAAACATTCATGGGCTTAAGTCTTTCATGAGTAGACTTTTCATTTTGGAAAAGAGTTGCGGGATGCCAGATGCTGGAGCCCTTTCTGAAAGTCCAGTATGTCTAAGCCAGTGTTAGATTTTCTAATCGAGTGGAACAGTGTTAAACTTGGGAATGCTGGAGCTACCCAGAGACTGTTGGAATAGCAAGAACTTGAGTTATTGTCCTTATCCCAGTCTTCCTAGCTTTCTAGGCTAGAATAAGCTTTGGTCTTCAGACTATTCCATTACTCCCAGCAGATCCAGTTTTGAAACATCTTGGATATTGGCAATGTAGACTATATACTAAAGGAATATGGAAAGGAAGCCCTTCAGATCGAGACTGAGCACCCAAGATAGCCATCATATTTTCCACATAATTTTTCAGATGTTAGGACATATTTCTACGTCCATTGCTGGGCACCGCTCCTTCCACTCCCATATTTAGTCTTTAAATGTTAAGAGGAAATGAGTTAATTGCCTATGGAAGCCAGCAATGTATGCAGGGCCTTTTTTTTTCTGCACCTTTTCAGTTACCTATATATACACTCTGGATTAATATGGGAAGAGATTAATAAAGAATAATATGGATAGAATAGCTAACTTTGAAATAATTTATGAAAGGTGGAGAAGGAAGCAATGCTATGTGAGGATCTAAATGAATTATATAACAAAGATGATAGCATATCAATTGATCTCAAGTCTAGTGGAGATAGCCAATAAAAGCAAAGTCTGGGACAGAATGCAAAATGCCAGCCCAGCATTAATTGTTAATCTATCATATCCCTTTTTCTACTAGGAACAACAGTAACTTTGCCAACTGTGTTTTCATATTGTGATCAATAACTTTTTCCTGCTGATCAAGAACACTTGAAAAGGTACCTACTGACCATCTGTGGTCCATAATATCAAGAAATGTACCAAGGTGTTTTTGCACTGGTACCCATAAATATGGATACAGTGCTTATATTATGCATCTTGTCCTGTCCTTTAGCCTCTGAGGTTGAAGTCTAGAGTGGAAAAGTGGCCACCAATGCCGGGGTCAAGCACTTCAGCTCCTCCAAAAGCAAATCTCATTTATACATAGGGCATTTCCCTTTGGGATTTTCAGACCAATCTATAGCAAAGTATAAGAACAATCTTTTGGAGTACTGGCATGATTATGATCATCTCTCCAAGATCCTCAAACTTTTGTCAACCCTTCAGGTCCCTCTCTTGCTCAGATGTGCTGTGTCAGCTTAGAAGGGACAAGCAAAAGAATGGTGACAGAGCTATCCCTCCTGATAAGTAACCCAGAAATTTCCAAAGACCCAAAGATAACATTATCAGTAGGAGGGTTATAGAAGCCAAGAAAACCACAAGAAACTTCTTCCAATCAATCTTTATCCAACTCTATCTTGGGTCTCCCTGTCATCTGTTCTTATACTCTACAGCTGGGCAAAGATTCCTGGAGGCTGGCTCCTCTATTAAGATTCATAGACTGAATTGGGGGGTGGGTGCTTTCCAGGAAGAGTCCCATCCAGTTTCTTCCTTATTACCATTCAAGCCTGTTAAGAACAAATTCATATTTGCTGAGCCTAATAGATAAAAGAGGCTACCCAATTGGTAGCTCGCCTCATGCCCACAAGGGATGTGTAATTCATAAGGTCTTCTCAGACCTTAGTGCAGGACAGTCAGCTGTATTTTTGCAATGCACTGATTCCCAGTTTCATTTTCTTCCTGAGAATAAATTCCTTGTCACATCTCCTCAGTCATCTGTTTTGGACAATGGGATAATCAGGAGGAGGCGGGTCTGAAGCACTATTGTACATCCACAGCTTAGGGTGCCCTAAAGCGCTTGAGAGTTCTGCAGCTGAAACAGTGTAAGTCGGTTAGCAGCAAGGAAGCAGAGATGAGATGGACAGTTCTCTGAGCTCCATCTGGGAAACTGTTCCAAACCGCAACACACTGTCTGCCCAGAGGACTTGCATTTCCCCCTAGATTTTGTGCCAACAGCCTCATGAGGGAAGTCAGTGTGGGAAGTCAGTCAGTCCTTGGGAAGCAGTGTGGGTAGGTGAAGTGGGGTGTAGAGTAAAGGAGAGATTAAAGGTCTTAAATAGCAGGCCTTTGGAGAAGGAGGGAACCAGCTGCTGCTCTTGGCCTCAGCACACTGGGCCATTGCCGAGACCATTCTCTGTCTCATTCCCACGTTGGCCAATGCTTAAATGCTATTTGTTGAAAATAATTCTTTGGGACAGATTTCAGCTACCTCCCTTCCAGGTTTGATTTAACTTGGTTGTAACTGTCAATTTGTTAAAGGTTTTACCTGTGTGGATTTTTTAAAAAAGAAACAAATAGAAAAAGACGTGAAAGAGAAGAAAAGAACAGGAAGGAAAGCAGTCATATTAGCTGTTTCTGAGTGTGTGTGTGTGTGTGTGTGTGTGTGTGTGTGTGTGTGTGAGTCTGTGTGTATCTGTGTGTCTCTATGTGTGAGTCTCTGTGTGTGTTTGTGTGATTGTTTTTCCTGAAACTACTTCAAGTGAGAAAATAAATAGAAGGAATTGAAGGTGACAAAACTGTAAAAATTGAAATTAATAGAAGACAAAGTGATTACAAGGGACTAAAATGCATTATTAAAGTCTAAGAATATGAACCCTGTTTTTATGCTTCCTGGAGGAGACTATTCTGTAGACTGAGTAGATAGAGATGACATAGAGATTTCTCTAGAAAATGTAGAGTGGGATTCTATGGCTCTGACTAACCCTTTCTGAACATTGTGGTAGGTCCAGGAAGTAAGGCATTTTCTCCCTTGAGTTGTTGTCAGCTAAGCATTTGGTTCATTTCTTTGGTGACTGTCTATGGTAGAGGGGACAGGGGAAGGTTGATATTGATAGTTACCAAATATTAAGGATAGAAACTGTGTCTTTGTCCTTTTTTACTCTATAAGATATTTGTATCGGCCAGTATAGCCCTGAGCTCCCTAAAGACTGCACTCAGAACCACACTGCATAGCTCTGTTCTTCAGAGCTGCTCCATGACCAGGCAGGTGATCCCACTGAATACTGAGAAAGGATCAAACCAAGTAAACAGGTAATACAGAGAACAAATTGCATGAAATGCCTCTTTTTGATTTATTCAAGTTTTCCAAATTCCTAGCTATCATTTCCTCTGTAAAAGCAAGGTAATAATGACCAAGATAGAAGTTGATGTGTCTGGCCCAAAGCCCCAGAATGCTTGCCTGCAGCCATCAATTCACTCGGTGTTCTTGGATAAGTCATCTAATTGCCTCCACATTTGCCTCATTTTCTCTAGCTGAAAATTGGGGATACTGCTACTTACCTACCTCACAGTGGGAGGATCATGATGCCCTGAGGATTTTAAACGGACTGTCCAATCTATAGGAGACACAGCCTGATGCAAAATCCATAGTTTCCTCCCCCCTTTTTTTTTGTTTTTTTTTTTTTCAAAAACGTACAGGCTCACTGCCCTTTTCAGAGACAGGGAGTGCTTGAATGACATTTCAAGGCACAAAGCTGGAGGGTCTGGATTACCATCCACCTTAAGTGAGTGTACTGGGGAATAGTTTACTCTTTGGATAAGATTTCCCTCCATTATTCTGGCATTTACCAATCCAATGATTTGATCAAAATCCAGTGGCTTCCTACAGTATAAAAGTCAGTCTACTGTCATCTAGCTAGGAATGCTAAGATTGGGGGTGGAGGCATTTCCAAGTTACAGACTGAGAAGGTCTGCCATTTCTTCTTCAACAGAATCCTCACTTCTCAGACTTAGTTTCCAAATCACAGGCTTCATTAAGAGAAGAGATAACATCCTGAGTGCAAGTTGGGCTTCTTCAACTTCACACCAGCAGCTAGTGAGGAGAACTTTGAACAATTATTGAGTTGCTTTCTTGGGTCTCTATAATCAATAACCTTTCTGCAGATATCTATCTATATAAAGATATTATATATAAATAAAAATTTACATATATATGCACATGTATATATAGCTGTACATATATGTGTGTATATATATACTTAAATGTAATATTTACAAAACTGTGATCTCGTCTAGAGAAAATGTATTCATATTACAAACTGCTCTTCCATATTTATGTATCATATTTACCTTTTTATTACTGTCGTAATTATTGAGGGTATTTCTAATTATTATGATGTTAGGATCTGTTTAGCATCTTCTGGAAGCAACCAAAAAAATATGACTTTTCATTGAAGTGCTTAGAATCTGTTCTCATGAGAATTCCACTGGTCTACTGTAAAACAAAGAAAGAAATAAAAAGAAACAAAAAATGAAAGAAAGGAAGAAAGAGAGAGAAAAGAAAGATTAAAGCAAAGTAAACAGCAAAAACTAAATACAACCCCAACCTTCTTCCTGCACCTCGCGCGCAGAAATGTGCTGCTCTTGTTTTGGGATTTATTTTTCCTGTTTATGTGTTTTTATGGATCTAAGTTAAGTCTTTCAGCAATATATAAAAATGTAAATAGTTAACTTTATTTATTAAGAATGTCATCTTTTTTAATTTATATTTACACGATGGTTCATCTAATTTATTTTTTCTATACGGTTTTAAATACTCAAACATATTTTTCTGTTCATGGTAATTTTTAAGCTCTTCTCATGGATTGGTGTTTCCATACTGTTTTCTCTGGTCTCAATTACAGGTTAGATCTGACACACACATACACACACACACACACACACACACACACACACAACTAATATCAAAGACAAATATTTTGCCACTGTTGATTACTATACCTTAAAGTTCTATATTATGAAAATATATAATAGCTTGTCTGATTCAGCATGTTGTTGTGTGGCTTTTGACTGCTATAGAGATACATAGAATGGTCATGTGTGTGCACACAAACACGCTCAAACACACAGGAACACACACCCATGCAATAACATGTGAGCTTATAATTTAAAAAATCATTAAAAAAGCATGAAATTGAATTCAATATATATATCAAGTCCTCTATATAATTCCTGAAAAGTATCTATATTTTGTACATGCAAAACCTGGCAAACATTATTATACATTGTAATATATTTCCATTCTATGGCACTAAAGCATATACTCTGTGTCCTTATATACTACTATTTGGACTCTGTCTTCAACAATATACTCTGAGAATAATTTTTATTTTCATAACAAACAAAAAACAAACAACAAAAAAGGAACACACCCTGTGTTCTTGGTGTAACCCTGTCCTTGTAATCCTGAGCTCACTACCCAGGTTGATACTGCACAAACCCTGCAGAAATCTGGTCCTTCAACATTACATCACGGATCAGGGACTGAGGGGCTGGTTATGATGCCTCTCTCCCTAAAGAGCTATTGACAGGTCATTGTTGCAGGGGGAGAGAGGTATCATTTTCTCCAGTGTCATAAGAATTGGCAAGGGGCCCATGCTTCAATAAATAACCCTCTCTCTAAGCTCATCCAAGCAAACCTTATTAAATAAATGTTAGGACCAACAATATCAACAAAAACAAAAAGTGAGAAAACTAAGAAGAAGGGCATGTGCAAGGCAGGGGAGGGGAGAGAGAGGGAGGAGTGGATAGGATCACAACACAATGTATATGTATAAAGTTTTTAAAATGATGTTATGTGAAAAATAATAAATTAAAAAGAACGAAAAATTAACCACCCAGTCCATCTTGTGAACCTGCACTGAGACTGGATATTGCTGCTTTCTCTCTGTTTAGCACATTTTATTGTTCATCAGTACCCAGCTAGTAAGTAGCTATGCAGTCTTTGGAAAGTTATTAAATTGTTTTAAGGTTTTGTTTTACTATCTGTGAAATGAAAATAAACTATCAACTTCATAAGATTCTTAATTGCGTTTTTTTTTTTAAGATAAGCTTTCAGTGATTCAGAACATGATTGGTCATGGGTTGCATCACTCTTGTCAGGGTGAGAACAAAGTTGCTTGTGAAAAATACCAATAACATATTAATTTTACTGTTGATCTTATTTAAAAATGAGTTAGAATAATATGTCTTGAAGACATGATACTTGCATAGGAATATTTATAACAGTGGCAGTGTACACTGAGCTGTTGGCTGGCAGCTTCAAGTATGTTTTTGTCTGCTGATGATTAACATCTTGAGTTTTGTACAAAAAGAATTGTTTGGGGGGACATCAGTTAGAATTATTTTTGAGATCACTATAAGGCAAGTCAGGACTATACATAATGAAGTTTTGAAATCATTAAAATACAGTATATCAAGAATCATAAGGGAAGGCACCACTAAACCAGTCAGCAAGAAGCATTGTTAAATGCTCCCTACTCCATGACTCGGTTTGCTTGTTTGTATGTTTCGAAGACAGGTATTCTCTGTGTATGCCTGGGTGTCCTGAGACTTGCTCTGTAGACCATACTGTTCTCACACCTAAAAATTTAACTGCTGTGATTTAAGACACGCCATCATGCCAGGATCCATGACTAGTTTTTAATGATAAGGCTCTTATAGCATATTTTCTGCTCCACATTTGTATTCAGTTCACTATGAAAAAAACTTTATAAAATAAAATTTATGGGATGACTTCATGAGTAGAAACAAACATTTTTCCAAGTAAAAAGATTATACTCTACGGTGTTAATATAGCTCAGTATTCTGCAAAATTTTGTCCGAAGAGACAAAACTTCTTTGTAATCTTTAGCTTACAGAGTCAAGAATGTCTTCTCTCTAACCCATCAGAAAGAGAAGGGGAGGGAAAGAAGGCAAAAGAGAAGTCGAGTGCAGAGTTAACTGTTTCTTTACAGCATTTAATGGGAAAATGGCTTCTTTCTCACTTCAAATTAGGCAACAGTGTTTATAATTTATAGTTAGAAGCAAAAGATTGGGGACCATTCTATGATGCTATACTGGCATTAGCAAATTACTGACTGGCCGTAATCAGAACTGAGGATAAGAACACAGTCTGTCTGATATTCAACCCAGTGACCCTTCATCTTTTGAGTAAATGTTTTTAACACCAAAGGAACAAGGTTTAAGTTGAAAGTCAATGTTGCTATGGAAGGAACCGAGTCCAGTGACAATCTGCCCTGAGACTTTGAGCAAGTTCCTTGCCTTGGTGAAGACAGAAGGAACGCCTAATGAAAGCATGCAGGTGCTGTGATTAAGCAAATGAGATAAACAGGTATGTCCATCATCCTATGTAGAATTTTAAAAGTAAATCAAGAGGCCCCTGACACAGAAACTGCAGATTTGAAGCTATGTCTCCATGGCTGCCTTGTCTGGCCTTAATGGGAGAGGCTGCACCTAACCCTGAAGAGACTCGATGGGCCAGGGTGGAAGGATATAAGGGGAGCACCTTCTCAGAAGAGAAGGAAACAGGGGATCAGGGTGTGTGTGAAGGGGGAATGAGAAGGCAGAGGTTAGGATGTAAATAAATAAATAGCTTAGTGCTCTTAAGGAACTGAAAAAAGATGTTTGAAATTTGAATTTACTGCCTGTTAAATGATGTGACTACATAAAGTCATCTTTAGAGTCTTGATCATTCTACAATTTAGGAAATAAAAATGGGGGACCAGGTGATTGAGATTTGGAAAATCAATAAATGTTCTTATGCTCATATGACTCATTATGTACAGTGTTGACTACCATATGGAAAGCCCAAGGTATGATTCCTACATTACATAAAACCTGCCTCATAGACAAGCCAAACCAAATAAAATAGATACACAAACACAGTTAATGGGCTTACAAGGGGTGTATCATGATGAGGTCTCACTAGAAGGAAGGCTTTGGGAAGGTCTGAAAATGAAGCATGGATCACATGTTGTATTATCCCGAGCAGTACTCTACCTCTTAGCTCTGTCCAACTTAACATTAAAACAGGGGTGTCCTAGGGAAACAATGAACCATTTAAGTGAAGTGTCTAGCAAGGGGTATGGTATGTACCAGTCTTGAGTCCTCTACTTTTCTCCATTCCATGTCTGACTTGCACAATAGGAAGTATGCAGCAGAAAAGGAGGTGGGTAGGTGAGGAGGCGTCCTTTAAAGATCTCAGCTCCTTGGTATTTACATGGAGAAACGTTGCATCACTTTCAGATCACCAAGATAGACATCCTGCAAGTCATTAAGCTTGTTTCCATCTCTATGAAACTAGGCAAATCTTGGCTGCAAGCCAAACATATTGAATAGGTCCAGAGTGAAGACAAATTTGAAAAATTAAAGTCAGCACAATTCCATAGTTCATGGAATGTGCATTGAAAGGGTAACAAGAAAAGCAAGCACAGATGAAGCATCTCTTTAATATATGGAAATGGATTAGTGTTTTCTTTTAATTGTAACAAAATACTGTGATTATAGGAATCATAAGAATCAATCGTGCAGATGAGAGAAACTGAGGATCCAAGTTTTACTGATTTTTTTCATAAATAATGAATGTTTTCCCAATCAAACACTAACCATTTTGAGATTTATACAGTATAGTCCAGACCTTTTCTTGTCATATTTTCAATCTGTTTAAAGTAAAAACCTAAGTTGATATTCGAATACTCAAAGAATGGAAGCTACTTAAGCTTAATATCAGCAGAAGCTGACTGATTGCCATTGTAATGCAGGGTTGAGATGGAGTCACAAGAATCATTTAGGCTTTACCATCCAATCTTAGAGATTAGCACCCAGATCTCTGGCATGCAGTGTACATGATAGTGTTTTAAGTAGGAGAAGTGGGCAAGGATAAATGATACAGGCAGAGATAATAATGTGTATCAGTCAGACTTAAAAGAATGAAATAGGGCATTGCTGTATTAAAAGAAGCAAGTGTGAAGTTCGCCAGAACTTAGGCTGTGAAAGGGGACTAAGGGACCACACTGGGGAAGAAAGATTGAGAGGAGTTACTCAAAGACCAAATTGCTAAGCGTGTTTTAGTTTTAGATTCTTCAGAAGTCAACAGAAAGTTTAAAGTGCACACAGTTTATCTGGATAGTGACCTTACTAACAGCATTGTTTTATAGCAATTTCTACCAAGATAAGAACTTTCATCTTAAAGGGAAACTTATTAAGACATAGGATGTTCTAAAAGGATGTGAGGTTTTTCATCCTGCAGGGAGGTTTCTTTAGCTCAGGCAGTAACCAAGCCAAAGGCTCCAGGAAGTACCAGAATCTTATCAGACACACTAGGTCTCTCCCTCTTTAAGAACATATAATCAGTAAAAATGGACATAGAGCCACCTCAGACAAGTTAAGCTGGCTAGAAGAGGCTCAGACAAAATGGTATACCCCTAAAGGATACTCTCTAACCTATAGAGCTGCCAGAAAGTTGTCCAGTGTGTTTCATGTTTCTAGCTTCCATGAGACATCACTCATGCTAGGGCACACGTTCATAAGACAGGTGTCTTTGAATCATTTCTACTCCAGTAATCCTTGATCCATATTCCAGTAAATAACAATAATAAAATTCATTGCTTCACCGAGATGAGCTTTGATGGCATTTTGTGTCTATTATCAGTTCCCTGATCAGGATGAGTAGACATTTGCTTATATCTCTGCAGAAATAATGAAATACATCAGTTGCCAACAAAGGAATATGTATAAAAAGCCAAAATTGTATTGAGACCAAAAGAGAATCTATTTCATGCTACTAAATTATATTTTCTATCTCTGGTGAAAGTCACTGAGCAGGTAGGACAGGAAGCTGGGGTACTTATCCAATCTCCACCATGAGCCAGTGGTCAAGAATTTCCCTGAGGGTGAATCAAGCACATCTCCCTTTCATGTTACTAGGCATGTGAACTCATGCCAACGAGAAAGGCTCTCAGCAAAAGTACATGAATTGCTGAAAATCAGACCAGCATACCATAGAGTTATATGAGGAAGTGGGAGTTATGGCATAACTATGCTATAGTTATATCATAGCAAGAAATATGGCCACAGATTTTTGAGATCTGCTACAGCTGGAATGTAGCTAAGAACTATTCCAAGTTTGATGGGGAAACATGGAGATTTTTAGGGAATGGAATATCTTGAATAAGTTTCAATTCATACAGAAATCCCTGCTGAGGAAAACCAGGACTCACCAGGACCAAATTAGAGGTTAGACTGCAGCTCTATTTGAGGAAAAAAACCTGGCAATGTTAGGTAATAATGGAAATGAAACAACAACAAAAATGGGCTCAAGACAGTTACTAGAATAAGGAATTTTAAGGATTAAATCAAAGTGCATCCTTGGGATAGATGTTCCAGGGTGTTTAAGGATCAAACAATAGAAAGAAAATTTATGAAGTCAGAGTAAGTTAAATGGGCACTGATTCATTTTTAAAATAAAAGGAGAATGGCATTCAAAGGACGGCAACGCAGTGACAGATCTGGATGATTGCACCTATTCTTTTACTAGGTCAAACCACATGGAACCGCCTTAGCAATTCCCAACATCAACCTCTTAAGATAGTAAGGAACTTTCCTCCATGGGTCACAATGCTCTTGAGCTCTATTGAAGCTTGAACCTCAAATGTTGGAGGAACTAAGATATTTTTATCACAGGGTTCTGGCCTCTTTGTGACTGCCGGGTCTCTGACCTTATCATGTGTTCAAATACATTAAGTTTCTAGGATCTGCTCGTGATTTGCATCACTGGCTATGATGCAGCAGTGCACATGAATGTACATTAAGCAAGCAAGCAAGCAAACAAACAAAACCTTCCCAGGGGAAGGAGGGAAAAACAAAAACCTTCCTTGCTCATTGATAATGGAGGGGCACAGTAAGTAAATCACAGATGTCAGTCACTCTGCAATTCACAAACTACATATCTATTATAGGAGTAAGTAGAGACTCCTTCATAAATAAAATGAGCTTGGCTCCCATCCTTGGGGAATTTTCTCTCTGTTGGTAAAGTTAGTGGCCCCATTTTAATCACAGTATCAAAAACTAAGCTTTGGAAAAACTCATCAGTCTTTGCACTAACAATGTGATGCCCAGGTGGAATTTCCATTATGTCCAACAAAGCAAGATGAATGCAGGGATTGTTAAAGACAGAGGGAGTATGCTGGACAAAGGCTATGGACAAGAGAGGTGCACATAAATTTGTGGAAAGAACTACCAAGTTGTTAAACAATTACTGCTACACACACACACACACACACACACACACACACACACACACACACACACACACACACATGTAATTCTGGAGATAGGACTAGAGAAACCTGGAGGTTTTATATGGAGACAGAACGTAGAAGAATTGAAGAATTGAAGAATTCCTATTTCTTCTTCCTACAAATGACAGAGGAAGCATAGACCCCTTTGTACTGTGACAAAAGATAGTCTAGGAGAAGGGCATCCCTTAAGGGTCATTCCAGAGGTCAGTCTTGGCTCTGTACAGAATGCACTATCTCATTATGTTTAAGATCCTTGGACCATGAAAAACACATTTTTTTTCAGGACTGAAAACACATTGAGGTAACATAAAGCATGTGCAAGAAGGAGGTGAGTAGATAACAGATATCACATTTTCAATCTGTGCCACATAGTACATCCGCCATCCATTTAGCTGTCTTCCCTCCCTCTTTCGCCCTCTCTCCTTCCCGCCCTCCCTCTCTTCCTATTTGTCCTCTCCCTCTTCCGTTCCTCTCCCTCTCTCTCTCTCCCCCCTTACCTGTTGCCTCCCCTTTCTCCTTTTCCCTCTCTCCCTCCCTATTTTTCTCCTCCCATTAAATCCAGCAGCACACAAATTGGAAACAAAATTTCCGAGAGCCAATTGCAAAACTGCTTTAAAAGGAGCCAAAGCCTAAATTTGGTCTGTACACATTCAGCATACTATGTAAGACTGTGAACACAAACCTGGGCATTTTGTTTCTGTTACCAGAATAGATTCCCTACAAGTTGCTACAAATATTTCTCCCTGTTGATATTTTTAAAAGATTTTTCCACAAAGCTCCCTGCCAAATGCTTTCATCTCAAGCACCTGCACGCATTAACAAAGCTCCAGTTGTTGGAACTCCATTCACCTGTTCATTTAAGTGATCATCAGAGACTGAGGTTTGCAAATATGCTCACTGTTTCAAGAATACTGCCCAGTGAAGTCTGAGCTCACTTACCGACTCTACCTTTCTCAGTAGATTCTACACTTGCTAGGCATTTTGTTTGTTTCCTAACACCACTCCTAGCTCTCTATCCTCTTTTTCAAAATAACTTCTTTTAGTTACTTTAGCAAGCTATCTTCCCACAGTTTTGACCTTTAGATGCATGCTGTTGCTTTTTCTGAAGCACTCAGGCATAATGCAGCCTAGTTCATTTGTATTCTTTCTTCACGTCTCGGCTTCCATGGGCTCACTCATTTAATATATACAAAAAGCCACCGAGGAAGGCATAATCATCACCACCTTCATTGTACAAATGGGAAAACTGATGTGAGGAATTTAGGATAATTTTTCCAATGTCACATAGTTGATAAGGTGAAATCTGTACTGGAACCAAGACATTTGATTCCAGTTGTCACTTGCCACACTTAGGTAGAGAGCCAATCAGTTTTGTGTGCTGGGAGTGGAAGATCTTCAATGTGTTTAAAATAACTTGTGCAAAGAAAACTTAAACACAAACACACACACACACACACACACACACACACACAGAGAGAGAGAGAGAGAGAGAGAGAGAGAGAGAGAGAGAGAGAGAATCTCATTATCAATGTGCACATGTAACACCTATTGAAATGATGATACTTTGGATTCCTTGAGTTAAATAAAGTATAGTATTAAATTTCACCATGGCTCCTTCTTTTTGGGGTTCTTCATTTGTCTACTAACTAAAATGGTCCATGTGGCTCAAACTTCATATCAGTTCAGCACCATGACTCCAAGTGAAATCTAGTGCTCAGCTTCAATTCTTATTCTCTTCCTCTTAAAATTTATACTCCACTCAACCGGAATTCCTTCAAATTCTCCATTCTTCTGGTTCGTTGTTACTGAAAAACCACTATACATGCCTAGAAACACACAAACACACACACACACACACACACACACACACACACACACACACACACACACTGCATCTCTTATTCATCCTGTAGGGAAGAGTTCAGGTATTAGGATAGAGTGTCCTCAGCTTTCTGGGTTTGGGTTAATGATCCCTGTCTGTACCTCAGTACTTTCTATGTTTCCACCCTTCACAGAATATTCTAGGTTGTCAGGGTTCACCACACTGAGCCTTCAGGACTGTAAGCAACAAAGTAAACTTATTTGCTGTTATACATAGTACCTAGCAGGTACTTAACAAACACTTAAGGGTAAAGGGAAAAAATACAATGAAACAGCAGTACAGTGATAGCATCCAACATTGTACCAGGCATTGGCAAACTTCACTCAGCATATTTTTGTAAAAAACAAAAACAATAAGCAAAAGGCCACAAAGTTTTATAGAAATACAATCTTGAGTTCATTATCTCATACTCTGAATATGGCTGATTTAATGATGCAGAGACAAGTTGCAATGACTGAAATTATATTCCCCCTCCAAATCTAAAAAACATACTGCATGATCTTATTAGGAAAGGTATTTGAGACAGCTGTAACAGAATCCTGTCAGCATGCACTGCTTGACATCAGCAATACTGTCTGGGTTTGGTGGCTGTGTGTATATGGACTGGATCCCCAGGTGGGGCAATCTCTAGATGGCCTTTCCTCCAGTCTCTGCTCCAAACTTTGTCACCATATCTCTTCCTATGAATATTTTTGTTCTTTCTTTTAAGAAGGACTGAATTATCTGCATTTTGGTCATCCTTCTTCCTGAGCTTCATGTGGTCTGTGGATTATATCTTGAGTTATCTGAGCTTTTGGATTAATATCCACTTATCAGTGAGTGCATACCATGTGTGTTTTTTTTGTGATTGGGTTACCTCACTCAGGATATTTTCTAGTTCCATACATTTGCCTATGAATTTCATGAAGTTATTGCTTTTGATAGCTGAGTAGTACTCCATTGTGTAGATGTCCCACATTTTCTGTATCTATTCCTCTTTTGAAGGGCATCTGGTTTCTTTCCAGCTTCTGGCTATTATAAATAAGGCTGCTATGAACATAGTGGAGCATGTATCCTTGTTATATTATGGAACATCTTTTGGGTATGGGCCCAGGAGTGATATAGATGGGTCCTAGGGTAGTACTATGTCCAATTTTCTGAGGAACCTCCATACTGATTCCTAGACTGGTTGTACCAGCTTGCAATCCAACCAACAATGGAGGAGTGTTCCATGACAAATACAGAGGTGAATGCTAGCAGCCAACCACTGAACTGAGAATGGGTTCCCCATTGGAGGAGTTAGAGAAAGGATTGAAGGAGCTGAAGGGACTTGCGACCCCATAAGAAAAAAATACCAACCAGCTAGAGCTCCCAGGGACTAAATACCCAAAGAATATACACGGAGAGACCCATGGCTTCAACTGCATATGTAGCAGAGTGTGGCCTTGTTGGGCACCAATGGAAGAAGAAACCCTCGGTCCTGCCAAGGTTGGAACCCCAATGTAGGAAAAGTCAGGGTGGTGAGGTAGGAAGGGGTAGGTGGTTGGGGGTGGAGGAACACCCTCATAGAAGAAGGGGGAGAGGGGATAGGACGGGGGTTTATGGACAGGAAACGGGGAAAGGAGATAACATTTGAAATATAAATAAAACAATATCCAATAAAAAAGTATTTGCTTGCCAACACATAAGTGAATGCACAGATTTTCAGAGATGGTCCTGTCTCTGTGTCCAGACACCTTTGTAAGTATTCTATCTCTACCACCTTCCCATCTGCCAGCGCTCCTATGCTCACCCATCCCAACAATAAAGTATTCTCCATATCTCCCAGCATTCTTGTGACAAATATCACCATTATTACATCAGACATAATAAAATATAATCATTTATAGGCCCTTCTCTGAAATATGAACTACTCGGGAACAAGAGTCGTCCATTCATTTAACAAATATTTTTTAAAAGAATCCCAGTGTTTGCTCTGAATTTTAAGGAGCAAGAGATGGAATGATCACTGAGACAGGGGTATGTATAACCAAGGCCATACTTGGTACACATCCATCTCTACATCAGCAACGCTATAAAAGTGAAGGGTAATAATGAATCTGCTTACTGCTATTCCCACCTTCAGGAAGATAGGCAGGCAGGAAGCAAAGGCTACAGATTCAGGGGAAGATGTGTAGGAAACAGTGATGGTCAACTGTTATCAGTGTGAATGATGCTCTGTGCTTTGTCACTGGTGCCAAGAAAAATAAATGACAAAGAAAGTTCATCTTGGAAATAAACTCTCTGGTGTTAAAGTCTGGTTTTCCCAGTGACTTTCTGGTTTCGAATAAATGTCTATACCTTCGTGTGACTTATCTTACTAGTCTGTGAATTGTTGATAAGCATGTCTTCTCCGATGTTATGCAAATTAAGCAAACTACTAGTGAGAAGTGTTTTGGCTAGCGTTTGGCCTATGAAACAAAACAAAACACTTTGTAAGTGCTGGCTCCCATTGTCTTCATTGTCATTCTCAGTGCTGTCACCATGTACAAAAGGAGTCTGACAGTTTTAGGACCTTTATAATCAAATGGACACAAGGCTACCTGTCTTGCTGGGAGGACACAGATTAGAGGTTTCAGTGACGCAGACTGACTGGTAAACTGCCCTCCAGATGTGAGCAGTGCTAGCAACATCTCCCAGATGTGTGTGACAAGCCATCACCAAGCATCTGCAAGGCGCAAACATCTGGAAGTCTTGCATGCCATGGACTCAGCCTCTGTTGCCCTTGATGTTCATGGCCCTGTTCTCACTCAGGGCTCCCTGCCAGTGCCAAGGTTGCAGTGAGAAGAATAACATTCTTGTGTTCTCCATCCAGTGTGGAAATTCCATCCCTTGGCAGTTTCCATCATGTCAGAGTTGTACTGAAGGTCCATTAAAGATTCTTATGGAAAAGGAGGAAGGTGTAGGGTAGGGAGGGGATGGGAATCCCTTTTACTGGGGTTTTTACTAGCACTCAGATGAGATCATTCCATCCAGTCACCAATGTGCTATTGGGTCATGACTACCGCTAGAAGGTGATTTTAAAAAATTAGACCAAGAGCAAAAGAATGCCTCATTGAGGCAAAGCACACATCTACTGTGACTTTTTTCCAGACCTTTTTTTTCACCCCTATTTGCTTTCCCAAACACAGCAGCAGCGTCTGGCTTAGTTCTTAAGGCAGTTTTGCATGTAAGGTCAATCCTGCTTTGCAGGGAGTGCCTGAAGTAAGTCGATTCATTTTAATACACACTGACTTAGCACTAACTTTCTGTTATGTGCCATGCTGTCCTTGAAGACATAGAGGTAACAAAAGCATTTAACTATCACTGGAGATTACAGAAACTTTGAAAAGCAATTCCCAAGGCCTAGAACTTTATGACAATCTTCCGTGTTGCTTGAGAATCTCACAGGAGGAGCAAACACTGTGGTTTATATGTTACCCATGCTACGTACAGAACCTAGGATGTGGTAAATCCTTCATAAGAATAGTTGCATGGATGTCAAGTCCTGCCTCAGAAGGAATTAGGAAAACACGTAAAGAACAGATGGAGAATAACCGAATACGTGTCGGGGTCATCGGTAGCAAGAGGAAGTAACCCGACATGGCTTATGAATAACTTACTATATGTGCTTGATTGTTTCACAGTTTCAGAATAGGTATTAGAAGAAAGTATCAGCTACAGTCATGCTTCCAATTGCAGAAACAAGGACTATAATTGACATGAGTGCTTTTATAGTATTTTGTTAAGAACATGTCTGTGCATAAATATACATATACCAGCAGATGTTTATGCTTTCTTTCCTCTATTTTTTTAATCATGTAATCAACATTAATTGAGATCTTATCAGTGAGGAAGTGTGGTAAATTTGTATTGTTGTATTGAAGTTATGAGATAGTAAAAGACTCAGCATTCCTCAAGGGATATTACTCCTACTTTAAAATATAGAATGTCTGTGAGTTGAATGTGGTTGAACTCTCAAGCTAGGCAGAATTTTCACTTGGTTATTGGTTTCATATGAAAATTACCATGTCAAAAGGAAATATGATTGTGTGTCAGGGTATCAAGGGCTGATCTAGTGATGGCTAATCTTGCTTGTTTATTACCTCTGTAATTAAGTAGGCCCAATTTTTCTGGCTGCTCCTGTGAGGAAATTTCTTAATAGTTATTTGTAGCAGAATGGCCTAAGTCTGAGCTACACCTCCTGGTGACAACCCAAATAAAATGACATGAAAGAAGGATTTTGTGTTTGTTGCCTGCTTCCCCTCACTCTTGCTAGTAAGTTAATTTATCTTCTTGTTGTGGCTGGTAATAAATTTCACTTTTTTCAGGATTCCAACACAGGCTGAAGACTTCTCTAGGAATCATTCCCAGACTCCAGAACTGGATTGATTAGATATCTATCCTCAGAGACTGAACACTACTGGATTCTCTGTGTCTGGGTGACCATCATTGTTGGTCTACTCAGATAGCATCCTGTTAGCCAATCTAATGAACCATATATATGTATTTTGTTCATTATATACATTATGTATATACATTATATATTTGTAATAATATATAGAGACTCAGGAGTATTACCAGAAAGAGGGAGTGGAAAGATTGGAGAAGTCATTGGGGATAACTGAAAGGAAATAGTGTTTTCTGGACAAAACAGGGCAGTTGCACATAACCCACAGTGATTGTGAAAGTATGCACAAGACCCACACAAGAACAAGCCAAGTCGGACAAAATCGAAGCACACAAAGAGAGGTGTGAACACAAAGCCCAAACCCAATGAGAACAGCTCTTGGCATGCAGTAGCTTCTGGAAAAGAAGGGTCACTTTTCTTTAAGGGTAAGACCACTGGAAGGTCTAGGGCAGGGCCCATACACAAGAAGATTTATATAACAGACTAGGCATGAGTTATCTGGATTTTAGAACCTATTTCTAACAAACAAAGATATGATTTTTGACTTCCCCTATCCAAAACAAATAGAGATAGGGGAAGGGATTGCAATCTGAGGATTGTCTCATAACAAAGCTGTCGAGCTCTGAGAAAGTAGAACCCAGGTAGCAAAGTTTAAACAGCTTTCATATTGCTTGAATAAAAGGCATAAAGCAAAGGATTCTAGAGACAAGCTATGGATACAGCAGAACCTGAAAATGTCTCAACTTGCTTCTGTCTTGTGTTGCCATCAGGAAAACAAGAGAAGTGATTAGTGTTATTCTTGTCTGTGTGGACTGCTGCCTTGAATGTTGTTATTTTGCCTCTACAAAATACTGCACATGGACACTAGGACAAAGAGATTATCTAAGTCCAAATACTATTTGCCGAATTGCAGATATACTGACCAGGTGCTGACTGAACTTGATCCATCCACAAGTAGAAGTTTGTTTCATTGAAAAGGAACAAGGACCAGAAAGTGTCATGTGTAGCCAATGACCCATTTGCCTAGATAATGAGAGAAACTCCCCTGTTCCCACAGACTATCCTTTGTTCTGATTTTTACTGCTTGTGTTTTAGAGCAAGTCTCAGTTTCTTATGTACTAGGAAATAAGACTGGGTGTAGAGCTTTTTCTTTCTGGTTAGGCTTTGTAGGAACTAACATGATGCCAAAGATATGGGACAAATGAAAGCTAAAAAATGTGCAATCACGAGCCCTCATGAGACCTTGCTATTTCCCACAATCTAGATCATCTGCTTTCTTACCTAGTTATGATGTCTTCCATGCATCTTACCTATGTGGTGAGGCTAGTGGCTTCTGCATTGCTATGATCAGACTGTGGACCAAAGAGGTAAAATTCTCATTTGGGGGAAAGTTTAGATTTGAACTCCAGTTTCACAATAAGAATCATTCATGCCCCAGAATGTATTCTATGCCCACCAGCAACTACTTCCATAGGCACGTTGCTGTTCATTCAACCAGTGTTGTCTCTACTTGGCTACCCCTTGATATCAAGAGCTGAGTACCACTTCTTCCTTCACTCCACCACACCCAACCAAGCAGCATTTTAAAAGGAGAATCTATGAGCAAATCTAATCTTTCTCCCAACTGTTTTCCTGAATGAACCCCAACAAAGAAGGTGACCGCTCCTTCAGAGGAATGCTGTCAGTTGAGCCGCGTGACTATGAGATCAGACCTGGATGTTGTCTCCCTGTAAATGTGCCTAGTGGGAAGGTAACAAGGAAACCACCAAATCTGGGAAAAGACAGGACACACGTCAAAGCCACCTAGAACAGACAGTGAAAGTACAAATTACTAGGCTTCCCCTAAGATTTATTCAGTTGGAATCTCAGTGAATAAGATCAAGAAACCTGTTTTTTACCTGAGTAACTTCCCAAGTTATTTGGCTACTTCTATTAAAATCTCTAAATTACATTGTATGGGGGAATTAAGATGCACAGAAAGATTGACATTTTTCTAAGATAGCATATCCCATAACCCATGATTTTATTTTCTAAGAGGGCAAAACATGTCCTATGAATTTCTGCAGAGAGCCCTGTCTAAGCAATTGCTTCTTGTTCTGCCTCAGGAAGACTGTTTATTCTGTGTAGAGCTGAAGTGCTTGGAGTGAGTGAAGAAACGACGTCATTTCTGACCGTAAAACCTAGTGAACCACAAGCAAGCTGTTGTTTGCGCTACAGAACCACCTGGGGAGGCCAGCCTGACTTGCCACATACCTTGAGCCTGAGGAGAGTTAAGATTTTTTTTCCTCTGCCTTCACTGCCTGCCCAGAGTTCAGGAACAAGTATGGGCCTGGGGTCACTGTGGGGTTGGGAATGTACTGGAGATAAAAATCAGGATAATTTACTGTTGGTTCTGCCACCTGTATGAACTTAGCTAGGTTCATTTTCCTTCCCAACTCTTGGTCTCTGGATTTCTGAAATGGGAGCACTGGTCTCTAAAATACTTCTGCTAGGAGAGTTGTTAAGCTTCTATGTGTACAGTTAGATTGTTATCCTAGCTTCTTTCTAACTCACTATGACTCCAGGATCCACCTCCTTGAACCTAAATCTCTGTCCTCTGGGATGGGAGTGTTGACAGCTGGCATATGGAGTGTGGAGGAAAACTAAGGGAGAGGTTGTAACTAGTGTGTTTGGCATAGATCCTGGCCACGGACAGTGCTCAACGAGTGGCAATCATTGTTCTTGTTTTTGAAATTTGTCCTTCTCATCTCATTTTCTAACTGAGAAGAGAGATGCCAAGGCTAGTCCTTCTACACATACTCTCCAGTCATCAGGGATGCCTCAAACATCTCCAAATGTTATTCAACTCCAGAGGAATTAAGCATGGGAAGGAAGAAGCATGTAGGCCTATTCTGGCTGAGAGATACAGTTTAAACTCAAAGCCTATATCATCTTCCATATATCCTTATTCATGAGGAACAGATCACGAGGCTTGCCCTAGTAGGTACAAATAAGAATGATTTTCAGATGTCATGGCACTGTATTTGCACATTTTTCGAGCCTTTTTTTTTTTTTACCAACAGTGGAACTTATCCTGAGTACTAGAGACATGCGGCTTTCCTGGAAAATGTCATTCCAAGAGTTTGCTTTGTAAACATCAATGTCCTCTGCAAATATGCAGGGCTGTTTATCTCTAAGTGTGCCAACATCAGGCCACAAGAGGTTGCAAATCCTACGACTCTAGAGCAGAATGACTCTACAAGGAAGCTGAAGTCACAGCAACTTGCTTAAGGAGAGACACTGGAAGCGCATCTGGAAAGAAGCCAAAGTCTGCCAGTGTCACAGTTGTATCAAGAATGAAAATTGGGAACTTGTTACCACCTGAAATGAAAAGCTTCGTAACATTTACACAAATACACATGCATGCATACACACACACACACACACACACACACACACACACACACACACACGCACGCACGCACACACACACACACACACGCACATGAGGGGTGCTGGCGCAGGGGAGGCACACATGGCTGCTTCTCCAGCAGGACACACCTGTGGATCCTTGTCCTTTTCTGCTGCCAACCCTTGTAAAATAGGCAAGCAGAGAGCAGCTTGGCTTTGGCTGTAATATGTACAAACACATGGGGTAAAGTTTCCAAAGGGAACAAGACAGTGAACACCTTTCAGGGTCTGGCAGTTTTATGGGCAAAGGTCAATTAAAAGCACACACCCCACAAAGCTAGTGGGTTTTGTTTGGCTATGGAGTTCTCTCCAGGCTCCTTGTAAGCTGCATTGATAATACAATTTGGAAGGGCCACTGTTCTCAAAGGATCACAGGTCTTCTCCTGATTCTGGGGAATCTTTGCTCAAGGTCATCTTACAGAAGCGAGCTCAACGTAGGTAATAGTCTATAAGTCCAGTGTAGAGTTCCAATATCTCAAAGAGAAATAGTGAATATGAAAGGCAGAGAAATGAAAAATCTTTGTGCACAAGTCATCATATAGTAAAATGCTTCATGCCTAGAACACATACACTTCTCCCACTTAAAGGGATAATATGGAGAACTGAGTTCTAAGAGGACAAGTAGCTGCTCAAAGACATTTACCATTGTACCAGTCAAAAGGAACCAGAATCCAGAGTTCCCTTCCTCAAAGAGTCAGAGAAGATAGAACTAATCGTGAGGTCAGATGGGATCAGAGGTAGAATTTTGGTCTGTCATAATAGGTGCACAGATTTGGAAATTTCTTAAATATCATATTATCAATAAAATGAGTATGTTAATCCATGTGTTATTTTGTGAAGAATCTGGAATCAAACAACAAACCAATCAGAGGATGATACTGATAACAACGAGGAAAGTGATGATGACAGCAATGACAATTAAGAGGAAATGACAGAGGAGGGGGAAGAAGAGGAGGAGAGAAGGAGGGAAAGGATGTTAAAGAAAAAAGAAAAAGAAGAAGATGAGTCAGAGGAGAAAAAGAAAGCCTATTACATAAGTAGGACGGAAAAGAACTAGGAGAGGGGGATAAAAAGAGGAAAAGGAGGAAGTGGAGGAAGAGAAAGGGAAGGACTAGATACTTTTGTCTTAAGTCCCGCAATGCATTATCTTACAGAACTGTCCAGAGTTAAAGAAAGGCCAGGGTGTGGTTTTTACATAAGTAGTATTCTTCTTTCCAGCGATGATTCTCAACCTGTGCCTCATGAACCCACAGGACCATGGGAAAACACAAATGTTTACATTAAGATTCATAAGACAAGAAAAATTACAGTTACAAAGCAGGAATGAAACAATTTTATGGACTGGGGTCACCATAATGCAAGGAAGTGTATGGAAGGGTCTCCACATTAGGAAGGTTGAGGAGCACTATGGCCTAAAGTATTCAAATGATACAAATCAATGCTTCATCCATGCTCTTCTTCTTGAGCACACGTGACTCTGTTCTACAGCTACACCTAGTTCTACCCATCCTGAGCATACCAGTGGCCAGCAGGAATCCGACATCACCAGGCTCAGTAGTTAATCTTCCTTGTGTCAACTCACTCACCACGCTCCAAATCCAGCAGTTCCTTATGCTTACAGAGTCCCATCTCCCTCCTAGTAATCTAGTTTCCTGTCTAGTTTCTGTGCCACTAAATTTCTACTACAAAACCAGATAGGTCTTTAGAAATTATTATCTCTGTATTTCACACTCTGATTTTCAACTACTAGTCTAGCTGGTTCTGTCCTCCTCTGCAAACACCTTCTATTTTACTGCTCAGACTATTTATTCCTTAAGTATAGCACACATTCAGAGGAATGCTGCTCTCTTTTCCTTCTCTTCTGCTCTGTTTGTTGAGCCCCTATACACTAATCTGTGCAACAATTGTGTCAATAGAGGAGACCAAAGCACCTGTTCTTTCATGTATAAATTAGTTGTTACCATAACTATTTATATGTACAGTTTGCTAACCTTATCACCAGTTTTTAATTCAGTATTCTCAGCCCTTATAAAAAAATGGTATATTTAATCCCTGAGCAAGTGAGGAGATTGAGACTTATAGGAATTTAGATGCTGTCTGCTAACCTACCATGAGGTTCTTAGTTGTCAAGACCTGTCCAGTTTGCCTTACAGATTTCTCTTAAAGTTCAGCCCTTCCCCAATGTAAACTGCCTAACTAATATTTAAAATCAGATTGGCTTGAGTTCAGAGTGTCTGATTTTATCACACCATGTTTAGTTAAATTCTCAAGGACAGAATTGTGTCTTCTTTGTCTCAGTGTCCAACACCTGGAAAATAACCTCAGATCCAAGCTGGAAAGTAGACTTCGCTTTTAACTTAGGAAAGAAGAGCAGGGAGCTGCATCTCTCTGACTTTGGTAACAAGCACATAGTTCAGTAAATAGAATACTTTGCCTGCTATATTTGGGAATTCAGTAATCCAATAACATCACTTATGAGATAAAGAATCTACAACAAGACTGCCTAAATCTTAGTTTTTTAAAAAATGGAATCGCAACATGGCATGAATGTTTTATACATGGTTCACTGAGATGAGTGTGTGGATGTGTGGAAACATTGATAGCATGACTTCCTAACCAGAAGTCATCAGCATTTGCCTGTGTAATGAACTCTCATGCAGTCTGTCTAAAGTAGTTTTGTGTGGTGTGCATGCGTATGTGCGTACATTTGTCTGTTTACATAGTACATATTTGTGTGATACAGATTTATAGTAGCTGCTATCTTCTATCTTTTATCCTTCTTTGTCTTATTGCCTTTAGACAAGGATTTTTATTGAATTTAAAGCTGGCTGTTTTGAGCTTCTAGGCCATGTCTGACTCTGCCCTCCAATGATGTAATTACACAAATGCAAAGCCTGGTCAGTTTGTTTTATGTCAGTTCTGGAGATTCAGGTCCTCAAAACTGCAGAATAAGTGCTCTTACCTGCTAAGCTGTCTCCCTAGTCCTGAGAGGATAGCTCTTAATCTTTATGAAAAAGGGACCATTAAGGGGTAACTTCCAATGCACTTCTAGCATGTACCTGAGTCTCTTTGCAAATTCCTTAGCTGATGAAGAAAAGGCTACATGGGAAGTCCCACCCTTGCCCCTCACTGAGATCAGTTTCCTGGTAATTTCTGTGACAACACACAAATCAGCGTGCTTGTAGAGATGCCAGAGCTCCCACCCCAGCCGCTGTGTTTGCACTTGAAGAATTTTAGGTTTTCCAGTGAAACTTCTTAACAAATATTGGTCAAACCTTATTTGCTGTCATAACTGACATTAACACACACAAACATACACAGACACAGACACGGACACACACCCATACGCACACGCGCGCGTGCACGCACACACACACAAACACACACACACACTTATGTTGTCAAGCTTCTGCCTTCCTACTATTGTGAGCATTATGATGGCTGAGAAAGGTGACAGATTCTCCAGAACAGGAAAAGAAAGCTGAAGCCAGTGAGGGAGTAGAGAGGAGAAGGAGTTAGGGACATCCAGACAGAAAGTATTTCAGAGATCACCACTATCTGTGAGTGCTTCAGGGAAAACCACATGGTTTGGGAGGGGGGTATCAGGTCATAATCCTGACATTATGACATTATGACCACTTATTTTTGAGTTAAATCTCTGACAGTTTTTAATGTTATCATAACTCATAGAACAGTTAGTCATTAATTCTATCTTTGTGAGGTGTGCGTGTGTGTGTGTGTGTGTGTGTGTGTGTGTGTGTGTGTGTGTGTGAATATGGAGGCCAGTTGATATAGTAAATGTCAGGGCCTTCCTCTTTGTCATCTATCTTACTTTATTGAGATAGGGTCTCCCACTAACTCTGGAGCTCTGCTTGTCTCTACTTCTCAGGGTTAGGATTAAAGATGCTTGCCACTGACGTAGTACTTTTAATGTGGTATTTGGGGACAGAAACCCAGGTCCTTCTGCTTGTTCAGTGAATACCCCTGACTAAGCAATCTATGTAGCTCTGCACTTTCACCTATTAATCAGAGCTTAATAGGCTTTCTTTTAGACCTGGTTTCCTAGTGATTTCCTTAAGATTCATATTATTCCTAAAATAATATTATAATATTGATATTCCATTAAGACTAAAAAAATCTCTACAATTACTACTGTAAGTGGTGTCTGGAATGGCCTAGCACGCTTGTTCTCTCTCTCTCTCTCTCTCTCTCTCTCTCTCTCTCTCTCTCCATCCTAACTCTTATCTATTTAACTTGTACACTTATTTATATGATAATCCCACCAGGCAAAAATATTGTTGGTCCAATTCACTGACAAGAAAACTGAATTTAAGGTGTCCAGTTACTCACCTAAATGCTATGCTTTGTGAACAGTAGAAGAGTTAGAATCAAAATTCTTCAGGCTCAGCTTGCTGTTTCAACACTGAACAGTTTTACTTTTGTCAACTCTTGGGTTGGATTTTCCATCAGGTTGAATCCTTGTCTTTGTTTTCTTCCTATTTCTTTTTCCTTTGTTTAGAAGATGGTGTTTCGAGACAGAGTCACACCATTATGTAGCTCTGGCTCTGGTAGAACTCACTATGTAAGCCAGGGTGGCATTGAACTCACAGAGATCTGCCTGCCTCTGCTTCCTGAGCTCTGGGATTAAAGGTTTGTGCCACGGTGTCTGGCTAGGTTGAGCCATTTCCATTGCTGTGAAAGGTTATAGCAATATGCTGACTCAGAGAAAGCCTAGACTTGGGGTTAGGAAAAAGTAAATAGAGAGGCACTCAGAAGAGGATTTTGCCCACAAGTACTCAGTGAATGGTAGCTAGTACTTTTTTGAGTCTTTATTGTTAATTTTTGCTGAGATGTTGACTCCTCCTTGAGAAAATGAACAGCAACACTACAGAAGAAGCTCACCACTAAAACTCTAGCTGTACACTTCCAGGTGTGTGGACTGCATCATAACTAACCTTCTTCGGAGAAGATGATGCTGAAGGTTAAGGCGATAAAACTGTCATTGGCATCCACACTTTCCTCCTATGGGATATGACCCAATGTACAGGTTTTCAAGACATGATCTCAGAAGCTCTGATATAATTAATTAATTATATTAATTAAAAAATCAGATGGATTTTTAAAGGCTTCAGCACCTTTTCCTCCTCCGGAGTCTCATAGTGCCTTTGACTCTGTTCCCTGAGACAGGTGCCATCTTTTAATGATGACATAGACTTATTTGCCTCTCATCCTCTCTCATCACTGCAGTCTAGTAAGACATTAGTGAGGTAAGAACAAGGTATTGGGAGTATAAAACACCTCTTTAAACTCATCACCACCCATGCCCACACCCAGGGAAAACAGGAGAGCAGTAAGATTGCCATTGAATGAGATCTCAAGTTTTCCTCTTTATGTCTGCATAAAAATAAACAAGTAAAATAAATAATTTAATAAATATTCCATGGTTGGAAAGTGTCCTCATGACTCTGGGATCTAGGCTACCATCATTATTGCTTGCCTGGATAAAGATACTAACTAGCTTATCTTTGAAGTTTTTTCCAATTTATTTTTGATACCATAGCTCGAGTGACTTTTCATACAGAATACTATTAATTATTTTAGTTAAAGTCATACAACAGTGCCTAGGTACCAAGATTTCACAAGCTGTTGACCTCCTAACCTGTTTTCTACTATGTCTTTCTTTGATTCCTATTTTATTTTAAAATCTTTCAGGTTTTTTTTTTCTTTTTTCTTTTTTTTTTTCCGGAGCTGGGGACTGAACCCAGGGCCTTGCACTTGCTAGGCAAGCGCTCTACCACTGAGCTAAATCCCTAACCCCAATCTTTCAGGTTTTTAAAAAAAAATTTTAAAGTTTAAAAAATTGAAAAGTTGATAATTGTATACATACACATACTGAGTCTTGAGCACTCATTACCTTGTTTCATACCCCTCCCTCCCGTGTATATTTTTCTTCTGAACATGGCACAATTATTGTATCCATGATCACATTTAGTAAAGTTGTGGTTATCTGCACAAGAGCTGCACAAAGCTGGACCTGTAGAACTTCAAGCTGTGTGAAGAAGGGGCACATAGGACCCCACTCCTCACTGAGAGATTATGGAGAATTGGTAGGTGCTAGGGGAAAGGCTATTATTTCCTTAATTAGTATGGCCACTGACACATTGCTTGTGATTCAGGAAATAACACGCTACTTGTGCTCATCATAAATTCAGTATTTTCTACTTTTAATAAAAGCTTCTTTGGCAAAAGTTAGATTTTATATTTTCCTGCTTTTGATCATGGCTTTCCCCCTTCCTGAACCATATCCTATGTTTTGTGCTTTTGTCTGACTTCTTCTTCCCCATTCTTTGGAATAAGTATTGTGTTTTCAAGCAAGCACTTATAACTGCTCCAGCATATTTTATGATCCAGACACATATCCAGAAAGCCCAGCCTGCTACTACTAGATTGCTTCACTACAGAAACCACTAGACTGTAAGTTCTTACAGGTCAGAAATCTTCCGTGCCTGTTTTGTTCAGCCTGTGTCTTCCATATCATACCTCATTAATCGATATATGTTTCATGCATAGACAGAGATTCCTCAAACATACTTCATCAGTAAGAAACATCACCCAAGCAAAAAGAGAGACAATAGGAATTTTAATGCACAGAAAGTCCTGTAGTGACCCACAAGTAGCAGAAAGAAGCAGTGGGCCTGCAAACTCAATAATGGAGAGAGAGAGAGAGAGAGAGAGAGAGAGAGAGAGAGAGAGGGGGGGGGAGGTGAGAGGAGAAGAGAAGAGAAGAGAAGAGAAGAGAAGAGAAGAGAAGAAAAAGGAGGAGAAGAAAGGGGGAGAAGAAAGGGGAGGGGACGCGGAAAGGAAAATGTGGGAGGGTAGGAGAGGAGGAAGAAGAGAAGAAAAAGGAGGGAGAGAGGGAGAGAAAGAGGAGACAGAAAGAGAGAGAGAGAGAGAGAGAGAGAGAGAGAGAGAATCCTTAAAGACCCAAGCTTCCTTGCTGCAACAATTCTAGGGTATTCTTGCTAATGCTGAAGTCAAATTGTCTCTTCACAGGTCTCCTTCTTTCAGGGGTCCATGGCAGGAGGGAGGAAGAAAAGGAAAGGCTGCTTGGTCTCCGCCTGAAAGCTCGTGCCTCCACAATAACTTCCATCCATAAGAAAAGGTTTAAAAAGGAGAGACATTTGAGAGAGTCAAATAATATCTTAGAAAAAATAAAAGAGAAAAATGAATAATTCCATTGGTTACAAAGTTCTCTGTTGTCTGTCCACGGAGAAACAGTTTACTTTGGCCTTGCTGGCAAGTGTCATGTGCCAGGCCCCTCAGCTGTCCCCCAGCCCACCCAGGCCCCAGGATCCATGAAAGTCGTGCTCCCCCATAGAGCGTCTCTGTGCTCAAGGAGGGTAGTACCCTCCCTCACCGGCCTTTGGTTTCCCCATACGTGTTTCGGGCCATGGACACCATCTTCTCCTCACATGTGATTTTGGTGTCTTTGAGGATGCTGTACCACACCATTCCTGCAGGCCGGACCTCCTCACTGCGGCAGAAGAGATAGGGTATGGTATCCACACGACTCTGGATGTAGGCGCTTCTCAAGAGACTAGAACAATGGCTGCTGACCCTCTCCAGCCGCCGCAGAATCAAATGAGCCTTCCTAAATGGCACAAGAAGACAGAAACACTCAGAGCGAAGTCCAGAGGATGTCTTAAATAAAGTCAACAGATGATGTCTTACTCAAGCTATATATTTTCACCCATTGCCAACTTTAGTTCGGCACTTTAAATTACTCAAGTGTTACCAGGGACTGAGATGGAGTGTTCTTATAAATGCGAGCCTCTGGCTGAGTACTGCAACTTCCCTCACCCAGAAGGATGACTTTAGGACCTGTCCTTCTTAGTTTCATTCAATGAATCGTAATTTGTGACATAATACCAGTCTTGGAGCTCTGACCAACAGAAATTACTGTAGTAATGACTTAAAAAGATCCAGAAAATCTATATTTGGACACCACATGCTACTAATTCAATGAATATGTAATTCACATATGATTTTATATATTTATTAAATGTGTCATGTATTTATTACATGTTTGCATCAGTCCTGAATGTTTGCTTTTACTCTCAGTTAACAGAAAAGGAAACCATACTCAGAAAAAGAAAATTACTTGACCAAAGTCAAATATTAAGTTGTTGATCATTCGAGCCAAGGTTGTGAGTCTGGCCCTTTTCCACTTGGGTCCCTTTGGCTTCAGTGACCCTTGTGCATTTTTCTCCCTGTCATGACATTGAATATCATGCCCCTGGGCTTTCTGTCTCATCAAAGTCTAAATATGAAAATCTTCACATCAGAACTTCACTGTAGTAGAAGTAGGCGGTCTTCCAGACCAGCTCTCATCCTATGATGACTGCCTTGCCCTCCTACATTGCTTCTGAGAGCATGAATGACTGTTTAACTTCTTCAAACAGTAGTCTTTCCATACATTGTTACCATGATATGTCAAGACCACTGCTAATCTGAATACTCGTCCAAGCAAGAATCATTCTATGTGGCGGTCGCCATTTTGAACTTACATGGAATATTCTCCTAGCAGTAGAGAGTGATGGCTGCATAGTCTGAGTTAGAGAAGATCTTTGGTGTCCCTAGTCAAAGATTTTTTAACATTACTACTACTATTAACTTTTTTTCCTGTAGGAACAATCATGTAGGATGCTGATCACCATCCAGCAGCTACATCTCATCAGGTAGAAATAGCACCACACATTTGTCAGGACAATAAAATTGGCTCCTGACTTTTTAAAATATCCTTTCAAGGAACCTCTAAGAATCACAGACTTACCTAGCCAGTTAAACTCCTATCAAAGACATAGACACAAAAGCTTAGAGAAGGAAAGGAAGGCTTCTTTCCCAGATCATACTCAACATGAAACATATTTCTCTACATTTCAGCATCTTTTAGATGCTCAGGGGTCTTGGGTACTAAGGAAAGTCTGCATCTGTGTCATTGACTCTGTCCTTTCCATGACCCCTTGAGACCCTGGGAGAGAAGGCATTTTATAATATAGACCCCACAAATTGGAGACTATGCTAGGCACCTGTGTGGTGGCTGAAAGGGGACTGGACTTGTGTATTACATTTCGTAGGCCTGATTTATGAGGTGCCTTTCAAAAAGTCCTCTTTGTATAGTTCACCACTTGGGTGGAATATTTTGTGAGGAGCCAAGAATTCACCATTTTATGATCACACTCTATCCACAGGCCTCTCTCCTAGAAGGCAATTTCTCAATCTTTCTTGTTGAAACTCCTGCTCTGTTCTTATTTTTATTGTTTTTTTTATTTATGGACTTTATTTTATGTGTATGGCTGTTTTGCCTGCATGTATGTATGAGACCTCATGCAAGGTCGGTTTTCGCAGAGGTCAGAAGGGCTCATTGAGTCCCCTGGAACTGAATTTATAGATGGTTATGAGTCACCATGTGTGTTTTGGAAATAGAACCCAGATCATCTGCAAGAGCAACACGTGCTATTAAACCCAAATAACCTCTCTAGTCCCTCTGCACTTAAAAAAAACTATTTAGTTACACGTATGTACGTGTTTATGTGTGAGGGTGGGCATATGCCATGATGTACATGTAGAAATGAGGCCAACCTTGGAAACTAGTCTTCCCCTTCTCCCTTATTTGAGCCACGGTCTCTCTTGGCGTTTCTGCATAGACCACTCTAGGTGGCCTGAGAGCTTCTGAGAAATTCTCTGGTTTCCTCCCACCTTTCTGTTGGAGTGGTGGGACTCCAACACTCACCTCTGTTTCTGGTTTTTACTGGAGTTGCAGGTATCTAAACTTGGAATATCTGGCTGGATTGACACTTATATACACTGAGCCATCTGTCTCTGGTCATCTGTTTCCATTTGATAATAGTTCTGTCTTTGGAAAATCTCTCTATACTCCCTAAACTCGCTTTCTTATAAAAAAAGAGGGACTGTGATAAAGTTAAAGGAGATAAAGTAATAAATACTTGCTAATTAGTTGAGAATATTTTATATCCATGTTATTATTCAATAGATTCTATGAGAAAAACAGATGGATGGAGATTGTGATACAGGAGCCAAGAGCAATGAATTAAAAAGTTAAGTGACAAATGTTGTGCGGACACAGAGAAAGGTGTGAAAGTGGGACTATGACCACTTTGTCCAAGAAAGCTCCCTAGAGGAAGAGGAGCTTGTGTTGACTGTTAGATGTACAGTAGAAGGTTCAGCAGGCAGTAGTGACAAAGACGGAGAGAGAAGAATGCAGAAAAGCCCTGGGGATTTGGAACACAGTACTCATGGAGTGTTGGCGGTGAGTTGAGGAACTGAAGCAGCAGGATGAAAATAGGCTGCTGTTCCCATATCCATGTTCCTGTGTTATCTCCAGTGTTTACATTAATAGTGATTTAGATCCCCTCTCAGTTACATGCCACCTAGGTGATAGTCAAAAAAGCATTTCACTACTGCACCTCAGTTCACTTGTCTTAAATATGCAATGTGAGTAAGCCTCCATATAAGACATTGCTGCAAAAATTAAAAACGGAGGGCTATGAATGTAGTTCAGTAGAATGATTGTCTAGCATTCATGAATTTCTGTGTTGAGACCCCACAAATGCACAAGTCTAGCAGAATAGCATATGCCGGTAATCCTAGTGTCCCCAAACAGAGCATGAGAGTCAAGCATTCAAGGTTAACCCTGGGCTATACAGTGAATTCAAGGTCAGTCCAGACACATGCAATTCTGTCTCAAAAATCAAATAAACAAATACGATAAAAAGAGGATAATAAATCTACATTAAACTCTTCATAGGTGTTATCTCTGCTTATATAGTTGCAGTAATGCTGAGGGTGGGGGTAAACTGAACATTAACAATATACATTTCAAATTTATTTTCTGAAAATTTCATTTACGCAATGGGTTTTGATCATACGCATCTCCAATTTCCCTTGTCAGTCTAAGTAGATAAAGCAAATCTTGACGTGATACAACATTATCATTCATAAACTTCTCAAGAATCACCCAATGGAGTTACAAAAGAAAAATATGAAAAAGTCATAAAATATTTCACGTGTACCATTTTGTACCAGGCCCCATTCATAGTTGTATTCAGTCTCTCACTAAACTTTAAACAGAGAAACGAATTGAATGGGATCTGCATTGTTTGAAGATGTTTTTTGCTGCTTTGGAAAGCAAGTAGTGGAAGGTAGACCAACCCTGAGAAACAGGCTGGGAGCATATCGGGGCATTTTCTCTTTCCCCCTTTTTTACTTAGGCATGCTGGATTGAATTTTCTCTGGGATGGCAAAAAGCTAGCTGCTCTGTTTCCTCAACTGCAAAAAGGAACATCAGGTGGTTCACCTTACAGGCTTATGGCAGGTCTAAGTTAATTAGTACATGTAAAACCATGAGAGCTGTAACACAATAGTCTTAGGAATGGCTACATAGAAAGCAGGTGGTACAAACTGGGAAATGTCTTCACACTAGCCAGCCACACAGCCATGGCCACCACTGCCACTTCTGCCACTGTCACAGCCACCATCACCATCACCACCACCAAGGCTGACTCTGTCATTATGCTGTAATTTGCTGCTATTTGTTAATCCAGCAGTAGAGGTAGACGGTGATCTGGCTAAAGCTGTAAGCATGAAGATTGGAGGAGGCTCACAGAGGTAGTAACTGTGTTGAACTGGAAAACATGAGGATGTGTATTAGGAGAATATAGAAGATAGGAAAGAAGGTGGCAAATATGGAACTGGGAAGGGAACTCAGGAAAGTCTTCTCAGAGTAGCACGACAGAGCTGTGTAATCAATGTTGGAACATATTCTTTAGATAAATGAGTATAATTAAACTAGCAGTTGGATAAAATGTATGTCCAAGGAATATGTGGGTGGCCATGTCACATCTAGATTTTCCTATGCCTAACTCACATTTTGATTTTATTCTCTGGGCAATGGAGAACCATTGACTGATCTAGGACAGTCACAAAGAAGAACAAGAAAATGCAAAATGAAGCTGAGAATGCTTTGCCTTCAAAAGCCCTGCAATTTCCTCAGAGAGAGAGTTTTAGAACTCAATTATACAAAGCCTCCCTCTGTATGGATGAGAAAATAAAGCATTGGTGAGGTTAGGGCTCGGGTTCAGGTTAATTAGAAGAAACTGAATTAAAAGAATGACATCTGTCAATAGTGAATAAATACAGAACCAATATTCCTGATGGTACAGAGTTGAGGCAAAGTCCTTAGTTGCACCATCCATAATGAAAGGTCTGTGGATCATGAACAAATTCTTGCACAGGACTCTTACTTTCCACAACTATAAAATAGAAATAGTAAAAGCGATGGTAGCGGATGAGACAGCATAAGGATTTGCTTGGCTCTAAATAAATGGTGGGACTACATTGGTATTGTGTAGAAGAAAAGCTTGGTCTTAGGACCCATTACACTCCTTTGATCCTCAGTTTCCTCATCTGTAAAACAGGATTCAAGACACATAATCTGTAGGAATGTTGCTGTTAGGCTGAGATGCAATGATTACGACAGGTATCTATGACAAGCAGGTAGGTGGCAAATGCTAAATTAAAGTGTGCATTTAGACAGCAACAGAGGATACTGGAAATGAAGCAAGTACAGATGTGTTGGAGGTGCCTAGAGGAGGAAGAGGATTGGGATAAATGAAAGAAACCAAAGGCCAGAGTTCTAGTAGGTAACCACCTGTAGGCTGTAGAGAATCATAAATCAAAGATCAGGTCTTCTTGAAGCATTCCCAGGAGGCTAGGGAAGTCCTAAGACAAAGTGACCGTATTTTGCAAAGACCAAAAATGAAATCTCCCTCATTGGAGTCAGGACTGATGTCTGCTGGGATAGAGGGAAAGAGATGAAGGGAGACAGATAATTTGTCATGTATTACTAGAAAGAATTGGGGAAGGATAACCAGTGGGGGAGTCAGGACCAGAACCTAGCTGCCACTTCCCTGGGAATTGTTAAACCTTTGACATTCATTTTGTTTCCATCACTGCTACCCAATTAGTGGTTGATCCAGGCCCCTCTTCTTCCTCAGTGACTCTCAAGTTGAGCTTAAACGTCCTTGGTTTAGGTAATGACAAATTAATGAGATTCAAGGGCATGCACAACAAGGCTCTAAGAATTTCTCCAGAATTGAAGAGGACAGAGTGAAGTAAAAACTGCATTCCCTCTGCCCTGTCAGGTCCCAGCTGAGAAAGATAGGCCTGTTCTGATACAAGGAACAGTGACCTTTCTAAACTGCAATCAGACTGAGATATTGCAGGACTTCTGACAATCTATCCCAAACTCAGAGCAGGAAGAAAGAGGGGGAAAAGCAGGGGTGTTCTTTACACAGCCACAAGTAAGGGGGTAGAGTAGAGCAGAAGGGATGAAGACAACTATAATCGGGTGCCCACTACTCGTCAGAAACTAGCTATGCAGGATCATCTAACTCTGACCCACCACAATGTCAGAATCTATTTTATGCTCCCATTCTATAGGTGGACAAAATGAGCCAGTGGCAAGTCACTAGACATGTGTTACATCTGCAGCAAGGTACCAAGTGTTACAAAAGAAGTCATGCTAAAATTGCCACTATAACATCCTATTTATCAGCCTTATAACTAGAGTCTTTGAAATTTAACGTGAGTCCTTCGATATAGTCATGGGTTGCCCTCCTCCCCCACTGTAGATGACCACAGTAGTATATTTTAGAAAAGTAGCTGCCTATATCCAAAATTAGAGTGGGTATTTTTGTGCTTTTGAGGGTATATGTGTGATATGTGTGCTTCATGTATGTGTGTGGTGCATGTATGTAGCTATGTGTGTATAGACATGTATGTTTCAGGGATACAAGTGTAGTATATGTATATGTCGCTGTATGTGAACACACATGCATGTGTTCCATGTGTATCTCTGTTAAGTACATGCAAGTATAGCTGCATGCAAACAAATGTATGTGTGTGTCTGTGTGTGTATGCTCAAGTTTGACATGGAGAATCTTCCTCAGTCACTCTTCACTGTATTCGTTGAGGTAGAGTCTCTCAGTTTGAATCCAGAGCTCACTAACATGGCTAGTATGGTTACTTAGCTCACTCTGCAGACCCCTTGTCTTTGGCATAGAAGTATGCCAACATGCCTACCCATTTACACAGGTGCTGGGATCTAAACTCCAAATGTGTCTTCATGCTTTCCTCTTGTGCTGAGTTATTTCCACAAGTCTGTTTTGTATGTTTCTAGTGAAAGGAAGGGGCCGTGATTTACAGAGAAATGCCATCCAATATACCTCTTATGAGCAGTTCATTAGGTAGTCTAATGTGACACAGTGTCCAATGCACTGTACTCAGAGAGGAAAACCACACACTCGCTGAAGTTCCACTCAATGACAGGTTGAAATTTCACCTTCAGGATGTCTTCCAGATCGTCTCTACTTTCTCTGTTAGGCTTTCCCTGCTTGCTGCTGACCCATTTAATTTCTCTGATGGGAACCAAAATATATCCTCTCTTAGTTGTGCACACATGTTGGGTTGTAATACATCACGTGGAATAGAAAGCTGATTGGATACAGCAAGACTATACTTTGAATTTGGGCTCTGACTCAGTAATTATGAGACCTTGAACTGTTTACATATCAGGAGGCCTTCTCTATTGTGTAGTTGCCAGTCTACTATTCAAAATATAAGTGCTATTCATATGTCCAGGTCTATAATATTTGCTCAGTTAACATCTGCCAGCTGCAAGAAGAATTGATTATTAACTGCAAATTGACACAAATAGAGGATACTTTCTGTCTTAAATTTTCAAAACATGGCAGTTTTCTAGCAAGGGGCAGTAAAGGCAATGGAATAGCACAATTACATAATTTGGACCTAAGGAAGGAGTTAGACAATTAGATAGGTGGTTTTGGCAAATTCATCTTTAACAACAAAAACATCCAATTGGTATATAATGGAGAATTGGGATACATTCTAATAACTGCATAACCACAGAGATTTGCCTAACAATACATTTAGGTATATGTCCATAGAAAGATACTCATCTAGTGTATTGTTAAGATATGAATAGGCAGATGATAGCATGTATATTTGGTAAACACAGCAGAGATCGCTTATGATGTGGTTGTAAATATAGATATGGTGAAACCGTGTGTATTTCCCTTTTCCATAAATATCCATGTCTATTTTCACATCTGTTTATGGAAAGCTATATGAAGTCAATAATTTTATATCTGGGGTAGAGCTGAAATGACACCATTCATATCTACAAAATTTCTACTTTATACTATATGATTTGTGTGCTGTTAAATAAATAATACTGATTTTGGAATAAAATTACAGTATCTCCACTTGGAGAATGTGCATGCAGTAATATATATTTAGCTTGTGTGGTAAACTGAAGCAATGAAGTCATGCTTTCAAAGCTTCTTAATAGTTCATGAGGATTACTTTCAAAGTAAACCTCCATCAAAATTGAGCATCAGTCTCTTGCCCCAACAGGAAGCCAGCATTGGGATGGATGGCTGCTGATGCTGATGGATCCTCAACATGTGAGTAATTAGAGAAAATAAATACATTGGTTAGTTCTCCTCCTTGATTCCTCATAAGAAATTTTAGGATATATTCTCCTACTTTCTATTTTCTTCAACATGGAGTCTCTCTATGTGTAAAAGTCATTTTTTTTTTGTTGCTCTGATAAAATCACCAACACCGAAAGCAACTTAGGTAACAGTGTTTTCAGATTACAATTCCAGATACTCAGTGTGTACACTGAAGCTAAGGGATTACATCTCAGTCACACACGGGAAGCAGAGAGAAAGTAAACAGGAAATAGGAGAGAGGCTGTTAACCTTCAAAGCCTGATATTCCCAGTGACATACTCCTTCTAGCAGGGTAGTACCTCTCCATATCTCCAGCTATGGATCAAGTGTTCAAATATTTAAGTTATCACAGGCACTCCCCATTTAAACCACAATCCTTTGTGTTTTGATGCCCATGTTGGACTCTGAATTGAAATCTGCCTACCTCAGCCTAGTGGGGGCCAACATTACAAGAGTACACTGCTATGTATGCCTGGCCAATGAGACTTGATAAAAAGTTTCTTGACTAGAGGCAAAAATGACTGACCAGAAACTATTTCAGTTGAAGTTGATAGGGCCATAAAGATTATACCCATTTGCTAATATATCAGAGAGGAAATTTGGAACATTTATTATATTAGAAGTCACACTAAATTATAACAGCTTTCATCAGCATTTCTGTCTTCTAAGGTACTGTGGAAAAAGAGGTATAATTAATCAGTTTAACAGTCTTTCCCTGAAGAATACACTTAATATCTATTCACTCTACACAATTCATTTTATCTCAGAAATATCAAAATAAGCAGGAAATATTGAAGCATATCTGATGTTATAAGAACACATCCCAGAAACCTGTTTATTGCTTTTACCAATGTTAGATATCCCAATGTTGCTAATCTAAGACAAATGTTGGAAGGAGCCGATATGATCTTGGAAGACACTAGAGTATAGTTTTATGTTTGCTTACCTCTTGCTAAGGGTACAACAATGGTTGTATCAACACTTCTCAGATGAGAAACTAAATTGTCTTTTAAGGTTAAGAAAGATCTCAGGTTGATCCAAGCCTGTGATAACTCTGTGATCTGTTAGAAATGTCTGCTATGGAAATTAGTATGAAATAAATTGATTATAGCTCAGATAACCCAATTTTTCTGAAACCAAACCTCCCCACATGTTTTCTCTCCTCTCACTACCCTTTCAACTTGACCAAACATAAGTGAAAGTATAGAGGAGCTCACGAGTGGTCAAGGATGCTCTGAGTGGAGAAAATCCTGGTCCCTGGCCACCTATGAGCTCAGCTTTTCAAGTCTCCTAATAGGAACCTTATGGTGGGACAGCTGGGTGTCAGCAGGTCTTCTTTGAGCAGCTGTTTGCAGTAACCTATAGTTGTCATGAGAACCAGACTCTGGGGAAAACCAGCCTGATAGATTTATTAGGCAGAGGTAAGAGATGCCCCTTTGTCACTAAATTTTATGGGTGTATGCAAACCCAGACCAGGGAAGGAGTTGAAAACATTTGGGTTGGAGATTATATGGGCCAAGAGAATTCTAACAGAGTTCATCTTGTGTCAACTCTTCAGAAAAGTTCTTTTCTCCCCGGGCATCATAGGTCCCCAGAAACAGGATGTTGAGCTAGAGGTGAAATGACATCCATGTTGTCTTCATTTTCTAGTTGCTGTGACCTTCAGGGCTTTCTGGTTCCTTGGCTTGCCAGCTGGAAGAGACCTTAGAGTTAAGCCCTTTTGCATTACAAATGAGGACCAGAATGGAGGTAGAACTGATTCCAGGTCTTACAGTAAATAGGTGGCAAAGCCAGGACATGAACTCTGGGCTCCCAGCCTAAGCAAGAGTCTTGCCCCATCTCCTTGTCATGTTGGTTCTGTACATTTGCAAACCCTTGAGAGGCAGAGCAAATTTATTTAAATTGCTCTTTTAAAAGCCTTTACATAACTTCCGGGGTAAAGAATAAACTTCTGAGTAGGACTTCACAAAAGCCATCAAAATCTGACCCTAGTTAAACTCTCCAGCCTTGCCTTTCATTTTTCCTTCTTGTCTCTCACCTTGAACTCTCTGCTTCAGTGATATTTATAGTTCCTGACTACACTATATTTTCTTACCTCGCCACCACTTTCCTCTTCACACTGGCTTCCTTCTGATGGACGTATCCATCCCCCTGCAGCTGGCAGGCTAGTCATGCTTTGGCTGTAAGCACTAGCCTCTCTTTCTTTTGCCAGGGATTCTTCCTTGGGTTTGGATCTGCATTGTCTTCTCTATCTACCCACAACTATAATCTTGTCACTACTAGTTGCTTCTGGACCAACAATACCAGCATTATCTGATAGTGTGTTCAAAATGCAAAAATCTGAGCTTCTTCCCAACCCCCTGAGAGGAGATTTTAACATGATGTACGTTAACATTTGAGATACTCTGCTATACACAGTCTTTCATTCTCCTCCTTCACAGCTTGTGGCATGCTCCACTATAATTGCCTGCTGACAGTATTTTCTTCTCTAGATGATAAGTTATGAATACAGCCTGAACAGTGTTGTTGACTCATTTCCAGCCCTCAGCCCAGGGCCTGGTAAGTTATGACATAAAATGTACCTATAAATCAGTTAATGGATCAAAGTCTCCTCAAGTCCTTTAATATCTAGACTGCCACTTCATTCTTTGAATTCTGGATGCTGTTATTTCCAAATGGAATCTATACAACCTTGAGAACATGGAGAGAATTAAGAGACTTGTGAGACGTAATAGGTGGGGAGCTACACAGACGACGGGGGTGGGGGCTATACCGAATGAATCCGTGATCATCTGTGCATATACTCACAGATTCATACCACTGCCCAATTCCACACCTGGTGATTATTCAGCATCTGCTTGCAGAAGTGAAGAAGTCACAAAAGATCAATACCTATGTATAACATGTATTGTAGTAGGGAGGACAGCAAACACAGAAGCCAGTAAGACACAACTAGTGAGTTAAACATAGAGAATTAAAACATGAGGTTGACATAGAGTAAAGTGGTGGTCATTTTACAAACTGTCTGTGGGAGTGCCATTCTGTTGAGAGCTGGGGTTCTTTGTAACATATATCTAATTCCTCTGAGGTGAGTGTGTGTGTGCGTGTGTGTGTGTGTGTGTGTGTGTGAGAGAGAGAGAGAGAGAGAGAGAGAGAGAGAGAGAGAGAGAGACAGACAGACAGACAGACAGACGGACAGATGGACAGAAGGACAGAATGACAGACATGCTACAGAGTTAGTTTATCTTGATCATCTTATACACAAGCTAGCTAAAGGACCTGGATAAGGCATAGCCTAGTAGTTGTACAATAAGTTTACTAGCAGAGTCAAGATGCAGCCCCTCCACACTACCTTTACTTTATTCCTCATGAAATGTCAGTGCGGGCCACTAGAGCAATCTCAAATCCCCTCTCAGAGATCTAAAGAAACAAGAGAAGGAGGAAGCTGGGAGACATGTGTCAGCATTAGCAGACAGTGACTAGGAACATGGTATCTGAAAGTTTATTGATTATTATTGTCTATTACCAAATAAGTAGTCTTGCCTCTATGGGCAGCCAGAAGGCCTTACTAGAAAATTTATGTCTTGGAGGATCATAAAGGATGCCAGCAGGTTGTAAAAACAGAAGTGGAGCTCTTGGGTAGGGTTGTTTCTACCCAAATTCTCTGCATCCTGTGGCAAGCCCAATAAAGCTGAATGTCTTTCTAAGCCCAGGGTAAGATGGCATTGAGGTGACTCATGTGGTTTTCACCAGAGGCTCTGGACTGCTGCAGACAAATCTTCTTTTAGCTTTTATCTAAAGAAATTTCCTTTCATGTCAAAGGAAGAAAGTTACAGTCCAGCACCTGAGAGAACTGATAAGACTGGTGGTGGGGAGAGATCTCTGTTTTATTCTTTGAACAACTATTCATCAGATCTCATAGCATTCCAGAAGGGCCTCAAACTCATCTCAGCACGGGAGATCCAGAAAGTTTTAGTCACCATCTGTAACTCTGTGACTCTAGGAAGTTCACTTAAACCACATGGATCTCCACTTCTTTATCACTCAGACATGGGAACAATTATCCTGTGGGGACATTTTGAAGCATGTACTGCTGCGTGCTAAATATTTTAGAAAGTCACACCTTTCTCTCCAGTGCTACCTGATACTACTCTGTCTGAGAATACTATACTGTCACCCTGGGGCTGCAATCAAAGCAGCAAACAGAAGGCCTCACTGCCTCCTTTTGGCCTCCCCTCCTGTGCTCTTAGCTTCCAACTTCAGTGGAGGAATCCTTCTCCCTTTGAGTTCTGATAATACTGTTCTCACACCCCTGTGAAAAACACCAGAAAAGCTGCTGTTAACCTGAGGAGATAATCCAAACTCCTTGACCCTACTTCAAGGGCATTCAAGATCTGGCCCCTGCTGCTACCTCCCTGTCCTGCTGTTAAGCCTTTTGCCCCCAAAACTCAGAAATTCTTTAGTGCCTCCCAAAAGAGTGCTCACCCAAAGCTTAGAAAGAATTCCTGTGGGGCAGGAGAAAAGGATTTAGGTTGGTACTCAAGATGATCCCAGATCCCCTGTTACAAAGCAGTGAGGCACATTTGGAAAAGTGGTCAGTCAATTCTCTTCCCTCGCTCAAATTGCTTAAAACAAACAAACAATAAAATAAACAATCAAAACAAACCTTGGTTGACTGCTGTGTATTTTTTAAATTAAAAAATTTTATATGATATATTTTGATCAAAATCTTTCTCCTTCCCAACTCTTCCTAGATTCTCTCTATCTCCCTACCACTATACTTACTGTTCTATCCTTGCCACTTCTTTTGAGGATATTTTCACAAGGCAACTTCATGCTCTTCTAGAATTGAATAATGAGCTTTTTTGTTCCATGTTTGTTGTTAGTCTTGGATTATGTTTTAGTGATTAAGGTTCCTTTTCTGCTAAGGGCAAACAGCACTGTTTTTTTCTTCTTCTATACAAGAAGATACAGTGTTATTCTATTCTAATACATTTCCAGTAAGCAGCAGTGTCTTCTTACTTCCCATCCTTAATCCAGACAGGACTGTGTTCATCAACACCCACCTTTCTTTCTTTGATCCAGCCCATTGTCAATGTAGGTAGAGGATGACCAGTAAAATTAATGAGAGACAAAAAGAATTTGGCTCCCCACCCATACACCTAAACCTTATACCTCGGTCCCAGCTCATCCTCACTCCTCCAGACGAAATCACCAAACTTTTCATAGTGAGAGTTGTAGTGGTGCTGGACTCGGAAGAGCATGGAGGCAGAGACTTCCATCAGTGTGTTGTAAGCAGTCTGCTGTTCCTTGCCACTGGTGTAACCATTGTATAGATTGTAAATCTTGTCAGCTATCTCTGTGGGGTGAGAAGCACAGAAGGCATCACTGACAGCAGAGGAAAATCTGGTGATGGACACATGAGTGGTCTTCTGAGATAGGAAATTCTCCATTCCATCTGAAATATGTCATTGACGAGTTGAGTTCAGTTTTCCTATATGTAACTGAAGATAGGGATGTCTACTTGGGGGGGAGGTACACTGGGAGAACTAAATTAGGAAATAAATGAGAGCCGTGCAGAGCCAGGCAGAAAGTTGGCACTCAATGTCTAAGCTTAATTAAAAGGTACTACCTGTGTGCTGAGAACTGAACAGAAATGCCAAAGAAATACTGAGACTTAAATGAACTCTTGCCTTCTCTCAATATCTTCCTTCTGTCTCACCTCTAAAATGTTTCCAAAGTCTTCCTGCAGTCAGGTCTGATGGATCTATTTTCAAAACCTTGTAAAGGAAATCTAGATGCTTCATCTTGTCATTCAGGGTTATTTCTACTCTTCCAAACTCTGTTAACCATTTTTGATTTAAATAAATCACAAAGAGATGGTACGTCCCTTCAGCTCTGAAGGCTCCAACCAAACTTTCTATTTGTGCCCTTTTCATTATTCATGTCAGATAACTCCAGAAGAGTCTGAGGCACTTGGAATCAGAATGAGAAAAGCACCTAATTTCTACTCTTCCTTCCTCTAATTTTTTAGCAGTGTATCCATTGTTTTAAAACCGTACTGAAATTACCACATCTTAAGGATTAAGAGCTCCTTGGTTCCTCTTATCTATTAGCACATTAAACATTATTATCAAGCTCTTTATTAAATCAATAAAAATCTTTGTCTCTCTATCAATAATGAGAACTTCCAAAGGGGAAAGCCTTACTTCTGATACATTGATTAGACCACAGATTTGGGGAAATGTCTGGACAATGTAAGGCTGTCCACTATGACCTCTGAGCTACCACCACAGTTGGCCAGTCTAGTTATATAAACTATACCTACATGCTAAGTGTATGGCTAGTTTGATTGATTGCTGTATTATGTGTGGATGTTCTTATCTAATATTTTGAACTTCTTGAATCAGGAGGGGCTAAAAATGAAACAAAATAAAAGTTTAATATTGTATGTTAAATCTGATTGACAGACACTAGTTGTTCAGGGTTAAAGGTTCAAAAGCTACCTCCTACTCCTTAGAATGGGGCAATGTACTATCGGTTAATGTCATCATATGTGCAAGAAGACTAAAGAGTCTTCAAGGTGTCACTGACTTCTCAGCTCTAGCACAGACTTAAGTAGAAGAAAGTGGGGCAGTACCTAAGGCTAGAATGTAGGCTCTGATCTGAACATTCTTTGTCAATTGCTGAGCAATTCTAACCGCCAGCAAAGATATTGGTAGTTCATCTCAATTTGTTCTTCCACTATTATGATTAATTTAATTCTATGTTCTTCTTGCTCTTTTAATTCTTACACACACACACACACACACACACACACACACACACTCACACTGGCACTGGCACACCCTCTGTGTGGTAGTTAGTGACAGTACTTAGAGAGGGAAAACACAGGACTTCCCTGGCAAATGCAGAAATGAATCACCTACCTTCTGCTTTGTTGTCATCTACCAGTGGACAAGCTGTTCTTAGAGTCACTGTGCTGAGCTCTGAGTGCCTCCCTCGAGTATCCACGGCATACAGAGTGAACCTGCAGTGCAGCAAGACAACATCAGAATGAGACTTTCCAGAAGGACCTGAGAGATGAAAGGAAAGTCACAAAGCCATGGCCACAAGGAATGCTCCCAAGAATCCAGAAATCCCCAAGCGGCATGCAAAAAAAAATTTTTAAAATAATAATTACAAAATTTTAATGCATTTATCAAGCTTTGGCTTTGAGTGTCTGCTGGGCACTTGGCAGCTAGACTCATAATTTGCAATTAAATAAACCCCAAAGACCAAGATAGACCATGACCCATCTTTCACAATGAGGGTACTGAACCTTAAAGTGGGTATCTTTCGGATTCAATGTTCTTTAAGGCAGAATACAGGTATGGATACAAGAAACAGTATGAGTCTAAGGGGTGAGAAGTAGGTCTCAAAGATAAATTGCTGGACAAATATTCATTCGTGCATTCATTTGTTCATTAATTTTAAAATTACTTAGCACAAACTGTGTCCTGGGACTTGTTTTGGATGCTACCTTTTTGAATGAAAGAGTGCAGCGTAACATTAATCAAAAGCTAAAACAACAAAATGCACAACAGAACAGTTGAAGGATGGCCAAAGTGATGGAAAATACAGCAAGATCCCACAGGAGCAGTCAGATGTGGGAGTGGGAGCTGCATGAGATTTTAGGAAGGGCTAGAAAGATGCCTTTCTAAGCAAGCAAAGTTTTAGCTAAGACCTGAACGATAAGGACAAAGCAACACAAGGGGGAACATCAGAGGGAGAATTAAAAGCTCAGCAATTGTAAAAGAACTACGACGAATACTGTAAATGCAAAGGCCTGAGAAGAAAAAGACCAGATGGGGGAAGAGGCAAGTGGTATGGCCAAGACAAAGCTAACAGAGGGAAGGACACTGGATGCTATGATAAGGAATTTGTAAGTTATTCTAGCTACAAGGCTGGCCTGGCCCCACCTTCTCATCACATCATGTGAAGGTCTATGCTACCTGTGTGGGACATAACTGTTCACATCAGACCTGGCAGATGCAGAGAACAGAGTTCCTTTGAGCACAGCATATGTGCAGAGCAAGGAGGGCCTATGGCCTTCCTATCTTCAGGTTTCTGGGCATTAGCACTGTAGCTAACACTAAGTCTAAGGAAGGAGAAGAAACTACCTTCCAGAGAAGGCCAGGGACAGGAACAACAGAAGGGCTGTATATGGGAGTGACTCTACTTGGTCAGGCCACTGTTCTCTATCAGGAGCATGGGCAGATTGTGAAGGGGATAGATGGTTTCCTAGGTTAAGTTTGTAAAAAGCGGCTGAATCCTCTTTCCCCTATTTTTTTTCCTTTCTTTCTTACTCAGCACCCGAGTAGAGATCATGTTAATTAAAATCACTTAGTGTCAAGGCTATGAAAGTGCAGAACTGCCAGGTCTGATTGAGTGACTATGCATAGTAGCTATTACACATTTCTTGAACAAATGTATTAATATACACTAAAACTTTAATATACTTCACACATTGAGCTAAATGGTTTATTTCACCAAGCAATTCTAAAGGAGATATAAAATTACCCTTTTTATTTTATATATGAGATTCAGAAAGGAAGGACACCTTGCCTAGAATCACATAGTGATTACTGGGACAGACTACTTAAAGCTAAAATTGTTTGACCCTAATGAATGAAAATGTTTGGCCCTTGAATGAAATTGCTGCCACTACTGTTGTTAGGACCAAGATCTGCAGATATCAACTTGATGCAGATATAATTCCAACTAGCTACACTTATGGAACCTCAGCTAGGCTCAACTGGTGCTGCCCCATGCATTTTTCTAATCTTATGAAACAATCCTAAAATAATCATCCCTATTTCCCTGTTTCAGGATAGGAAATCTAAGGTAAAATAATAAGCAACATAGGATTGGAGAGTAAAAGAGACAAGGCTGTGGTCTGTTGACATCTAGACCTTCTTGCTCTGACTTACTCAATCCGGTTCCAGCTCCATCATTCACTGGCTGAACCAGTCTCAGCTTGGTAAACTACCTAGGCTTCTGAACTTTGACACTCTATAACTTCTAGTCTCAAAGGTTGTTCATGAACAAGAGTAAGTGAATAGGAAATTCTAAGTACAAAGCAAGATGGCAATGATAAAAAAGGAGCCTGATTTTAGAGGTGAGCAGACTTATGTTTTTATTCCAGTTCTGTCCCTTTGTGCTGTGACTTTGGGTCAGTCACTTTATGCCTAGGAGCTTGCTTTATCCCTCTGTACCAAGTACAGTGACAGGCAGACTCACTTGCCTCTCAGCTCCAGTGTTGATGGATATGAAAGTTCTTTGGAAAGTTATGTAGATGGGAAAGGATAAGATAAAGAAGAAACTCAGCACCCAGATAAGTATGCTGACTTACAAACATAAACATAGTACTCTGGAGGATGAGGCAAGACGATTTTGTGTTCAAAGTTAGCCTGGTCTAGATTGTAACACTGAGGTCATCTTTGATTGCATAGCCAAGACCCTCTCTCAAAACAAAATCAAACATGCAATAACAAAAGCCTTCACAAAATGGAGAAAGAGAAAAGAAAAAAAGAAGCTCCAGAATGTGCGACTAGGCAATTTTCAAAGTCAACAGGAAAACCTACATTTGAAGATAGCAGGTATGTCCTTCCCATCTGCACATCAGCTCACCTAGAAGCTGCTGAAGGTCTGACTCCAATTGCCACCTGGCAGTCCAGCCAAAGCACATTTCAGCATGGTCGTTTGCATCATTTAACACAGCACTAGTCACTCAATATTTGTGCAAATCAGTGAACTTGAAGCAACTGCGTCTCATTCCTCACTTACAGTTTCTCCATCAGCAGATTGGAGACAATTTTACAGCATATGGTTATCTCCAGGGTTACAAGGAATAAGGCATGAGGAATGGCTTGTAGTTAGAGTTTTATAAAGACCACAGAAACAATACTGACTTGTACAAGAACACATCATTTTTTTTGAAAAGCATTTTATTTGAACAGGAAGAGGACATATGTTGTGACTGAAGAGCAAATTGACATTTTGTAAAGAGTGAGTTAATATACTTGTTAGCCTCAAGATGGAAAGATTTAGAAGATGTTTAAGGCCCCTTTCTCATTGACTGTTTTATGTTTTGGTGACGCTTTGGTTTTCTCTTCTTCAAGCAGCATCAATAATACCATGCTAGGGGAAAAGTACTCTTAGGCCTGTCTTGCCTTTTTGTAGGGGTGGCAGTTAAACCCAGGTCTTGTATATGACAGACAAGTGCGAGATCACTGTGCTATATCCCTCACACCTCAAATACCATCCTAAAGACTGAAAGGTGGGTAGAAGGCTTGCCTTTCCCATTTAAATGCAGAGAATTCTTTAGGAAGTTGTTTACCATCTCTGACTCTCAGTCTCTTCCTTTGTAAGCTATAGTGACACAAGCTGAGGATCAGGATTGAATGAGATATCCTGACATGGTTCAGTCTTTGGACCTTAAATTGTAGTTTGGGCTAACCATGCTAGCACAAGTACCAAATAGACATGACATTAGGCCACCCTGCTTGATGTGCCTGTCAGAATGATGGGGCAGGGTATGGAAGAGAAGGAAGGTAGGTATCAATCTCACTGGCCTGGGTCAAAAGTCATAAGGCCATGCGATTTCTGACTGTCTCGGCTGTAATTGGAAAACTACTCCACACCCACATCTGAAATCAGTTAGAAAATCAAGCCAGAACTTGAACATTTTTTTGAAAGAGCAAGAAAGTGATGGTATGTGACATAGAGGGGAAGGATACCCAAGCATGCAGTCAAACTTTTATGCTTCTCGGGGATTAGGAGGAAGTCATATACACTCTGATTCTCTGTGCTCCCTGAGGAACAGACTGAAGCCCGATGATAGAATGGATTGAAACCCTGGAACTCCATCCTGTAGCTTTGAATCTTCATTTCATAAATGGCAAGAGGAAGGCTGAGAGGGGAAATGAATTGCACAAGGACCCACAGTCTCTAAATTCAAGATAAACACCCAAGCCTCCCAGGGTCCTCCTCCAGGGTCCAGCAGTATCTTATCCAAGTGACTGACTATGTCTATGTATACTTTGGAGAAGTTTTGATGGTTAAAGAAGTTGATCCAAGAGCAAAGTTGGGCTTCGTAGGAATCTGAAGCTCTAGGCTTAAACTATTTCTCCTCCAAATGCTGACCTTGTTCCACAGAGAAAATTATCAATCAATGTGGTTGAAAGTTATGGTTTCAGTAAAGCACTTCCAGCTGCTTTAAGCACTGTGGTGTCTTAGGCACCATAAAGTCATGTGGTCCTCTACATTGAGGATCTAAAATTATTCTAAGAACTTTGTAGTGATGTGTTTGAGATGACTTCTCATACGCAAAGGATAGTTTCTTCAGTGTCAGGACAGTGCCATCCACTCAGCTAGCAATCGTCCCCACTTCAATCATTCTTAGCTAGAAACGTTAATATTAATTTATTTATTCAATGTCACTCAGTCTCTGAACCAAAAGAATGACTTTGGCAGTAGGTCCAGCCTTATTTGCTGATCTTAGCTGCCTACTGCTTTCCAGTCCCAATTGCTGCTTGTTCTAGAGGATGGATCCCAACTTTTATATTCATGTAGGTTGCATCTTCTGGCTAAGTCACCCTTCTCCCTTGTCTTTGAACTACCCTTAGGAAAGTCTGTTTCTTATCCCCTCAAAATGATGCAGGGTCTGTGTTCTTCTCTATGAGTTGTCTTCCAGACATAGCAGCTCTCTGTAAATACCTATACCTGGTACCTCAAGAGCCAGCAAATACTAGCCAGAATGAGTAATAAGCACCCCATGCCATTAAAGCCACAACCCTTCTCTGGAAATGAATTTTTCTATCTGTGAAACAAAGAATGATTAGATTGAGGGTTTCTAGGGGAGACTAGCAGAAGGAATTTGGCAATTTTGTTTTCATATTGAGTTCCCTATTTATTGGATATGTGAAGATTTACCACAACTTACTCACCTATAAAATGGAAATCACACCATTAAAATGTGCCATGGAGAGGAGCTGGTTTACAACCAAAAGTGGTAGAGAGCGTGGTAGCATGACATCCAGCATGTGCGAAGCAGTCCATGAACAATAACCCTTGGTCTTATGATCACTGCTATTATTTTGCTTCTTTCCAAGGCTCTGATTTCAACCCTACCTGGGATAAGTAGTCCTCCTGGAGATCAGAGGTTGGTGGGTGAGTGAAAAAGGAGCAGTTGCAGGTCCCATTCAAAACCCCCAGACCTCCTAGCAGCAGGGGTGAGAGAATGGAACTGAGAAGTTAATTGGCAGTGAGAGCTTCTCAGAATCTGACAGGGGGTAAGAGCAGGGAGGGAGCCCCAGAGGCCTATGTCAGGCTCAGGTCCCCTAGAGGACAGGAGAATGTGTTTGAAGTCTCTAAACCAACGCCTGGTCTTCCCCAGTCACCACATGATTTAGGCATTCTGGGGAGGCAAAAGTCTCTTTGCTGATTTGAAGGGAAACAGATGTTTCCAGGCCAGAGGCCCTGGTCTTATAAAATGTTCCTTCCCCAGACAAGGCTTTGGCAAACAACTTCCCATTAGCTCACACACACCCCTTCACCTCTCCACCCCCAGTTCTCTACCTCCCCACCCCCATTGCTATGGTTTTGCTCCCTGCATTTCCAGCACAATACAGTAGTGCGGAAAACACCAGCAGTCCAACACATAGTTCTGGATTGAGCATCTGGATTTGGCACTCCTTACTACCCTTCTTAGAGTCTCAGTTTCCACTCTCTGTAGTAGAAAATGGAGACAATCTAGCTTTTGGAGGTGTGTTAGATCTGATATTCTAGAGACAGAAGACTTTCTTCTCAGAATTGGTATTATCTCTTTTAAATTGCCTTTTGTGGGGGTTCCATGCAAAGAGACTATTCTAGTTTTCATTCCAGGCTGCACCAGCTCCTAAAAAAGTGACATGTTTACCAGTACACATTGGTATTCAGTACTCTTGCTTTCTGCAACTTTAACATGGGAGCCAATGTTCAAATGGGAGTCCTGAAAAGGAAACTAGAATTCAATACCCTGGACTGTATTTTAGAATACTTGTAAAAGGAACAATGTACTATGCTTTTTGTTCCTTTTGCCACTCTTAGTATGCCCGTGTATTACTAAGTATGGAGCAATGTTTACAATTGGATGCTATAAGGAAAGATCATTCCATGATGCCAGTGAGATGACCTGTGCAGGGGTTGAATGGGCTCTGGAACCTGATTACCTGGAGTAAATCGTGGTTCTACAAACTACCATACTTCTCTGTTCTTTCAAATATGAATGATTATATTTGCACCAGAGGGACACTATATTTGAAGTAGTGTCTGGCATATGGTATATACTAAGAACACATTGAATGTATGTTTAAATTTTTAATGTTTCAAGGGTAGAATACATTCTATTGGGAAACTGATGCTTCGTCTTAGATTTAGAGTTGGCTCAGGAGTGCTGTGATTAGGAATATACAGTGGTGGAGATGCTGTGCTATGCCTGTGCCTAGTTGTACAAATCAATGCGCCTTCTTTCTGCTTACTAAATCACCTTACTTGGAATCCTCAGCCTCCAATATGAAGTCTGAATGCTGGGCTACATCTAGAGTATGAGGAAGGTGAGCCATGAGAAGAGGTTGCCTATGGAAGCCTTAGAAGGCTTGGGGTCCAGATCTTTCCAAGCTGAGACCTAAGTCACGACAAGCTAAATTTCTTGTACCACACAACAGGGAGAAAAGAGAACCTAACTTGTGTCCAAATTGAAGTTCAGTTAAAGAATTCATGTGTGGAACAAAATAGCCTCATGAAACTGCTGAGTTTAGGAATCATTTGCTAAATCAATAGGAGCTATGACAGCCTGCAAGCATGGAGAGTCGGAGTTAAAGACAAACTTGGCTTGCTGTTTGCTTTTTTAAATAATAATTAAGTGGAAAACGGTTTCTTTTAAAAAAATGTGTTTACTATGGCTGCTTCCATACTAGAGGGACAAACAGAAGATACTGATGGCAACCATAGCTTCTACAGTCTGTGATTCTAGGGGAACATTTATAGAACTTGATGGATAACTCCAGCAGTATTTAAGGAAATAGTTTTACCTATGTTTCTTCATTTGATCCCAGAGTTACAAATCACTTCCATGGTGCACATAGACACAGAATGTTCAGGCAACTGGTCTGAGGCCATAGCTCTTCTGACTTCTAGTCTAACACCTCAATAGCTGGCTGAAGACTTGAACTTCAATTTCAGAACTAATTCTGAATGAACAGCATAGCTTGGGGCAAGCCCTATCCTGTTCTGTCCTCTGTTTTCCCAGCTTTGTACATGAAGACCATTGGGTAAATGGTCTGGAGTGGGTGTCAGAATTCAGATGTCCCAAGTTTCACTGATCTGGGTAAAGGGTCTTTGTTTTCCTTTAGTATAGGAAACCAAAGTGAAAGGACGGAATGTGTAAGAAAAGGCTGCTATGCATGTAGCCTCTTTCCCTTAGCACCAAAACTCAACCTTCCTATTTTCCAAGTCAGGCTAACAGCCCACACATACCAATATAAATTTTGCCTCTAGTGTCTGCCACAAAAACATGATCCAAGTAGCTTAGCAGTACCTGTGTTTCAAGCTTCAAAACAACTCAATCTGAATAATGGTTGTGAACCCTGAGCTGGGACAAATGTGAGGTAGTATATAATTAAATTCTACAACATTCCAAAGGGTCTTCTTTTTAGTGTGTGTGTGTGTGTGTGTGTGTGTGTGTGTGTGTGTGTGTCTGTGTGTGTCTGTGTGTGTCTGTGTGTGTACGTGCGTGTGTGTGTCTGTGTGTGTCTGTGTGTGTACGTGCGTGTGTGTGTCTGTGTGTGTACGTGTGTGTGTGTCTGTCTGCGTGTCTGTGTGTGTGTGTCTGTGTGTGTACGTGTGTGTGTGTGTGTGTGTGTGTGTGTGTGTGAGATAGGGCATGTGCACATGAATGCCCAGAGAGGGCAGAAGTTATCAGATTCCCTGGAGAGCCAGTGGATTGAAGTTGCCAGGTGCTGGGAACCAAAGGAGTACTTCGGAGGAGCAGGATTTACTCTTAACCCCTAAGTTATCTTTTTTAGTCCTGTGCTTGAATTCTAAATGCCAACTACACACACACACACACACACACACACACACACACACACACACACACTTCCTTTAATCACTACAGCAGCATAAATTAACCATCAAAGATTCAGGAAAGTAGAGAATGCTAAGGAAAGACAAATTTGAAGACCAATATCATCACCCAATTCAGTAAAAGTAATCACTTCTAGAATTGGTAAGATGATCACTCTGTCATTTGCCCCACACCCTCCCACTCTGAGCTTACTGACAGGTGCACTAAAACACACTTTCCTAAAAATCTTGAAACTCTGATACAAATAAATATTGATATCTGAAATTAAGTAAACGAAAGTTGATTTCAAGCAAAACATGTCAGGTATGTCTTCAATACTTGACGGACAAGTGAGTGATTATCACAGTAATCTCATACTGTGTGAGCCTGGGCACCAGTGAAAGACCTTTTAAGTGTCAAGCATGCAGTTACATGGGAATAGTTACCCAACAGAAAGAGAGTGTGGCTTTCGTGGAGCTTGTACACCATTCCGGAAAGGATTGGATAGCCATGAAATGGCATGCAATGAAAAGAGCTCTTTAGAACAATGTGCTTTTGGCCTTGGGTTTGCTTGAGAGATAGTCCTTCCTTTGAGAGATATATACAAAAAGGGGACTTTGAACTAAATGGCGTCTCAGTTGCACATTTAGGGCTGTCAATCACTTACAGGATTGTATTTGCTTTCCTGGAAAATTGGTAGCAATCCCTGTCCTTTCTACCTCAGAGTTATTTATGTAGTAAAACACAACCATTCAATTAACCAGCTAACCAACCAACCAATTGACCATCCAAACAAGTGAAACAAAACAAGCCCCAGTGTCTGAATATGCAATCACTTTGCAAATGGTCGTTTTAGTTCATTCATTCACTCATCCACTCCTCAAATAACCTAAGCCTATCACAAACAGAAGAACAGATCTGCATTGACTTGCTTTAGCACTAGCTTAAATCTCTGCCTTTCTGCCTCTTGTTGCCTTGATTTTTTTCTTTTTTTTTCTCCAGGGTGTGAAATATAGAACATATAGTTAGACTATTATTCTTCATTGGAAACTATTCATGGTTTACTAGATTACTTAAAGGTATAGCACACACAATCTAACTTGTGGTCCCAAGACAAAGGATGAATAAGTACAGAAGTAAATAAATAAGTCCATGTTTTCCTCTCCAGCTTATATTTGTGGAACCTTTAAAACAAATTGTGAGCTCTTTTTTATGCCTTCTTTTTATACTGGACGGCATCTTGAAAATCCAGATTTGAATGGTGTTTAAACAGCTGCAGTTAGAAAAATGATTTTACAGACAGGAGTCATTCAGGAGTGGACAGGTACTGGGAATGGTTTTGGTGTTGTCTTATCATTAACCTCCTACTAGCTGTGTGGATTTCATCTGACTCCTTGATTTCTCTGTGCCTCAAATACTGTAGATAACCCCACAAAGATATTATGAAAGAAACACATAGCTATTGGAGATGGGAAAGTTTCTTAGAGTTTTCACACACACCTTGGTGCCTACCCTGCATAGATATTGAAGGTTACACAGCTATCTTTTGGTCTTGCAATTGCCAGAGGTATGTATAGGATTAAACCAATTTCAAGGAGTCATGCAAACCATGAAGATTTGAATTGAGTTCCTCAAAGATTCAGACACTGGTAGTACTTCAGTGGGGTCCAAAAGAGACCTACTTACTCAGAGGCCAATGCTATTCCCAAACAGACAGAATTGTTAGACAACTGGTTTTTGAGTCACTATTCAGAGCAGTTACAGCATACGGAAAGGATGAAATTCATGTTACCATATTTTCACAGAGAACAGATAGTTCCTACCTACTTTACACTGAGATCAAGGCCATCTCATCTATGAGCTGTTCATTCTCACAGCATGGAGAGGTGAGAATAGGGGAGTGACTAGGCCCCTGCACTTGGAGTCTCAGAGACTACATGTCATCACAACTAGTCTGTTTCCCGTTTATAGCATCTCTTAGAGCCTTACTTTCCCTATTCATAAAGTAGAGTCAGCAATATTTGTCTCACAGAACTGTGGTATGAATGAAAGAACCTGGAAAGCACAAGAACTGCGACTGGTGCCCTGAACCAGTTGGCTGTGTTTGCTCACTTTGCATGCTCAAATGAGAAAAAAAAGTGAAAACAATGCTTCTTTAAACGTTTAGGGACAAAGAAGTAGCAGAGACTGAGGAACTGGCCAACCAATGACTGGTCCAACTTTAGCCCTATCCCAGGAGCAAGCACCAATCCCTGACACTATTAATGATACTCTACTATGCATGCAGACAAGAGCCTAGCATAATTGTCCTCTCAGAGTCTCAGGGCTGACTGACCCAGAAGCTGACTGAAACAGATGCAGAAACCCACAGCCAAACATAGGATGGAACTTGGGAAGTTTTGTGGAAGAGTTGGGGGATGGATTGAAAGACCAGGAGGGGATAGCAGCTCCACAGGAAGACCAACAGTGACAACTAACCTGAATCCTTGGAGACTCCCAGAGACTGAATCACCAACCAAAGAGCATCCATGGGTTGGACCTAAGCCTGCTGCACATATGTATCAAATGTGCACATTGATTTTCATGTAAGTCCCTAAGCAACTGGAGCAAGATCTGTGCTTGACTTTGTTGCCTGGGAATGAATCCTGTTCTCCTAATTGGGTTGCCTCGTCCCTCAGTAGGAAAGGATTTGCCTAGTTCTGGAGTGACTTATGTGCCAGGGTGAGTTGGTACTTCTCAGAGGAGAAGGAAAGGGGTAAAGGGGGAAACTGTGTGAGGAGAAGACTGGGAGCAGAGGGGGGCTGCAATTAGGGTATAAAGGGAACAAATAATAAATGGGCAAATAAAGTAAGTCAAAGCACATCATCTCTATACATAGGCAATGGTCTTGGAGACTCCATCAGTGACAGGAGCAATGTGATCCACCAGATTCACAGAGAATTCAGCTTGGCCGCTGGATGGATAGGTGACTCACACTATGTCAGAGCATGACATACATGGCAGACAGTGGTTGAGTGAGGGAGAAACTGCATGTTGCCTGTTGGTAAATCCTGATTCAGCCTAAATCAGCATAGTGGTCCTGGGTAATAATAATATTTATTTATTTATTTATTGACTAATTGCTCATTTTCTCTTCCTGATAAGAATGGGCTATACAATGCCATTGAGAATTATACTAAATAATCACCACTCTTCCAAAAACTCTTTACATAAGTAACTGAGAGGGAGTTAATCTAGTATGGTTAAAATTACTTTCATAGCAAAAGAAAAAAGAAGAAAGAAAACTAGATGTATGTAGTGCAATACCCTTTACAAACAATAAAATGTGAAGCAAACTGGAAGACTGTCCTAAAGACTACAGCATGGGCTGGGGATGTAGTTCGGTGGTAGAGCTCTTTCCTAGCATATCTGATTGCAGTATGACCTCATGCACAGACCAGATGGAATATACTTGGGAATATAAAATTAAACCATATATTTAGAGTCAATTTTGTTTTGACCAAGAAGCTTAGATAATAAAGCAAAACATGCCCCCTCCCATTCTTCTCTCTTCTTCTCTTTCTTCTCTCTCCTTCTCTCTCTGTCCTCTTCATTTTCTTCATTTGTTAATTATATTTGTTTAGTATTATTTGTAAACCAAGAGTTCCTATAGTTACACAAGCTCAGCATGTGTGTACATGCTTGTGGAAACCTGAAGTTGTTGTCAGTGCTTTGTCCTTAATCATTCTCTACCTTATTTATATATTGAAATGAAGTCTATTAGTCAAACCCAGGGCTTTCTGATGCACTTCTCTTTTAAGTATCTCCTGTCAAAAATCAAACTAGAGTTTCTATATGACCAATTTTTCTATGCTCAAAAATATATTTCCCTATGGAGAAAACTTGCATGGGAATTTTATATAAGCATTATTCCTAATGACCAGAAAAAGTGTAAGATGGCCCAATTTGTCATCAATTGATGGGTAAACAAAAAAAGATACAGCCATATAATTGAATATTATTCAGCCATGAAAAAATATGGCTCTTACTCAAGCTACAGTTTCACTGAACTTTGATAAAATTAAGTTATGTAAAAAGGACTGGAGAACTGACTCAGCCATTAAAGGGTAGACTCACAACCAAAAATATAAATGATGTAAAAATTAGATGTACAAGATCAAAATTTGTATTATTCCATTCATATAAACTGTGTGCAATAGGGAAATGCCTAGTGCCAGATAGCAGGATAGGGACTGCCAGGAACTAATGGGGGGGGGGGTGAATGCCTGATTCTTTATAGGTGAAGAAAATGTTCTGGAATTTGTGGTGATGTTTGCTCAATTTTAAAATATTTGAAGACTATGGTCCACATGTATCAAGGACCACTACATAAAACCAGATACACTGAAACTAATAGAAGAGAAGTGGGGAAGAACCTTGAACATATAAGCACAGGGGGAAATTTCCTGAACAGAACACCCATGGCTTGTGCTCTAAGATCAAAAATCCACAAATAGGATTTCATAAAATTGAAAAGCTTCTGTAAGGCAAAGGGCACTCTCATTAGGACAAAACAGCAACCAACAGATTGGAAAAACATCTTTACCAATCCTAAATCCGATAGAGGGCTAATATCCAATATATACAAAGAACTCAAGAAGTTAGACTCCAGAAAATCAAATAACCCTATTTAAAAGGGAGGGGGTGTACAGAGCTAAACAAAGAATTCACAGCTGAGGAATACTGAATGGCTGGAAAGTACATAAAGAAATGTTAAACATCCTTAGTCGTTTGCAATGCAAATCAAAACAACCCTGAGATTCCACTTCACATCAGTCAGAATGACTAAGATAAAAACCTCAGGTGACAGTAGATGCTGGCGTGGATGTGGAAAATGAGGAACACTCCTCCATTGTTGTTGGGATTGCAAGCTGGTACAAGTACTCTGGAAATCAGTCTGGCGGTTCCTCAGAACATTGAAAATAGTTCTACCTGAGGACCCAGCTACACCACTCCTGGGCATATACCAAAAAGATGTTGCAACATATATCAAGGACACATGCTCCACTATGTTCATAGCAGCCTTATTTATAATAGCCAGGAGCTGGAAAGAACCCAGATGTCCTTCAACAGAGGAATGGATACAGAAAATTTGGTACATCTACACAATGGAATATTACTCAGCTATTAAAAACAATGACTTCATGAAATTCTTAGGCAAATGGATGGAAGTAGAAAACAGGTAACCCAATCACAAAAGAACACACATGGTATGCAGTCACTGATAAGTGGATATTAGCCCAAAAGCTCAGAATATACAAGATACATTTCACAAACCACATCAAGCTCAAGAATGAAGACCAAAGTGTGGGTGCTTTAGACCTTCTTAGAAGGTGGAAGATAATACTCACAGGAGGACATATGAAGACATAGTGTGGAGCAGAGACTGAAGGAAAGGCCATCCAGAGACTGCCCCACCTGGGGGATCCATCCCATATACAGTCACCAAACCCAGAAAATATTGCAGATGCCAAGAAGTGCTTGCTGACAGGAGCCTGATATAGCTGTCTCCTGAGAGGCTCTGCCAGAGCCTGACAAATACAGAGGCATATGCTTGCAGCCATCCATTGAACTGAGATCGGTGTCCCTAATGAAGGAGTTAGAGAAAGGACTGAAGGAGCTGAATGGGTTTGCAACCCCATAAGAAGAACAACATTATCAACAACCAGATCCACTAGAGCTCCCAGGGACTAATCTAACATCCTAAAAGTACACAGGGATGGACCTATGGCTGCAGCTGCATATGTAGCAGGGGATGGCCTTGTTGGGGATCAGTGGGAGGAGAGGCCCTTGGTCCTGTGAAGGCTTGATGCCCAGTGTAAGGAAATGTGGGGAGGTGAGAGGGAGTGGATGGGTGGGTGAGGGAGCACCCTCATAGAAGCAGGGGTAGGAGGAATTGGATAGCAGGTCTCTAGAGGGGAAACCAGAAAAGGAGATAACATTAAAATGTAATATTAAAAAATACAATAAAAATGTAAAAAAAAATCTTAAAAAATATTTGAAGCCTAAAACGTATCGTGTAATTCACAGAGGAAAATTCCATAGATGCAAATTATATCTAAAAGAAATCTTTGTGGGAAATGGAAGGATTGGTATGTGGCTCTGTGGTAAAGTATATGTAGCATGAGCATAGTCCAGAGTTTAATCACAGCAAAAATTCCAATAAACAGAAAGTGGAGCGAGAAACCTTTTGAGACAGCAGTGGCCTTGAAGGGTGTTTGGGAGCTGTTTCTTTTTATCATTCTTGCTCCAACCCTTATCTCATATCTCTTTATGTAACCAAAAAGCTTTAGTTAAGCAGACAACTAGAAACCTTCAATGAAATCCGAAGTGAACATCCATATCTGCAGTGTATTTGTAAATGTGGTAATATGATGACTGCAGTGGAACTCTTTGAATCCTTGGATTGGTAAAGAGAGAGCTGTGTTTCTCAACCTGTGGGTCAAAACTCATTTGGGAGTCCTGTGACCCTTTCACAGGGGTCACCTAAGGTCATCTGTATATCAGATATTTACATTATAATCCATAAGAGTAACAACATTACAGTTATGAAGTAGCAATAAAAATAACTTCATGGTTGGGGATCATGACACATGAGGGACTGTATTAAGGGGTCACAGCATTAGTGCAGTTGAAAAATATTGGCATAGAGCTTAGGCACATGAACATGAAAGTGGAGAACATTCTACATTTAATTTTTTCCCATTTTTTTCAGGTTTTGACTCTTGTGAGAGTTTAGTCTCTTTAAAGCCTGGTTCCCATGCCAAGGAAATGGATGAAGTTGCATGTGACCCAAGGGGTTATCTGGAGGATTGTGTGGATTGGATAAGATGGAGTTAGATTTCCTAGTCTTAATGTCCTATTCTGGGACTTCAGACTCTGCTAAACAGAGAGGAGTCAGTAATTTCCATCAACTGGAGACGCCCCTTAAGTCCCAACACGCTCTAGCAGCCTGCACTGGCTCCTTATTCTGCTTCAAATGTTCTTACCCCAGTTCCTCCCTCATCTCCCTCAAATATGTGTGGTTAATACTTTGTTTTCGGTGAGGTTTCCTTTTAAAATTTCAACTATGTTAAACTTCCGATATCATTGACTCAAATCTAATCTTTTCCTTAAAGTATTTGTGACATCACGATATGCTGAATGTTCACCTGTTTATTATGTTAAAAAGTCCACCCCCCACTGCTGGGATATTAAGTTCATAAGAATTAGAAAAGTCTGTTTCAGCCACTAATGTGTATACCAAAACTTTTGTCAGATTACAAGGTAAACCCTTAGTAGATATTTGTTAAACACAAGCGTATGCTCTAACGAATGGCCCTATACCTCTCTGCTACCACCAACACTAATGGACTTTGGGTTATAAAGGAGAATAGGAGGAAGAGGAAGAGAATAAGGAAGAAGAAGAAAACAAAAAAAAGAAAAAAAAGCAGAATGGGGGATGTGGGTCCAAGAGAAGTGGAGTGGAAGGGGACAGTAGGAGTGGGTGTGATCTACTTAGATAAATTTTATTCATATGTGAAATTTTCAAAGAATAAAAAAAATAGGTAGAGCACATATCTGTATTTTACATGGGTTTACATGTTTTTACATGGAAGGTACTAGAAATCTTCCAACCTCCTTCTGACCCTCCATTTCTTTGGCTAAATAAATATCATCACTATAAATAAAGAAAATAAAATTGGGGAGTGATATTATTTGCCCAAGCTCATTCCCTTAGGAACTGGCAAGCTAGTTTCTGAACCCAAGTTTGTCTGATTTCCGTGGCCATTCCCTTTTGGTTACAATGTGATGCCCCCGTGGGACATTATTAAGTACTACAACCCAGATGTGCTCTCTTCCTGCTGATCAAACACCAGCAATGTGGTAGCAGGTCCATCAAACATAGTACAGTATCATCTGGTATATTTGATCATCTTTATCTTGTGCCAGAGAATGGAATGAGAGGACAGGGAGATTAGGCATCTTACTTAGAAAATGGTAGAACTTGGTTGCTCTCCTAGACAGTCTGGCTTCAAAACTATGGCCTTTAAATCCCTCTGCCATTCTCTATATTTCAGTTCTTAAGGAATTCTTAGCTCACTTCACGCCATTTGACTATGATTCTATATTCTTTCCAAAAGGATAGAGAGGGCACAAATTTGTTTTTCAGTGTGTGTGTGTGTGTGTGTGTGTGTGTGTGTGTGTGTGTGTGTGTGTGTCTGTCCATCTGTCTGTCTGTCTTTATGTACCTGCATATTTGTGAACACCTTCCTAAGGACATAGTATAGATTTTTTCCTTTGTAGTTATTGTAGTTCACTAGCCATTGGACACCTCTGTTATGACATCCATTGACAAATCAAGCCCTTGCCCCTACACTCTTCAGCCCCTGACTTGCCAAGTGACACATCTGCTTATGCTGCTCATTTAGACTGATAGCACCATCCATCAACCACCCAGTGGCTCTTACTGTATTCCTATAGGATGCTCTTTTAGGCTTAATACCCACTCTTCCATTCTCTATAAGGGATATTCTACTCCTGCGTTGAATGTTTCTTTTTCTAAGATGCTTTCATTGACTTATTTTGCAGAAGTGAGAGACATGGTGTAGGAGATGAGGATCAAGACACCTTGATCATCTGTGTTTTCTTTATTGCTGGTCACTTTTTACTGTGTCCCACTATGCTTTCTACCATTTATCCGTTAACACCGTATGATCTGTCTCCTTGATAGTAGGGGTAACATCTTGATAATTTTTGTATAGCCAGAATATGACATTCAATATTTGTTGACTATGCAAATGAAAGAGTGTTTGAATATATATTTATTATTGAATCTACATTTGCCTGTACATTATTCTGTGGGTACAATATTAAAAGTTGTATATCCATAAATTTGGTTCTAATGTGTAGGAGGATGGAGAAGTGTGTTTAGAGAAACGCATAGTTAGGTGGTGGTAGAGCCCACGTTCAAGGACTTAGCATTGGAATTCAGTGTTTGTAAGAATCATACATTACTATTAGTAATGAGTTTTTGGCACAAATACATCATATCTCCTAGGCTAACTCTTATTAATTGCAATGTATAGGTATTGAGGGTTACCAGACAAGCAAGCCCATGGTGGTTACAAAATAACTATCTTAATTGGGAGCAATTTTATGTCTAATCCCATATAGATAAGTATATCTATATCTGTAATGTGTACGTATGTATGTATATATATGTATATATGTATGTGTATATAAAATTTAGAGTAAGCAGGCAAGGATAAAATGTAAAACATTGGAAAGACTCAGGGGAGTGTTCAATTTTTCCCTCAAAATTAACAGTGAAAGTCTTGGGAAAGGAGAATGTGGAGAAAGAAGAGAAGAGGAAAACAAGTTCTACTATTCCAGACATGGTGGCATGCATGTTGAATCCCAGAACTTTGGAGGCCAGGTTATCTCTCTGAGTTTGAAGCCAGCCTGTTCTAGACAGCAAGTTCCAGGACATATAAGGCTATTAATACAGAGAAACAAAACCAAACCAAAACTAAATAATAAAGAATAGCAAACAATCAAACAAAATAAAGCCAAAAAATGACCAAAAATATTAAACAACAAAACCCTGGAAGTTCGACTATTCAACAATACATTGACCTAGGAAGTCTACAACTTACTGTGGCTGTTAAGTGGCATTTTCTCACTCCACACTAGTACTAAAACTACTCTGTCTTCACTGATGCACATTTGGTGGGGCTGATGTCAATATAATTATCACATAGCAGTCTTGTGTATCCGTAGATAATATAGAAGAAATTCAGAGGGATAAAGTAGATTCAAGGACATCTATCTACTATCCTCTCCCTCTCCTGTGTGTGTGTGTGTTTGTGCAAATGAATGAAATGGGACACCTGATTACATAGATGGTCAGTTTTATGGTAAGATCCATTCTTAGACTTCATCTAGCACCCTCCCTACAAATACATGGGCTTTTTGTTATACAGCATCCCTGCCAGGAATCAACAATGTCTTGGTTGAAGATGGTTAACACATTTGCAGTTAGTAAAAAAAGCACATTTACATAAAAATGAGATGATCAAGACAGGATAGAATGTTAGCATTATTCATACATCCAAGAGAAGATGTAGGAAATTTATTAAAGCCTTTCTCAAGGTGAAAGTGCAATTTGTCACCCTCACTGATACAGACGGGTCTCATCAATAAAGTATGGAGTTGGGTGATGCCAATATTATAGCAAAACAATCAAATTCACATCCAGGCTGTCAATAAAAGGTCAGGCATGATGAAATATTGTTATATCCAGGTAGGATTATCAAAAGAGGTGGAAAATGCCTGGGAAAAGAAATAGCTTATGTGTCAATCATGAGTTCCTAAGGGGAATTTAAATAATCTCACCACTAAGGTACTGTGAGCAGCAACATGTCTTACCCAATCTCTATGTAACCTTCTCATTTAAATTAGGACCAACAAGGTAGTTGATATGCCTTAAGTCACATAGTGAGCTCAATGCAAATCTAAGGTTGGATACTGTATAGACCTCTGTCATGGTGAATAACACCACCTTGGCATTGCTCATTGTGAATAACATTTAGTCAGGATTGAGAACAGTGCTAAGAGAAGTACCTTTCCTAAAGTTCTTGCCATGACTCCACTATATTTGGCATGAAGGATCAGTGTGGCTTTTTAATATTTGTATAGAGAAATTTTCTTTCTGTTTTGGTTTTGTTCATTTGCTTGCCTTCCGCCAACGCTTGATGTCACATATCTGACCTTATTGCCCTGGCCATTGCTTGAAATATGGATTCACTTACCTCTTCTTCCCACCAACCATCCATGAGGATAGTGCAGAGCAACCATAGGTATGGTCCTAAAGGCACACTGGGATCTGCCTCTTCCTTACATTCACCAGAACCTTATAGTGAGGTGAGCCTCCCATGTTGGATATAGGCTCAGAACAATGGTGAGGCCACTACATAAGGACATATGCTTAAGATATGTATAATGTAATATCAAAGCCATTTTCTATGTCCCCTACAAAAGCTGTGTGCTCCTCACCATGACAGTTCTGTTTTAGACAGATTTGATTGCTGTTTTGAACTCACATAACCTTGCACAGCCTTCATCTAACATTCCTGGGCCCTAATCTCCATTGAGCTTCCTTTGCCCCATGAAGATAAGCTTCTCTGGTCTGTTGGACACATGAGCTATGGAAACCTTGAGTTACCAGAATGGGGGCAATGGGCTGGCCAGGCACGGTTGAGGCATTCAGTGCTGATAAGACCTTGACATGGCTGGACAAGCTCACAGAGACGTAAGGCTTTGCGTAAGCACAAGATTAGAAGACAACATTATTCAAATATTTATTTTCTTGCAGGAATTGACATAAAAAGGGAGCGGAGGAGAGTCCCATGAGAAAGATAAGACCTTGTGGGCCTTTCTGTGGCATGACTTTGAAAGTGTGGTTATTAGAGAAATCAAATTAATATTAACAATAAACAACACTGGCCGCACGTGTCAGCTGGAAGCAGATGCAGTTCGACTTGCTAGCATAAGAAACCAGGGATGACAGTGTAAATTAAAGAACAAACAACAGGGAAATGTAAGCCTACTTTGCCCTTGAGCTAGACTGATATAGATTCAGGATGATGGTGATAATTTCAGAGGGAGGAATAGAATGAACCTGATAGGGGCGGGCAATGTAGTCTTTAAGTGCATCTTTCGTTTTGATTTCTTTGAAGCCTGGAGCAAATGTGACACAGTACTGACATGCATGGGTAGTGTGTGGATTATTATACTTTCCTTCTACTCTCTGCTTTTAGTTTCGGGTCTCCAGATTAAAAGAAATGAACACATCCCTGACACCTATCAATTTGCACTTTTCAAAGCTTATTGTACAAATAACCTTGAGAGCAAGACAAAGCAGGGTTTATTGGCCCACATTTTGCACTCTGTGAATTTGCTGTTTGTGGAGAGGAAGGCAAGGGGGCTTTTAAACCAAGGACACATTGTTGGAAATTGATAGAGCTGGCACTTAGTCAAAGGCTGACCTAAAGATCTTTTCACTGCGTTCACCTTGACTTTGAAGAAGAAACTGTTCCTCTCTTACAGAAAAATAAATCTCTCTAGGGTTTCCATGGGTCCAAGGACTAAGACAGTACCAAGGCACGAATGAACTCCAGCTTCTTGGCCATTCAATTTTACTTCACTCGATCGAGCAGAAATGAGTCTTGTCATTACTGGCTGAGCAGCTGTTTCCTGAAGCCTAAATATGAGGCTATGACTCCCACTCACTCTTTCGTGTATTCTCTTTTCACAGGTTTGCTTGTGTCATCTTAGTACACACCTTAGGCCTTCGGCTTTCTCCTCCCACTTCAGAAGGAACCTAGAGTATCTGGTAGGTTAGAGCTAGTGGTAATTAAGGATTAATGGTATTGGCTTTGAAAAGACTTAGAAGTAGACCCTTTCAACCTTGTGGATTTCTGCTGGGGCTATAATGCATTGATATTTGTTTGCTCCTCTTAGCAAAGCATTTTTCCTCCTTTGAAAGAGCAGTACTTGCCGAACAACTCTCTCTTCAACTCTGAATGAGGGTTGGGTATGATGACTTACATTATTCCTGGCCTCCCAGTGCAGAAGTGGTGACATCTCTCAAGCAACACAACCAGAGTCTGCCTTCCCAACTTGCTTCCCACAGCTCTGCCTTAACATGATTCTATTACTATTATATTGGTCAGAATGAGGCTTCAGCAAATTTGACAATGTCTACTGAGCATCCAGCTCAAGATCTCTAATGCTTGCCTTCACCTTCAAGTTAAGAGTTCGAACTCCTTAGGTTGTCCTAAAGTCCCTTCATGGTGTGAGCCCCACCAGTGCTGTTCAGACTAACACATTTACGTATGGCTGTATTGTAACAGGATGACCTGATGTGGTTTGTAAACCTGCCAGGTTGTCCTGCTCTTCAATAACTTTTCACATGAGATGTCCTGCCCCTGGCAAAGCATTTTTTTTTTGTCTCCCAATCTTCTGTCTTACTGATCCTAATCAGTTTCAAAAGTTTGATGCCAATGTCCTGTCTTTCTAGTCAGTTTTCCCTGGGCAGAGAGGACCTGTTTCTGTGAGGGCTCATACCACATGAGTTCCATGGAAGCAGAAGCAATGTCTGGTTCATCTCTGAATTCCAAGAATGCAGTGCAGAATGCTACAAAGAAGTAGACTCAAGCCAGTGGGATAAATAAACACCCATGCAAACAGAAAGGATGTCACATTTGAGCAACTGCTTAGAAACTAATGGTTGCATGAAGAAAAGTGGGGGCAGGGGGCTTATTTCCTGGCAAAATAAAACCAACAGAACCTTCTTTGTTGTCTCAGCCATCTTTTCCCATAGCTCATAATCTGTATATTACGAAGGTAGTTACCAATTAATTACTGTGTGACATAGTGGTCTGTTCACGTTTGGCTCTTCCCTGAAGAACCGGAAGTGCATCAGGGCAAGCACTACATGTGTCCCTTATGGGGCGTTAGCAAAAAAAGTGTATAGTACAGCGAGTCAGAAAAAGGGCCTTGATCTTAGAGGTCTTTCAGATGTTCCTCCTCTCACTCTCTGGTACAATAGCTAGTTTATTGTGCAACCAGAACTTTTTACTTACCTTTAAAATGAAGTGAAAAAAAGCTTCTACATCATTATTATGGTTATAACTTGAGGCATATCACATAACACATGCACACACTCATATATACATACATAATGAATTATTTATTATAAAAATAAATATTTATTGCCTTCATTTGTGTTGCAACTAAATATATATTCTCTTTACCTCACAAACTGCCCTGTCTAACAGAGACCATATATAACACACATATAAATATGTATTATCAAGAGAGAGAGAGAGAGAGCACATATGGCATATGGGTATGTGTCAAAGCCCTGTGGTAGGTGTGAACATAAGCTTTACTGTCCCAGAGGCTCATTAGATGCTAATGTGGGTTCTGAATTAGTGAGTTATTGGTAACTTGGCCTTAGGAACCAGTCAAGTTCACATCCTGGCTCTGATACTTGCCTTTTTCAAATGTATTTACATTCTGGAGTTGAGTTTTCTTGTTTGTGAACTGACAATGATGGACTAGTGTCCTCATTGAAGGTCTAGGTAGCTAACTTGTGGGAAGCATTTGGAATGGTATCTATTGTATGGAAAGCACATTTCAAGTACTTGCATTTCAAACTGTTCATTCTTTTCATGGGCATCCATGAATACGCTAATGTGAAATAGAAGCAAAAGATCTGATTGTGGAATAAATAGTATTTCAGAGAAGAACCAGGGGAGATAAAAGGAAATTGGGGGTGAAGTCAAGCCTTGTGGTACAGGCCTAGAATCCTAGCTACTCAGAAGCTGAGGCAGGGGGATAGCAAGTGCACAGTTTGTTACAGATTTTGTTTAATGTCAGTTTGGACTATTTGAGAAAATACTCTTTAAAAAAGCAAAGAAACACAACAAAAAGAGGCTAGAGATCCAGTTTAGTAGTTGGGTGTTTCTTGGTCATAGATAAGACCGTAGATTCAATCTCCCTCCTTCTCTCTCTCTCTCTCTCTCTCTCTCTCTCTCTCTCTCTCTCTCTCTCACACACACACACACACACACACACACCACACACACACAGGGAGAGTGACAGACAGACAAACAGACAGACAGACAGAAGGAGGCAGAGACAGTGACAGAAACAGAAGGAAGGAGGGAGGGAGGGAGGGGTAAAGAGTGATAGAGATAGAGAGTGCACACAGACAGACAGACAGAGACAGAGAGAAGGAGGGAGGGGGAGGAAGGGAGAGAGAGAAGAGAGAGAGAAGAGAGAGAAGAGAGAGAGAGAGAGAGAGAGAGAGAGAGAGAGAGAGAGAGAGAGAGAGATTATTAAATCAAGAGGCAGAAGAGCCAGAAGCTGAGTTTATTGGTCTACAAAGGGCATCATTCTTGTCCTTCGGAGCAACACACTTCACACTAGCAATTTTACTTTTGAGACACCATGAGGGACTTGTTCCTTTGGTCTGCCACTGGCTGTCTAGATGTTTATAAGGGTATTGAGATTCCTGGAAAAATGTTATGATGCTAAGACAGATAATATGGAAAATTTCACAAGATTAAAGCTAAGACAAACACAAAACAAGTTGTGGGTACCACCTCTACTTTTTGTCCCCTGAGGATATTTTCGTGGATTTTATACCCATCGAGAAACCAGAAAAACTCCTGTTTATTTCTCCTGTGGATTCTGAGTGGCTTCTTTGCTCTGAGCAGTGTCTCTTCAACCTGTTATGGGACTTAGATATGATTGAGACAGAGCAATTGAAGCATATTAATTTCACGGTCTATGCTAAGGGTGAAAGGATTTGCATACAGCCCTGGGAGTTATATCTACAGCCCACTCACCCATAACCTGTCCACAAGCAGGGCAGCTCCTTCTGGGCTTGTCCTAATCTGTGAATGTTTCCCAGAAAGAAATACTCACTTCTTCTTTTTCTGGCTAGAGAACCTGATGAAATTCCCTGTAAACAGGGCCTCTCCCTCCCCTTTGCACTGGCCTCTCACATGCTAATGCAAATCAGTCCTGACCTAGCCAGGGGTCTATGGGAAGGCTGCCAGGCGCTGGGGAACAAACATGCAAAGAATGTTATTTCATTTCTGGCATCCTGGGGAAAGAGGGCTGAGAGAGGGAAGTTGGACAGCGAGAGAACAAACTGGGTGGATGGAGAAAAGAAGACATTTTTATGAATGTATAAGGCAATGAGAGTGACTAAGACAGGAAGGAGTTTACACGAATAAGGGGCCTACTGGGTGCCAGGAATTACTGTCTGAAACTTTTAACTGAAATTGTATGTTTGACTGTTCAAAGTACAATGTATTATTCCTGTGTCATAAATGAAATCAATGTTTTAAATTTTTTTTTCTGGTTAAGTACTGTTTGTCCGTTTGCTACAGGGTCGAATTCTTAGCACAGAAAGATCTGAAACTTACTGTGTAATCCAGGCTGACCTCAAACTTGTAGTAATCTTGACTGAGCCCTCAGTAATTTTTCATATGTTAATTAGTGGCCTACTGGTGGGGTCAGGATTTGAATCTAGATTCAAGTTTTTACCCTGAACATCTTCACAAGCTTCATGATTAGTTGTTTTTTGTCATACTTTCAAGGAAAACTCTGAACACCATTGTCCCACATCCTGTCATTCTCAACACTATCTCTTCCCTTACATCAGCTGACACAGACCTAACAGCAGAGTAATTACCTCTTATCAGATCTATTATAAAAAGTTTTGACTACTATCCCCAACCTCAGCCATATACCACAGATATTTCTCTTTACTCCAAATCGCTATTCTCACTATTGTTCAGAATTTATCAATGGCTCCCTAGTCTGCACCATAGGGCTTTACCAGAACTGCCTCCCCAACTTCTTTTTTTTTTATCTGCCTCAACTATCCTGAGCATTCTGTCATCCTCCACATGGAACTCTTTCAATATATCAAATCCTTTCACAGTTGTTTCAACCATTTCTTCTACTTAATAGGTAAACTTCCCTGTTCTAAATGTTTAGTGCGACCAAAATCAATCTCAAAGATTCTTCCTCCAAGGACCACTAGATAACAAAGATTATAGCTTCCTTATATATGTCCCATGCTTTCATGTGGGACCAACATACCCTAGTTAATCGTCTGGTTGCAAGTTTGACTCCAACACCAGATGAAGCTCATTCAGCAAGAGCCATAGGACCTCAAAGTCCAGCTGAATCTCTATGTAAAGAAGGTATGCATAAAATTTTGATTCTGGTGCTAGAAAGCTTCCGTTAGAATCAAGGTTCAACCACTTACCAGTTAAGTGACCATAGCAAGTCATATTTAAGTGTTGTTTTCTTTATTATAAAATATAACATTGCTAACATTCAAAGAGTTAGTTGACCTAAACACCTTAGCACAGTGCTGGCACGTAACAGTCAAGTTTGACAAATAGTTAATGGTAATGGTAGGCAGGCACCTGGCATGGCTTTGTTTGTGGTTAATAGCTACAACTGTTTCTTTCAAACACTATCATGGAGTGATGCTTATTACTGATATGTGGTGCTTGCTGAATTAGGCATCAAACAAGTGCCAGGCCATGTGGTTGTTAATGAATTCGCAGACATGTAACATATGAGTCCTGAAGTCTCTCTACTATTGGTCAATGGCAGAATCTCTGTGATTCTAAAAGCAAGAACAGGTCGAAGGAACTCATAAAAGATAATCAGAAGGAGTCATAAAACATCCCTTATTTTAAGTTATAGGAAAGTGACCCCAAACTGCCCACACTTTATGATGAAAGAATGTCAAGAGTCTTGTTTACCAGCTGAAAACACTTGCTTGTAAAGGACGATCTTACATGTATTTGGTATACTTCATGTTCATTGGTTTTGCCATGCCTGGGAGCTGTGTGAATCCTCAGCATGAATAAGAAAACTCACATATGAGGTAAGTGATTCAGACCTTCAATTCTAGCACTCGGGAAGTAGAATCAGGAAGCTCTCAAGTTCAAGGGCAGCTAGGTAAGCAGAGCAAATTCCATGTCAGTCTGAGCTTCATAGTTGATCTCAATAAAGATAGAAGCAAAACTGTGATTCTCTAAAGCAGGCAGTAGCAATCTCTCTATTTTACACAGATGTGGAAATTATGATAGCCCTCCAAAAGTAAATATTTTATACAGTAAAACAAAACAACAAAGTGAAATCAATCAATCAAACAAACAACAACAAAACCACATGAGATTTGAAATGACCCTAGGGCAATCTGCCTTGATCATATGACCTTAGCCTCAGACGATTTAGAGTACTTGAATGTATGGATATAGGACATACATACATACATACATACATACATACATACATACATACATACATACAGCAATATGTGGTTTACTGTAGATTTAAGAACCCTGATCCAATCCGACTTTGAGTGACATAGGATAGACCATGGAGATGTGTGGGTCATAGATACCTGTATTCTCAGGCAATGTAATTCTGTACTTCAAATAGAAACACAGATTGGGGTTGTGGGTAGATGGAAAGCTCTGTCCTCAGAAGAAAAGAGAACATGTAATAATGGCAAAATGTCAGAAGTCTGGATTTTGTCTCACCTCTGCCTCTCTACACATCATTAATGCTGGTCCCCTACAGTCCACTAACACTTTCACATTATAAGTCTGCCCAGAGCCTCCTCTTTCGCACTTGTAAATGCAATAAAGTGAGGGAGAGCTGTGTCTCTGCCCATAGCCAAGATGTGGGGAATACGAAAAGCTTAGAGGACCTAATCTTTTACCTGGGTTCATTCCTGAGTTCCAATCTGAGCAGGAGAGGACTTTTCGACTGACCTGTTTGTACTACTGGTGAGGAATGTGAAGTTTAAACAGACAGGACTCTTTGTCCACACTAAGATAATTGACCTAGGTGGGGATTGTGATCACAGGGAGGACATCTGTTCCCATACTGAGCTATCAATATGCTTCTTCCTAAAGGTGATGCTAATGTAGACAGTGATAATAACAACCTCCTGGGAAAGGCCATGTGTCAAGAGTTAGCACCGCTGTGTGTTAATCCTGGCTCTGTCTGCTTATGGAACATACAGGCCTCTTAGAATCATGATTCTTTCACAGTACACAAAGAAAATGACCCTAAATTCTGTGAGCCATGATTTGCAGATTAACTGTTTGTGTGATCAGTTGTAAATTGACTAGGAGTTATGTCTTCCCTGTAGACATGAGCACAGGCAGTACAGCATCTCTACCTCGGAGCTTCCTCCTGCTCACCATGAAGATTTAGTACTGCCAAAAAGTTGCTTTTTTTTCTGTAATACCACCATCCTTGCCCTCCACATTCAAGCTGCATTCTCTTCTGTACCGTGGAAGTCTCCTGATTTTAATTATTGTATTCTGACAGATATTGTCTTAATCTCTGTGTTAGTTTATTATGGTTGCCCTAAAACATTATCCCAGATGTATCTAGCTTAGTTTGAGGTGCCTTGTGGACAGCAACTAATACAACCTTCCCTACAGCTTTCCACACTATAGCCATTTACGAAGAAAGGAAGGAGTTGTTGCTAGGTATTTTGGAAATTACCTAAGCCATGCTGCTCTCTATTGATTCATCACATTTCTTCACACTGGATAAAGTTGCTGAGGCCCAATCACTCTCTTTCTACCTACGGCAACTGGTTTATCTGACTCTCCATCCAACCCAGACTAATCTCCACACTACAGTTAGAATCGCCACCAGACAGCACAGGTTGAAATCAACTCAATATCTTCTCAGAAGATTCTGACAGTTCCCTGTGACCACAGGAGAAGGTCCATCTCTTTTGCTTGTCATTCAAGGACAATCTTCACAGCTCAGAGTTAGTTTCCACCCCCTTCCACCCTGCACAAATTCACATGAGCAGTCTGTGCCCTGTCCTTCTGGAATCCTGGCTGGTGTCCCATTCCTGGATGAAATCCTGATGCAGTCTGAGGAAAGAAACAGTCTGCCTTAGAGTCCCCAGCAGGTTTTAGGAGCCTTGCTGTCTGTCTGCTGAAGAACAGCATTCTTTTTCCTCTGTGAGTCTCTCTTGGCTTGCGATACGTGGCTGTGTTTGCTTCTGGCTTGAAGACAGCTCTTCCCCTCTCTGGGGCCCCAAACGTGCATTTTGAAGAGGTCAGTGTGACCTGATGTTGAAGAGAATTAAGTCACTAATCTGCCCCCACTCACCCTCATTTCCCGAACAATAAGGATGGGCACCATAGTCAAAGACAGTCCATACTCCCCCTGATTGGGGTGATGACACCAGAGGCCCTGGCCCCTGGCGACATCAGGTATGCTTGACAATTCTCAGCTGGCTGCTTGATTAGAGCCTAACAACAGGGTGTTCCTGGTCCTTAGGCTGGGATGTGGTATGAGAAGAGGAGAATGGAGAAAATTCACAGAATGGTGGGAGAAGAAACATACTGATGTTGTATAAAGGAGACACTGAGAAAGGATAAGTGAGGAGAATGGAACAGAAGGAGGAAAGATGCAACAAAGGAGATAGCAAGTCAAAGAAAGGTCCATGCAGAGGCAAACATTGGATAGACAAGACATGAAGGGGGAGGTGGTACCCATAACTACCAGAAGGAAAATCAAAATGAGGAAGAGGATAGAAAAGGAAAAAAAGGAACAAGAAAAGAATGAATAGAAGTGAAAGCAGAGATGAAATTAAGAGTACACATGGAGGGACCCATGGCTCAAGCTACATATGTAGCACGGGATGGCCTTATCGGGCCTCACTGGGAGGGGAGGTCCTTGGTTCTCTAGAGGCTGGAAGACCAAGCTTAGTGGAACGTTGGGCAGTGAGGCAGGAGTGTGTGGGGGGGAGTGGGGGAGCACCCTCACAGAAGCATGGATAGAAGCAGGATGGAGAGAGGAAAGAGGAGCACAAAGAAAAAAAAGTTCATAGTGGTAAAGTAAGACTCAGAAAAGAGCAGGGCAAGAGCTACATGTAGCCCCTTCTGGCCTCTTTGCCTGCTGTGTCCTGAATCTGCTTTGGGCAGCAGCCTCATCTCATGTTCATTCAGATGCTGCAGTGTGGTCAGCCAGGAAGACTTCCTCTTTGTGCATTTCCTTTCTTCTAGGAGCTGGAAGTCTCTCAAATGTTGTCTGGGTCGTGTCTGGGATTTGGCTCAGAAGCCAAGGCAAAGGAAGAGAACTTTAGCTGTATCCTGAATTCAAGTCTTCTATGTGGACTGATGCTGGCCTCTCAGGCTGCCAGGGTTTTATTATATCTCTCCACTTTGTCCAATCTCAGGAGATGTACAAGTTCTTGGTTTTGAAAATGTCTTGGAGGTGGCCTCTTCAAGTGTCTACAAAGGGATAAGTTGAGACACCCCAATTGTAAATCACTTGGCCAAAATCTCATAACCACTTAGGACAAGAGACAGGGTGGCCCTTGGGTCTCTGGCCTCTCATCAACTGGGCAAGCACTTTTGAAAGCTAGCCCTAGAAGACTTTTGATGACTTTCATTCTGCTTCCAGTAAATTCTCTGCTAATTCTTGGCATGAGGAGAGAAAATAAAGAGGGTAGGGTAGGAATGTAAATAAAAAGAAGGTTGGGGTGTCATCTAATATAAAATGATGGCATGCATGGTGGTGACCTTAACTGCTTTTTCAATGGGCTTCCTAGACTGTACCCAGGAAAGAAATGATACCCTGAGGGTGGTAGAGAGCCCACACACTTTGCCCTAGGCTCTATGACCCCTGAGTATTTGTAAAGTCATCTCTAAGCTAGTTGTCTGAACTTCTTCACAAAAGCATGGGAGTATAGAGACTAGAGAATAACTCATCCCATGAAAACTGGGCCTGAGAACACCTAAAATGGGATTAGGAGTCTGTTCCTTGGCAGAATAGGCATCACAGTTTCTCTGGGTTTCCTGCCGTGAAGACTAGAGGGCAATACAAAGTTAGGAGCTCTGGAGTAGGTAGTTTAGTATTTAATGAGGAAACTGAAAATTATTTTTATATATTGTTCTCAATCCATATATAAAAGGATCTTCTTTGTGGAAAGGGTTCCATTTTAACTCTGGGACATGTATTATGTGTTTGTTAAGTTCTTGTTGATATTATCCAGTGAGGGCAGTTTTGAATTCAGGCCCTGGACCTATGTTAGGCATAGGCATGTATATGTATGTATGTATGTATGTATATATATATATATATATATATATATATATATATATATTCTATGTTTCTCCTTTTATTACCTTTGTGACTGTGGTAAAGTTTTCAAGCCACTCTGTACCTTAGTTATTCTACCTAGATACAGTATTTTTAAAAGGACTGGTTAAAATAATTTTTAAAAGAGAGAAGATGAGGGAGAGAGAGAGAGAGAGAGAGAGAGAGAGAGAGAGAGAGAGAGAGAGAGAGAGAGAGCGCTTGTAGGGACAGAGTAACAGAACAATCACTAAGGTTATGGAAATTTCTTGACTGGTAAGAGAAGTAGGAGAGGGTTGTGAGTGATTGAAAAGAAGTGGGTATGTGTTCAATTTTTGCACTGAATTAAAACAAACAATAAAAAAGCATACTAAATCATTATGACTCTAGTGCATGAGCCAGGTGAGTTCTATAGTCAAGAAAGGATATGAAGGAACATGAGGAACCACTGAGGAGAAAATCCAGGGAAAAACATAATAAAAGTGGGCATTGGTGGTAAGTACCTCAAGGAAATAGGTGTTCCTGGAAAGTGATGATATGGGCGAGAGTTGGGGGTAACACAACATGGTCTCCTACTGGAATGCGCCGAGCACCAGGGTGCCAACATAAGACATTGGTTTTGAGGTAAAATACAGCATCATAAATAGTAGTAATCATGGCTATTGTTCTTATTCTTGTTTTTTATCAAGTACCAGTTATGAAGGAGGAAGTATTTTATGTCCTTTTCATGCATCATTTCACTTATGAGTTAGGGCTTATCATGACTCTACCCTATAAACGAACATAGAGATGTCAAGAAACATGTCCAGGGCATAAAGCCCAGATAAAACCTATCTCTATCTACTACAAAGGCACAATTGTGTGTGTGTGTGTGTGTGTGTGTGTGTGTGTGTGTGTGTGTGTGATATGTTACTAGGGATGTAGATTCAAAAGCTCTCTTGTCTTTCCTGTTGCTTCTTTGATAACTCTTTACAAGTATTTACAGTCAAAGGAGATATCAAACTGTTGTTTCACCTAATATCTAGGATGATGTTTGGAAGAACAGTTTGTTTCTTCCTAGTTTACAGAGGAACTTAATATCTCCATTATATAGATGGGGAAAACGATACCTTAATTACTTTCTGAGATACAAAGGCTGTGGTAGAAGTCTTCTGGTATCCATATCTGGTATTTCTCCCATTGCAATCAGTGTTCACTGCTACTACAAGTCTCTGGCCTGGTTATTCATACAACTGCATCCACATGTGTGGGAATGAGCATGACAAGAGCATAGTCGGAGCACTGGCATGACCTGGGACATGGACTCAACTCTAGTCCTTCTTTATCATATGATTTGTACAAAACCATTACCCCCTTAAAGCCCAGTTTCCACATCATTGTTATGGGAGATGATAAGAACACAGCTATTCTATCATAGAGCTCCGGTGAAAATTACATGAGATCATGTGTATGCCTTACATGGTTCCTGGCACAGTGACTTCTCTGTGTAAGAAGAGTATTACTATTATCTAGAAAGTTAAGATGCAGTACCATGAGAATTGGAATTCTGGTTTGAATTCTGAATGTATACCTGGTGCCCAAGTCTTAGGACAGCTGAGTTTAGCTTTCCATTATCAAGGCAGAACATCAAGTGTGGAGAAGGAGGAACTGGCCCAAGGTGGAACTGAGCAGTGAAGAAGGTTGTCTGCCTTCTGACCTCACAGCCTTGTTTTATGCAATTCTCTTCATCCTCCGGGGCCTTGGTTTTTCTTCTACTCATCCAGCCCCACCCACCCCTACTTAGTCTTTCCCCTGAGACTCTGTTCCCACCATGGATGCTGGCACGTCATGCAGTACCCAGGCTTCTTTGGCATTCCTTTCATACAGCAGAAGCCAGAGAGGTGAAGGTGGGCCTGAGGCAAGCCTCTGAATGTGTGGGAATGAGCCCCCCACCCCAGGAATCAAGCCTGGCTGCTTCTGGCATGTTTACTGAGGACCCCTTGGCAGCCAGCCATTATTTGAGAAGGCAAGGCAGCCAAGACAAGACGGAGGCTAATTACCTTGAGTAATAGGAAATTGGAAAGCAGTTACAAGGAGAGACTCCAGGCCCCTAGCCAGGTAAGGACAGAGACCTTGAATGCTCAGCCTGGCTTCTACAATTGGTCAAAGAGGACACTCCCACTCAAGGTCACTGGACTTCAACTATCCAAGGGATAAGAAGCTGACCCCACTATTGGGCCTTTGGAGGACCCTCTCCATTTTCTGCTCTTGTTTGTTTTCATTCAGACCAAAACAAATGAAACAAACAAGGAAATTCAATTTAAATGGGGCACAGTTGCTGATGTTTCTGGTTTGTTACAGGAGGGTGAGCTTAGGACAGAAAATCAGCCTTGACTTTCACTCCTCCAATTGGTCTTACCCTGAAGCACTGTGTAAAATTACATGGACAGAGGGGCTGCAAAGGCAATTTGCCTTACTAGGTAGGGCATAGAAAAGGAGTTTGGATGAGAGGAGGCAGAGCCAAAGATTCAAATAAGAAATAGAGCGGAGAGATTGATATGCACTTGGATAAATAAAACCTCCAGAGAATAACAAATGGGAAGGAAAATGACAGACACAGACAGGAATCTATAGAGAAAATAACCAGAGAAAGTTTATAAGATAAAGAGATACTAATAAGGTAACAGAGAGGCCCTGGATGGGGCACAATGGAAAGTAATAGAAGCAGATAAGTGAGAAGGGCAGGAATCCTGGGACTGGGAATGAAAATAGATCCCATGGCAAACATACAGTACACAGAACACTCAAGCTGTAGGGACTTTTATGAGCCTTCATTTTAAAGTTGCTGCAACTTCTGACCAAGAAGAGTATATGGAGTTTCAACCCAGCAGAAGCAGAGGGTGCTTGGCATGAACCCTGGCTTATTTGTAAGCACACTGAATCTTTTCTCTACTCTGTTGAATCTTTCTAGAAGCTTGGATGGAAGAGTGAGTGGCTGACTGTGCTAGACATAAAAACCCAGCTTTCTGAGCCTTTCCTTCTCTGAATCTGTCCATTCCTCTTCTTTTTCTGTCTCAGAGGACTCTTTTCAGGTGGTTGGACCCAGTCTTGCTTCACAGAAACCAACTCCCCTGAAGTTGTCCGAAGAAGAAGAAGAAGAAGAAGAAGAAGAAGAAGAAGAAGAAGAAGAAGAAGAAGAAGAAGAAGAAGAAGAAGAAGAAGAAGAAAAGAAGAAGAAGAGGAAGGAGGAGGAGGAGAAGGAGAAGAGGAAGGAGAAGGAGAAGGAGGAGAAGAAGAAGAAGAAGAAGAAGAAGAAGAAGAAGAAGAAGAAGAAGAAGAAGAAGAAGAAGAAGAAGAAGAAGAAGAAGAAGAAGAAGAAGAAGAAGAAGAAGAAGAGGTGGGAAAGGAGAAGAAAGAAGAGGAAGAGGAAGAGGAAGAGGACAAAGAGGATGACGAAAAAGAGGAGGAGGAAGAGGAGGAGGAAAAGGAAGAGAATGAAGAAAGGAGGAGGAAGAGAATGATGAAGAAGAGGATGAGAAAGAAGAGAAGGAAGAAGAGGAGTAGGAAGAAAAAAAGGAGGAAGAAGCAGGAGCAGCAGTAGAAGAGGAGGGGGAGGAGGAGGAGAAGGGGAGAGGGAGAGGAAGAGGGAGGGAGGAGGAGGAAGAGGAGGAGGAAGAAAACTGATCATGAGGAATTGATATTGAAGATCATTAATCCTTCCTGCTGGCCTTCTATGTCCAGGCAATCTGGCAAACTCTACGCACCTAGTATGTTTTATTCTTATTAATAATGTTCTCTGTTCTTAAAACTTGTCAGGCAGGAGTGACTCTATGAACACTTTTCCAAGTGGAAGAATCTGTCACTTAGAATAGTGAAAGATAATTTGTCTGGGATCAATTTCTGAGCACGCAGGGCAGAATCAGGATTCCCACCCAGGCTAGCCTGTCTCCAAAGCCTGTGCTCTTTACGCTGCCCCATGTGGTGTTTTTGGCTTAGAAGGAAGAAAACAAATTTTGCTGATGAATGAGCAAGTAGAAAATGAGAAACTCGAAGAACAGACATGGGAGTTATTTTAAAACTCAAGACCAAGTCAGTCAGACTTCATGGGAGGATAGCCGCCAGTGGGATGAGAGACTGTTCCAAACAACATTCTAGCTCCCTGTCAGAGGATCCCATATCACAGGGCCATTAATGAAATCTATTTCAAAAAGAAATAAATAAAACAAAAGGGTGTCCAGAGATAGGGAAGGCAAACTTATGACAAACACATTTCTAAAGCAGAGGAAAGAAGGTGACACCTACCTCAACAGTTGGGTAGCAGAGATGATGCCAAGGAATTAGATAAAGATGAAATGAGGGAACGTATTTATTATTTAAAAAATGGTATCCAATTAATCAGTTCTTAGCATTAATTGATTTTGGGGATTTATAAGCACATCTCTCTGCTTTTTATATAAGGGGATTGTAGACATTAGCTAAGCTAACATCCAGTTGCTACAATACCACCTTAAGTCAGGGCTACTTCTTCTGACTTAATGGATAAGAACCCACCAGGTAAGACTGATTTGTTATACTCACTCATCGGATCCATCAGTCTAAGATTAGATGAGGAGCAGGGGAAATTCATGACTTCCATAATCCAGTAGTAATAGCAACAGAAATAACACTTAATAGTTGTTATAGTCTCACTAGGGGCTCACACCAAGTAATCTAGAAGGACACATAGACACATGAATGGGTAGATACATGGAAAGAGAGAGAATGGGAGGCCTCAGGGTGCCATGCACATTCTCATAGAGAAGGAACTGGAGACTCAGTATAAACACCAATAAAGAAAAAGTGGTAGATTTGAACCCAGATCTATCTGCCTCTTGTGCATGTGCTTGAGGAATGGCAGAAGTATCAGAAGTCAGCCATCAGGAAATGTTCTAAAAATTCTACTTTCTCAATAGCATCATAGGTTTTAGTGTCAGAGAAGACCTGACAGCATTTACTTTAGCTGTGTGCTTGCTGTATTGCACCAGTGCAAAAACTGGAGCTCAGATATCCAGTGCTCACTGATTCTGGAACTCTAGAGTTGTGTTCTCAAAATCCAGATTCCAGTCCCAGTATTCACCATTAAGACTGCGGTCATTCCTTAAGGCCTTGCATACATCATACTTCTCTGGTTAGCTTGCCCAGATATCTCTGTGTATTACAGAACTCCTATTTCTATAGCATCCCCCTTTGAAGATGAAGTTTGCACTGTAACAACTCTGAGATTGTAGGGTCAGGGTTACAAGTTCACAGTGATATTCTTGAGTTTGGACTATTGATGTATGTATCTGTACGGCAAGGTATTTAAGGTTATACAATTAAATATACCAAAATCATCTTTCTTATTCCTGCTACGTTGCAAGTGATCGAGGATAGGCCCCTTTGTATCAGACATAGGCATATGCGAGGAGACCTGAGTACAGTCTGATGACATAAAAGAAATCCTTAGAAAAACTGGGAGTGAAAAGAGAATTTTCATACAGTAAGTATGATGTGTATATACTTAGTGTAAGAGTATGTAAAGAGATGGATGAATCATATGGATAAATAAGTAGAAGAAGAGACAGGAGAGGTAAATGAAGAATAGATTAATGGTTGAGTAGATGAAGAAATAAATGATGCAAATCAAAGAATCATTTGAGTAAGTGTTGAAAAGCTTAGCACCTCACCAATTACAGCTTTCTAGAGGAATAAAGGGAGGTGGCCTGTGATTTCATCATTAACAACACGATGAGTGTGTCTCTAGAGCTCCTTATTGTTATTTATGATGCTTGCTTCCAGATGTGACAATCCTCAGAGGTTAGAAACAAATGATAAAATAGCTTCTTGTTTCCTCTTATAATACCAAATGAAGCTGAGTGTGACTTCTAAAGGTTTGGATACAGTAAGTCCAGTAAAATTTAATATATATCCCATACATAACACACACACATATGCACAGCTGTCAAAGATGATGTTTATGTGATCTGTATATATCAGTATAGCTTAATATATGCATATACATACTTATACACATCTCAGAGACATTATGAAAAAAAACAGAAAAGAACAGTAGGCAATTATTGCCAAGATAGCTCTCCCTCATAAGCTGCACTGTGACCCTGAGTCAGCTTTTGTCTTTCTCTTGGTGGCATATTATTTATCAGTAGGAAGAACAGAATAGAGTTTAGTGTCTGGCTTTTATGAGATCTGTAGCACTCACCTGGCATGCCTTACTGAGGTCTACAGACTAAACAGAAACTTCTAAACCTTTGACTTTTTAAAGTTACATACAGACAAGCTAAGAAACATTGGGCTTCTCTGAAAAGAATGACTCCTCTTACTGCTTCCAGCTGAAGGCCATCGTCGTTGCTTCATACTTCCCAGGAGCCCACCACCTCTTACTTGTAAAGGCCATCTGGCTCCAGGCACTTGAAGATCACCGAGTAGATACTGACTTCCGGGACCTCTCCGTGGCTTCGACCAGCAGCTACACAAGATGTGCCCAGGCCAGAGAGTAAGTCATCAGCAAAACTCAGGAATTCTCCTGAAAGGAGATACAAAAACAAAAACAAAAACAGAAACAAACCAGATCAGCTCTCTAGTGCAAGTCTTGGTGAAAAGAAATTGTAAGGGGAAAAGGCAGATCTGAAATGTTGCAAATTATCATCTACAGTGCCTATTTGCTATTGGAAAAATGGGTTCTTGCTGTGTAGCCAAGGCTGGCTTTGTATTTGTCATTTGTCTTCTTCAGTCTACCACCCATTTGCAGAGATTAAAGTTGTGAGCCACCATGCCAGGCACATGATGACTATTCAAGTTTATGCCTGAATTTTACTACCTGTGAAATAAAACATTAATAATGAACTTTGTCAGATATGGTGAAGCTAAAAGGAAGTACATTATTCTATAACAAAATACATGTAAGAGCAAAGGAATTATTTCCTCTTTTGGTGCAGAGTAACTGTTGATCTTGTCACTGTCATTTTCTTCTGACTCTATGACCAAAGACTTTCTTCCTTAGGCCTCCTATATATCAAAGGAGTGGTACTTAGGATGAAAGAATTTTCATATCACATGGCCATCCTTTTGTGCTCATGGGGAATTCATAAAATGTTATTTGTAGGTGGATACAGATAAGCTAGGGAAGGGGAATTCTATGACTAATTAGTAATGAAGGTCACAGGCAGAGAAGATGACAGTGGAGGATACACTAAGTACTTAAGAGTCCCTGAACTCTGTACCTGCTAAAACCTACCTTAACCATTGGATTTAAGGAAACATTTGAAGTTGACCAGAAAGAGAACTCTGGAAAGAGCAACTGAACATTTAGAATCTAATAATTTAATATTTGCTCTGACGAGAGTTTGAAGATTAATTTGAATAGAGAAACTCATTTCAGCACCTAAGTTTTTTCTATATAAGGTGAAAGTACTATAATAATTCTTGAAAGATAAAAGAGACGTAGAAAAACATGTAAAGACGGTGTCATGCTATTTAAACAGCACAGATTTAGAGATAACTAAATATTCAGCAATGTACAAATGTTTGTCAATTGTAGCTCAATGATATTAAGGGGTACTCCATAAATATTAAAATAACTTCTTGGAACATATGAAGGTATATAAAAGGACATTTTTGAGATATGTAAGCTAAAAAAATAAAAATAGGACACAATTGTAGAATATCATTTTATAAAATTTCACACATACATGATTTTAAAACAGGGAATTAAAATATGCTTACTAGTGTTTTTGAAGTAAGATGACAGACACTTTTCTACCTTATTATTTTTGGTTTTAACGTTGTCCTCAATAAAAATAAAAATATACAGCCATTAACAAAAATAAAAATCATTCAAATCCTGAAACTAGATAGAGAGAGCCTAAACAGCCTCTTACTTGCTTTAAAATAAAATAAGAAAAGTGGGTAATTTAGAGGCAAAACAAGAGTATGTGAAAGTATTTTATACCACACAGTAAGTATGAAGTGTTATGTATTGTTTCCTAACTTATATTCATATAAAAGAGTCAATTAGTTGCCTTAGAGAGGAATTAATGTTTCTCCCAGAAGCCATAGTTGGCCAAATAAAAAGATACAGGACACCCCCCTCAAGTTGTTGGTCATGGGAATACCATAAATTTCTCTAAACAACACAGGATATTACTGAGGCTCTTGATTGCCTACCAAACTTTGTGATAAGATCCTTTATTGAAAACAAGGTACATGTTGATCACAAGCCACAAGGAAATAAAGTTAGTAAATGACCATAAAACTTCTTCCCTGCTGGCTAGCTTTCATGGTACCAGAAGTTGTTACACAGGCTGCTTGATAGAAAAAGTCGACAACAGCTTTGCCAAGATAACAATTGTGTGAACTATAATAATAATTACAGGAAAAATGTATGCCCATGGGTGTAATAGTGGTATAATTATTACTAGAGTATGCAACTACTTTCTGGGCGAACTTAAATCCTACTTCACAGAAGAAAAGACATATCTGGTATCGTAAATCTGGCCAAGAATCAAAGGTTCAGGAGATCAGATGTCCCCAGGATGAACATGCTACTATTACTTTACTAAATGGACACAGTACTTTTCTATACTGAAAAACTGAAATAGCTAGGATCTTATTGGAGAAGTTTCTTTGTGCAGTGTATGGTGGGTAGTGTACAAACTCACAACCATCCAAGGTACTTAGAATATCAGTTGATTACTTAGCCACAAATGAATAATCTATATTATACTCCTCTACTCTGAAGCTCAGAGACCATCATGAATGTGGAGGCAGAAAAATGTAAGGACCAGAAGTGAGGAATAATGAGATCCAAAGAGTGTCTTCTGGACATGGCAGGACTGCTGTGCCTATGAATTCATAGTAGCCTGTGGTTGACTACACAATTCATTTAAAAGATGGAGCCAATCAGCCTTTCAGCCAAGTTAGAGATTGGATTGGGAGCCCTCACACCTAACTGAGGAGCTATTGAGTTGATGTCTGTGGGAGGGAGTCAGTTGTCTTTAAGAGTGTGACCTCAGTAACAGTTGCAGAAAAAAACAGTTGCCTGGGTGTAGTAACGGTATATCCACATAACAGTGGATAGTTCTAAATCCCTGAGTATATGGATAGCACAAATTGGTCTAGGTGGGTGAGAAGTTGAGAGTGGGTAGAAGGAGTATATATGGTGGATTTTAGAGGAATTAGGGGAAGGAGTAGAATAAATATGATCTATGTATTATATTGTATGTGTGTATGCATTATATATTATGCATTTTTATGTACTTAATAGCCCCAAATTACTAAAATTATTTTTAACTCTCCTACCCATCTGTGACACCTATCAAGTACAACAAAAACCAGCACAAAACTCCTAAGAGTGAAGTAGTGGTCCGCCATGCAAACCTTAACAGTAACCAACAACTCTGCATTGGCATAAGGACCCATTCAACAGGAGGGAAAGGAAATGTTACTGCAAGCCTAGTCAACAACCCAGGGCTGGTTTTTCATGGATCTTAGGGGAGAACTTATAGCCACCCCTTTACTGTACCAGCATAATCCCTGACTAGATGCTAAATATTTGTCTTTATACACAGAGTTTAGTTCTCATCTTGTATACAGAAAAGTTTTTTTTTAACAAAACATCATTAAAGAAAACCACCACCAATAAAAATAGAGTGTGGGACAAGTTCCCATGGATATAGCTGCTATATATCCACTGGACACTGAGGGAACAGTGAGGAAGAGGAAGCAGGAAGATTTTGAGACAGAGAATCCAGGAGTTTGCTCTAAGACTATCTCGGAGTAGTGTCAGAAGTTACACCCATAAAATCTCCCATAAAATGACTGCCCAACATCACTTAGAAAATAAATCAAAGAGTCTAGAAAAAAAATAAAACCAAACATGTTGAGAAGCAGAGGCTTGCTGACCTTTAAGAGGTAAGTGGGGCCTTAGACACTCCACATTTCCACTGTAGACCTCTTACATTAACCTGAGAGCTGAGTCACCAAACCTTCCAATCCTAAGAGGTATCAAAGCAGATTACTATATGAGACTACAGATTAGAAAGAAAAAAGAGAAATGAGCAGACTGAGGGATTGTTTAACTTGGTCTGAGGATGGCAGATCTGGCTGTTTGTCCTTGTTTTTCTACAGCATGTTTCCATGTCTGTCTGCTTTTCAATTTATTTCCAGATAGCCGTTGAAGAAATTGGCTCTTCGTGAGGGAACTCAGTATGCTTGTAAGTAATATTAATTGGCTGTCTGGGAGCCAAAAGATGGCTGGCATTCATTTTCTAGCAGGACAAAGCTTTCCAGATATTTCTATGAATCTCGGAATCATTGGGGCCTCATAAGCATGTCAGGTCATTCAGTACAGTTCTAAATTCTATCTAGCTCCAAGGATTATAAATATAGTTCAAGTGAAGAACTCAGATGACCTGGAGTAGAGCAACTCATAAGCAAATCACTATAGAAATACATAGTATCCAGCTGTCATTGAGATTACATGCAAAGAATGACTGGGTTAAATTGGAAAGGATACTTAGTATGTACTTCACTTTTCCCAAATCCTTAAGGCAACTAACAAGTTAAATGTTATCACTCCACAGTAAAGTGTCTGTTAAAGTTGCAAAGGGGGTTGGGGGTGGCTGCGACTTGAACTTTTAATTTTCCAGTGCACACGTGTCATCTTTTATACTATGCTGCCTCCTAGAGAGGATTGTCATGGGATAGCTTCTGAAAGTTGGCTTTCTCAAAGTTATTCACTTTACAATTGAGTTCATGCCACCCTCTTAGTGCTATGGGCTTGTGGAATGCAACGATAAAAGAAATGGTCCCTGACCTTACACAGCTTGTAATCTGACAACAGGAAGGGTTGTTAAATACAAGAACAGACCCATAAAGTAAACTGTAAGGTTGCTTTTCTTGGCTCTGTACTTTATACAGCAATGCCACAAATGTGGAGGCAGGTGAGTGACTGACCCTTCAGTGTCCCTAAGAAATACCTCCGGTGACTTCTCTATGCACAAATACAGATCAGAGGAATTCATCCGCATATATGGCTCTGCCATACATTATAGTCCGAATGTGGCAGTGTCACAATCTACTAAGTACTAATGTAATTTTGTACTTGAGAGCCCCGTCTCTGAATTTATTCTACAGAGGACTTAAACCATTCATTGTATACCCCCCTACACACACTGCCTATTTTTGATAGCATTTTTACATCTGTGCATCTATTTCTTTTTTAATCTGGGGAAATACAATGGTAGAAAATGTAATATTGCAAATATGCAAAATATCACCTATAAATTAATCGTCAAAATGCCCAGCACATGGGAAGAGCTAAAACACAGCCATTATTACTTTTGTTTTTACTTGTGGTTACCACGACTGTGTAGAGAGGAGGATTTTAGATATTATTTTGTCCATGTTCTTTACTTACTCATGGTGGCTAGAGAAGTGATGTTGCCCTCACTATAAGCAGACTGAGGTGAAGCAGCAGGAAGTTTTAGTCTTTTCACTCCTTTAACATAACCCAGCTTTTCTGAGGCAGCCAAATACACAGAACCTTAGAGCTTTTCAAGTAGTCACTGAATGTCATCCTCTTCCACTTCTGACTTCTTTATCTGATATGAACACTTCCCATATTTCCTGAGAGATTTCCTGTGTGTCAGGTAGAGAAGTCCATCCTGCCATCATCTTAAAACTAGCAATTTTGGAGCAAGATATAAAGTCCGCAACTGACAAAAGAATTTGAAATGGTCTCTGGTGTAATATATTCTAACAGTGCTTTGCAAATTACAATAGATGGAGCCCAGAGAGAGGGCTCATCACTAAGGGGAGAGGCATCAATATGTAGCTCCCTATATATCTACATTAGCTTTCAATCATATTAGCAACCCATGTACTATTTAGTTGGTTATTCGATATTTCTTTCATTTTGAGTTATGTGCATGTGTGTGTTTGGGTTTATGTACTTGAATGGGTGCATCAGTCGACTGAGGCCAGGCGCACTCCCTGGAGATAGTTTCAGGTGGTTGTGAGCAATCCTCATGAAGTACTGCCCTTCAGAAGAGCAAAAGAGTGTGTGCTCTTCATCACAGAGCCTTCTCTTTAGTCCCCTTTACTTCTTTACTTTTACTTTCAAAATATGAAACTGCTTATTACAAACTTTAAAAGGGGTTATTTCTACTTTTTAAAATGAAAACTATGTGTGTGTGTGTGTGTGTGTGTGTGTGTGTGTGTGTTATTGTCATATCCTATACATGGGAGGACAAGAACAATTTAATTTTGTGGATCATTCTTTAGTCTACCTTTACATGGGTTCCAGACATCCAATTCAGATTACCAGGCTTGAGTGAGAAGTATCTTTACCTGCAGGGCCATGTTGCCTAATCTAGCTTAAAGGTTTTTTTGTTTCAACTTTGTTAAATTGGGTATTTCTTATTTACATTTCAAATGTTATTCCCTTTCCTGGTTTCCAGGCCAATATCCCCCCTAAACCCTCCCCCTCCCCTTCTATATCGGTGTTCCCCTCTCCCTCCTCGCCCATTACCGCCCTCCCCCCAAGAATCCCATTCACTGGGGACCCAGCCTTGACAGGACCAAGGGCTTCTCCTTCCACTGGTGCTCTTACTAGGCTATTTATTGCTACCTATGCAGTTGGAGCCCAGGGTCAGTCCATGTATAGTCTTTGGGTAGTGGCTTAGTCCCTAGAAGCTCTGGTTGGTTGGCATTGTTGTTCATATGGGGTCTCAAGCCCCTTCAACTTTTTCAGTCCTTTCTCTGAGTCCTTGCTTAAAGTTTTATTCTTTTTTTTTTTTTATTAACTTGAGTATTTCTTATATACATTTCGAGTGTTATTCCCTTTCCCGGTTTCCGGGCAAACATCCCCCTCCCCCCTCCCCTTCCTTATGGGTGTTCCCCTCCCAACCCTCCCCCCATTGCCGCCCTCCCCCCAACAGACTAGTTCACTGGGGGTTCAGTCTTAGCAGGACCCAGGGCTTCCCCTTCCACTGGTGCTCTTACTAGGATATTCATTGCTACCTATGAGGTCAGAGTCCAGGGTCAGTCCATGTATAGTCTTTAGGTAGTGGCTTAGTCCCTGGAAGCTCTGGTTGCTTGGCATTGTTGTACATATGGGGTCTCGAGCCCCTTCAAGCTCTTCCAGTCCTTTCTCTGATTCCTTCAACGGGGGTCCTATTCTCAGTTCAGTGGTTTGCTGCTGGCATTCACCTCTGTATTTGCTGTATTCTGGCTGTGTCTCTCAGGAGCGATCTACATCCGGCTCCTGTCGGTCTGCACTTCTTTGCTTCATCCATCTTGTCTAATTGGGTGGCTGTATATGTATGGGACACATGTGGGGCAGGCTCTGAATGGGTGTTCCTTCACTCTGTTTTAATCTTTGCCTCTCTCTTCCCTGCCAAGGGTATTCTTGTTCCCTTTTAAAGAAGGAGTGAAGCATTCACATTTTGATCATCCCTCTTGAGTTTCATTTGTTCTAGGCATCTAGGGTAATTCAAGCATTTGGGCTAATAGCCACTTATCAATGAGTACATACCATGTATGTCTTTCTGTGATTGGGTTAGCTCACTCAGCATGATATTTTCCAGTTCCAACCATTTGCCTAGGAATTTCATAAAGTCATTGTTTCTGATAGCTGAGTAATATTCCATTGTGTAGATGTACCACATTTTCTGTATCCATTCCTCTGTTGAAGGGCATCTGGGTTCTTTCCAGTTTCTGGCTATTATAAATAAGGCTGCAATGAACATAGTGGAGCACGTGTCTTTTTATATGTTGGGGCATCTTTTGGGTATATGCCCAAGAGAGGTATAGCTGGATCCTCAGGCAGTTCAATGTCCAATTTTCTGAGGAACCTCCAGACTGATTTCCAGAATGGTTGTACCAGTCTGCAATCCCACCAACAATGGAGGAGTGTTCCTCTTTCTCCGCATCCTCGCCAGCATTTGCTGTCACCTGAGTTTTTGATCTTAGTCATTCTCACTGGTGTGAGGTGAAATCTCAGGGTTGTTTTGATTTGCATTTCCCTTATGACTAAAGATGTTGAACATTTCTTTAGGTGTTTCTCAGCCATTCGGCATTCCTCAGCTGTGAATTCTTTGTTTAGCTCTGAACCCCATTTTTTAATAGGGTTATTTGTCTCCTTGCGGTCTAACTTCTTGAGTTCTTTGTATATTTTGGATATAAGGCCTCTATCTGTTGTAGGATTGGTAAAGATCTTTTCCCAATCTGTTGGTTGCCATTTTGTCCTAACCACAGTGTCCTTTGCCTTACAGAAGCTTTGCAGTTTTATGAGATCCCATTTGTCGATTCTTGATCTTAGAGCATAAGCCATTGGTGTTTTGTTCAGGAAATTTTTTCCAGTGCCCATGTGTTCCAGATGCTTCCCTAGTTTTTCTTCTATTAGTTTGAGTGTGTCTGGATTGATGTGGAGGTCCTTGATCCACTTGGACTTAAGCTTTGTACAGGGTGATAAGCATGGATCGATCTGCATTCTTCTACATGTTGACCTCCAGTTGAACCAGCACCATTTGCTGAAAATGCTATCTTTTTTCCATTGGATGGTTTTGGCTCCTTTGTCAAAAATCAAGTGACCATAGGTGTGTGGGTTCATTTCTGGGTCTTCAATTCTATTCCATTAGTCTATCTGTCTGTCTCTGTACCAATACCATGCAGTTTTTATCACTATTGCTCTGTAATACTGCTTGAGTTCAGGGATAGTGATTCCCCCTGAAGTCCTTTTATTGTTGAGGATTGTTTTAGCTATCCTGGGTTTTTTGTCTCAGGCGCAGGGGTCCTGCTGCTCCTCAGTTTTATTCTTTAATATGTTTGAAACCCTCAAACATTCAGTCATTGAAAAAAAGTTGCTCAGGATACTCATGCTAATTAAAGCATTTGAAGCCCACTCAGGGGCCAGAAACAAACACAGCTCTTTTGCATCTGTGCCTCAAGCACGTCCTGCTTGGGCCACCCTACCAGTCTTCTTCTCCCCGGCATGATGCCAGGCCTCCTGGTAGAGAACTATGAGATCTCGGTCTGCTGCCTTGTCTCACCTGACCCTGTTCAAGTCTTAACATTCTTCTTTTTCATTTTGTTTTGTTTCTCTTTTCTTGAAAACAGATAGGGAGTTAGGAGTTGTTGTAAAGGAATGTGCCTGTTCCCCATTATAGCTCTTCAGGTGCTGCAACCTGAGTGGGCTAGAGCCAGACCCCCACACATTTCTTTATCCACTCACACTTTCCTTATGTTCCACAGAAAAGGTTAACAGCCATTCTGCTGCAGCTTCAGCATGAAGCAACAAAGGCCTCACCCCCTGACTCAATCTCCACCCTCCCTCTCCTTTCAGCACCCCCATAAACCCCTTGTTTGTTCCTTACCTAAGTCCTGCTCCTTCACCACACCCCCTCCTTTCTGATTGGGTTGAGGTCCCAGTTAAAGCTGGCCACAAGAGCAAATTGAAAACAGGTTGGGGAAAAAAATGGCAAACAGAAAAATCCAAAATGGAAGGGGAGTTCAGGTGGGGAGAAAGGTCTTCCAGACTCCACACTTTTCAGAAAATACCGGGAGAACTTCTAGACACTCTGTAACTTGCAAATACCTTCTGTCAGGACACCAAAAAAAGTTCTTTTTCCTGCCTCACACTTCCCTGCCTTTTTACTTAGACGAGGAAGACATACATTCTGCGAGTTTATCAGTAAGAGAATATTCTTTGGGGCCTCACATATATCAGCTACAGTTGGTTTGTTTCTTCCAAAATATAATTCTGTTTTAAATCAGGGGAGCCAGTGACAATGATGCTTACCTTTATTGTGATAGCAGTATGAAGTAAAGGGAACAAAGTCGGAGAGTGGCAGAGGAAGTCTGGTTTGGAATCCAGACTCATCACTTACGAACTCTGCAGTTCATCCAGGAATGGATGGCTACACCTAAAAGGCAGCTTTTTCTTCTGCAAAGGAGATGGGCATGTGTATTTCAGAGAATCAGGCAAGGAGGGAAGGAGCTAATAGTATATATAATCCCTTTTTAAAGGATACATTGTATATGTTGCTGGTCCTTCATTCCCGCTACCTGACCCTAGCAGTTCTCATTAATCTATCTGATGGCAAAACTCATAATATTCAAACTCATTTGCTCTTCAAGGCACCACAAAATACTTCATTCCTTGATAATTTTGTAAATGTAAATACTTTTAGGAGAGAAGAACTTGAAAGAAGAGAAATAAAGGAAGTGTTTATCTCTTTTTATGGTATCAATGATGGTAGACTCCTTCACTTACATTCTCAAGTTAAATACTCCCAGGAACTGATTCTCATAAATTGAATACAACCAAATGAATTCCATTTGTTGTGCGTTTACAGGGTAGAGAATGGGCTTCAGGAAGTTTAATCATGTGCCTAGGAATGGACAAGTAAAGGAGAGTTGTAAGGGTCCCAAAGTCTTCATGTTGTCTACGACATATTGGCCTGCAGACTGTGAGATGATTCCTGCAAGTGTTTGGACCACTGCTATGTCACCAGTCCTTGGCGCAAGCTGGCCATGCAGTTGTTTACAGAATTCTGTGAAATTAACATCCATGGTTGGTTCTTGGATCTCATTCCCTCAACCCCAGTGCCAGACATTAAAAGAAGTTTCTCTTGGGAGACCCACTCTGCTTTCTGCTTTGTGACTTTTCAGTAGTAAATAAGACTCACATGGTATAGTAGAGACCACTAGGAAATAATCCCTCTGAAGGAACCAATCGTGGGCTAGCATATGCATGCCCACTGTCCCTGTGAGCAGGTACTGTGGCAAAGAGACTTTTGATTCATCTACATGCACACTCTAGTAGACACTTGTTGTTACTCCTCTTGGGCTGTAGTTCCATTGGAGAATTTAGTCTACCATAATCTCTACTTATACACTTTAGGTAGAGGTAAAGCCTCTTCTATTATTCTGAAGTTGATGTATATTCAAAGGCCATACATTCCATTTCAAAGGTAAAATAATAAATAGCCCATGGACTCAGCAGTTACAAGCACTGGCTAGTCTACCAAAGGACCTGGATTATATTGCCACTATGCACAGGGCAGCTCTTTTAGTAACTTCAGTGCCAAGGAATCTGACACCCTTTGCTAGCCTCCAAGAGCACCATACATGCATGTCTTGCATAGAAACATATGCAGGCAACCTGAGATAAAGATCAAGTCATGATAATATCATTTGAAACCTAGGACGTGGTGATTTCTAAAGCTTGAGCTACCCTTGGATATTCAAATATGCAAGTCAGTACTTTTCCTTTTCTGCTGAAGGTGTTTTTTATTTGCTTTGTTTTACTTGCAACTAAGAGTCCCACAGATCTGCATCATTGACGTTATGCTCATGACTGTCATCGTAAAGTAAAAACTAATAATTAAAAAATTATAAAACTCAGAGACTGAAGAAAAGGCCATTCAGGGCCTGCCCCACCTGGAGATGCAGTCCATATCCATACAGTCACCAAACACAGACAATATTGCTGATGCCAAGAAGTGCATGCTGACGGGAGCTGATACAGCTGTCTCCTGAGAGGCTCTGCCAGAGCATGACAAATACAAAGGTGGATGCTTGCAGCCTATCTGAGAACAGAATCCCCACTAGAGGAGCTAGAGAAAAGGTTGAAAGCGCTGAAGTGGCTTGCAAATCCATAAGAACAACAATACCAACCAAGCATAGCTCCCAGATACTAAACCACCATCCAAAGAGTGCACATGGACAGACCCATGGCTCCAACTGAATATGTAGCAGAGAATGGACTTATTGGGTACCAATGGGAGGAGAAGACTTTGGTCTTGCCAAGACTTGACCCCCAAGTATAGGGGAATGTCAGGGCAGGGAGGCAGGAAGGGGTGGATGGATGCATTAGGGAATACCCTCACAGAAGAAGGGGGTGGGAGGGATGGGCTAGGGGCTTTATGGATGGGAAACCAGGAAATGTAACATTTGAAATGTAAATAAAAAATATCCAGTAAAAAATAAAAAACTTTCTACACACACACACACACACACACACACACACACACACACACAATAGCACAGTCTTATTTTATCTAAATTCAATTCTCGCAAACTCTAAAACCCAGACATAGCAAACTATTAGACACTGAGTAGAATGAAGGAGGCAACTTCTCCTCATAAACAGTAATCTGCTATCCCTAAAGAACTGCTTTCCTTGACCCCTTCGTTTCCTTATTGTCTATGTTCTTCCTTCCTTCCCCACACATGCCAGTCATGCTGGTGTTCTCCTTCTTCTAATGTGGCAAGCTTGATGCTGCCCCCCGGCTTTTACACTTGTGATTTTAGCATCTTGATAAGACACTCATTCCCTTTTCTTATCAAGATCCCTTATGTGTCACTTCTTCAGAAATATATTTTGTCATTCACCATTCTAAGGGATGAACTTTAACCTCTAAGCCCCTCTTCCTATTTTACTTCAATCGATGCCTCTCACAAATAATGAATTGTTGTACTATTTGCATCTGTGCATTGTGGATTCTACAAGGAAGCTCATTTAGAATGGTGTGAGCCAGTGCACAACGGGGTCTCCATAAATATTTGTCTAGTGAGTAAATACATCTACTGCATCCTGTAAATTAAACTTAAGACCAGAAGCACAAAGAAGAACATCTTGTTTGCATTTTGTGTGTGCCCTCTTGCTCTTGCTCTCTTAAGGTCTCTTCTTGCTCCTGTTCCTCCCTTTCCCCATTTTCCTCTCCCCTCTCTCGACATGCTCATGCTCAGCCTCTACTCCTCTACTCCATCTCTCTCTCTGCCTTTCTCAGCCTCTATTCCCTTAACTCCCCTTCCCATGCCCTGAATAAACTCTATTTTATATATACCATGCCCGGTACCTCAGGGAAAAGGGGATGCCTTAGCAGAGGCACCCCATACCCCCACACCTTACTGTGCCTCCAACAAATATTTCTCTGGTCTCTAAATTTTTTTAGTAAAACACAACATTGGTGCTGAAACTCGAAGGTTCACATCCCCTGCTGCCACATGGTGAGCCATCACTCACTCGACCTACCCACTCAAACTTTGGAGAACTGGTTTCTGCCCAGCACCACCTTATCTGAGCACCATGTGGAGACCTTTGGCTATTGACTGGATACAGGATATTCATAGCATAATGCTGCCTGACAGGAAGGAAATGACCCTGAACTCTATCAAGGACCAGAGTCCATGAGCTATAAGACACAGACCCCTTCTCAGGAGCCCTGTACAGCAGGTTAGTGTAGTCTGCACTGCATCCAAGAACTATCTCTTTGTAATAAATAGAGACCATCACAGAAGACCACAACTGATCAGAATGCAGAGTTGTGGAACCTAGTCTCAGTGAGAACATCTGTATAGCTCTCCTACATCTAAGGCTGAGTGAACACTGTGGAAGAGATGGCATAAAAATTGGGAGAGCTACAGGATAAGGGAATTTACTGAGTCTCTGCTGGGACTGTAAGGAGCCATAAAGCCCCACCCATGGTACTACCTAAGTGTGAGCAGAACAAGACTGATCCCAGTAAACATACCAAAGTGGACTGTAGGACCAGGACCAGTCAGGAATCAGACTCCGGAGACCAGCATCAAGGTTCATATCTGAGTTTAGTGCACAGCTCATACGCTGAGTACCAAGAGGCATGGTTAATACTGCGTTGAAAGCCTCTATTCAGCTATCCTTGTTACAGCTCAGGGCGACAACAAGCACGGCAGGGACTACCTTGGGATCTCAGTTGAACCTAGCAGCTTGATCCTTCATTGCAGTTATGTCCTTGTTTCCTCTCCACGGCTCATAGCTAGGAGTAAACAGCCAATTTTTCAGTTGATCAAAGTCCTACAACTTGGATGTCCTGGTTAAATAAACCAACAGAAATCACCAAATTTGAATAATTAAATCTGAACAGAATCATCCACAGTCTCCAATTTGTGTAAGAATTAAGTGTTGATGGTACTTGTGTCTTATATGGGCAAGCAAGTAATCAAGAGATGCACACAAGTAAATGGGGGGGGGGGTTGATGGAGATGTACTGAGTATATTGTCCTGTCCTGACTTGGGGACAGTGCAAGCAGCCTTCTACTTTTTCGTCGAAAGGAGGCACAAAAGAGGCAATGGAAACTCTTGTGTCTTTCCTAAAAGATTCTAAACCCTTCCTTTGCAGTATCATTTTCCTCCTCCAGAGGTATTGCTAATACAAGCACATTGGTTGTGGTTCATAGGCAAAAAAAAAAAAAAAAAAAAAAAAAAAGTGCATGCTAAGATAATGACTTCGATGCATATAGCTTATTTGGGAGGTGATCCCTGGAAGCAGAAATGGAGAAATAATTGAAAAACAAAGATAAGAAAGGGTAAGTGATTGACATAATGGTCAATCTGGTTTGTTGCTATGAGCACCAGAGGCTCGATTCTGCTGGGACATTTGATAAAGTGAATTGTCCTTCTGGAATCAAGAAACTGGAGTATTCAACATTTACATGCTGATTCTTATTCGTTGGAGTGCTAAAATGTGATCTTTGTGGACCTGGGGGGCTCCCTCCATCTTGCATTAGGCTGTGGGACATAATGCTAGCATGGATTTGAGATCACTGCCAGCTGGAGGTGATCCTGAACTGCTTAAGAAATATTTGGATGAAATCTCTCTGAAACAAGGGGATAAAACAGAGCCTCGAGCACACTATCTACAGTGACCTATTTTTTGCCTTTGAGGAGTTTGATGAACAATTGAAATGCCTTCCTTATTGATATCTAAGGCAAATTTGTTAGATCTACTGTGATAAATGTTCACAAGCAGTTGTCGGACACCCTCTAGGTGACACAGAAATGATTACAACTGCAGACTTAGGTCTGAGCCACACGGACAGAGCCCTTTTCCTGTGCTGTTCATAGCTTAGAAAGGGAGAACTGTCAGGGTTGCTTTTGTGTGAGACCCAATGAGGAGTCCTGCAACTTATTACTAATATAGACTTTAATAGTAATAACTCTAGCATTAATATGCATTTGGCTAATGGAGCCATTCCTTCTCTACAGTTGGGTTAATTATGGCCATAAAAACCCTCGTCATCTCCACAGTCTGCTGGACAAATGATGCTAATGCACTTGGCCGCAGTGGGTATTATTACCATGTGTGAGGAAAGCTGATTTGGGGACCAGACTGGGAAAGATGAGGAAGCCAAACATCCCCACCCCAGCCCATTTTCTCTTAAGAACTAAATGTCTGTCTGCTGCCCATGATGAACTCATTCATGGACAGCTTTCTTTCTTTGCTATTGCGAAGTCAAATTCTCAGAAGTTACACTGCTCTAAAGAGGGAAAGCTAGCCATAGAGAACAGCAGACAGATCATACTTCTTTGGGAGTATTCAGCTCTTCTCATACTCCCAAGTGTTCAGTTCAGCTAATATCCTTCTCTCAGTCTAAACAGGTGAACCCCATGAAGTTGCTACTGGCAGGCTCGCAGTGTGATGAAACAGCCCATGCTGGGTTGAACAGGCAAGGCTAGAATTATTGTTCTCAACTTGTGAGAAAGAAAAGAATGGCTCAGAAGGTGCGATCAGCTGCCCAATCACACAGCTCCTTCCAGCACAGCAAAACTCTGATTTGATGCCACACTCTCCTAATTCCAAACCTACAGGGTTGTTTTTGCTTTTGTTTTCAACATCACACATGTTTTAGCTGTCCTGTTCTGTGAACCTCAAGTCACCTTGTCTCTAAAGTGAACACGTCAGTGTCCATTCTGAAAGGAGTTTATAAAGAGCAGATTAAAACTAGGGAAGAATTTTCCAGTCTTCAAAATGAAATGCCTATGTAAGAGGTTGTACTAAGAGAAACACACACACTACCTTCTATCTTAACTGTCAAGTATGTAATTTTGGAATGCCAATATTCAGGCCCAAGGAAGCAGCAGGGATTAAGAAGTGTGAGAGTGAGGGCCCTTTACAAACTAGAAAACATATCTACGATATGGAGGAATTGAAGAGCCAATGAACTCATGGACTCCACACACAAAGGAGTTGGAGAATGATGATACTATAAAGTTCTAGGGTTAACTTGGGGACTCCCAAACTCTTCTCCCATTATCTTCCTTCAGTGCACATTCTAGTCTTTCTTCTGCACATGTGATTTTCTTCCTCCTCAGAGCTTCCTGCACGATTCCATCTAATTCTTACCCACACCGACTGCATTTAACTGTGTTTATTTTCATCTTAGAACTCAAATTTTCATCATTAGGACAACTTACAGTTACTGTGAGTCAGTTTATTGCTTCTTCCTTGCTTCATTATTAAAATGCTAGTTCCATGAGTTTGGAATCTTGGTACACCCTGTTCATGATGTCCCCATGTCCAGAGAAGGTCATGGAAATTACTCCATGTAATTATTCATTGAAGATGTGCTGAATAAATTGAGGGAGGGAGAGGTAAGGCTAAAGAACTAATGATTCTAGAAAACAATGGTAAAAATACAAGAAAAGTTCATGCTCATTGTTTAAGTGTTTGCTCACCAATGATATCTTCTAAAAAGCTTCATAGCACTTGACTATACTCTGCAGGGTGGAGGGACCCTACCTCATCTGTATTCCTATGTTTCAACTGCACCTCTGCTTATAGTGGATCTTAACTCATTTTTAGCAATTTTTTTCTATTGCCTGTGGATGGAGAAACAGTATGTAAATAGCTTCATCCTGTATTATTTACGATATGAACCCTCTTGTTCAAACTTATTCAGAATAAGTGGTTCAATGAATAAGCTTAGCTTCCTTCCTCATTTGGAAATGGGTGCAGATGGAGAGGGCTCGAGAATGTTATGGCTTTGCTGTCCATCACATTTTTAATGGTCTTGGAAAGTCTCACCCCATGAGGATACTGAATCTTATATGAGAAATAACTGAATAGGGGCTCAGTAGATTGGCCCCTTCTGTATCCTTGTGAGATTCTGCATAAACTGTCTCACCAACTTCTGCCTAAACAAATGACTACAAAAGAAGATGTACTCACCAGGTAATCTTTCAGCATTTATATGATTTGGTTTTACAAGCACATCCAATATCCCATCTTTTCCACAGATGCATATATATCCCCCTGTTGACCTGGCTCTCGGTCTAGCTAAATGTTCCTTACCATTTCCTAAATTAACATTATTGCTTCCCTTTTCTCCTTATTATTGGAAACTGAACTTACATCCTAATCCAAGTGAAGGAATATCCCACCACTGAGCTACATCCCATTCCTCTTTTCTTTTTGGAATTTTGAAAGAGTGCCTTACCAAGTTGCCTGCACTGTTGCTGCTTATAGCCCAGGCAGCCATTGAACTTGCCCCCCTGTCTTAACCCTTTGAATAGCTGGGATTAAAGGCTTGTGCAGCCAAGTCTGACTTAATGTTATTGTATAGTGATGTCTTGTCAACCCTAGCAATTCTACCCATTTACACTGTTCTGTTAATATTGAAATTCTCTCTCCCTTGACAACAAAGGTCTATAGTATCTGTATACAGCTGTCTCCTTTGGCAAAGCCCTTGACCATTTGCCATCAACACCCACTATCTTGTCATATTTAACCTTCAAAAGGTAAAGCTGAGTTGAATGCAAGGTAAGTCTGCAGATTCCCATTGCACAGAAGAGCATGAGAAAACACAGGAAAGAAATGCATCCACCTAAAGACGTACAGGAACAAGATCATTTCCTGACTTCTAATTCTCGGCTTTAATAGGAGTACCTTGTGTTTCTGTCTCTTAATACAGGCAATGAGCTGACACATGACAAACTCAGTATTATAGTAATCCTACGGCACCTAGTCACAGCTCTCCCTTCCTGAGCCCTCTACATGAAAGCACTGAGTTCAACAATATTATTGACTAAGGACATCAACAATGTGTTTTGGGCGAGCAAAGCTTCATGGAATATCACATTCTCCAAAGACTGGCTTTGAATCCTGACTCTGCTACACTGGTCCTTAAACTTTCATTTTCTATACCTGCTAAATGGAAGTGAACAAACCAACTTCAATAGAGTCAGGAGAATCATATTTGGGACTAATTTGAAGCATAATCAGAGCACATGGCATGCTGCCAATACTCCATGAGTGGGAGCTTCCTTGACATCATTATTGTTATGAAAAATACCGATTCATGAGACATTTCCTATGAGATAAGTAAAAGAAAGCTGAGCAAATTTGAATTTAGCACATCTTGCCCTCCTAAACCAGAATACTATGCTCTAGGTGCCCAAAGATTAGAAACTGCTGAATGCCAAAAATTTCCTTTTCTGTTCTAAGTATAAACTTCAAAGCCAGTTGTGAGAGATAGCAGGGGTATTTGAAGCATATAAACAAGCTTTTGGTTTCTCATTCTCAAGTAGTAGGAGAAAAATTATTTTCTCAAACTCACCAGGGCCCTTCAAAAGAGCCTCTATGTCCCCAGAAATGAACCAGGGGGCTTAAATTAGATTCGGAACCCATTTCCCTCCCTAAACACATTTCCTTACCATTCATGAACACACACACACACACACACACACACACACACACACACACACACACACCTCCTGCTTCCCAAGCATCTAGGAAGAAAACAACTTACAGAAGGGTGGAGAGACACCCTGGGCAAAAATGAGTCAAATTTTCTGCTCATGCAACTAACACCATTTCACCAGACTGAGGTGAATCATCAGTAAGAGGTAGGATTGGAAGGTGACAAAAACCAGTCAATTTCCAAGTATTTGTATGTGTGTGTGCAAAATATATGTGTGTGAAGATGTATGAGGGGTGTGCAAATTCTAAAAATGTCACCAGAAAGAAATTAGGAAAGAGTTAGATAGTTAAAGATATAAAGATACAAACATCTAGACAGAAACAGAAGAGAGGGAACAAAGAGAGAGGGAGACAAAGGAAGTTGAAAAGTGGTGGTGGGGACTAGAAAAGAGAAGTAGTAAGGAAGGAGTAAATAAGGAAACTAAGAATCTCTGTTAGAGAAAAATGCTCCAATGCATTTGAGAAAGGCAATGTTGGTAATTTCTGTTCCCACCTCTCCCAGGAGTAGATGGTCTAGTGTCACAGAAAACAGTGAGGAAGTGACAACCTCTCCCACCCACCTCCCTCCGCCTGCATGTCTCAAGTATGTGCTGCTTTCATTCTTTCAGTTTAGCCAACTCCCTTGATGCCAACTTACATTTAATATTTCTTTTAAATAGAAAAGAGGAACCAAAGAAGCTCTCTCTTCAGTCTACAATTTAAGCTATACAAGTATTTCTAGGATTGGACATTCTACTGAGTGAGTTTTTCTACTGTTAAATACAAGCCTTGGGTTTGACTCATATGTTTCCCTGTAGGTTTACAGCATTTATCCATCCACCTACCTATCTATCTACCTGTCTGTTCATCTATCTATCTATCTATCTATCTATCTATCTATCATCTATCTTTCTTTCTGTGTATATATACACACATATACACGTATATAATGCATACACATACATATATAGAAACATTTAGATGTACTTCTTAATAAATACATATATATATATATTATAAAGACACATTGACACAAACACATATAAACATATATACCTTACATGAACAAAAATACACGTGCAAAAATAAGCATGCAAGTACATTTGGGTATGTGTAATTAATTCAACATTGGACTGTTCACTAGACTTTCAATTACAATGGTTCTTGATTTGATCCTTATAGCCATTCTGGGGAGGGTAGGTAGAATATCACTCTTGGTTTGAAGGTACCTGTAGTTGGGGGAAAGGTTCTGGAGACCCCCACAACTCTAATAGTTGAGAGTTTCTGGCACAACTCCCTATCTCCACAATCGCATAGATAAATCTCATGAGCTCAGTTGGCACAGCATCAACTTCTGGACCTTCAAGAACTGGACTCAAAGGAAGCCAGAAGAGCTAGCATTTAGTGCTTTATTTTTTAATACCATTTTCTTTTTTTTAAATTTATACCTTTAAATTTGTACAGTGTCTTTACTTGATTTCTACTCTATCCTCTCATCTTCCAACACTTCCAATCTCTCCCAATCCTTCTCAAATTCAGAGATCAACTGACCATTGTGTGCCCAGTCCCAATTAATACATCTACCATGCAACTGCTATAGACTGCAACATTAAAGAAAGGAATGGTGGGTTCTAGTCTCAAAACAAATCCTAAAAACGTTTTTATTGGAGTGGTGGGCATTAGCACCATAACATGTGAAATCCAGTTTCCTACATTTTACATGCCTAGGAACTGTACGCATCCAAGCACAAAGCAGACAGGACATTATGCACAGGAGAGAAAGGCAGGTGGTCACTACTGGAAATAATCTGTATTTTGAAGGTTGGAAAAGAAGGTTCATTTTACTTAAGGAACATATATCACAATAATTAATGTTATTAAGCACATAATTTTTCTAGTACATGTGGTACATATGTGAGAGGGTCATATATTAGCTGGTGCTTTTTTTTCCATTTTGCCTTCTCAACTGATCTGAATATTACTAATGACAATGATATTAATATATATTATCTACTTTTAGTATTGCATCCTATTCCTTGTAGTAAACACATTCCATCTCATTGCAGCAATGCAGCAACTCTACGAGTTAGCTACTTACATACATTTGCAGATGAATGTATCATAATTCAGAGTTTAAGTACCTTGCCCAAATCACATGGCCAATTGCAGAGCTATGACTTGAGTTTTCTTAGGAAAGAGAAGACTGTAGAGATATGCTCATAGTCTCTAAGGCTGAATGAAATATTTTTCATTCTCAGTAAATATTTATTATTCTTTCACACCAGAGGGATTAGATTCTCTGTCAGATAGAGACTGACATCCAGGCAAGGGAATAATCTCTTGTGGTTACCTCATGCAGAACCCGAAGAAGAAACAAGAGCAGATCTGTGACTTAGTCTGTACGTGTTCCATTATCCAACATTTTAGTCATCTCATTCAATTACTTGGAGGATGCAGAGGAAAAAGGATCTCCCAGACAAATATTCATGGTCTCTCTTTCCTCTGGTGACATAGACTCTGCTGTCATCTTACCTCTCTCTGATGCCCATCTTGCTTTCCTATTGCCTCTCTCCTTCACTAAGAATTCAATGGATGTAAATGGGTATGGTGAGACATTAGGTACTTTTCAAACAAGGAATAAACCAAACTAAACCTAAACCAGTAGTGTATTTTGACTCCTGCTCAAATGGAATTCTCTTTTTGTAAAGGAGGAAGAAGAAATACATCCATTTCAGTAGATCATTTTAAATAATTTCCTGCTTACGCCTGTGCCAGGAAGATGGCTCAGCAACCACACGGTGGAAGGAGATAACTGAGTCTTAGAGTTGTACTTTGAAGGACATATGTAAGGCAAATTCCACATATTCCATGACATCCCAAACGGGCATACACACAAGTCCTTTCATCTGTGTCAACTCCCCACCATTGTTTGTGATTAAGGAAACCCGAGAGCTTACTTCTTCTCCAGTAACTTCTTTCTTTTTGCTCACTATACTTCCACAAACTATGTACTCTTTGATGCTCCTTGAACATGTTCCAGGGCCTTGGCTTTTACTCTGTTCTCAGTCCTCTGAAGGCTCATCCAGATAGTCATATAGTCACTCTCTCATATCTTCAGGCTTTTATTCAAACATCACCTTCTCTGGGAGGCATTCTCTGGCCACCTTGACAAAGGGAATCATCATCTCTCAGCATCCTCCTTTATTTTTCATGAAACATGCTTTATACGTGAAACTGTTTTGTGCAGTTATAATTTTACCATCATCTTTACCCCCTTCTGAAACATAGGCTCCATGGTAGATGTTCGGTTAAAATGCCTTAGCTTCTGTGATAGTATCTACCGCATAGTACCTACTCAATATATGGTTTCTGAATAATTTAAGGGCTGAGGTTGGTAACAAGATGGTCCAAAGCCCTTCATCTGATATAGCTGATGTCATTGAACTTAACTGTTGAACTCAAATCCAGTGTATTTTCCCCTCCACTGAGGTGGATTTCTTATGATTGTTGCCTTCACTTCCAAGTCTATATTGAGAATTAAGAGAAAAGTCACAGTGATGGTGAAATGGGGAGCCATCTCCCAGTCTTTTACCTACCTAGACACAGGGAAAGGAACAAGAATACTGCTTGAGAATAAGCAGCAGGGCTAATAGTGACCAATCAACCATGAGCAGCCAAAGTAAGGGAAGGAACGATCTTCAGTTTGGGAGAATGAAAGAGGACAGTGCAGGAATATCTTCAGCCATCTCCAAAGCTCAAAGGAGTCAGAGCTGTGTCCAGTTGCCCTTTCAGTGTTATTTTCACTCCATAAAGAGGAGATGGCTTTATTGCCTCCACATTTCCATTTGCCTATTGACCATAGCCAAGTCCTGCAGGGTAGGGAGCAGCTTAGTGACGGTCAGATCTCTGGAGAGGAAAAGACGTCAGGTGTGAACTTGGGCTGAGATTTGCCTTCCTTTTACTCTGTGACTCACCTTCCCTTACTGGACTTTGTTTTCTCCTCTATTTAAAACCTTTTGGGGCTTAGATGAGTTCTGAGGATTGGTTTGGAAGAGATTTTGTAAAGGGAGGCATGTACCCTTGCATGTGCCAAGTTGCTGGAGGTCAGGCTCTACTTCGTTGTGCTCTACACAGAGGACTTTTCTAATCCTTGCAGTCACTCCAGGAGATTGACACCTCCGTGCTTATTTTTACACCAGTAAACCCCTAACTCCATAGTTTTGTACAACAGATTTGAGGTTAGAACTCAGAAGCACTAAAAAATTTTAATTCCTAGCCTCAATATGTTTATCTTGTCATTTGACAGACTTTCAATCGAAATGAAATCCCATAAAAACTAATGAGATGAATCTCCTCTTTTCCAGATGCAACAAACAAAAGAAACACAGAAAGAAGAATGAGTTCCTGAAGCCATGCATTGAATTGAAGCCAGAATTGAATCAAATTTGTTAAACTAAACCAGGAAAGAAAATCAATATTCCAATGTTCTACCCACTTCATTTTCCAATTAAGGCAGTGAGATGACTACTGATTTGGTGTTCAAGGTAGACAAAGTACCTTTCTGTGCCTTCCTATGCACCATGGCATTATCTACTCAGTACCAACAAGCACTGCATATTCAAAGTATTTTTGAGATGCTATAGGCATTTACTTAATAAATGAGTAAATGGGTTTCCAGGCCAGATCCATTCCTCTCTTCCTAAACTATTCTTGGCATCTCTCAACACTGGAGCTTTTGTTCACATTTTCTTCTTTCCATTATTCTTCAGACTCAAACCTTAGGCCCCAGCTTTAGGAATCACAGGCATTCCTATTTTCTTTCCAAGCCTTCCCATCTTTCATTATCCTAGCATCTTGAGAACATTTGAGAACTTTTCTAAGCCTTAGTTATTTTAATCATGCAGTAGGAAAAAAGAGTCTCTAGAAAGCTACTGTAAGAATTGTGGTGTCACATGAATTCAGAGATGTAGAGATCACGTAGTCGCTGAGAGGGGTGACATTATTCAGCTTCTTTATTGGTTAATCCAGTTCAACAGCTTGAGAGAACTTTAATGTGTTCACTCTGATAGACCTTCATGTCTCATTGAATAGTCCTTTCAGCACTCCTAGTCAAGAGCTCCTCTCTCTGTCTCTCTGTCTCTCTGACTCTCTGTCTCTCTGACTCTCTGTCTCTCTGTCTCTGTCTCTGTCTCTCTCTGTCTCTCTGTCTCCGTCTGTCTGTCTTTCTGTCTCTCTCTCTCTCTCTCTCTCTCTCTCTCTCTCCATGTGTGTGTGTGTGTGTGTGTGTGTGTGTGTGTGTGTGTGTGTGTAAAAGATCCATAATTTAGGCAACCTTGACTACTGAAGATTCATCAGCACCCTTGCTAACATGCATGGTAATTCACAATTTACAAAGCATTTTACTTTTACTTCTGCATTTTCACCTCGTAACAATGTTCCAGGACAGATTTATAGTTTTAAGGGAATATAGTTTAGTATTAGAAAGGTGGGTAATATGGAAAATAGACTTGCATTATTGTGAAAATTCTAGAACATGAACCCAGCTCTAACTCATTGCCAAAGTCAGCCATATGCACATTAGGTGTTGATGGATGAGTAAAGGACATGTTTTTATTGAAGTGATTTTGAGAGGCAAAAGTTGGGGCTTTCCGTAAAGAATCAGTGCCCTCTGAAGGTTCCTCCCTCTCTTAAGGTAGAAGAAATCACATCTTTGCTTCTGAACACAGCTGGATATAAAGCCGTAAGCTTCACAAGCCATTTGGTAGTCTATGTCAGCCATCTATCTTGCACTTACCCAAAATCTAACATACATTTGGGGAGAAAAACAAGGGCAAGATGAGGATGGATGTTACAAAATTTAAATTTTCAGTAACTTCTCATGTTATGTTGGTACTGTTTGACTGAGCACCACATTTGGAGAATAGCTGATTTAGACAACTGTGTAATAATTCCCCTCATTATTATGTACATATAAATATGAATTGATGAACAAAATTTTCAAAAACTAAAGAACATATATTATAGCCATAGCCATGTACTTGGAAATGTCAGGGGAGTTTGTTTCACATGAACTATCTCACACCATGTGTGTAATGAATAAATAAAGGATAAGTTTAAATCTCTAGATCCAGATTGCTTTCTGCTCAGACAATTCAGGGTAGAAGACAGAGTGATGAAGAAATAGTCCGAGTCTTACATTTTCATGTTCGGTCTAAAGGCCAGAACCAGCATGCATATGAGATAAAGTAAGTAACCGATGTCAGTATCCATTTGTTATTGTCACCTTCTATTATTTATAATTGACTTTTTGCATCTATCATCTCACTTGATATGAATTTGAGAGAGAACACGATGACTGTAGGTAGGATGGTAAGGCAGCTAGAGAGAAAGGGAGAGGAGAAGGCAGAAGCAATGTGGAAAGGAAAGGATGATTCCTATCATACAGGTTTAAAAACTAAATTGAGCATCTGCATTTGTTCATCCTTCTTCTTGAGCTTCCTGTGGTCTGTAGATTGCATCTTAGGTAATTTAGGCACTTTAGCTAATATCCACTTATCAATGATATCAGGATGATGTTTTCTAGTTCATTCCATTTGCCTTTTTATTTCATGAAGTCATTGTTTTTGATGCCCGAGTAGTACTCCATTGTGTAGATGTACCACATTTTTTCAATCCATTCCTCTGTTGAAGGGCATTTGGGTTCTTTCCAGCTTTTGGCTATTATAAATAAGGCTGCTATGAACATAGTGGAGCATGTGTCTGTGTTGTATGTTGGATCATCTTTTGGGTGTATGCCCAAGAGAGGTATAGCTGGGTCCTCAAGTAGTGTAATGTCCAATTTTCTGAGGAACCTCTAGACTGATTTCCAGAGTGGTTGTACCAGTTTGAAGTCCCACCAACAATGGAGGAGTGTTGCTCTTTCTCCACATCCTTGCCAGCATCTGCTGTCACCTGAGTTTTTTATCTTAGCCATTCTGACTGGTGTGAGGTGGAATCTCAGGGTTGTTTTGATTTGCATTTCCCTGATGACTAAGGATGTTGAACATTTCTTTAGGTGCTTTGTGGCCATTTGGTAATCCTCAGCTGAGAATATTTTGTTTAGCTCTGTACCCTATTTTTTAATAGGGTGATTTAGCTCTCTGGAGTCTAACTTCTTGAGTTATTTGAATATTTTGGATATTAGCCCTTTTTCAAATGTAGGATTGGTAAAGATCTTTCCTAATCTGTTGGTTGCCATTTTGTCCTAATGACAGTGTCTGTTGCTTTACAAAGCTTTGCAGTTTTATGAGATCCCATTTGTCAATTCTTGATCTTAGAGCATAAGCCATTGGTGTTTTGTTCAGGAAATGTTCCCCAGTGCCCGTGTGTTGGAGACTCTTCCCCACTTTTTCTTCTATTAATTCTAGTGTATCTCATTTGATGTGGAGGTCCTTGATCCACTTGGACTTAAGCTTTGTACATGGTGATAAGAATGGATCAATTTGCATTCTTCTACATGCTGACCTCCAGTTGAAACAGCACCATTTGTTGAAAATGTTATCTTTCTTCCATTGGATGGTTTTAGCTCTTTTGTCAAAGATCAAGTGACTATAGGTTTGTGGGTTCATTTCTGGGTCTTCAATTCTGTTCCACTGATCTACCTGCCTGTCTCTGTACCAGTACCATACAGTTTTTGTGACTATTGCTCTGTAATACTGCTTGAAGTCAGGGGGGGGAACATATTCATAGGAGAGGATATGGAAGCAAAGTTTAGAGCAGCAGGCCATTCAGAGCCTGACACACATGTGGCCCATATATATATATATATATATATATATATATATATATATATATATATATATATATATATATATAGCCACCCAAACTAGATAAGATTGATGAAGCTAAAAAATGCGTGTGGAAAGGGACTGGATATAGATCTCTTCTGAGAGACACATCCTGTATTGGAGCATGTCCAATACAGAGGTCAATGCTAGCAGCAAACCACCGAACTGAGAATAGGACCCCCTTGGGGGAAAATTAGAGGAAGTATTGAGAGAGTTGAAGGAGCTTGCAACTCCATAAAAACAACAATGCCAAACAACCAGAGCTTCCAGGGACTAAACCACTACTGAAAGACTACACATGGACTGACCCAGGGCTCCAACTGCATATGAAGCAGAGAATAGCCCTGTTGGGGCACCAGTGGAAGGGAAAGTCCTTGGTCTTGCCAAGGTTGAACCCTAAGTGCAGGGGAATATGTGGGAGGACAATAAGGGGGATGTATAGGGGGAATACCCATATGGGGGATGGGGAGGGGAGAGAATGGGGGCTTATGGACAGGAAACTGGGAAGGGGAGTAACCTTTGAAATTTAAGTAAAGAAATATATAATAAAAATTTAAAAAATAAATAAATTTACATATATTTTAAAAAAAGAAAAACTGAATTGAACTGAGTTGACACTGTCATACCACAAGATTGCTGTGCTCATTCTCAAATTCATGCTTAACTGACATTAAGTTATGAAACTTTAAAGAAAGAAATCATCTTTTCAGTGAATTAATACATATGTTAGATAAGGATAAGAAGAATAAAACTTAGGAATTCTAGGGATTTCCCATCTTTTAGTACATTGTTTCCTAATAACCAATGAGACATCTTCATTTACATAACATCCTCTGAGACACACACACACACACACACACACACACACACACACACACACACAAACCCTGTAGCAAATCAGGATCACCATCATGAGATTCTAGGAGAACGTTCCATGCCTCACTCAAGGGTTACAAACTTGTCGTTTCAGATGAGGGCTAGGACAGTTGTATTAAACTTAACTTCCTGCAACCATAAAGAAAGAGTCAAGAAGACTTTTATTAACTATTATATTAATTTAAAGTCAATTTTGTGAGTATTCAAATACTTGAATTGAGACTTGTTGATCAAAAGAAGAGAGAGAGAGAGAGAGAGAGAGAGAGAGAGAGAGAGAGAGCAATAATTGTATTTCTTTAAATAACTCCAAAGAATTAGGTCCCCTTCAGAGGTAACTTAGCCTTCTTGGAAGTCAGGGTATAAAAAAAGCATGGTAGTATGAGGTGACTCAGTAAATGTCTCTGATAGTCTATGTTCTGGGTTTTAATATGATAGTTACTATTACTGTCCTCGCAGAATCTAAGCCTTATTGTCGCGATCCCAAATTAAGACTCAAATAGGACAGTCTTATTATTTTGATAGTGATGGGCATGTTCATGGTGGACCACGCTGATGGGGGTTGTGTTCAAAGAGGGTGTCTTTCTACCCCTTTTGGCATGGGTAATGTGGTACTTTCTGGTTAACCAGGCTTTTGCCATTGGCTTTGAGTGTTTTCTAAAGTCACAATCTGCTAAGCCAAGCAGTTCCTGAACTTCACAGATCATTGCTTAGTTCAGTCACAAGCTTCCTTTAGTAAGAATTAGCACTTCTCAAGGCAGACACAGAATCAGAGCTGAATCTCATGAGAATGTCCTTTCTGGGTATAGGATACATGGAATCTATTTCATGTTCAGTCCTGGTTGGACTTTTAGCTAAAAAGAAAAGCCAAAATGTTAACAAAAATATCACACAGTGGCAAAGCTTAAATACTTAGACTTGGATTGACATTTGTTTCATTGTAAAACTCTATTGAGGATGTTATTTCCCCACTTCACTAGCAGATCATTTCTAAGAGGAGTTAGCCTCTTCGGGGAACAAAAGAGAGAAATGATTTATGGTATAAGACTTAACAAAGGGGCTCCTCTTTCTGAGTAGCTTCTGTATGTGTTATGTCTCTCACCAGTCACTGTCTACTTTGTGATAGCCTCACCTATAAAAGGCAACAATGTGACTTATAACTAACTAGTTTGGTTGAGGTTGAATTAACTGCTCCAACATAGCACTTTTCTATCTTAGCCAAAGACTGGAGCCAACATGGGTTCAATTGTTTCCATGGGAAAGTGGAGTGAAGCATTCCCTTTTGCACAGTGGTGCCAGACACACCCTGGCCTTGCAAGCTTTCACTCATCTCTGGGACACAGCATGGTGTCTGGGAAAGAGCTCTATATTTAGAGTATGATGACATGAGTTCCAATATCCCTTTCCTGTTCTGCCTGCCAAGTGATCCTTCAGTTCTCCAAGGCTGTTTCCATATATTTTGATCAGGCATGAAGATCCCTATGCTCCTGGGCGATTGTGGTCTAAAAGGAAGCTGACATTAATAAAGGAGCTTTGAAATCTTTGAAATGCCCTACACAGTGTTGTCCATAACTGTTCTAGGCATGCTCTGTCCACAAAGCATCCCCTCCAGGCTCAACCCCACACAAATCTTAGTTGTTCACACTCCATTTTGCTTTGTTTGTTTGTTTTCTAGGTTTCTTTCTTGCCTGGCCTTAGCATTGGCCTCTTCTTTAAACTTTACTCATTTCCAAAGCCCAGCTCAAGTACCAGGTTGTTTTGGACTCTTTTGATTAACTCTGTCAGCACTGGAGAGATAGATCAGTCATTAAAAGCACCAACTGCTCTTTCAGAAGACCCTGTTTCAATTCCCAGCACCCACATGACACGTCATACCTGTCTCTACGTCCAGTTCCCAGGTATCTGACACTAATACATATTAAAAAAAATCAAGATGGATGATTTACCATATCCTTATCTGTCCCTTTTCCTGTAATACATTATAGCTGACCTCTGTTACTTCATTAACAACAAATTCATAAACTTCATCTTCAAACAAATCTGGCCCCTTTTTGCTTATTTTAAATAAGGATAATCATAAAACTTATACTACTGTCTCAATGTGAGAAGAAATGAAATAAAAGATGAAGTAAATTCTAACATTTGAAACATAAGCAGTTAGTCCTGAGACCTGAAAGATGTTTTTTTTTCTTAATTTCTTGGTATAAGTATATAAATGTTTATATTCAATTCTTCCATAGAGAAAGTATCTGGGAAAATGAAGGGTGAGAAACAGACCAATGGAATACAACAGAAAACCACAGAATAAACTCTGATAGTTAATATAAATAAATTTTTAACTGAAATATTTCACAATAGGAAAAAGATAATGTCTTCAGTAAAAGGTGCTCAGAACACTGGGAGCCATGCTTACAACAATGAAATTAGAGCTGTAATTCACACCATGCACAAAAATTGCTTTCTATTTATTAAACACATAAACTTAGCCTCTGAAACTAAAACCACTGAAAAACATAGAAGAAGTTCTGTTGCATTGGTTTGATGGTTCTGATATAGCACTGAAAGACAGATAATAGAGTAAAACTCTCTGAAAGGAGCAGTATCCATTCATATGCTTCTCTGCAGTTAAGGGCAAACTCAATAGTCAGTGCACAACACAAAGAATGGAAGGGTATATTTTAAAACCATCCATCTGATAAGTGGTTCTGATTTAAAACATATCAATAAACCAACAATAGAAATGAAAAATAACCTAATTTAAAATAAGCAAAATACCTATGGACAGTTTTTTGAAAAATATAATAGAAAAATAGCTAACAAGGGATCTGAAGTAATGGTTCAGTAGTTAAGAACACTGGCTTTTATTTCAGAGGACCTGGGTTCAATTACCAGCCCCTTCATGACAGTTTTTCTGTATCTCTTTCCTAGGAGATCCTCTTTGGGAGTTTGAATATAGGACATATACATGGTGAACGTGTCTGCAGTAAAGCACCCATACACATACCATACAATAAAACAAAAGTACTGTTACTGTTTTTAAAAATGTAACAGAAAATGTTCAGAATCACTAATCATCAGGGAGATTAAAATAAAAGTGACAATGATTACTGCCTCACTGTGTTAGAAAGGCTGTGATAAAAATGTGCACAGGTCAAGAAGTGTGGTAACAATGTTAATGGGAGTGCACATCTGGTGGAAATATAAATTAGTATAGCTGTTATAGAAAAAAACACTGTCATATGATCTACCAACTCCATGATTGGGAAAAATTCCAATGGGAAGGAAAGTCACAGTGAATAAGATATGGAATCAATCCATATGTTCATCAACTAGTAAATGGACAAAGAAAATGTAATATGCACACATAGTGTTTATAACACCTTGGAGCAGCCCAGAGTACGCTGTTAAGTGACATAGAACATGCAGAGAGAGAGATAGTCAATACACAATAGAAGGAGAGAAAAGTTGTAGTTATCAGAGTCAGGGCATGGTGAATGGAAGTGAAAGTTGTTAAAATGAAACATTTTCACATGGGGAACTAAGGCCCAGAAATACATTGTGCATCATGGTGATTATACTTAATAAAAATCTATTGTATACCTGAAAATTTCTAAGAGATTTGAAGTTCTCACACTATACACTCACTTTCAATCACAGATAAGTATGTAGGGTTATAAAATGCTAGATAATCTAATTGAGATATTCCTCAGTGTTGACACATAGCAGAACGTGATGCATGCCATAAATACATATATAGCTATGAGAACACTAAACTAGACTTTTCCTGATAGACTTTTTAATGACATATAACCCCTTTTACTCTATTCACCATAGTGTGAGTTGCTAGTGTTTGTCTGTGGGATGACATCTATCAACTGCACTGGACAAGCACCCGGAGGTAGAGATTATTTCCTCAGTGAATATTCATCACTAAGTTTGCCAGATGACTCAATCAGTAAAGTGCTTGCCCTAAAAGCAGGAATAACACAAAGCTAGACATGGTGGTGTGTGTTCATAATCCCAGTGCTGGTTGTATCCAAGTGGATCCCGAGGGCTCACAAGACAGCCAATCTTGTGCAGTTGGTTTGCTTTAGGCCAGGCCAGTTAAAAAAATAGATGACACCTGGGGAACAACACTTAAACACACACACACACACACACACACACACACACACACACACACACTCATGCACACGCACACAGGCACAAGCGCTCAGCACCTAGGACAGAGCGTGAAATTCCACAGGCACTAAGAATATATTCAATGGTTGAACATTTTTATTTTTAAAAAATCTTGGCAGCAGAAGACCACAGTGTATTGGAGATGCCAGTACCATGGGCTGATCACCAAGAATGGCAGTGGCAGTGTAGTGGATCAACCTGAGGTTAGAGTGCTACAGAGGGCAGAGCTGGAGAAGTGATGCCTACCCTTTCGAGGAGCCCAGAAGATCATATTTGGATCCTAGACATTGAAACAATAAGCCATAACATTGAAGCTGCCTTGGGAACCCCAAAATTTTTGAGATTCCAGAGCCATAGGATATCTCCTGAGGAATGCTGTTAACAGGGACTGGAACCAGCCTAGGAAAAGAAGGTTGTTGCTGTCAATAAAGATGAAGAAAGGAGTTGGAGATCTGAAAACTGCTTTGGCATCAGACATGGAGATGCAGAGTTTGGAATTCGCCCAGCTGGTTTCCTATCTTGTTTTGGGGATTACAGTTAAGTGATTGGATGGATTTCGGAAGAGACTTTGAACTTTGGACTTTTATCATTGTTGAGACTGCTATAGACAAAGTGAATTTTGCAAGTTGGACTAAATGCACTTTTCATTATGCTGTAGCTAGATATGACCCCCATAGACTCAGGTGTTTGAACAAGCCTATTTAACCAAAGAGTGGAATGTGATGGTTTGTATATTCTTGACCCAGGGATTGGCACTATTGGAAGGTGTGGCCTTGTTGGGGTAGATGTGTCACTGTTGGTGTAGGCTATAAGACCCTCACCCTAGCTGCCTGGAAGTGAATCTTCCACTAGCAGCCTTCAGATGAAGATGTAGAATTCTCTCTCAGCTCCTCCTGCACCATGCTTGCCTGGATGCTACCATGCTTCCACCTTGATGACAGTAGCATGAACTCTGAACCTGTAAGCCAGTCCCAATTGAATGTTGTCATTGATAAGAAAAAAAAGCCTTGAAAGGTGAAAGGTAAAGTTTTAAACTATTATTATTAATTACTGTCCTGTGCCTCTAGGCAAAGGACATAGTCTGTGTTTTCATTGCTTCTTCTACTCTTCCACTATGGAAACACCTCTCTCTGGAGCTAAGTTTATCTGTGCCTGTGTTTGTTAGCCTATCAAATGTGATCTCCAAATCAGATCCACCTTTCTTTAGTGTTCCAATATTAAGTGAAAATCCACAGACACTGAATCAGAATGACAACCAGAACTGTAATTGTAACTCACTTTTTGACATGTAAATCATTCTGAATGCTGGGGTTCATACCTTTTTCTCTTTTCGAGTTTTACTGCTCACCCACATTTATTGTGTCCACATACTGATATTGTAACAAAATTATGATTCTGATCTTACAATTTATATTGGTAGCTTTAATTCATTTGGTACATCTATCAAATTTCTGACAAGATTTTCTACACCAAGGAATGGAGGCCAAGTGATGTGTGTTGTGATGTGTAGTAAGTGGTAGCAACACTGGGAAATGCAAGCTTACAACAAAGTGCTGGGAGGTACATTATTGAACTTTAGGACAAGGCAACCTTTGAGTTTCCAAAGCTAAAAAAAAAAAAACAAAAGAGAGTTTCTTAGAAAAATGTTCTGTGTTCCAAGTCTTAGAAAGGGCAGGCACTACAAAGCAGTTCCAATGGGAGAATTTCAGAACTGTCATTCAATGTTACTGACAGCAAGGATCTAGTTATCGTAGCCCAGACTTGTACAGCTAGGTACTCTGGAGACTGAGCTATAAGGACTACAGGACCAGCCTGAGGAAAAAAGAATATATATACCAGATACAACTGGAGAGTAGCAGACTTACAACTTGCCTGATAGAAGAAAAGCATTCATTCCAGTAGCATAAAAAGGAAACTTAAAAAGCACAACAGAACAGAGAAATCTCAGAGTCCATTGTGGAGGCTTGGGCTGATTTCCATTTGAGAAGTGTACTCCTCCAATGTTCACTCTGAGAACCAAAACCAAGTAACATAGAAAAACTCTGAACCAGAAATACACAGTGTTCCACAAGGTGGGAATTTGGTATGAGCCACATACTGGAATGAACCACATGGAATCAGCCTTGGCACCTAGGCTCACACCAGGGAACACTGTGTTCTGAATGAGTCTGTTTCAAAATTTTTCTCTCATTCCTAAAGGTGTCCTTCAGGTCAGATCTCACACCTATTGTATTTGCTTTGAGTTCTAAGAGCACAGCATGAAGGGAGGAGGTACCTTTGCCTATATGGTACCTAATCTCTAGCTCAGCAGAAGTCATTTTTTATTGGTTATATTATTTATTTATATTTAAAATGTTATCCCCCTTCCCAGTTTCCCCTCCACAAACCCCTATACCTTTCTCCCCCCCCCCGCCTCTATGAGGGTGGTCCCCCACCCACCCCAATCCCGCCTCAGCACTCTAGCATTCCCCCTATGCTGGGTCATCAAACTTCCACAGGACCAAGAGGCTCCCCTCCCATTGATGCTAAATAAGGGCTTCCTCTGCTAGATATGTACCTGGAGCCATTGGTCCCTCCATGTGTACTCTTTGGATGGTGGTTTAGTCCAAGGAAGCTTTGGGCTGCCTGACTGGTTGATATTGTTGTTCTTCCTGTGGGATTGCTAACCCCTACAGCTCCTTCAGTCCTTCCCCTAACTCCTCCATTGGGGACCCCACACTCAGTTCAGGGGTTGCACGCATGCATCTGCAACTGTATTTGTCAGGCTCTGGCAGAGCCTCTCAAGGGAAAGCTATACTAGGCTCCTGTCAGCAAACACTTCCTGGCATCAGCAATAGTGTCTGGTTTTGTGTCTGCAGATGGGATGGTTCCCTAGGTGGGGCAGTCTCTGAATAGGCTTTCCTTCAGTCTCTGCTCTACTCTTTGTCCATGCATTTCCTTTTGAGAGGAGCAACTCTGGATTAATATTTTGAGATGGTTGGGTGACTCCATCCCTCAACTGGGGCTGTGCCTATCCACTGGATATGGTCTCTTCCCTTTGTTGGTTATGTTGGCTAATGTCATCCCTGATGGGTCCTGGGAACCTCTTGGGTATGTGACATCTGGGACACATACATAGTGGTTACCTTCAGTTTCCCAGGTACCACTGCTATACACTTCTATTCAAATTCTTGCCCTTCTGCCCCCTCCCCATCTTTTTCAGAATTTGAACCTGCTCTCCTTTCCCCTCCTCCTCTTCTCATTGTCCCAGATCCCTCCCTCCCTCTACCCTCTGAGATTATTTTCTTCCCCCCTCTGAGTAGGACTGAAGCAACCTTACTTAGATCTTCCATCTTCTAGAGTTTCATGTGGTCTGTGAATTGTATTGTGGGTATTCCAAGCTTAAATGACTGATAGCCTCTTATAAGTGAGTATATGCCATGTGTGTTCTTTTGTGTCTGGGTTAACTCACTCAGGATGATATTTTCAAGTTTCATCCACTTGCCTAAGAATTTCATGAAGTCATTGTTTTTAATAGTATTCCATTGTGAAAATGCACATTTTCTGTATCAGTTCCTTTGTTGAGGGACATCTGGGTTCTTTCCAGCTTCTGGATATTATAAATAAGGCTGCTATGAACATAGTGGAATACGTGTTTCTGTTGTATGTGGAGAATCATTTGGGAATATGCCCAGGAGTGGAATAGCTGGGTCCTCAGGCAGAACTAGTCCCAATATTTTGAGGAACCACCAGATTGACTTCCAGAGTGGTTGTACCAGCTTGCAATCCCACCAACAATGGAGGAGTGTTCCTCTTTCTCCACATCCTCACCAGCATCTGCTGTCACCTGAGTTTTTGATCTTAGCCATTCTGACTGGTGTCAGGTTGAATCTCAGGTTCATTTTGACTTGCATTTCCCTAAGGACTAAGATGTTCAACATTTCTTTAAGTGCTCCTCAACCACTTGAGATTCCTGAGTTGAGAATAATTTGTTTAGCTCTTTAACCCATTTTTAATAGGGTTTTTTGATTCTCTGGTATCTAACTTTTGAGTTCTTTGTATATTTTTGATATTAGCCCTCTTTCAGATATAGGGTTGGTAAAGATCTTTTCCTAGTCTATGGTTTTGTTGTATTGACTGTGTCCTTTGCCTTACAGAAGCTTTGCAATATTATGAAGCCACATTTGTCAATCTTGATCTTAGAGCATGAGCCATTGGTGTTCTGTTCAGGAATTTTCCCCTGTACCAATGAGGTTCAGGTTCATTGTTAATTGGTCACCTGCCACTGCTGAGAAAAAAGGATGTGTGTGTGTGTGTGTGTGTGTGTGTGTTTGTGTGTGTGTCTGTAGGTCTGTCTGTCTCTCTCTGTCTCTCTGTCTGTCTGTCTCTGTCTCTCTGTCTCTGTCTGTCTGTCTCTGTGTGTGTCTCTGTCTTTCTCTCTGTCTCCATCTCTGTCTCTCTCTCTGTTTCTCTCTGTGTGTGTCTCTCTCTCTTTGTCTCCATCTCTGTCTTTGTCTGTCTCTCTCTCTGTCTCTTTCTGTCTCTGTCTCTGTCTCTGTCTCTGTCTCTGTCTGTCTCTCTCTCTCTCTCTCTCTCTCTCTGTGTGTGTGCATCTTCTCACTCTCATGTTTGTTACTCTTTCCTTCCTTTCCCCCCCCCCGCTCCCCATACATACAACTTCTTAAAATTATAACTGGCTGAAACTACAATTTGATGCTGCCCCCGATCTTACCCAATAATTTCTACATTCTGAATTATACCCACATTGGAAGTGTGTAGATAAAACACATTGAGATGAAGATTTATACAGACTGATTATGAAAATGGTCAACAACAACAGCAAAGGAAGCAAATGAAGTCGTGAATAAATCTAATGGAAATATGAACGTATTGATGAAGTAAAGTGTTTAAAACAAACTGCAAAAGAGAGATTTAATAAAAATATATTACAATCAAGTTGAAATCTTGTAAATGAAGCTCTAAATAATTCAGTAGATAGTGAAAGATTTACTAACAGTATGGATGACATGAGAGACAGAATTCAGTGGCAGAAAGATAATGAAGGAAAACCATAACATTTTTTTTAAGTCACAGGAAGAAATGGCCATTCTGATACAGGAAGCATTCAGAACGTCAAGCACATAAAACCAGAAAAGAATCTCCCAAAGTTCCAGTTTCATTAATTCACTATGCATATGAAGCAAAGAAAAAAATATCCAAAGCTGTGAGAAAGAAGCATTAAGTTACACATCAACATGAATCCACGAGAACAGTAGCAGACTTCTAAACAGAAACGCTCAGGACTAGGAAGACATGTACTATGTATTTTAAATTCTGAAACATAATAGCTGCCAACCAAAACTATCATGCTCAGCAAAACTGAAGGCTTTTCATCGTAAACACAAACTAAATGTTTCACAACCATTGATGTGAACAAACATAGACATGATGCTACAGAATGATTCTCCCTACCCCAGCATCTATCAACGGCTGATATCCTTTAAGTAGATGGAAATGTACTTCAGTGTAGCCAGTAATGAAATACAGATGGACATTCCTCTGAAACTGAAAAATAGAACTACCACACTAACCAATGACACCCTTTCTAGGTATTTTATTCATGAAATCAGAATCAACATACCACAAAGGTCCTTAGAACTCCATATTAATTGAAGTAATATTCACAATATCCAGGTTATAGAATCAGTTTCGGGGTTTATTAACAGGCTTTAAAAAACTATGGTAGGCAGATATGTAAATGATATTTTATTAAATCATAAATAAAACTAAAATAGTAACATTTATTTGAAAATGGATATAATTTTTGATCCTCACATCTAATGAAATAAGCTATGATCAGAAAGTCAAACACCATGTTGTCTCTTACTTGTGGATCCTAAAAATAATAGAAGGAAAAATGGGAGGGTGGATAGGGAGAAAGAAAAGCATATAGGGGTGAAATTGGTTAATATGTATGGCATACTCATCTTCCACTGTGTGCATAACAGGGACTTGATATAGGCTATAACCCTTCGTGCTAGGTGACCTTACCAAGGTGGCCACCCCTCCAGTCTCAAGAGACATCTCTTTTTTAAAAATAATGTATTTAATCCTTTTTTTTACACTCCAGATTTTATCCCCATTATGGTCTGCTCTCTGAATATTCCACATCCCATACCTCTTCCCCTCCCCTCCCCTCCCCACCCCACCCTTATCTCCATGAGGATATCCGTATTCCCTCCACCCCCCACCCCACACTCCACTAGACCTCTCCACTCCCTGTGGCCTCCAGGATCTTGAGGGTTAAATGCATCTTTGTCTGACTGAACCCAGATGAGGCAGTCCTCTACTGTGTATGTGTTGAGGGTCTCATATCAGCTGGTGTATGCTGCCTGGTTGGTGGTCCAGTATCTGAGAGATCTAGGGAGCTCTAGGGAGTCTGGGTTAATTGAGACTGCTGGTTCTCCTACAGAGTCACCCTCCTCCTCAGCTGCTTCCAGCTTTTCTCTAATTCAGCCACAGAGGTCAGCAGCTTCTGTTCATTGGTTGTATGGAAATATCTGCCTCTGACTCTCTCAGCTGCTTGTTGAGTATTTCAGAGGGCAATCCTGATAGGTCTCTTTTTTAAAAAATATTTTTATTATTTATTTACATTTCAAAACTTATCCCCTGTCCTGGTTTCCTATCTATAAATCTCCTATCCCATTCCTCCTCCAGCTTCTTCTATAGGGTGTTCCCTCACCCATCCACCCACACCTTCCTGCCTCCCACCCTGACATTCCCCTACACTAGAGTTGCCCTCCTCCTCTGCTTCCTCCAGCTCTTCCCTAATTTAATGAGAGGGGTCAGTAGCTTCTGTTCACTGGTTCGGTGCAAATGTCTACATCTGACTCTTTCAGCTGCTTGTCAGATCTTTGGAGGGCAGTTATGATAGTTCCCTTTTTTAGGAACACTCCATAGCTAATAGTGTCAGGCCTTGAGAACTCCCTTTAAGCTGGATCCCACTTTTGGTCTGTCACCAGACCTTCTTTTCCTCAAGCTCTTCTCCATTTCCATCCCTTAATTTCTTTCAGGCAAGAACAATTATGGGTCAGTTTTGACTGTGGGATGGCAACCCTATCTCATATTTTCTGCCGTGTTTCTGCTGGAGGTGGGCTCTACAAAGACCCTCTCCCCACTGTAGATAATTTCATTTATGGTCCCTCCCTTTGAGTCCTGAGAGTCTCTCACCTCCCACATCTCTGGTTCATTCTGGAAGGTGTCCCCACCTCTTATCTCCTGATGCCTGTTTCCATTCTTTCTGCTGGCCCTCAGGGCTTTAGTCCTTTCCCCTTGCTCAAGACCTGATCATGTTCTTCTCTTTCCTTCCCTGTCCCCCTTTCTACCAAGGTCCCTCCTTCCTTCCCCATTCCCGTGATTGCTTTCTTCTCCTTCCAAAGTGGGATTGAGGTGTCCTAATGAGAAGTCTTTTAAGGTGTGTGAAACCAGCCTAGATGCTAATAAACAGCAGAACAAGGGAAAAATATAACCCATCTCACATAGTGAAATATTCAATAACAGAGAAAAATAAAACATTACCATTTTCATATAAATGAATGTCCTTAGAAGTCATTATATAGACCCGCGGTCCCCGGCCTGCAGCAGCTCTCTGCTCCCAGACCCCGTGAGAGAGAGACCAAACCGCCTGGTCAGGTGGGCACTCCTGAGGCTGCAGAGTGGAAGAGACCACCAACACTGCCCACCCCTGCCCACATCCCTGGCCCAAGAGGAATCTGTATAAGGCCTCTGGGCTCCCGTGGAGGAGGGCCCAGGAGCATCAGGACCCCTGCCTGAGACACCACCAGAACCTGAAGGAAACAGACCGGATAAACAGTTCTCTGCACCCAAATCCCGTGGGAGGGAGAGCTAAACCTTCAGAGAGGCAGACAAGCCTGGGAAACCAGAAGAGACTGCTCTCTGCACACACATCTCGGACACCAGAGGAAAACGCCAAAGGCCATCTGGAACCCTGGTGCACTGAAGCTCCCGGAAGGGGCGGCACAGGTCTTCCTGGTTGCTGCCGCTGCAGAGAGCCCGTGGGCAGCACCCCACGAGCGAACTTGAGCCTCGGGACCACAGGTAAGACCAACTTTTCTGCTGCAAGAAAGCTGCCTGGTGAACTCAAGACACAGGCCCACAGGAACAGCTGAAGACCTGTAGAGAGGAAAAACTACACGCCCGAAAGCAGAACACTCTGTCCCCATAACTGACTGAAAGAGAGGAAAACAGGTCTACAGCACTCCTGACACACAGGAAGAAAACTTCCCTAACCTAAAAAAAGAGATACCCATAGACATACAAGAAGCCTACAGAACTCCAAATAGATTGGACCAGAAAAGAAACACCTCCTGTCACATAATTGTCAAAACACCAAACGCACAAAATAAAGAAAGAATATTAAAAGCAGTAAGGGAAAAATGTCAAGTAACATATAAAGGCAGACCTATCAGAATCACACCAGACTTCTCGCCAGAAACTATGAAGGCCAGAAGATCCTGGACTGATGTCATACAGACCCTAAGAGAACACAAATGCCAGCCCAGGTTACTGTATCCTGCAAAACTCTCAATTAACATAGATGGAGAAACCAAGATATTCCATGACAAAACGAAATTTACACAATAACTTTCTACAAATCCAGCACTACAAAGGATAATAAAGGGTAAAGCCCAACATAAGGAGGCAAGCTATACTCTAGAAGAAGCAAGAAACTAATCGTCTTGGCAACAAAACAAAGAGAATGAAAGCACACAAACATAACCTCACATCCAAATATGAATATAACAGGAAGCAATAATCACTATTCCTTAATATCTGTCAACATCAATGGCCTCAACTCCCCAATAAAAAGAAATAGATTAACAAACTGGATACGCAATGAGGACCCTGCATTCTGCTGCCTACAGGAAACACACCTCAGAGACAAAGACAGACACTACCTCAGAGTGAAAGGCTGGAAAACAACTTTCCAAGAAAATGGTCAGAAGAAGCAAGCTGGAGTAGCCATTCTAATATCAAATAAAATCAATTTTCAACTAAAAGTCATCAAAAAAGATAAGGAAGGACACATCATATTCATCAAAGGAAAAATCCACCAAGATGAACTCTCAATCCTAAATATCTATGCCCCAAATACAGGGGCACCTACATACGTAAAAGAAACCTTACTAAAGCTCAAAACACACATTGCACCTCACACAATAATAGTGGGAGATTTCAACACGCCACTCTCATCAATGGACAGATCATGGAAACAGAAATTAAACAGTGATGTCGACAGACTAAGAGAAGTCATGAGCCAAATGGACTTAACGGATATTTATAGAACATTCTATCCTAAAGCAAAAGGATATACCTTCTTCTCAGCTCCTCATGGTACTTTCTCCAAAATTGACCATATAGTTGGTCAAAAAACGGGCCTCAACAGGTACAGAAAGATAGAAATAATCCCATGCGTGCTATCAGACCACCACGGCCTAAAACTGGTCTTCAATAACAATAAGGGAAGAATGCCCACATATACGTGGAAATTGAACAATGCTCTACTCAATGATACCCTGGTCAAGGAAGAAATAAAGAAAGAAATTAAAAACTTTTTAGAATTTAATGAAAATGAAGGTACAACATACCCAAACTTATGGGACATAATGAAACTGTGCTAAGAGGAAAACTCATAGCGCTGAGTGCCTGCAGAAAGAAACAGGAAAGAGCATATGTCAGCAGCTTGACAGCACACTTAAAAGCTCTAGAACAAAAAGAAGCAAATACACCCAGGAGGAGTAGAAGGCAGGAAATAATCAAACTCAGAGCTGAAATCAACCAAGTAGAAACAAAAAAGACCATAGAAAGAATCAACAGAACCAAAAGTTGGTTCTTTGAGAAAATCAACAAGATAGATAAACCCTTAGCCAGACTAACGAGAGGACACAGAGAGTGCGTCCAAATTAACAAAATCAGAAATGAAAAGGGAGACATAACTACAGATTCAGAGGAAATTCAAAAAATCATCAGATCTTACTATAAAAACCTATATTCAACAAAACTTGAAAATCTTCAGGAAATGGACAATTTCCTAGACAGATACCAGGTATCGAAGTTAAATCAGGAACAGATAAACCAGTTAAACAACCCCATAACTCCTAAGGAAATAGAAGCAGTCATTAAAGGTCTCCCAACCAAAAAGAGCCCAGGTCCAGACGGGTTTAGTGCAGAATTCTATCAAACCTTCATAGAAGACCTCATACCAATATTATCCAAACTATTCCACAAAATTGAAACGGATGGATCACTACCGAATACCTTCTATGAAGCCACAATTACTCTTATACCTAAACCACACAAAGACACAACAAAGAAAGAGAACTTCAGACCAATTTTCCTTATGAATATCGACGCAAAGATACTCAATAAAATTCTGGCAAACTGAATCCAAGAGCACATCAAAACAATCATCCACCATGACCAAGTAGGCTTCATCCCAGGCATGCAGGGATGGTTTAATATACGGAAAACCATCAACGTGATCCATTATATAAACAAACTGAAAGAACAAAACCACATGATCATTTCATTAGACGCTGAGAAAGCATTTGACAAAATTCAACACCCCTTCATGATAAAAGTCCTGGAAAGAATAGGAATTCAAGGCCCATACCTGAACATAGTAAAAGCCATATACAGCAAACCAGTTGCTAACATTAAACTAAATGGAGAGAAACTTGAAGCAATCCCACTAAAATCAGGGACTAGACAAGGCTGCCCACTCTCTCCCTACTTATTCAATATAGTTCTTGAAGTTCTAGCCAGAGCAATCAGACAACAAAAGGAGGTCAAGGGGATACAGATCGGAAAAGAAGAAGTCAAAATATCACTATTTGCAGATGACATGATAGTATATTTAACTGATCCCAAAAGTTCCACCAGAGAACTACTAAAGCTGATAAACAACTTCAGCAAAGTGGCTGGGTATAAAATTAACTCAAATAAATCAGTTGCCTTCCTCTATACAAAAGAGAAACAAGCCGAGAAAGAAATTAGGGAAACGACACCCTTCATAATAGACCCAAATAATATAAAGTACCTCGGTGTGACTTTAACCAAGCAAGTAAAAGATCTGTACAATAAGAACTTCAAGACACTGAGGAAAGAAATTGAAGAAGACCTCAGAAGATGGAAAGATCTCCCATGCTCATGGATTGGCAGGATTAATATAGTAAAAATGGCCATTTTACCAAAAGCAATCTACAGATTCAATGCAATCCCCATCAAAATACCAATCCAATTCTTCAAAGAGTTAGACAGAACAATTTGCAAATTCATCTGGAATAACAAAAAACCCAGGATAGCTAAAACTATCCTCAACAATAAAAGGACTTCAGGGGGAATCACTATCCCTGAACTCAAGCAGTATTACAGAGCAATAGTGATAAAAACTGCATGGTATTGTTACAGAGACAGACAGATAGACCAATGGAATAGAATTGAAGACCCAGAAATGAACCCACACACCTATGGTCACTTGATTTTTGACAGGAGCCAAAACCATCCAATGGAAAAAAGATAGCATTTTCAGCAAATGGTGCTGGTTCAACTGGAGGGCAACATGTAGAAGAATGCAGATCGATCCATGCTGATCACCCTGTACAAAGCTTAAGTCCAAGTGGATCAAGGACCTCCACATCAATCCAGACACACTCAAAATAATAGAAGAAAAACTAAGGAAGCATCTGGAACACATGGGCACTGGAAAAAATTTCCTGAACAAAACACCAATGGCTTACGCTCTAAGATCAAGAATCGACAAATGGGATCTCATGAAACTGCAAAGCTTCTGTAAGGCAAAGGACACTGTGGTTAGGACAAAACGGCAACCAACAGATTGGGAAAAGATCTTTACAAATCCTACAACAGATAGAGGCCTTATATCCAAAATATACAAAGAACTCAAGAAGTTAGACCGCAGGGAGACAAATAACCCTATTAAAAATGGGGTTCAGAACTAAACAAAGAATTCACAGCTGAGGAATGCCGAATGGCTGAGAAACACCTAAAGAAATGTTCAACATCTTTAGTCATAAGGGAAATGCAAATCAAAACAACCCTGAGATTTCACCTCACACCAGTGAGAATGGCTAAGATCAAAAACTCAGGTGACAGCAGATGCTGGCGAGGATGTGGAGAAAGAGGAACACTCCTCCATTGTTGGTGGGATTGCAGACTCGTAAAACCATTCTGGAAATCAGTCTGGAGGTTCCTCAGTAAATTGGACATTGAACTGCCTGAGGATCCAGCTATACCTCTCTTGGGCATATACCCAAAAGATGCCCCAACATATAAAAGAGACACGTGCTCCACTATGTTCATCGCAGCCTTATTTATAATAGCCAGAAACTGGAAAGAACCCAGATGCCCTTCAACAGAGGAATGGATACAGAAAATGTGGTACATCTACACAATGGAATATTACTCAGCTATCAAAAACAATGAGTTTATGAAATTCGTAGGCAAATGGTTGGAACTGGAAAATATCATCCTGCGTGAGCTAACCCAATCACAGAAAGACATACATGGTATGCACTCATTGATAAGTGGCTATTAGCCCAAATGCTTGAATTACCCTAGATCCCTAGAACAAACGAAACTCAAGACGCATGATCAAAATGTGAATGCTTCACTCCTTCTTTAAATGAGGAAAAAGAATACCCTTGGCAGGGAAGGGAGAGACAAAGATTAAAACAGAGACTGAAGGAACACCCATTCAGAGCCTGCCCCACATGTGGCCCATACATATACAGCCACCCAATTAGACAAGATGGATGAAGCAAAGAAGTGCAGACCGACAGGAGCCGGATGTAGATCGCTCCTGAGAGACACAGCCAGAATACAGCAAATACAGAGGCGAATGCCAGCAGCAAACCACTGAACTGAGAATAGGTCCCCTGTTGAAGGAATCAGAGAAAGAACTGGAAGAGCTTGAAGGGGCTCGAGACCCCAAAAGTACAACAATGCCAAGCAACCAGAGCTTCCAGGGACTAAGCCACTACCTAAAGACTATACATGGACTGACCCTGGACTCTGACCCCATAGGTAGCAATGAATATCCTAGTAAGATCACCAGTGGAAGGGGAAGCCCTGGGTCCTGCTAAGACTGAACCCCCAGTGTACTAGACTATGGGGGGGAGGGTGGCAATGGGGGGAGGGTTGGGAGGGGAACACCCATAAGGAAGGGGAGTGGGGAGGGGGATGTTTGCCCGGAAACCGGGAAAAGGAATAACACTCGAAATGTATATAAGAAATACTCAAGTTAATAAAACAAAAACAAAAACAAAAACAAAAAACAGTGCTCAGATCAAAAAAAAAAAAAAAAAAGAAGTCATTATATAGCGTGAAATAAACCGGACACACAAAGGCAGGTGTCGTACATTTTCTCTATGTGGAAATTATAATAAAAATTCCAGACAGACAACCTGAAAGTAAGACAGAGCCTCCTGGGAGAGGAAGTGGAAAGAAGGATTGCCGGAGATATTAATCAACAGAGTAGATGCGAAGAAAAGAAACAATGTCTGAATATATAGATATATCACAATGAAACCCATTCATGCATGCTATTAATCTATTTAAGTAATAAATTTTAAAACATCCTTGAAAATATGATGGAACCTAGTTATAACTTCTGGGAAACATAGATAATACTTTTGAATAATTGACTATCAAAAGTCATGTTGACCAATGTATTCTTTTAAAACTTACTTTTATAATAACTGATAATGTCCTTTTATACATCTGGTTAAAATAAACCTCTCTATAGTGTGTACATTGGGCTAAAATTAGCATTTTGCATCAATTTTAAATTGAAAGTTCACTCTCTTAGACAACCACTAAAGAAGAAAATCTGTAATAGGGCCTTTGTATTAAGGTCTATAGAGTAATGAAAGGCAATAGCAATGACTTGTAATGTTGGAAGAACTCTTTTGCAGAAGACACCATATACTGGAGTTGTAAACCATGGAGAAATCAAGAGGATTCTGACTTACTGGCTAACTTCCTCGGTGCTATAAGATGCTATGCACACTCCTGGAGGAGCTTTGAGTCTTACACAGGTGCAAGCTCTGTGAGCTACAGTGATGACTGTCCTGACAAGATATACCTACTGATGTGAATAGTGCAAGAGATGTTGTAGGAGTCATTACACACTTTCTGACTGGATATAAGGCCCACTCCACAAGATGGAACCTATATGTAGTATAATCATCATGATTCATAAGCTATGGCTAGACAAGTCAAAGGGTCTAGGGAAGAAACTACTGCTGTTATTCTGGTAAATAGATATAATATTAAACTGATTCTATGCTGGTCAATTTTTTTGACACAGGCTTTAGTAATTTGGAAGAAGGACTCTCAATTGAGAAAGTACCTCCAAAAGATATGTATGCCTGTGTCTGTAGTGTATTCTCTTGATTAACGTAGGAGGGACTAGCTTACTGTGTGTGGTGCCACCTCCGAGCTGGTAGTCCTAAGTGCTATAAGAAAGCAGGCTACACAAGCAACAAGAGAGCCAGCCAGAAAGCAGAAATAATTCATGACCTCTGCATCAATTCTTGCTTCTAGTTTCTTGCTGTGATTGAGCTCATACCTTGGTTTCCCTTAATGATGAACTGATTATAAGTTATAGGGTGAATTAACCCCTTCCATCCCCAAGTTGATTTTGATCATGGTGGTTTATCATAGCAATAGAAACCATAACTAAGATAGACTTTCAATGACTTCATGCTATACACATAAATTAGTGAACATCTCAACCCTTGTCAGAGAACTTCTTTTTGTAGTAAATGATTACCATTTGTAAGACCCACAGCTGGTTGATGTGCACAGAATAAAAGACTATGGAGTACATAACCCTAATAGAAGATCTATATCACATACCCCATCCCGAAAGGCTCACGAATCTTAGAATATGAGAGTAGAAAAACTATAAGAGCCAGAATGGTAGATGGCAACAAGGAAAGGATGTTTTTCAGGACACAAGAGGGAATTTGTTATATATGAATTGACACATATTATGCCACTATGCACATGATCTGCACAAACTCAAGGAAGACAAAATATCAGTATGAAAAGGGTGGGCATGCACTCTAAGTCCCACCCCCATTTGAGGAACTATTGTAAACTGATAACTTTGATAGTATGAGAGGCGAGAGTAATTATTTTTTAATGTGACCCATGGTAAATTCACCACACTCCAGAGCAGAATAATACTCAAGAATGTTTGGTAAGATAACAATATGAACAGGGATGTGCTGGTAAGAGAATGATATGAACAGGGATGTATGTATGAGTGGCAGCAGAGAGAGAGAGAGAGAGAGAGAGAGAGAGAGAGAGAGAGAGAGAGAGAGAGAGAGAGAGCGCACAGAACATTAGGCTGTATGAGTATAGAGGTGGGCTGGATCTAGGAGGAGTTGGGGATATAGAGAAGTTAATATGGGGACCTGACCTTCTCTGAGTGAGTGATAGGGGACTATAATTAGGTTGTAAAGTGAATAAATTGATTTATGAAAAAACATTATTTTAAGACATTCATTATATTTTTTTCTTTTGGTGCTTAAAAATATAACAACAAAGTCCTGGACCACAGCTCTGCCTGAGTCCCTAGAGGTTTCCTGCCACCTAGGACAGCCAGCTGAGATCCCCACATCCCAATCCCCTGCCCACTGGGTCCCCTGAAAGGCTTAACAGTATGAGGACTGCCACTTCCCCTTTCAGCTCCACCTTTAGTCCACACCTTTACTGCAATCCCAGATCTGCATTTCATTCCCTGAACCACAGCTCTGCCTGCATCCCTGGGGACCTGTTGCTACCCAGGACAAACAGAGGACTGCTGCCATCAGCCACTATCTATCTGAGGTGCTCGCATGTGCTGGCGAGGATGTGTAGTAAGGGGTATACTCCCGCATTGCTGGTGGTAGTACAAACTTGTACAACCACTTTGGAAATCAATCTGGTCGTTTCTCAGAAAATTGGGAATAGTTCTACCTCAAGACTCACCTATACCACTCCTGGGCACATACTGAAAGGATGTTTCATGATACCCCTCAATGACAAGTGCTCTATTATGTCATAGCAGCTTTATTTGTAATTGCTAGAAACCAGAAACAACCCAGATGTTCCTCAGCTGAAGAATGGATAAAGAAAATGTGGTTCATTTGCATAATGTAATACTACTCAACTATTAAAATCAAGGACATCATAAATTTGTAGACAAATGGATGGAAATAGAAAATATCACTCTGACTGAGGTAGCCCAAACCCAAAAGGACACGATGCATAGTATGTACTCACTTATAAGTGGATATTAAAATACAGGAAATACAGTAAAATACAGGATACCCATGCTATAATCCACAGACCCAAAGAAGCTAAATAACAGGGAAGGCCAAAGGGAGGATGCTCGAATTTCTCTCAGAAGGAGAAATAAAATAGTCATTGAAGGTGGGTGGAGGTAAGGAACTGAGTGGGAGAGGAAATAGGGAGGAAAACGAGGAGGGGATCAGGTTTGGTAAAGCCTGGGAGAGACAATCATTGGAATGGGAGACATCTCTAGGACATACCAGAGGCCTGGAATGGGGGAGTCTCTTGGAGGTCATTCTACCTGAAACTCCTAGCAATGGAAGATATGGATACTGAAGTGGTTACCCTCTGTAGTCAAGCCTGACTCCCAGTGGAGGGGTAAGGACATGAACCCACCCATAAAACCTTCCATCCAAAATCTGTCCTGCCTGCAAGAATTGCAAGAACAAAGAAGAGGCACAGACTGTAGGGATAGCCAACCAATGGCTGGCCCAACTTGGGACTCATTCCATGGGCAAGAACCAATCTTTGACACTATTAATGATACTCTGTTTATACTTGCCCACAGAAGCCTAGCCTAACTGTCCTCTTAGAAGCTCTACCTAAGCAGCTGAGTGAAACAGACATAGAGATTCACTGCCTTACATTGGACAAAGCTCAGGGAGTCTTGTGAAACAGTTGAAGGAAAGATTGAGGGTTGGGGACCATAGAAACACCACAGAAGGACCAACAGAGTCAAGTAACCTGGACTCTTCAGGGTTCCCAGAGATTAAACCACCAACAAAAGTACTTACCTGGGTTGGATCTAGTCCACCAGCCACAAACATGAAACAGATATGCACCTTTGTCTTCATATGGGTTCCCCAACAGCTGGAGTGGGGAGCGTCCTTGAATCTGTTGCCTGCTTATGGATCCTTTGTATGTAACTGAGATGCTTTGTCTGCTCTCAGTGGAAGAGGAGGTGCCCTGGTCCTGAATTGAGTTGATATGTAACAGTGGGGTAATATGCAGAGGGCCAGGGCAGCTCCCTCTTCTCAGAAGGGAGGGAGATATGGTGGGGCTATGCTAGTGTTGTGCTGGGAGGAGAGGGGAGCTTTCATCAGGATGTAAAATATATAAGTACAAGCATACATACATACAAACATATATAATACAAACAAACAAAAAATAGTTTTATAAAAGGAATGGTCTTGTTTATTTGGGGATTTTAATACAAAGTTAGCCTGACACATTCTTCTACTGATTGTTACAGTTTTCAACCAAATTGTCAGTAAAAACAACTCAAAATTGGTTAAAATGTCAGGAGCTCTAAAAGATAGGATGCCTTGCTGATATGCAATAGCCTATGTTGCCTAATTGGTGCCTTTAAAATCCCACTCTCTAGTGTCCTCTATAGAAAAATCATTATCATCCACAATCAGTCAGTTGTGGTGATGATGTTTATTTACTTCTCCTGTGAATATTGCACTGGCAGATGCTTCTCATTGTTATATCTGATAACAAATTTGATGACCTAAGATTTATCTGTGACATTATAGTGATGCTTAAGTTTCTTAGTTGTCTTGTTTACTGGTGAGGATAAAAACGTCAAACCTTGTTATTGTTTCTTAAAAAGCCAACATGGGTTATGGAAGATGAATAAAGCCTTCAAATGTTTCTATGGTAGAACATGACGTAATTGAGTCCTAAAAGAGAAAAGAGGATGATTTAGCAATGTCCAAACTCCCTTCAGTAGCTCTTGGGGAGAGAATGCCACCGTCACCTACCCTTTTTTAGACTAAGGAGGCTCTTTGTGGATGATATTTTAATATGCTTTGGTAAGTCAACCTGCAACTTTGCAATGAACTGACCATACTAAAGAACAAACTTATTTGAGAAGATGTGATACATCTCAATAAAAGATGGAGTGTTTAGGAGGAGGAGAACAGAATGAGCCAGAAGCCCTCAGGATGACATAAAGTTAACTTACTCACCTTGTGATAGCGCCCCCCAGTCCACTGTACTGCCTTCAAAAGATATATGGTATAAAACAATCTCATTGACAAAGGACATGTGTATATTAGACATGGTAATAGTGGGTCTTTCCGTGAAATAATCTACCTTATATTTCTTCTAATTTTTACAGGTTATTTGCTATATTTACACATGCCACCAAAAGAAGGGTATTGCGATTCCTCCATTTACACAGATTTCATGTGATTTTGACATTTTTATCACATTCCTGACAGTTACATATTTTTGTTCATGGTCTGTTTGGTAGACTGGTCCTTAGGGATATTAAACGTTTACACTGGAACATAGTAGGAGCATGTAGACCTCCCACTTCTGACACCAAAGGTCACAGTTTGGATTATGTGCTGGGGGCTAGACTTTCAGACCACAGTAGCAAACACAAGAGCAATTTTCCAGGAGCCAAATCAATGGGAAACATGGCAAAGAGGATGAATCTAAGAGACATTTTTGTGGCTGTTTTAGGGATATAAAAAAGTCATGAAGCATAAAAAAGCCTCAGAGGGATTCCCTCATACTCCCAGCTGGAGAAATATTCTGCCTCATGTCTTTTGGACTCTGTACCAGAAGACTTTGGGTGAGAATGCCCGTGGCTGGCTCCTGGTCCAGCTACCTACTCTCCCCTTTGCCATAGAAAGCATGGATGGTTTCTGCTCCTACACAACCCATGGGACAGTTCCTTCCAGCTTCCCAGCAATGTTCTTGGACTGCACAGTGGCTCCTGGCTCTAACTTAGGCCAAGTGCCCGGATAGGCCAACTCACAGCTAGAGATGCCAGACCTGGCATTGGGGGCCGCCTGCCTGGGGCCATGGGCTATCCTCAAGAAAACAGACTGAGAGAGCCTGGAGTCATGAAGCTGACAAGTAGCCAGTGGGTTTCTGTAATTCTACTGCGTTCGGAAATGGTGTGATTTCTACAAAGATTTATATAGAAAGTGTTGCTTACAAAATTGGAAAATGATTGAAGCCTTCACATGCACCCACCATTCGGTATTCAGCATCTCTTTTGGGAATACCTCACTTCCTTTCTTTGACCTTAGAAGTAGCCATTCTGAAAACATTCCCAATGCAATAAAATTCACCTTTAACAAAACCTTTATACATGTATCTTCTGTGAATGTAGGGGTGTAGAAGGCTGTCCAGCTGCCGCCATCACACTCTGTCCATCATCCATTCCAGTGTGCTGTTTGTTGCCTTCTCGGTCTATCCATCGATCTCTTAACTTCTCAAGAAACTTACATGAAATTTATAGTTTAAGGAGTTTTAGAAATAAATTCAGTCTTTCCTAAAGTCTAGCTTTCAAATGATCAGCTTTTGGCAGGAAAGGCATTTAAACAAATTTGATCATGATTGCTGTCAGAAATGTGAGCATCTCCTGACTACAGAGTATAAGCTAAGCATATCTAGGAAATGAAGATACAGGAGAAATGAAGATACAGAGAAGATGCAATTTAAGCAGCAAAACAGACCTTACTGAAGAGTGTACTGTGTACATGGGGAACCCATTTGTGCCCGTATAAGTCTCTGTTGATTTGTAATGTTATAAAACAAAGTATATAGAGCATGTTAAATCAGGTTTTTATTTTCCTGGGAATACCTCCTTATTTTACCCAAAATAAATTGAGCTCCAGACTGGACAGAGAACATAGAGATGCAGACCCAACTTCCATTCTGGTTGTTTACACTACATCAGTGTTTCCTTGACTTAATTGTTGTAGCAAAGAGATAATTATAAAAACTTAGAAAGAACAGAGGTAATGTTGAGGCCTGAGCCTTCTCAGGTATCAGTAAAACCTAAAGGCGACAGATCTTAAATGATGGTCTAAAAGTCTTTAAAAAGTTAGAATATAACACAAATGGCACTAAATTTAAATACACTGTTTGATGTACAATGAGTTCTTATTGTAAGTGACATTCCATTCTGCCTTCAAAATGCTTACTGCTAGCACATGGCTGGGAGCATTACTGATCTTCCTAGAACAGATCAAGACAGAGTAGCAAAGAAATCACCCCTATCTCAGAAATGGGAGAAACTGAGTCAGATTAAATCTGTCTGGCTTCTTGTTTTGTTTTGCTTTTGGTATTTTTAGGTTTGTTTGTTTGCTTGCTTGCTTTTCTGGAGGTAATGTGGTGTGAATATGCCAGGCAGGTGATCAGTCAATGAATTGTATGTCCAGATTTATGTGTTCCAAATGCAAGAACTCAGCTGCCTAAAATAACATAATGTGCACGGTAAGTAAAGACTCTTTGTCTTGAGTTTTACATGTTAGATTTACGTTAAGTTAGAGAACAAAATGGACCTGGATTGTGGCCTAGGAGCATACAGAAAACAAGAGAGAAGAGCAATATTCTAAAGTTATTATTGTATATGTTGGTATTGCTGTTTGTGGTGTATTTGTGCAATTATAGGAGGGTTTTGCACATGGATGCCAGAAGAAAGCACCTAGTGTCTTCCTTGATCTCTCTGTACCTTACAAGTTTGCAAATGTGTATGGAAAATTTGCCTGCTAAATGTCTCTGCCAGCAGAGGCCAGAAGAGAGTGTTTGATCCCATTTGATTGGGGTCAGTGATGAATGTGAGCTCACATGTGGTGTTGGGAATTGAACCCTGGTAATTAGGAAGAGCAAAGAGTGTTCTTAAACACTCAGCCACCTTTCTAGGTCATGTACCTTATTTCTTCAAAGAGGCTCTGTCACTGAATGCTTACTCAACAAAGCTACCTTGGCAATGAGCTTCAAGGGACCCACCTGTCTCATCAGACTGGGGTTACAAATGTCTGCAGTGAGAACTGGCTTTCTACATGGATGGTGGGCATCCAAGCTCAGGTCTTTATACATGCATAGCAAGAATTTTACCAACTAAGCCATGTCCCTAATCCCCAAAGTGGCATTTATTGAACATGAATCATAAGTTCAAAGTAAAACATAGCTGTTCTATTTTAGAATTTTCATTAGAATGAGAAAGACAGATACATAAAGAAATGAATGTCCAGGGCAGTGAGTTCTATAATACAGATATGCGTAGAAACATATTTAGTTGGTATTACAACCACATCACTCTCCCATCCCCATCTCTCTTTCTCTTTCACACACCCCCCACACACCCAGACACACACACCCCCACACACACAGACACACAGACACAGACACAGACACAGACACACACACACACACACACACATTTCATCTCTGAAAAAGAAATAAACTTGGGGAAATCCTGAATTACTAGCCTCCACGTCATACATTTCACCCACAGAAAGCATAGGAGTTGACTACTTGTCACAAATTTCAAATCTCCCCTTCTCTGTACTTGACCTAGCGGCTCACAGATTCTATGAGTGTCTACAAGAACACATCTGAAGATTGCGGTAAAACAGCATTTAATCTGCTGTACTTACGTGATGGGGTATTTATATAGAAACTTTCATCTTGGAGATGTAAAGTATTTTATAAACACATTCTTATTATTTTCTCTCTCCCCTTCCTTTCCTCCACCTGAGTCCTTGGGAACAAAGAGCTTGCCAAGAATGGCCAAGGTCACAAGTGTGGACAGGTGTATCAGCGGTGGTGGTTCCCCGTGTGTGGACACAGCTGTGCTTGGTGATAACAGCAATAATCTCTTGCATTTGTATACCCCTTCACTATTTACTAACTTGTCCAGTTTTCATTTGATCTTTACATCTGTCATATGAAATAGGCAGAGAAAGCATCAGTTTCCAAAGGAAACCCCTGATGCCCAGAGAGGTCACCTCTTATCCACCCTGTGTCAGATGATTCATTCATATGACAGCAGGATCTGTAGTAGCTGGGTTGGAGCTTTGGCATCAGGCTGGCTTGAGTTTGAATGCAGTAGTGAGTATATGATGTGCTTTAATGGCTATGTGGCTAGGGCAGAGGATTTCATCTCTGTGATTTTTCTTTCCTCTTCTGTGCACTAACTAAGCTTATGTTCCCTCTGTAGTAGTACGTGAAGAATACAGACAAGTATTTTGTATAAAGAACAATGCTTAATATATGGAGGGCTTTCCATGAATACAGCCACAAGAAAGATCCCAAATGTGGTATCTTTCCACTATGGCAAATATCTTTAGTGAGAAGGCTTGTAGGTTGGATACACCTGAGAATGTCTGTGTGAAGGCAGGTCTGGTGCAGTCTTTTACTAGCTGCCACCCAGGCTGAGATCTGGCCCCACATTCCCTCCCCTGTAGGCATTGGCTTCTATGTGGGGCGCATTCTCAGGAGGCCTGCTGGCAGCAGCTGTGGGAGGCAATGCACTCCTGACTCACATCCCACGCCCCCTCCACCACGAGCTCTGCCCACCTGTCTCTGGTCTTGCCTCTGGCAGCCCTACTTTGCCTCCAAGAAGAGCAGCAAACCTGCGTCCTTAGGTGCTCTCCTCTGAGCTCCGCAACTCCAGGATGCAGCCAACAAAAGCCAAAAGAACTCTGTTTGTTTTCTAAGCCGGAGCCAGCAGTGATTCCCGGAAGGCACTGCCTGGCTTAATGGGGCTGTGTTTGGGCCTCTCCTCCACGCCAGGCCCTGGCAGAGTCAGGAGGCTGCTCTCTTGAGGCCATGGCATTTGCTTAAGGTGATTCAGACTTGGGGCCAAGGGGACAGAGATGGCAAGAGGAATGGTTCTAGTTCTGTCCACACTGACTCATTCTGGATGTATCCCTTTACCTCTTTTGGTCCTCAGTGCCCTTGTATCTTTGCCCTTAACAAAAGGCAACTGTAAAGTGTTTCTTCACTCTGGTGGTATAGGATAAGCAGCTGGGGGAGCTTTTAAAAATTCCTAAAGCCAGGGACACTCTCTGGTAAATTCTCATCAAATTGGTCTGGTATGTGGAGGAGCGGTAGGGTGTTCAGGCAATACAACAATTTGGGAGGATTTTTGGTAGGTAGCTAAATGCTGAGCTCCCATGAACTATCCCATTTAACGAATCCACTTTTTAAAGTAAAATTGAAATAGACAATTCTGGAAGGAATGCTGATGGGCCTTTGTCTTTAAAATATTTTCAAATCCCACTATTTTGCTGGGGAATTGGAGGAATTGAGGCTTAAAGGAAACAAGTTTGAAAGCACCTAGACACCCCATGATGTATCCTGAATCACACTGCCCTACAGCAAACATAGAAAGGAAAAGGGTTCTAAGGAATAACAGGATGATGTAGAAATAAAAAGAGTAAAGGAGAAGAAACCAAAGGACACCAAGCAGAAGAAAGCAAGAGAAAAATGGGAGGTAAGAGGAGGAAGGGTAAGGGTACAGGAGGAAAGGGGGGAATGGAATCCACGGCAGGGGCATGAATAGTTCAGATAATTCCCAGTGAGACAAAGCAGCATTGAACCACACTTGGCTGTACAGGCAGTTTTCAGATAGTGAAAGCAAGGGAGAACTTCCATCCCAACCGGGGCCCCAAGCTTAGAGCTGGAGCCTGCGCCTGCGCCTGGGCCTGTGTGGGGGCAGTCTGACTCACAGCTGCTGCCTCACCCTGTGTCCAGCTTCTTGCTCAATCCAGGCAGCAGGAGGGAGAGATGCCCTTTTTCAAGATGACTCCTGCAGTGAGGGCCCTGTGACCTTTCCAAAGTTGTCTGGTTCAGAGTAGAAACAAGATCAGGAGACCCCATAATCCTGCCATGGCAAATACCTGAATAGTTCATAAAGAGGCCTGTCCTTGTCTGCCTTCAGGCCTTTGTTTGAACCCCATTTCTATTGAAGTCTCCTCCCTAGGATAACTTTTCTAACATGGCATTCAAAGTGTGCTGTAATATCTCTGTTGTAATCATTTACATTAGTTTTTACACTTTCTGTAAGACTTGTGCAAATCTGAGCAGAGGCTCCCTAGCTCCCACCTTTGCTTATGATGTGGCTAATTACCCTATGAAACTAGACCTATAGGCATCATACACACACACAGAGAGAGAGAGAGAGAGAGAGAGAGAGAGAGAGAGAGAGAGAGAGAGAGAGACCACCTGGGCTATTTCCTAAAATTCTGATTGAGTAATTTTGGGGTCAGCACAGTCATCTGAGTTATTAACATGATGATGAAGATATAAATGGACCACACACTGTAACTTGTCTGACCTAAATCAGCTTTCTCTCACCCCAACTTTGTGTATCCTCCAACTCATCTTTTGCTTAAATTGATCCCCTCTCCGTCATGCTACTATCATCCATAATTTTCACTTGATATTTCATGTATGTCTTTGATACATTCCATAAAACTAGACTTTGTCTATGAGCTCCATATATTTGAAGCCCTCCCTGTTCCTGACTCTTCAAGGACATTGTTCTTTTAGAATGTTATCTCTTCCCCTCTCAGAATGCTTCCATTCCAGTCTTGCCAAATTGGGGGAATGTCTAAGAATCCATGTTTCACCCTTTGCCCGTTCTAATTTCTCCTTTAGAAGCTTCTATATGAGCATATAGTCAATGGCAACAAAATTCTCAGGATTCTGCTTCTCACCAACTTCCTATCCCCATTGTGGCCCTTCTACTGTAGTGCTCACTTCTCCCTAGAATGCTAAACTGTACTGTGGAAGAAAATAGGAAAATGAGAAGGTAAGAAATTAGAATAGCAGCTTAGGGCCAGGAGCTTCTGATCTCAGATTAGAAATAAAATGGGAAAAGCTATGAAAAATTAGAAGGATGCAGAGAAAAGTAAGATGATGTTCAAATCAAATGTGTAATTCTACCCATAAAGATGTGGTCAACTGATTCTCAAATAGTCTGTTATGTATGTGCATGAGTACATATGTATGGACGTGATATATATGCATACATATGGCTCAAACATACACACAAACATTCTTGTTGATAGATACATAGATAGATACATAAATATCTAGATATCTAGATATATATAAATATATAGCTATATAGATGGATAGATGGATAGATAGGACTAAATAGACATACTATACTCTCATGAAACTAAATAGTCTTAAGATTCTTACAACATGTGATTGTGTAAATGGAGAAGACAATTATTTTTTAGTTTTCTAGCCATTTGTCTCAGAGATTTTATCTAGAGTAGTCATTTTTTAGTAGAAAAATAATATTTGTGTTTATTTTCTTTTGGCAAACTGGTATGCCTATGTATGAGAATTAGTATTTTCCAAAGTGTTTTATTTAACCAGAAATTATTTATTTCTAACAACCTCACAAGAGAACCCAGACAATATAGATAAAGGGCTTGGCTGTGGTAGGACAGGCACAAGTATCCTGCGAATTGAATTTGCCTCTTGTGGTGACTCCTACTGCATCCCACAGTATCTTAGCATTTAACAGCATAGCTCTGAAAACTGCCCCAGTCCAGTTTATTATTGTCCGAAGAGGGAGCCTGACTAGCTGGAGTTGCTGTGCAAGCCACTAAAAATCTGGGGTCAGTCCCTTGATTTCTGGCTCTCCTTTCTGTCCCTCTAGAAAGGTAACTCTCTTGCACATACTCACATCAAACTTATCTCAGAAGCCAAAGAGAGACTGAATATCCTAAGGTCTAGCACCCTGGCATTAGGCTTTACCTGGAACCAAGTGTGGGGTCAAGCATCCCCATCCAAGGTCCTGTGAGTATGGTCACTGAGTGTGTTGTGGAATTTCACAGCTTCCTTGGCAAATCTATAAAATTATTATCGTCAGGAAGAAATGAGGAAGGCCAGAAGTGTGACCCAATAGAACTCAGCACAGAGAATCCTCAGCAACATATGATAGCAAAGAACGGGGCAAGCAGGAGAGACAGACCCAAAGGTGTCCTCTGGCTGAGTGCCTTAGGAGATGTATGAAGACAGGGTGAAGCAAATGCATATCTTTAAAGAATGCTAAATGACAGATGTTCTCTCTCTCTCTCTCTCTCTCTCTCTCTCTCTCTCTCTCTCCCCTCTTCCTCCCCCTCCCTCTCCCTCTCTCTGGCTTGAGGGATATTCTGTATAATCGGCAAGTGTGCCAACGAAGAGGCCAGAAAGTCTACCTGTGACTCTAAAACAAGACTGATCAATAACCAGTCTGACCTCACTTCATTTTAGTTCCAAAATTAAAAATAAATAAAAAGACACACTTTGTAGATGCTTATAGAACTTACCTCAAAGTGGCCCTGGGTAAGGGATGGAGTATGGGGAGAGATAAACCATTGGTCAGTGGTCTATTTTCTTCCCTTTTTTCTCTGGTCCTCAACTTCCAATAATTATACTTACTCTATATTTTCTATACAGCAGTCATATTTCCTAACTATGTAATGAAGCAGAAACTGAAAGAAAGGCACACTGTACTCAGAATTCTCTTAAGCATATAGCTCAGACATGCCTTGGGGGAAAGAATGAAGCTCTGGAGTCAGAAAGATTTGAGCTGAGCCCAAGGCCAAATGATTTGCTCCAATCTCAGTTCAGTTCCAATCTCAGGCTGAGCAAAATATTTAGTTTCATCTCTATGATAATAGAAGAACTTAACAAACTGCATAGCAGGCCAACATAGATGTTGCACAGAATGACAGGCCCCAGAGCAGTTCCTCAAATTTTTCCATACACAACAACACCAAGTTGCTTCTTCATAAGATTTGTTCACTGTGAAGGAGTGGGGGGTCTCACCAGTAAGGATTTTGTCCAGGGAAAAACAAAACACTATCTTTATGGTTTGAATATCAGGTTTTCAGCTACCACTTTGAGCTTTTCTGATACATGATAAGATTTAGATATTTTTGCCTTGATTTGAATACTATACAAGATATGCATATATCCGAACATTGCATTGTACTTCATTAACATATATGATTATGTTCCTCTGTATTAGTTGTAAAAAAAATGAAAGTAAGTAAGGCTCTGGCTTGGAAGCTTCCAGAGGTAACAGTGTCTGCTGAGACTGTTATAAAACTGTTTTGTTTATATTGTATTGATTTTTAGAGTTATTTACTATTTATGGCAAGTAATCCTGGTTTCCCACTTACCGGTAGTGATATAAATTTCCATTTTGAAATAATTGATTTTAACCAAGAATAAAAAAAGAGGAATAAAGAAATGAGTCAGTGTTAAGAACACACAAAGCTAATATTCCAGATATAGCAAAGATGTAAAGAGGTAATTGAAGGATGCGCAGAAGTCACATCTGATGGTTCTGAGAAACCCTCAAGGAAGGAAACAGATTAACTGGATTCTTTGAACCCCAAACTGCCATTCAAAACATCCCTATGGGGGTGATATAAACTTTGTTTCTAAAAAAAAAAGACAAAGACAAAAACAAAAACAAATTTGACTAGAGTGATACCCAGACACTTAGGAGTAACTATGCTCTTTATCTTGTGTCTGTAAAGGAAAAATAGCAGGCCTGCAGATGCCCTGGAAAGAGTCAAACGCCTGTAACTGCAAAGGCCAGAGAAAACAGCCCACAGCTGCCCAGAGCTACCCCAGCAAGAGGCCCTGGGAATGCTCTGAGCTCCCCCATTTGGAGCCTCTCTGCTCTCTGGCCAAGAAGAGAGGCAAGACCAGCTGCACAGACAGGCCTTCTAGTGCAGGGCTGGGATAGCTGAGCCAGTGTGAGTCAGGGCCCCAGATGTAGGCCCCTTCTCTTGCACTGCCCCTGTCCTCAGCTTGAAATAGAGCAAAGCATGAGGGTGAAACCAGGACATCGACACACTGGGTTTCAGTAGGATAGGGATGTGCTTCCCACTCCCCACCCAATGGACATTACCTCAATTCCCACCCCATTCAATTTCCCCCTGGACACTCCAACTCACAAGAGACCTTGCCTACAGATGAGCTCTGAAAAAGCTATTGGAGAGTGCTTTAATGTCAGAGGAGAGGGCTGAGGGAAAAGGAAGAGGAAGAGAAGAAGGAATAGTTCTAGATAAGAAAGAGGAAGAAATGAATGTGGGTTTCTCTGCATATTTAGGATTTACTGACCAATAAACAGAGTCAGCTGAGTAAAAAGTAAAAAGAACAAAAGGAAGGGAAAAAAATCACAGTCCCATGTCTTATAGTTTCTGGCCACAGAGACAGGAGAGGCCTCTGGGTACAGGGGCATGGGAAAGCTGGATTAATAGTTTGGATAATTAACATCCAAGTTCATATGCTGCTAGATTGGAGACGCTTCTGCCTGAGAGGGCATCAAAACGCATCATTTGGTGTAGCATAAGCTCAGGTGACAGTGTGAGACTGAGGCCGAAGGATCTCTGCATACACATTTACCCACCTGCTCAGCGTCACTGTCTTTCACTCCTACTATGTGCCTACAGCTCTGTGGTGAGCACTGAGGAGGCCACAATGAAGAATGTGGCTGGCACCTTCCCATATCACCATGTTTAGAAGCTTCTTATGGACTTAGAATCAAGTCTCTCTAATCCTTCCCTGTCTTTCAATAGTGACCAAAGCGTGTGTAGGGGAGAAGGAGGGATAGAAAGTAGAGGGCAGATTCAGGGTTTTTTAAGTTCAAAGACTTCAATAATACTCCTAAGTGACTTGATATTATTATTACTATTATTGTTATTATTATTATTATTATTATCATTTGTACATTGGACTTCTCTTATGTACAAATGGCTCTAATGATATAAACAGGAAGAGGAAAGGTTTGACAATAACTCAACTACATGATCACTAATATTCTTAAACTTGGCTTTCTAGGACAAAATGTGGTTGTCCTAGTATTTGATGCAAAAATTTCTGTAAGTATACTATAACTACATCATAAGCAAACCTGTCTCAAACCATACCAAGTTAATGCAATTTTCATCCACATTTCTCTCTCTCTCTCTCTCTCTCTTTCTCTCTCTCTCTCTCTCCATCTCTCCCCATCCCCCCTTTCTGTTTGTGCTGCCATTTGCTTTATTTGAGCAGGATCTTGCTATCTAACTCAGGTCAATCTGAAACTCAGAATTTGTGTGACTCGGCCTCCTGCATGCTGGGACCACAGACACGTATCAGCCCCACTGTACTTCTGGGTCTTATTTACTATGATCCCCAGGATAGATCCTTTAGAGAATATTACATTCCACCTTTATCCTTGTCTTTGAAATGGGTGGAGAAATGGATTGCTTATTAAGATTCATGACTAGGTGTAAGTATACAGTTACAGCACTCAGTATGGTAGAGCAATAAACAGAGTCAGCTGATTAAAAAGTAAAAAGAACGAAAGGAAGGGGAAAAAAATCACAGTCCCATGTCTTATAGTTTCTGGCCACAGAGACAGGAGAGGCCTCTGGGTACAGCTGTGTAGGTGCTATGTTCCTCCTTCTGTCTTATGTCCCTTCTTAATCATCAAGATATGGCACATACCATTTTCTCTACATTCACTTCTTGCTCTCAAATGACAGAGGGACACTAACACCTGCAAGCAAAACTGTTGTGAGCTGTGGGTCTTTGTTTTCACACCATCCAAATCAAATGACCTAAGTAAAATATGGTAGTCCACTGAAACCATAGCTAATATATATAAATAAAGGCAGAAAGTTACAAAACTTTCTGCAGTCACCCATACTTCAAAACATGACCGACATTTTGATGTATATATATACATATATTATATATATATATATATATATACTATTTCCAAAGCATATATAAATGAGTATAATGAGTTCTGTGTCTTCAAGCCACTGTAAACTCTAGACTGAAGCAGCTGTAGCAACAATACAGACAAGTCATTATAACATGTAAGGACACACCTCTACTTTTGTGATTCAGGTCCTTAGCAGCTGTGTACTAGTACCTCAAGTCCTGCCCATTTTCCAAGTGTGTGTGTTTCAACTTGTTTTCTTGAAACCTCTTGGTTTTCCAGAAGTCTCATCACAAAGTTACAGGCATAGAAATCTAACAATGGTGCCCATCTTAGACATCAGACTTCCTCTCTAGAATTGAGGCTTGGGAGCAGCTTATGCACCATGAACTCCGAGAGGTAGGGCAGAGTCTCTGTCCTTCCTCGTGCTACATTCACACTGCCAGAAGTTGCTAGTTGTCATTCTTAGTTCCACACTTAGCTGATGATGTAGTAGACCAGTTGGGTCCTTCAAATAAAAGTCACAGTGCAAAATCACTGGTAATGTTAGCACCTACCAGCCTACTAATCAAGACTATGATACTTTATATTCATTCACTGTCTCTAGATCACTCTGTATCCTTAAACATGACTAACATTTTATATCATACAAAAGGTATAAAATGTGATTATTTAAGGCCATGTGACCAGTGAGTGGTTGAGTTAGAATTACTTCCTCCTCTGTGTTCAGGAAAATGAATTAAAGAACATGGTCTTTGTCTCAGAACCACATGGTAACAGAACAGTGACTTGCTCTTGGTTGAGTCCAGAATTCTCCCTTTAGGGAGACGGACCTAAGGTATTTGGGGAGCATTAGCCTGAAAAAGTCTTGTCTTTCTCTTAAAGAATTTCACATTTACAGTGGTGAACCTCTCTCAGATCACGCTGCTTAGCTGGTGTATCAGATGTATCTTCATGACTCTGCACAGAAAGCCAGGGATGGCAGAAGACACATGGCATATCCCAGGACAGCCTGTCTTTCATGAGGCATCTGATAGTCAGGACATGGAAAAGAACTGGGGCTTAAAGATAAGATATGGATCCCAGTGGCTTGAGTTTGTCAGGTTTCCTCAGATATAAAAATATGATAACATTAACTATTATATAAGATGACTATGAGGTTCAATGAAATCATGTAAAACTATCTGATATTAATGCAGAGTTGGAGTTTAATAAATGTTTATTACATTAACTTAATGAATATCTGAACTCTCATTTACTTGACACTCTTGGTAAAGTTTAGAGAATACTAGTCAGTTATGTAAGCTTTTGCACTTTGGTGGTTACAGTTTGGGGATAAAGAAGGTATCCATACCCCATTCTTTCTTACATTCTCTATTGTCAGCCAGTGACAAAGGAGGTTGCCTTCTGTGTGAGACACAAGTCCTGCATGGCCTTAAGAGACCTTCTCTCCACTTCTCTCACACAGTCAACGGAGTTTCACAAATGCTTCTCTGGGACCTTTTCCCCAGTGTGAGTTCTGTGCCCTAACCTTATTCCACCTCACTGGCCAATTTAAAAGGCTGAGACTTTGGAAGTCGTCTGGGAAAGGAAATTCAAGGAGCACATAGTGAATATATCCCTCCACTCGCCTCAGCCCATACTGCTGGTGCAGAGAAATAGCATGAATACGTTGACTAGGTTCTTTCACAACTTATGTGGCAGCCAATTCCAGTCTGAGCTGCTTATGGTTTGTGTGGGATTTCCCTCTTTAATCCCACTTACTGCATTTGCAAATGCATATGTCTAGTTGAAGTGTTTGTAAGTTTGAATATATAGGGTTTGGTGCAAATGCAATGAAGATACTATAGAAAAAAATGTATGACTGAGCCTTTATAAAATCTCCAAACAAAATTTAGAGTCCCAAGCTCATCTAGCACCTAGGAGGTTTGTAGCTAACAGAACAGAATCCAGATTTCAACCTGAGTGATCTGACTCAAGACCCAGAGTCCTTGACTTCTGTATAAGTCTGTCTTCTTTCTCTCAGAATTATGAACATGCACTGAGAACTTTATTCACTTTCCTCATACCAAGAAAAGTATGAGTTACTATTATTGCTTCTGCTTTATTAATAAAGAAGCAATTGCCCAAGCTGGAGAGATGGCTCAGTAGTTAAGAGCAATTTCTGATCTTCCAAAGGACCTAAGTTCAGTCTGCATGTCTGGTGACTCAGAGCTGCCAGTAACTGCAGCTCCAGGGACTCTGACTTCCTCTTTTAAGTCCATGATTACCTACTGACATGGGACACGCATATTGATAAAATTAAGATAAATTTTTTAAAAAGTAACAAAGCTACGCTTGCAGGTCCCCATGGTAAGACTAAGGAGTCAGCAGTGACAGGCTTTACTGGTATAGCCATGTGTTATAAATTATAGCCATGGTGTTATACAGCCACAGCCTAGTAAGAACCAAAATCCATTGTAATACGTTGTAATGTGTACTGGGTAGCTTATGGCATGCTTTTTCCCTCGCCATGAAGAAGATGGTGATGAGTGAACACAATTGGCCCAAATTTAGATCAGTTCCAAAGGCAACGGTAAGTTCTGGGATCTGCTTCTCTTCTTCTTCATAGATGCTTCATTCACAGCAGCCTTCAAATAGTATATCCACCAGCCCTCATTCCAGCTGCAAGCTGACCCCATGTTCTCAGTACACGCGTGCTCTTATTTTCGGGATTATTAGTTTTTCATTAAGTGATGTGTTTGCAGCCAGAATACAGCAAATACAGAGGCGAATGCCAGCAGCAAACCACTGAACTGAGAATAGGACCCCCGTTGAATGAATCAGAGAAAGAACTGGAAGAGCTTGAAGGGGCTCGAGACCCCATATGTACAACAATGCTAAGCAACCAGAGCTTCCAGGGACTAAGCCACTACCTAAAGACTATACATGGACTGACCCTGGACTCTGACCTCATAGGTAGCAATGAATATCCTAGTAAGAGCCCCAGTGGAAGGGGAAGCCCTGGGTCCTGCTAAGACTGAACCCCCAGTGAACTAGACTGTTGTGGGGAGGGCGGCAATGGGGGGAGGGTTGGGAGGGGAACACCCATAAGGAAGGGGAGGGGGGGAGGGGGATGTTTGCCCGGATACCGGGAAAGGGAATAACACTCGAAATGTATATAAGAAATACTCAAGTTAATAAAAAAAAAAAAGAAAGAAAAAAAAAGTGATGTGTTTGTCTTTCACACTAGACTGTAAGTGTTTGGTGGCCAGGGCCCATGCCTTTCCTTTATTGGTGAATGTACTCCAACCTCTGGCAAAACATCTGTGCAACACAGGAGGCATCCAATATATATTCTCCAAAATGTCAAAGTAGTAAATAGCATCCAAGTATTAGCATTTAATTCTTGAAGGGGGCAGAGAGGAAAGAGAAAAAGCTTATCAGAGGGTGTGAAAGTGACATACTTGAACTGCAGCATTATATGACCTGTGGCTGGCACTCAAAGGAGCTGGGAAGAACAGCAGGGAAATGGGAACAATGTGTGCATGTTGCTATGCTGTGGGGTGAGTGTGGGACTAACTCGCTGAACCCGTGTTGGTTGGTAAATGAAGCTGAGAAGTTTGCAGGGGAATAAATGTAAAACAACCATCTATGTTGAAAACCAAGTCCTTTAAAACACGTGCTATCCTTCAAGTTTACCTCATGATCATAAATCTTCTAAATGCTTCCACCACTTCCCTCATGCCTAAAACTCCTAATAGAGTAGGCATCATGATGCCTTTAGTTACCCTACAGCTATATAGATACCTTACTATGCTGGAATAAAGGCTAGAAATTATTCACAGCTCTTTTCTCAATTCTTATTATAGGGATCTTGGTAGAATATAAAAAATGTTTATTTTAAAGGATCAAAACTGAAGTGTGTGTGTGTGTGTGTGTGTGTGTGTGAGTGTAAATGTGTATGCATGTGTTTAGGTGAGGATATGTGTGTGCATATATACGTGTGTGTATATATATATATATGTATATATGTGTCTGTGTGTGTGTATGTGGGTATATTTGAATGTATGTATATTATGTGTGTATATGTGTACATGTGTGCATGTGTGTTTATTTTTATGTATGTGTTTGTATATATTTGTATATGCATTTAGGTGAAGTCTGTTTTGTTTTTCTCTCATAGCTGTCATTTATCTTTCTACTTACTATAGTCTAAATCGTCAAGTTTCAGGTTAGGAAAAAACAATCCAAAGTTATGAGACAAAGGAGACCACCAAAGAGAAAAAGCAGAAATAGAGAATGTCTTTGAGAAAGACAGACAAAAAGACTGAGCAAAACAAATCTCCTTTGTGGAAACCTGGAAGGGGCCTCTTGGCATTTAACATCAGCCCTGGGGAGGAAAGATAAAGATCCCACCCCTATTGGTATCAAGCTGCATCTATTACACACCATTGCTAATTTAATTTATACTGCATGAACTGACCTGCCAAGCTTTTATTGTTGAGACTACTTGAGATGAGGGTACAAAGCAAAAAGCTGTGCCCTTGTCATGCACAATCTGGGGTCAGAGGTATACCCTCTTCACTGCCTTGTCATCCACAGGCTGAGGTCAGAGGTGTCCCCTCTTCATTCCCTGCACTTCCTCCAAATTTTCATAATCATGGCTCTTTACATTTCCATAGAGGTTCCATGCTGGGCAGGAAAATTTTAAAGTCTGAGGTCATTTCTCCTTGAGAGGCAAGGAGGAGGTAGAAATGAAAATCAAAATGGCTGCCCTGGGCTATAAAGCTATAGTGACAAGGGGTGGCTGAGGATAAACCAAAGAACAGAATCACCAAAAACTTTTAACTTCATCTTAAAATCTAAGCTCTCGCAGATTTCTGCATAAGATAAAGTGTAACACAGTCAAAGGTCCCTTTAACCTCTCTTCTCTTTGAGATTCATAGTACCTGATACTATAAGCTCCCTGCAGTCAAAGAATGAAGAACCCAGGTTATATTTGCTGAACAACTGCTAAAACTGATTCGTGTGAGAGATCTTTTATTTGCTGTGCCTCGTATGCTAGCATTGTGTAAGATTAATGTTCTCTTGTACATGCTCTGCAGATCAATTCTGAGTAGAGTCAACATAAGCAAAAGAATGGAAGTTGCAAAGCCATTGTGTGACCCTGAACGATAGAGGATCAAGAAGCATGGGTTAGGCAGATGAGAGGGAAGGATCAGAAGTCTCATATGTCCACCCAGTAAAGATCTTCAGGGTGCTTACTCTGAAATAGAGAGCATTCTTGGTGTTAAAATACACAGAAAACCAAGGGAAGTAGAAACTCCCAAAAATTCTTCATGGCACTTCTATTCTAAAGAGTAAAAAGAGATATAAACACATATGGGTTATTCTTCTGCCCAGGATGGTTGAGAAAAGTATACAGAGCTTGAAAGTCATTTTAAAACTTCCCAATCAAAACAGGGAGAGGAACATGAATGCTGAGATTCCTACTTTCTTTTGAAAATTCCGTACATGCTCAGGGCCTTTCATGCACTCTTCTCTTCTCTGATATATTTTATTTTTTTTTTTGGTCTTCATTCTTTCATGAGTGCTTGTCCCTTTTAACTATTTAATATTTAAACCCAGGCAGCCTCTTTCTTCCTTCTTTATCCTGATTTTCTTTTTGTTTACTTATGATATCACTTATCAAATCTAAGAAATGATATGCATTTCCCTAACTGCCTCTAACTGTGATGAAATGGATGCTCAAAGAGTTGTGCTATATTGTACCCCATTCTCCCTTATTTTGCTTAATAAAGGAAAGGATCTGTTATATATATTTAATATATAACATATATAATAAATGGAGATATCAATGTAGATATTTATTGAATAAACGAATTAATGAATGAATGAAAAGCATCGGAAAGTTTAAGGACAAAGAATGAACAGAGAAGATAGCAAATTATGTCATAAACTCTTCCCAATTCATAGGGTAAGATTGATTTCATGAATCAAAAAAATCTGTAGATAGACAAATTAAAACTCAAACAGTCTAAGTGGCTTAATCTAGCGTTAGCCCCAAATCCACTGAGAAGTCCAGATTTAAACACAGCTACGCCTCCAGTTGCTGAAGTGACTTGGTCCTTGTCAAGCTTTAGTGATCAATTTTAGTGCTCATTCTTCACTGCTAGTGAGGTCCATTCTTTAACAGATGCTGCAGCTTTTAAGGCAGTCAGAGGACAGGGAACTGACTGACTCCTACTCATGGGACTGAGGAATAATAACATGGTAGCATTCAAGGCTGAGAATGACTCAGCACACCAAAGCTGGGAAAAAGCGTCATTTCTCCCTACCCAAAACACCTTATCCATTCCCTGATGCCAGGCATCTGGTTATCCCCATGCCCAGGTCAGTTAATAGCTTACCTAATAAATAGGTGCATGACAAGGTCTACTGCAAGGCAATCATCATTTCAAGTGTGGCCACATGATTCATTCCACTGGGCTGTGGTCCCCTGCCCGGGGTCATGCAGAAATCCTTCACTCCTTGGCTGGGAGGCACAGACACACAGTCAGGAGTCTCCTTTCCCTGAGCCCCTCCCAACATTGTTAGCTTCCTTTGTCACTTTACCATCACAGTTTTATATAGTTGTATATCCATTTATGTAAGTTTTCATTCCTTTATTCTACTATATTAATGTGTAGTCTGTACTCATTCCTAGAGGCAAACACAGACCCATTTGCTTTCTTAAAGATCTTTGGTGAAGGAAAGTATGTTATTTGATCCGGTAAAGTCACTTCCCCAATCATATTTAAAATAGAAACAGGTAGAAGGGGGCCTTGATGGTATCCATTCCTGTGTTTGTTATAATTAAGCATCCCTTGCAACATATAAATCCATGAGCTCAGGATATGCAAGACATAACTCTACCCTACTGGAGTTCACAAGCTGGACATCTTGCATTTTCCACCCATCTCAAGTTAGTAGTGCACAAATTCATGTGCATATGAGACAAATCAAACACAACCATTCTGAAATAGTCCTTACCTTTACTATCTATACAACACAATCTATAATCTTATTTTTTTTAAATATGAACCATGCCCCAGCAAGCTGATTTAACAACCAGTTAATAAGTTATGACTGAAAGGTTGAAAACTGGGTAAAACTGATCTAAAAGTGCCTACAGTAATGTGTTTGGTTATACACAAATGTATAAACTCAGAGACCAATTTAAGCTCCCACTCTTACTATCTCCCAAATTCAGCATTCATCGATTGATGCAGGCTACATCTCCTAATTTACAACTTTTCACTTGATTGATCTTACTTTTTACCATTCACTGGACCACTTAATCACTGAATCAGCCTCCTTCTTCCAAAATGGACCAAACTATCTCTCTGACTTTCTGCTTCCAGTATATTTTCCAAACTGGAGTCATAGATCCTCTAAAATAGACACTTTCAGGAATTCTGTAACATACCTCAATTGCCTATAGAATACAGAGTAACCAGATGTAACAATTCCTTAGCTGTGGCTGATCTTGAGTCTCCCTCCAGGGCTATTTCTTCCAAATTTTACATTTTAGTCTCATACTGAATCAATACTAAAGCCTAGAACTTACCATACTTCTTCATATCTCCAGACTTACTATACATTTTCATTGTAGGCTAAATACTGAACTCATTCAAGAACTGTTTTTCTAAGCAGTACCTCCTAGACACCTATTTACCTGGTTTGTCGTTCTGAATATGCCCATTACTCTTGACGATACACTCTGTATGGTGACTATATATTTGAGGGCTGTATATTTGAATCAATCTCTCTGTCTCTCTGTCTCTCTGTCTCTCTCTCCAGGATTCAGTGAACTATTCAGAATAGATGAGACATTCAGAGCATTCACAGATGAGAAACCTCTTCTCCCACATAGGCCTTTCCACACATCTGTCCTTGTATGTTTTACCTTACATCAGGATCTCTTTCCCAGATGACCTAAGCTAACACTCTATTCCCTGTGTATAACCGAAGGAGCTGAGGCCCAGATTAGTCATGTGACTTGCAAACAACTGGTGAGGCTGAGGTTTAGTTGAGTGCTGGCAATGGTTAACGACTGGCTCTATGGGGGAAGAAAAGGTGCTGATTTGTAGTACTGGCTCATTTCCAGGGTGTAATTACCTCCACCCTGGGCAATTTCACACTACCAATGTGACTTCCTGAACATGGAGTGGGGAGGGTAGTGCACAGTTGCCCTAGGAGCCAGACAATTTGGCTGTAGCACATCTATGTGAGACTGTTGACTCTACCGACATCTTTGGCAGGTCCCCCATACACACCCCAGCCTTTTTTACTTGGGGAGATGCCCTGTGTTCTGTTATTCTGCTTGAAACTTCATACATGGGCAGCTTTTCCATTGGCACAAGAGGTAGACAGAAGTAAGGACACATACTCCACTATGTTCATATCAGCTTTATTTATAATAGCCAGAAGCTGAAAAGAACCCAGATGTCCTTCAGCAGAGAAATAGATACAGAAAATGTGGTACATCTACACAATGGAGTACTACTCAGCTTTTAAAAACAGTGACTTCATGAAATTCATAGGCAAGTGGATTGAACTAGAAAATATCATCCTGAGTGAGGTAACCCAATCACAAAAAAGACACATGGTATGCACTCACTGATAAATGGATATTAGCCCAAGAGCTTCGATTACCCAAGATACAATCTATAGGCCACATGAAGTTCAAGAATAAGGAAGACCAAAATACAGATGCTTCAGTCCTTCTTAGAAGGGGGAACAAAAATATTCACAGGAGGAAATACAGAGACAAAGTTTTAAGCAGATACTGAAGGCCATCTAGAGTCTGCCCCACCTGAGGATCCAGCCACATATACAGCCACCAAACCCAGACAATATTGCTGATGCCAAGACGTACATGCTGACAGGAGCCTGATATAGCTGTCTCCTGAGAGACTCTGCCAGAACATGACAAATAAAGAGGTGGATGCTCACAGCCAACCATTGAACTGAGAATGGGGTCCCCAATGGAGGAGGTTGAGAAAGGATAGGATAGAAGGAGCTGAATGGGTTTGCAACCCCATAAGAACAACAATACCAACCAACCAGAGCTCCAAGGGACTAAACCACTATCCAAAGAGTACACATGGACTGACCAATGGCTCCAGCTGCACATGTAGCAGAGGATGACCTTGTTGGGCACCAGTGGGAGGAGAAGTCCTTGCTTCTGCCAAGGCTGGATGCCCCAGTGTAGGGGAATGTTAGGGAGTTAGGGCAGAAAGGCAGGAAGAGGTGGATGGGTGGGTGGCGGAACACGCTCATAGAAGCAAGGGGAAGGGAAAGGGACAGGGAGTTTATGGATGGGAAACCAGAAAGGGGGATAGCATTTGAAATGTAAGTAAAAAAATATCCAATAAGAAAAAAAATGTAAATTCTGTTAGGTCAAATACAGCAACAGAAGGCCTGAAATACCAAAATGACCTTTGAATACTTTTATAGATGTGACATGAGAAACAAGATGGAAAGAGAAAGCAGATGCGGAAAGACTACATGGAGGTTGTTTTTAAAAAGAAACATAAAATCAGAATGAAAGACAGTGGCATAAAGACTATAGGGAATCACAAAAACAAAGGAGCAAGGAGAAAGGATGGGAGAAATAGAGGGAAAGAGGGGTTACAGTCACATAATCACTTCTCCAGCCGGTCTCTGTGCCAAGCATTTTCTCACTGGAAACTGCCTTTAGCCCTATTGCCAAGAGGAAAATGATGAACTCAGCATCACAAATGTAGACCCAAGCTTCAGAGTGATGGCTCCTTTAATGATGACACAGGTCTCAAAAATGGCAACTCACATGCACAAGGCTTTTGAGTGGCATCATCGATCCACTTCAATAATGTGATTAAGAAAACACGAAGGAGCTGAGACAGGATTTCAAAGACTTACTATTCTTGACCAAGGTCTAATTATCTTGTTCTATGTGCCACGAAGAGTTTTGATTAGGCTCCCAAATGTGAGCTTTTGTTTCTTCTTTCTAGATCTGGACTGAGATGAAGAAATTCACTGTGTGGAATGAGTATGATCCATTTCAAAGATGGAAAGCCCAGTGTACTCTCCAGATTGGACAGGAAAGCCTAACATTTTGGGTTGTTCTTCTTCTTCCAGACTAGCTTTGAGTGAATTCATCACATGAAAGGAATTTTGGAGATGTTCACTGAAGACCAAGAAAAGCGAAGGAGAAAACTTAATGTATTTGAGAACAAAGACAGCCATTAACCTTCCCATCCTGGGAATTTGAGGCTGGAGCCAAATCTCAGCAGACAGCCAAATAATGCCAACATAAATTCCCCTATTGAATAAAAGACAGGGCGAACAATATTTGAATGTTGTGGCCTCACAGACTTAAAGGTAGTCCCTCACCCTTAGGTGGTGTACACTTTGGCAACAGTCACCTCAACAACCTTATGTAGCTCCTCTTCAACCCCAATCAGAAACTCGGCTCAGCTTCAACTGACAGACACGAACTCTCTAAATGGAACAGGAACTTCCACTATTGAACTAAGTAAAACTTATAGGGCTGAGGGGCAGAACTCCCACCTTTCCAAAGGAACAACTGTTAGATGACCTGTGAAAGAGACAATAAAAGCCAGGTCAGAGGAATGGCACATTGTTGTTCCGCAAAGTCACTTCTAGGCAAAGAGTAGCTTGTTTTCCTTGAATGATATCAGACTGAGAACAAGTGACAAGCTCAAGTCTAATCCATGAAGTACAGGGAAAGAAGCAGATGAGAAGCTTAGAGCTGGGGTTTCATTGGCTCCGTGGCCTCTTCTCTAGGCCAGTGGTTTTCTCATTGTAGCTCAGAGATGAGAGTCCCTGCTCTCTTCTTCAGGGTGACCAATACAATACTGCATTAGGCCAGAAATGTTAGAGCCCAATAGATCTCGTTTGAACAGCAGTGCCACCTACGGCTAAACAGCTCATGCCATGTCACTGAATATCTCTGAGCCTTAGTATGCTCACGTAAAGGTCACAAATGCAGGGCCTGCTCAACAAGGACACTTCCTAACACAGCACACGAACTTGATCAGCTAAGGATAACATAATCAATTATGTTACATTTGAAATGCAGCACAGAAGCAATAAATGAAGGTATGTCATTGGACCCCCATATCCCCACTATGAAACAATTAGATGACCTCAGAGTTTCCTTCCAATTCTATTGCTACCTGAAAATGCATGACAGAAATAGAGTTATCTATAAAAAGAACATCCATGTATCCAGAGATCAAAATTTGTCTCCACTATGTATCACGCCACATCCCTGTTTACCGGGAAGTGGTGCTTGCATGTGTGTTAAATGTCGTATGTCTGTGGTGTGTGCAGATGTGTGCAAAATCACAAGGACAATGTACTCTGCTAATGACCTTGAAAGTCAAACATTCAGCAAAGCTAACTGGTCAATGTATTTCAAGAATCTTCCTTTCTCTGTCACCCTACCCTACTCAAGGTTGTACTCACTGCCACACCCTACTTTTTTTGGTAGGTTCTGGAGATCTGAATTCAAGTTTGCATGGCAGATACCTTATCAACTGAACCATCTTCTCAGCCATGTTTACCTATTTTACTGTCAATAGCTTCTTTTTCCTGCCTATAAATGGCTGGAGCTGGTCAAGAAGCCAGGAACACAGCCCTGACACCAAACCCATATGTGAGGCAACAGGATGACAGCTGAAGAGGACACAGGGCCTGACAGAAATCTGTCAGGATGAATGCTAAACCCTGATGCCAGATCTAGGGGCACGGAGCTGAGGTATTTGGGAGTTCTGAAGCTTGGCCTGACTTTAAAAGATTTCTTCTTCTAGGTGGGAGAGTCCAAAGTGCTCCCTGGATCTTTCTACCTTGGTGTCTCTTTACTTTGGATCATACCCCTTTCTGTGGGTTCTTGCTCAAGATTTACAAAGGTAATGAAGATAATTAATTATGCCCATGTTGCCGAATTGCAAAGGGATGTTGAAATCAGGCTTTCTAACACTGCCATCAGCGATAGCTGCCTTTATATCTGTAGCCTTGGCTTCATTATGTGTAGTATGATGCTGGCAAATCCTTCTCATTTTCCCATTTTTAAATGACTATTGACTCAGATAGTGTGTATATACTGCCCCCAAAGAAGTATGTGTACCAAATTTTTAACTAATTGCTACTTTTCTCATCAATAGTTCTCTATTATTCCCTGTCCCTGTGACATTTACATTATATAGGTCTGTCTTCTCCTAGGCTGTACACTTTGGAAGGTGGACGTCAGCTTCTTCTGTTTACATTCCAGCATCCCACAATAGTCTGGCCTAGCTTGGCTGCTTGAGAAAGTTTGCTGATGTGAATCTGTTTCACTGAAAATTCTGAGGTTCCAAGAATTGACTTTTATTTGGTTAGTTACATAATGAGCAAGATTTGCTTGAGTTCTGTACCATCCAGATCTATCCTGTCTTCTTTGGCAAAACAAGCCTTCTTGGGAGTACTCCTTTCTCTCTCTCTCTCTCTCTCTCTCTCTCTCTCTCTCTCTCTCTCTCTCTCTCCCCCTCCCTCCCTCCCTTCCTCCCTTTCTTCCTTCCTTTAATTTTTTGTTGTTGTTAGTTTGTTATGCCTTCCCCCAATTTGGATGCTTTTTAAAAGCAATGAAAAAAGTACATTTCCTGAAAGTTTGGGAAAGTTTCTCTCTAACACTGGCTGAGTGGGGGGAGGTGGGCAGTGAAATGTATATGGCCTACAGCTCATTGATGATGATAACCTAGAGATGGGTGGGGTTGAGGCAGACATCTGTGGAGGTGAGATGAGCTGGCAGTTGCAGGGACATGCAGGAAGAGACATGAGAGATGTGATCTGGTGCCATTGTTATAGCTGAGATTGAGGCTCAGGCTCTGGCCTTGAGCCTAAGGCTCATTCTTCCTAGGACACCCTTAGCCCTTTTTGTCTTTGCCTAGCCTCTGAAATAACACTACTTAAAACCATCACTATAGTCACCTAAGCAGAGGAGAGAGAAGCTGACCATTGTGTGTGATGCTGCTCTTCCTGCCCTATATCTTTTCTAGATGCTGCTTTTTTGTATTATCCTATCTTTCCCCTTTCACACACCCGCTTTCCCTGCTCTTCTTCATGCCTGGTTCCCTTATCAAAACATGTATTTTATTCTAAGTGTTTTGAATGTATGTAGCGTCAAGTCCATGCAGTATGTGTTACTGTGTGCTGCCTAGATTGATGTTGTTTGATGTGTGACCCCAGGCCTGCTCATGCTTGGTGAACTGACATGGCATTTGGCTCATAGACTTTCCAGTATGCTAGTGAGGCAGTGGCTATGTTTATCCATGTCTGTCTGTTGTTTATCTGTAATATCACTCCTGGGGGATTTGCTGTAGAGGGAGTGAGAGATTCACATTATCTGTATGTGCTCTGCTTTCAATGGATTTTGAATGGCTGTGTGTGCTGTGGTCTACTACATCTCTGTGCTGTGTGTGTGTGTGTGTGTGTGTGTGTGTGTGTGTGTGTGTGTGAGAGAGAGAGAGAGAGAGAGAGAGAGAGAGAGAGGGAGGGAGAGAGACTGTGTGTCTTTATTATATAGCTTACCTATCTCACCTTTCTATATTGTGCATGCTCTGAATGTCCTCATGGGGTGAGGGGCTTACACATATTTAAATGTACTGTATACAGCCATTTATTGTCCTTGCACCTTATCTGGGAGTGACGACTGCGTTGTATGCATCTGCGTGCTATGGGTTAAATTCACATCGTGGTTCTGTATTATGTGACTCACAAACAAAATCTCCTTGTTCGTAGTCTGAGTAGGGTATGTTATATTGGTTGTTTGTAGGTATGTGCTCATGTTCTGTGCTTTCCCTGGGCCTCTGTCTCCATGAGATGTGTATTTGAGTGTGTTCTCTGCCAGCTCTTCCTCCCTTTCTGGTGCCCCAGCCTCCGTCCTTTCCTCCTCCTCCCTAGGCTGTGACTGCTCTCAGCTGACACCTCGGCTGCTCTGGCAACCCAAGAACAGCCTAGAGAAAGGTCAGCTGGCTGCCTTTGCCCTGCGCCTGTCTAGAGCCTTCCACCCAGTGTTGTGGTGTGGGAGCGCCCTCTATTGACTATGATATCCACAAAAGGCCCTAGAAATGGTTTTAGGCTTCCCTGTCTGGATAATCCCTGAGATTTCCATCTTTACTAAGTAACAGCCTAAAAGGGGATTGGGTCAACATAATCTATTGTTCAAAGTCAGACACTCTTAAGAATGACAACGCTATTAAATACACTCAGACACTGATGTATGCAGAGAGCTGATGGCCCAGAAAAAGACTGCCCTGGACCCTTATTCAAGTCATAGATACTTATTTGAAAATGAGCCTCAAAATGTGTGCTAGCACACTGTGAAAAGAGCCCACTGCTTTCTACTCATATCCTGGGGAGAATCTCAAATTCACACTTTCTAGTAACTTCATGCAAATCTGGAGACCCCCTCACCCCTACCAAGCAGGAATTTTCAAAGGTTTTGATTTTTCCTTTGCAACAGAGACCCAAGGATGAGACCTAGGCCTCCAGGTACAGAAAGCAGAATGAGATAACTTCAGGAATTTCCCAAGGGACTTAACAGAAGCAAGGCAAAAATACTTGTGAGAACAAGGATAGTCGTGGAGTGCCAGAATTTGTTCAAGGTGTTTCTGGTAGCCTTATCTGTGAAGTCACTTGTGCAAACACGCGAATTCCCGTACACACAAATACACCAGGAGACAGATACTCAACAGCCAGTATGGTCAATAATTTCATAGATTTGAGGACAAGCACCGTTTACTACTTTTTGAGTTCTAGAAAACAAAACAAACAAACAAACAAACGAACAAAAACAGAACAAAGCTGAATTACATTTCAGGTGGAGAAAAGTGGGTTTCATTGTTTCCTTTTGCCAATAATTAAAAACGAGGCTTACATTGGAAGGTCTGTTTCTGTAAACTTGGCTTGATGATTAAAGTCAGACCAAAGGACCACTTGGTCCATTTTGTTCAAAGAGCATTTTACAGAATTTTACCTTCTGTGAGACACTAATAGTCATTTCACATAAATTTGAAAGCTACGGGGATAAAAATAAAGTTAAGCAGACTTCTTTCTAAAGGGGTATCTTAGAACATTAAAAATGATAATGTGTCATAGATTTCCAGAAACTGGAGGATGAAGTTGTCCACTTTTTCATAAATTACAGATATGGAGGTAATTTACCCTCTCAGAAATCCTATGGAAATACATTCTGCCCTACTAAAAATTGTCCTATTCTGCTTCCTTTTGTACTTTTTTGGGGGGGTTATATCTATAGATCTTGTACTGATATCCACAAATAGGAATTATGCTACAATGCTAAACCACAAATGGGAAAAGATTTTAAGGGGTCAGGTTGATTTGCCCCAGGTCACAGCAATGGGCAATGACAGAGCAAAAGGTAGCCCTTTAAAACACATGAGCTTCTCACTTAACTGACAGCTATTAAACAGAACTTACAGGGGTGCTGTGGCATAATGGTGAATATAGCTGCCTCCAGAAAGTTAAAATATGAATATGCCCACAGGAACTATACAGCATTCCTAGAGAGATCCATAAGGGCATAGGTGTAAAAAGGCAAGTGTGTTGGCACATTGCCTACAATCCCTGCACTCAGGATGCTGAAGCAGGGGGACTGTTGCAAGCTTGAGGCCAGTCTGCACTAGACAAAGTTAACTCGAGGCCAGATCAGGCATCATGGCAATGCTCTGTTTCAGAAATCCAAAAAATAAAGGATGTGGAGGAAAGAAGGAAAGAAAGGAAAGGAAAGAAAAAAGGAAGAAAGGAAAGAAGAAAGAAAGAGAAAGACAAAAGAAAGGGGACTATGCTACTGGGAAATAGTATGTAAAGAAGAAGAGATAGAACATACCTATAATCCCCACACTAAGAGGTTGAAGTACTAGGAGTACCATTACATCAAGGTCAAACCTGAGTACTTCATGGACTCTAGGCCAGCCACATCTATACAGTAAGACTGTTTCCAAAAGCTTTGCTAACGTAGTAAGTAGCACTGTACATCCGAGCTCAGAGAACTCAGCAGGAACTGGGAGGGTCAGAGTGAGATTTCCAGAGGAGGTACATTTGAACTATTCTTGGAAGATGGAGATAGCATCCTTAGATAAAGGGCCAGCAACTATTTTAATGTAAAGCACCAGATAATAAATATTCTGCTTTGTAAGCCCAATAATCTGTGGCAAACGCACTCAGTGTTGCTATTGCTGCATGAGAGCAACAGCAGATAACATGTAAATAAAAAAACTGTGCGCCAATAAAACTTTACCTGCAATGTGGCAGCCAGCGCATGGGCTGAAAGTGGCCAGCTCTTGCATCTGAAGGAGGACAGAAGGAAGGAAGTAGAGCCAAGAGGACCCTTTGTGTAGTACTGGGAAGCGATGAACTCAAAAGAAGGCCACAAAGTCTGATCTTCACTGTTCCTACTTATTCTCCCAACTCCACCTCAAACCTCTTCCACTGTGTTCTCAGCCCTGAGCATTGTACTGCAGCTACACAGAAAGATAGCGGCCTGCATTTAGGATAAGATGAATAACCAGGTTACTGTGGAGGGTGCTTGTGAACTGTGTCTAAAGTTAGTCTGTTGGAAAGACAAGAAACGCAAAGTAAAAGAAAATTCGTTTCCCACTGAACAAAAGGATTGGACCCTTACACACACACACACACACACACACACACACACACACACACACACACACACACACACATACACACACACACACACACACACACACACACACACACACATCTCCTTTTCCCCTATTAAGAAGTCAAAGCCAAGGCTAAAATATTTGCCAGTTTCTATATTCTGGGTGAACCATCTGCTCCTTCACTGATATTCACACCAGTCTTTAGAAGTTCCTGACATATAATGTGTTGGAACAACATCTCTGTTCTTTGGACTCTAGCATGGGCCCCATATTGTTACATCTTTGCTCATTAAACTTTAGTAATGTCCCACTTGGTAGGATCCATACCAAGAGCCATGTGCCTAGAATTCAAAGTAATGAACCTGATTCCTTTATGTATCTACTCCATCTACCTCACTCTGGTCTCAGACCCTGTGGTTTTCTACATTATTTACAAGTCTTCCATTGCAGACCTTTGGACTTCCACTTCTAATACCTTTATATCCCCCCAAACCTCTTCCATTGTGTCCTCACTCCTGAGGAGCATCTTACTTCAGCTACACAAAAAGAAAGCTCTCTCTCTCTCTCTCTCTCTCTCTCTCTCTCTCTCTCTCTCTCCTTTCTTCTTTCCTTTATTCAAGTCCTACCCTAAGGCTCTACTCTTATTTTCTCTTGCTTGTAAAGATACCCCATTCTTACATTTAAAGTTCTCCAACCCAGACTCAGTAATTCTTTTTCCTTGGCTGCTTTTGTTGTTTGTATTCCCAAACAAAATGAACATTTTAGCAATTCCAAAAATACATGACTTACTGTTTAAGACTCAAGCAGTCTAGAATCAACCCTGAGAAAAATTCAGGAGGCTGGCAAGGTTCAGGAAGGTGAAAAAGATAACATGATACAGCTTTAAAGGGAATTTAGTGTCTTTGGTTACAGCTGAGAAAATGGTTCCCACAGAAGACCAATGAGCAATGTGATCGGAGACCTGGCAGGGTCCAGAGTACCTTAAATTCTGTAGTTTTCATGAAGTCTTGATTTATATATTGTCAGAGTAAAAGCTATACATGACATATCCCAACTAAGTGCTTAGCTTGACCTACAGTAGTCAACTCATAAATATCTATTACATTAATGTAGGGTTCGTTATGGAGTCTTAGGAAGAGAAATTACCCTGAACTGGATTCCCTAACACTAGTCCTGTAGGAAAGGCATTGTGTAAGGCTGTGCGGCAGAAATTTCAGCTGGCTTGTGTCCTACAGAAGGTCCCATAAACTGATTCCTTCATCATTTCCCATCCAAAACATTAACTGAGTGGCCCCATATGTTGGCCCATGTATCAAAGCTAAGCAGAAGACTGTGAGTGGATTTTTCCAGTGAGTTCAGGACGGTAATTTGAAGAATACATGCTAGAGAGTTGTCCATTTACGTACATCTCTGACTAGGAAGAGAAAAGCTCAGGGCACTGGAAGGAGGGAAAAGAAGAAGAGGGGAAACCCAAAAGTGTCCCTTGTCCTCATACTGACCTCAACCCGGGAAGCATTTTATAGAGTAGTAGAATTATAAATTCCAATAAACAGAATGGCCCATTGCGCCTTACTATTCTGTGTTTCGGCATCATTTGGCCTCCCTTTGAACATTCTCCATTGCAAGAACTCATCCTATGTCCAGGAAACCACTGTGGAATAGGGTCCAGATGCAAGTGCAGACCATGGAAAAAGGAAGGAGAATAATCCTCTAAGAAGCACTTACCATATGTCAGGCCCTGACTCAACATGCTGCCGGTTCTGTTTCATGTAACCCATGTGACAACCTTGTGAATGGAGATTAATATCCCTATTTACCAGGCAAGGAAACTTGGGCTCAAAGATATTGAGTCATTAGACCTAATTACAATAAGTAGTGAAGCTCAAATTCAAGTTCAGGATGTTCTACAACATAAGGCATGGTGTTTCAGTTGGAAGACAAAATAAAATAGAATTGATAAGACCAAGCAAAAGACAAGACAATCAATGTAGCCCCACAGGGCAGCAAACTCAGAGGGGATGACAGCACTGGTTGGGAGGGCTTTAGGGAGGGTGTGAGAGACTGAAAGGCTGAGCCAGGCTGGCAGGAAGTGCTTCAGGACAGGATTAATGCGTATTGGCAAGTATGGCACTACCAGCTCATGAGTTGTTAGTTCTCTATGTACCTGTGTCCATGCCTGCCCCTTGATGAATATTTTGGGCATTCTTCACGTCTCTCCCTCTTTCTCAAGAAGAGATGGGAGGGAGAGAGAGAGAGAGAGAGAGAGAGAGAGAGAGAGAGAGAGAGAGAGAGAGAGAGAGAGAGAGAATAGGGCTCAGGGAATCAAGAATGCCCTGGCTTGATCCTATAATTATAGAAAACAAGTCTCACCTTGTATCTGTTTCCAGCTCTTCCTTGAAAACCATCAAAAAGCTCATCTTGTACTCTGTATGATTATAAAATGTTTTTGTCTTTTCGACAGTCATTGTTGTCTCTGAGCCAGGCACTAGGGATGCCTAAATAGTAACATCAACAGTGATAACTCACATGCACAGACTTCTGTGTTTCAGGAGCTCTGTAAAGTGCTCTCCTAGCATAATTGTACTTATTACTAAGCACAATTTATGAGATAAGATGGCATTTTACAGCTGAGCCCCATCAAAGCTCAGAATAATTGTCTTAAAAATACAAACAGTAAGTCATGGAGCTGGTATATGACATGGGAATCCAAAACAGAACCATAAAAACTCTCAAGAAACAGAGTACACAGTCCATTAAAAAAGAAAAAGACACTGACCTGTGGATATGACTCCATCAGTAAAGTACTTATCTCCTATGTATGAGAACCTGAATTTGAACTCCAGAATCCTCATTTAAAAGTCAGGAGTGTTGGAGCAGGCTTATAATTTGAGAACTGGGAAGGCAGAGACAGGCAGATTCCAGAGCTTGCTGGCTAGCCTACCCTACTTGGAAAGCTTTGGATCAGTGAGAGAGACCCTGTTTCAAGAAAGAAACAAGTTGTGTACATCCTTAGAAATGGCAATCAATGTTTTTCTTTCTGACCCCTACATGTTGACACACTCACATGCTCCCCTATGTACCTACACACAAGCACAAAATACATTTATAATGAGGAAGGCATAGAACATATTATTATGATCCAATGTGTTGAAGGGAAAGCATTTTAGTTTCTAGATATGAACATATTATATTGATCACCTCATTTATTTCATTCCTTCACTCTATGAAAAGATATTAATCGGTCCATTCTATAGAGGAGCAATTTAGACAAATGGGGAGGTTGAGGGGTCACTTGGACATAAATCTAATTATTTAGATGCTTGCAAACAAAATTAATAAGAGAGTTGCAAGTTGAGGTGGAGGCTGTAAGGTATGCAGGCTAGGGCAGTAGTGATAAGAACTAGTACATGGTCAGAGAGGGACCAGTCATATGAGTCAAGAAATTCTATAGTCTGGAGATGTGACTCAGTGATTGATCACTTGACTCCATGCAGGAGGCCCTAGGTTTAAGCCCAATAAACTATATAAACCACATTAACAAATAAAATGGAAAATAATCCGTTCAATGATAGAAGTAGAGCAGATACTCTTCAAGTGAAAAAACACAAATGGACAACAGACATCTCTGATATTCAGAAGTCTTTAGCCAACACAGAAATGCAAATCAAAACTATATAAATGTGTCATCTAACGGCAATAAGAATGGTCACCATCAAGAAAGCAAGCTAGAAATGCTATTGGGATGAGACTGGGACCTGTGCAAAAGTTCCCCAACCAAAGCGATAGATAGATAGATAGATAGATAGATAGATAGATAGATAGATAGATAGATAGATAGATAGATAGATAAGAAGCAGGAGAATTGAGAATTCTGGATACCTTCAGCTATACAAGTAGTCTTTGTCACAAAACAAACAAAAAGGAAAAATGGGTAATAAATAAAAATAGAACTTTCACATGATCCAGTCATATTATTTCTCAGTTTATATACCGAAGAATCAGAGACCATCTACTACAGTGACACTTGCGCACCCAAGTGTGGAGAGGGATTGTGTGTAACAGCCAAATTACAGAACCAACCTAGATTCCCGTAAGCTCAAAGGAAAATGAAATTATGTCAGTTTTAGAAAAATAGACAGAACTAGAAATCAGTACACTAAGTAAACTATCATGTAAAAATGATACATAGCATGTGTTCTTGTATTCTGTAGAAGGTATGGCAAACAAAGCCAAACAAAACAAGAGCTAGAAAAGCATGAGACCAAAAAAGCACATGGGAAGGAGGAAAAATATGGTTTCGAATAGGTAAGAAAAAGGAATAGAGGGGAATTTTAGGACCACATTTAACTATAAGGATGTATGCGAATATAAGAAAACTACTTTGGAAAATTAATACACACCAATATAAGTAAGCCCACTAAAATGAGAGTTCTATTCTAAAGGCAAAGGAAGTTATTAATTCCTCCCTTTAGATGTTAAAGTAAATAGTGAATCAAAATGGTCACAGCATAGAGAAAGAATAGTTAGGAAATTGTCACAGGACAGCAGTGATAGGCAAAGGAGCCAAGGTTTAAGGCTAAAAGGTGGTATGCTCAGAGATGACAAGACAAGTTTCATACCATGTACCAAAGGGAAACTGAACCTCAAAAGCAAACTCATTATTACAGTGGGTTTCAAAGGGAACTCAAACGATGCTGTACTGATTCCAAGTGCTCATTGCACCCTTTCTTCTGGAAATCTCTTGTATACTCATTTTTTGTTTGCTCTTTTTAAAAAAAATATTGGGTATTTTGTTTATTTACATTTCAAATGTTATCCCCCTTCCAGGTTTCCCCTCCGAAAACCTCCCATTACACACCCTTACCCCTGCCTCCACAAGGGTGCTCCCCCATCCACCTACTCACTTCTGCCGCACCTCCCTAGCATTCCCCGAGGCTGGAGCATCAAGCCTTCATAGAACAAAGGGCTTCCCCTCCCATTGATGCCAAACAAGGCCACCCTCTCCTACATATGCAGCTGGAGCCATGGGTCCCTCCATGTGTATTCTTTGCTTGGTAGTTCTTCTCTCATCCATTACATCTCAACTTCAGTTAACCCCTCTCCCTCTCTTCACTTTCCCCAGATTCACCTCATCCTCTATTTCACCTCAGAAAGCAACAGGTCTCCCAGGGATATCAACAGAACACTGCCTAACAATTTACAAAAGGATTATACACAAACCCTCATATTAAGCTGAATGAGACAACCCAATAGGAGGAAAGGGATCCCAAAAGCAGGCAAAAGAATTAGAAACTGCCCCCTTAAAATACAGATGCTATTGTATCTTTAAGCACCCATTTAATTCTTACAATGCTCACTAGATACTATTTTTCAAGTCTTTAGTTTTAAATTATGAAATCAGCAGCAGAGCAAAAAGCAAACAAACAAAAATATCTAAGATCAGGTTAACAGTTACAGAGCCAGGATTTGAACCTAGGCTGTCGGTTTCCAAAGCCTCTGTTCTTTCTATTTTACCTTGCCAGGTTCTGAAACAATACCCATGCTTTTTCTTCTTCTCCAAGTCCTGCCCCCTGCCCAAGCCCCAACACGTTTTATTTTTAAAAGTTGGGTTTTCAAATGGAAAAAAGTACTGACTGTGGAAACATAGTATGTAATACGTTCTTGGATAAAGTTATTTTTGTCCAGTGTTTCTCCTCTTTGGAAGAATTACAGAAGGTTCAGATCAGCAGAAAAACAGCCTGGAAATTTCATGCCTTAATAAGTTCCAAATATTTTGGTATTATTATTTACTTATTTTCTTAGGAAGTAACGTCTGCACTTAGAGGGAAGGGAGGCCAGGGGTTAGCCACATTCACAGGTTTCTACTCACTCACAAGAAGTAAGTCACTTGGAAAAACAATAGTCTCTATTACTATAATCAACTGTATACAGACTGATTTAGTTGCCCCAGCAATCCTAGGAGGATGCTTTTTTTTTCATTCTATAATGAGGGGACTGAGGGAAAGAAAGCTCAAATAACCTTCTCAATAATGGCCAGATGAAAATAGATGGGTCATACATCCAGAGATGCAATGGTAGTGCTTTGGGTTCTGAATACATTCACATATATGATCTATCAAATAAAACTTTTCTCTTTCTACAGGGATCCAATCCGTCCTCCATGTGCTGACTGTTTAGTTGATACAAGTGACAGTCAAGGAGTGGAGGAGTCTTAATTGAGAAACTGCCTCCATAAGACCAAGCTATGGACAAGCCTAGGGCATTTTCCTTGATGATCTATGTCAGAGGGCAGAGCACATTGTGGGAAGGGTCACCCATGTGCTGGTGGTTCTGGGTACTCTAAGAAAGCAAGGTGAGCAAGCCATTATGAATAACCAGTAAGCAGCACCCCTTCGTGATTTCTACAGGATCCTGCCTCCAGGTTCCTGCCCTGCTTGAGTTCCAGCCCTGATTTCCACCAGTTATGAATAGTGTATGTGTAAACCAAATAAACTATTTCCTTCCCAACTTTCTTTTTGGCCATGGTGTTTCATCACAGCTATTGTAACCCTAACTAAGGCTCCATGCTACTTCCCTTCCTTTTCCTAAGAACTGACCTTATGAGAAGATAGATTTAATTATCACCAGGAGCTGATGTGTGAAACAGAGCAAACATGACCCTCCAATGCCACCAAATGTCCTTCCACCATGTTGCTATCTAAATATTCACTATTATAAAATCATTATGCTGATGATGTAGGAAGAATAATGAACTGAATCTGGCCCTTGGGTTTCTACTTGACTGTTATTCCCTATGTAAATCTATGGTCCACTGTGCCCTGCAGTGACTCTTAACCTAACCATGTCTAAGTGAGAAAGCTTAGAAGAAAATAGGCAGAGATGACTCAGGTTTCACATTTCAGGATTTGACCACATCAGGGGGAAATGTAGGCAGCGAAACTGTTATAACAAAATTGACTATGAACAGGATAAAATGGCATAGACTTGAAGCAGGAAGAGAAGAAGCAAAGAAACTTGAAATAAGAGATATCTGATGGAAACTACAGCAGAGAACCCAAGGTGAAAATTCTGTCCTCTTGTTCAGAGATTTCTTGATCAAAACCTCACAACCCTAGGCAAATATCATCTAGGCTTAAAGGTGATAATAGTGGGGTGCAAAATTGATCAGAAGAGAACAAGTTGTTCCAAATGCCCTGGGACAGTGTGTTTTCAAAGCCTCTCTATGCTGTGAGGCAGCTGAGTTGTTAGCATAGGACAGCCAGACATAATAGCAGAATCGGCTTAGCCTAGCTCCGGCTCCTTCCCTGCCTGCCATTTTCACGTGGAAACCATAAAAGATCCCAGAAATGTGAGTTGCACTTAATGGGTTTTGTTGGCACCAGGAAATTAATCTTTTTAAACCAAAGAGATTTTTTTTTTCCTAAAGATCTTTGGCAAACAGAAGCCAAATTGCTTCCAGGCCTCATGAAAGGTATTTTGTGCAAACGAGGTGTGATTTACACTTCCTTTAATTAGTCTGAACCCTGGAAAAAGAGAGAAATAATAGAAAACAAGAGTTGCGTAGAAAACAAGTCCAAACAGCCCTAAAATAACAGTTTTGTAAAAGGATCAGTTGAGGGTGCTAGAAGGGAACCAACAACAGAAAAACCCTTCTAATTCTGGGAGTGGAGCAATTACATGTGAATTTGTTGGACTCTCTTCCCTTGGGATGGGGGTGGGGAGGATGTTTGGCAGAAAGGCACTTCACTGTTCTCAGAGATCCAAGTGTGGTTGACCTTCCTTTAAGCCTCAGTCTTTTCCGGGGCATCTGAGGTCTAGGAAAGAAGAAAAGCAGGCAAGACAGCCCTGCTTACAATCACGGACTCACTCCATCCAAGCTTGCTTCCTAGCCCAGTGGAAGCACAGTGTTTATGAAGTGGCTTGGGCCCTGGAATCTCAGATATGGTTTGAAATTTTAGCTCTGCATGTTTTCCCAATTAGAATGACTCTAAGAAACCCAGTCTCAGACCTCTTAGCCACTTTCTTCCAGATGGAAGTTTGCTTTCTGTGTGTGCTCTGTTCCCTACGTTTACAGTTCATCTACCAAGTTTCTCTAGCTTTGCCTCACTATCAGACTCTGTCTTCAGTTGGATGTCTTCAGGCACCCTAGGATTCAATATGTTCAAAGTTGAGTTCAGGGTATCCTACCTTAAGTCTATATTCTAAGTATTCTCAATGAACAAATAGGCCAAGCTATGAACATGCCATCTTTGACTACCATTTGCCTTCAGCTTCACATTTGACCAAACTACAGGATCAGCTGATTTAATCTTTACACTGATCTAGCAGAGGGCCTTTCCCAACTTACTCTGTCTCTGTGCAAAGTGAGAAAGCTGAATATGTTCTCTGGACTGGTCATGGCTCTGATGCGAGATGATGATGCAATTATGATCATTCTATTTCAGTTACTATTCCCCTCTATGGCTCACAGTCCAAACCAATCTCTCTGTCCCCATTACACAGCAGTCCCAGGAACTCTTTGGTTAGTTTATGTTTATGGGGAAATCCCAACAAGAAAAAAAATAGCAAATGCTGGTGAGGATGTGGAGAAAGAGGAACACTCCTCCATTGTTGGTGGGATTGCAGACTGGTACAACCATTCTGGAAATCAGTCTGCAGGTTCCTCAGAAAATTGGACATTGAACTACCTGAGGACCCAGCTATACCTCTCTTGGGCATATACCCAAAAGATGCCCCAACATATAAAAAAGACACGTGCTCCACTATGTTCATCGCAGCCTTATTTATAATAGCCAGAAGCTGGAAAGAACCCAGATGCCCTTCAACAGAGGAATGGATATAGAAGATGTGGTACATCTACACAATGGAATATTACTCAGCTATCAAAAACAATGACTTTATGAAATTCGTAGGCAAATGGTTGGAACTGGAAAATATCATCCTGAGTGAGCTAACCCAATCACAGAAAGACATACATGGTATGTACTCATTGATAAGTGGCTATTAGCCCAAATGCTTGAATTACCCTAGATGCCTAGAACAAATGAAACTCAAGACGGATGATCAAAATGTGAATGCTTCACTCCTTCTTTAAAAGGGGAACAAGAATACCCTTGGCAGGGAAGAGAGAGGCAAAGATTAAAACAGAGACTGAAGGAACACCCATTCAGAGCCTGCCCCACATGTGGCCCATACATATACAGCTACCCAATTAGACAAGATGGATGAAGCAAAGAAGTGCAGACCTACAGGAGCAGGATGTAGATCGCTCCTGAGAGACTCAGCCAGAATACAGCAAATACAGAGGCGAATGCCAGCAACAAACCACTGAACTGAGAACGGGACCCCTGTTGAAGGAATCATAGAAAGGACTGGAAGAGCTTGAAGGGGCTTGAGATCCCATATGAACAACAATGCCAAGCAACCAGAGCTTCCAGGGACTAAGCCACTACCTAAAGACTATACATGGACTGACCCTGGACTCTGACCTCATAGGTAGCAATGAATATCCTAGTAAGAGCACCAGTGGAAGGGGAAGCCCTGGGTCCTGCTAAGACTGAACCCCCAGTGAACTAGACTGTTGGGGGGAGGGCGGCAATGGGGGGAGGGTTGGGAGGGGAACACCCATAAGGAAGGGGAGGGGGGAGGGGATGTTTGCCCGGAAACCGGGAAAGGGAATAACACTCGAAATGTATATAAGAAATACTCAAGTTAAAAAAAAATTTAGTGATGAAATTCATAGGCAAATGGAGGGAACTGGAAAATATCATCCTGAGTGAGGTAACCCAATCACAGAAAAACACACATGGTATGCACTCATTGATAAGTGGCTATTAGCCCAAATGCTTGAATTACCCTAGATGCACAGAACACATGAAACTCAAGAAGGATGATCAAAATGTGAATGCTTCACTCCTTCTTTAAAAGGAGAACAAGAATACCCTTGGCAGTGAATAGTGAGGCAAAGATTAAAACAGAGGCAGAAGGAACACCCATTCAGAGCCTGCCCCACATACGGCCCATACATATACAGCCACCCAATTAGACAAGATGGATGAAGCAAATAAGTGCAGGCCGACAGGAACCGGATGTAGATCTCTCCTGAGAGACACAGCCAGAATACAGCAAATACATAGGCGAATGCCAGCAGCAAACCACTGAACTGAGAACGGGACCCCTGTTGAAGGAATCATAGAAAGGACTGGAAGAGCTTGAAGGGGCTTGAGATCCCATATGAACAACAATGCCAAGCAACCAGAGCTTCCAGGGACTAAGCCACTACCCAAATCTCTACATGGACTGACCCTGGACTCTAACCTCATAGATAGCAATGAATAGCCTAGTAAGAGCACCAGTGGAAGGGGAAGCCCTTGGTCCTGCTAAGACTGAACCCCCAGTGAATGTGATTGTTGGGGGAAGGGCAGTAATGGGGGGAGAATGTGGAGGGGAACACCCATATGGAAGGGGAAGGGGGAAAAAGAAAAAAAAAGAAAAAAGAAAAAAGAAGGGGAGGGGGAGGGATTAGGGGGATGTTGGCCCGGAAACTGGGAAAGGGGATGACATTCGAAATGTAAATAAGAAATACTCAAGTTAATAATAATAATAAAAGAAACAGTCTTAGGGAAATTCTTGTCTTTACCATCACCATCCTCTCTGACTATTCTTCCTTGGCAAGATGTGGCAAGGGACACAAAATTTCTTTTCTGGCAGAAGAAATTGAATGGCCATATCTTCACTCTATGTAAAGAACAATTAGTATTCTCTCTGTCTCTTCTCTCTCCTCCTCTCTCTCTCTTTCCCTCTGTCCCTCTCTTCCTCTTCCTTGTTAAAGATTGAACCATTGAGCTGTATGTTGAGCCGTCATAAGAACAAGTTCTTTCAATTGTGATACCTTGGAGCAGTTCTTATTTCCAGGGCTTGGGCTTGATTCTCTCACTATATGATAAAGGGGTAAGATATATGAGCTATATGGGCTCTGGTAGTGCTGAGGTTGGTAAGGCTGTGTTATATGCTATACAGAGAATAGCAGGGAATTCCACGGAGTCTCTTTTACAGCAAGTAATGATGATTAATATTCACTATTTATTATGGATCATACACTAACATTCACAGCTAAAAATTAACCTAAGACCACACACTCTCGTAAAAAAAGAAAAAGAGATCATACTAATGCTATATAGCTAGTAAATAACACAACAGATTTCAAGCATCAGGTTGATTCTAAGCCTGTGAAATACACCATTCTTTCTACCTATCAACCACTTTATTATTATAAATTCATTTGTTTACTCAGCCATTAATACATGTGACGGGTATTACAGAAGTATTTTGTCTGTGAATGAAACTTTACTAACATAACTAACGATACATGGAAAAGCTCAGAATTTTAACAGGAGGCTTAGAAAAGTTATTTTTTTCCAAAATGACACTGTGACCAGGTGCATGATCTTCTTCAAAGGACTTCAGTGACTATCATTTGTATATAAGATAAAATCCAAATACTAAAGCCTACTCTATCATTCCTCTATGACCTGGCCCTTGTGTGGTACCTTGTTAGGCCCACTCATTAAATGTCTGTTAAAAGCTAACCATATGCTCTACAAGTGTAGGAATGTTGAGTGAGACAGCCTTAGTCACTGTTCTCAAGCTCACACTTTAGACAAATCAATATATTGATATAGGACTAGAATTTCTTTAAAATTTCTGTGACCCTGTCCCATTAGATATGAAGTCACTGATGCCAGTGTGTACTCAGGGTACATATAGTAACCCAGTTTTCTTTGGACTCATGACATAGTCTCCCAACAATGTTGTATCCTATTAATTAAGAAGAAATATATATTTATGTTAAGAGAACACATTTGATTTAGCTCCTTTTAAAGAATTAAAATAATTGTTGGATTCCAAAACCAATTTGTATCAATATGTTGAAATGTATTCCCTGATGTCAGAAGTGCTATTTTTCCTTCATAGAAGCACTCAGCATTGAGCATTTAACTCTTCTTGCTCCTCATTTAACTCCAAACTTCCAGGAGAGAGAATTTTGCTTACTATAATTCACCAATACAATTGCAACAAATTGTATTACAAATTTCTTTGCAAATTAAAGTCATTCAGTAGATTACTAAAGTTGAATAATCCTTAACTACACAATATCCAATTAAAAAATGAGACCATGGTACACATATTCCCATCTGGTTTGCCTCAACCCCTTAGTTTCTTTGTTTAAGATGGAGAAACAGAATCTGAGAGGACGAACCAAACATGATGTAGTTACCTAATTGAAGTTAGAGCTATGAAGAACCTAAAATGTAAGCTGTTTACTCAACCATGAATGCATGCTATGCGCATTACGTAAGTATTTTGTCTGTGAATAAAACTTAACTAACATAACTAATGATACATGGAAAATCTCAGAGTTTGATCAGGAGGCTTAGAAAAGTTCTTATGCCAGTCACAATCCTTGAGTCTTAAATAACATGATAAGAGCCACAAGAAAAACAAAACAAAACAAAACAAAACAGAGCAGGGCTAGAGAGGTGGACCCATTAATGTCCAGTGCAAAGACTAACCACCTGAATTCCATCTCCAGGATACATATGGTAGGAGAGGACTAACTTCTGAAGTTGAACCCTGACCTCTAAACATATACTATGGCACTCACATGCCCACATACATATACAACACACACACACACACACACACACACACACACACACACACACACATTGAATAAGTGAATATAAAAAGAAGAAAGAAAGAATATAACTTGAGACAGCCACAGTTCCCAGCATTTTCTATGGATGAATATACCCCAGAAAGGCTCAGGAGTAGAACTTTCTCAACTAGAAGGTTCAATACTCGTGGGAGTTACCCTTGACTGCCCCCAAACAAGGCAGTTATAACTTTCTCTAACCCAAACTCTCCAATGTATCACTTCCTATTATGTCTCAACCAAATCTAAACCACCGTCATCTCGAGATTAAATCTGTGAGCTCACAAAGGCTCAGTCACTTAATTAATGGGAGGTAAAACCTGATCCTCTCCAAACAGAGTGAGATGTGACATAATTCAGTCCTTAGGTTTATAGATCACTCAGAAAGACACAGAGGAACTAGGTGAGAATGGGTGGGTCACTCATAACAAGAAAATTTCCAGGGAATTTGAGGGATGTATCTGCTAGATCTCAGTGTTGCAGGGACCAGAAAATGCTGGAAAAAAGGCTAGGGCATTAAGAGGCCTGGTATCAGTGATGAAGCCCAGAATTCCCAAGGGAAATGCCAGCTTTCAAAACCTACTGAATTAGGTTAACTCTGGGTATGGAAAAACCCCTCCTTATAAATAAGTACCATACCTCTTTGGGCCTTAGTCTCCTCATTCTTTATATAGAAGCTGAGAAAAACCTAGTTACAGTAACGTACAAAGTCTCTTCCAAGAGCACAGATAGGAAAGCCAGTTACACCAAAAAAGTCAGTGGTTCTCATAGACATAGCCTCAAGATCCAGTTCCAGCTTACGTGAATGATTTCTCCTGACAAGACCAGTTTTTTTGTGTTCATTTTGTTTTGTTTCTTCCTTAAAATCAGTGAACTTAAAAAAAATTCTCTCAGAATCACCTTTCGGATTTAAGAAAATATATGCAGTGTTCTTTGCATGGTGTCTGGCACACAGACGTGCAGAGTAAATAGTAGTGATTACTCCAAGAAGCTGTTTGGTCTTTGTACAACCACTGAAGAATGCAACCTTTATGAATAAAGTCTTGATAGAAATGTTGAGTTTAAGAAGAAGCTGTGCTCTCAAGTGAGAGATTCTTCAAAGTCATCAGCAACCGCTTGTCTACTAGGGGTCACCAATTTACATCTGAAGAAACTACTATTCTTAATGGGACATGCTGCAAAGGGACACAGTTTAAGAACATCAAGATGTCAAGACTAGCTCCTAGTCCCATGTGAAACTTAATTATGAGGGACCTTAGAATGAACTCAGGATAAGATATACTGGGTTAACTTCTACTGGTAACTAAGCAGTACAAATAACATTGGCTAAAACTCTTTACTAGTCTCTTACCCAGATTTAAGTCTTCTCATTTAGGGATGATGATTTAAGTTTCCAGAACTTGCTGAAATGATTGATTACCTAAAATCCCTACACAGTGGCTAGCTGGCAATAAAAACAAAGGTCCTTAGCAGGATGGTACCAGCTGTGCCTCTTATTAGCCTTGTCTTTGGTTAACTCACTTCCCCTTTCTGACTGTCCATATGCACATCTTAGAAGCTAAGTCTCAGATTACTTCACATTCTTTTTTTTTATTATTTTTTTTATTAACTTGAGTATTTCTTATATACATTTCAAGTGTTATTCCCTTTCCCGGTTTCCGGGCAAACATCCCCCTCCCCCCTCCCCTTCCTTATGGGTGTCCCCCTCCCAACCCTCCCCCCATTGCCGCCCTCCCCCCATAGTCTAGTTCACTGGGGGTTCAGTCTTAGTAGGACCCAGGGCTTCCCCTTCCACTGGTGCTCTTACTAGGATATTCATTGCTACCTATGGGGTCAGAGTCCAGGGTCAGTCCATGTATAGTATTTAGGTAGTGGCTTAGTCCCTGGAAGCTCTGGTTGCTTGACATTGTTGTACTTTTGGGGTCTCGAGCCCCTTCAAGCTCTTCCAGTTCTTTCTCTGATTCCTTCAACGGGGGACCTATTCTCAGTTCAGTGGTTTGCTGCTGGCATTCGCCTCTGTATTTGCTGTATTCTGGCTGTGTCTCTCAGGAGCGATCTACATCCGGCTCCTGTCGGTCTGCACTTCTTTGCTTCATCCATCTTGTCCAATTGGGTGGCTGTATATCCTGTGAGCATTTGATGAGACAATGTTTAACAAGCGTCTTTATAGTTGAAGATGTTACTGGGAGGTGAAGGAACCTCAGTTTTATCCTACCCCCTCTGTCTGTCTGTCTGTCTGTCTGTCTGTCTGTCTGTCTCTGTCTGTCTCTTTGTCTCTGTCCCTGTCACTCTCTGTCTCTGTCTCTCTCTCTCTCTCTCTCTCTCTCTCTCTCTCTCTCTCTCTCTCTCTCTCTCTCTTTCTCTGTACATCAGAGTATGACTATGAAGGTCAGAGGACACCATGTGGTTCTCTTGCTCCATCCTCTACCTTCCAGTGATTGTGTTCAGGAAATCAGCCTTGGTAAACAGTGCCTTTATTTTCTGAGCCACTTCTCTGTCCTGAAATACTTATTCCTATACCAAAAATCTTTCTCTTATTTTTCTAGTTTTACAGTGATGGATTTGTAAATAAGAATTCAAAGATTCTATGGATTGTCCACTACCAGGAAAAGGTAACCACCATTATCATCCACTCATCAGGATCATGGTCGTGATCATCATGATTATCATTGCCAACATCAATTGTTTCTCATTTACCATGACATAAGGGGAAAATGAAAAGATTGTAGTCTTAGATCCAGAATTTCAAATAAATGTGAAACCCCAGCCAGAAGCTAAAGAATGAGATACTGGCTATTTACCATGTCAAGAATATATACCCTCTGCTTCCTGGGATCCCAAATGAAAACTGAAAACCTATTATTGAAAACATCTAACCTAACCCAAAGGGGAAATGCAGCTGTGCTTGAAATGAACTTTTTACCAATACTAATAATAAAATTCAAAGAAAAGTCCTTCCTAAGCTGTGACATATCCAAATGTTTGCAGTGAGTTAAAGACATATAAAATAGAGTAGACTGGGTATTTAATTCAGGACTAATGTGCATGACTACCAACCATCCATGAAGACATGAGCTTAGTCACCACCACCTAAACAAGTAATTAATAAATTAAATAATTAAATCATGGGTACAGCTAGATGGTATTGGGAACAAAAAGACTATCTATTGAAGCACAGGGCAAGATCAGTGGTAATAGATGAAATGGTAATTATATGAGGATGTCTGGATGAAAGACATCTTAGCCCCTGGAGTCTTAACAGATCCTTACATAGGAATTAGGAATAACTTCACAAAATAGGGTAGAGTAGAGTCATTAAGGGGAAAGAGTTATGAGGGTGATATGTATGCAGAATTAATGTATGAAGCTGTCAAAAATATTCAACAAAAGTATAGATATTGTAAAAACTGGAGTAAGTTTTGACAACATGATAGGTAAGAGTGCATACCACTTAATTGTGGGTACAATAACCTCTCAGAACAGCAGTGGCATCTTCAGGAAAATGGACACTAGATTTCCTGTGGTGACTGAATATAATTATGTCAGAAATCCCTATAAATGTGTTGCCTTCTTCCCTGACACTTATCTGTATTCGATTCTCACCTCTATGTTTTAGAGCAATGTCTGCATGATAAGTAAAGGAAAAGATATGATTCTCTTAAGACCTAGCAGACACAGACTTATAAAAAGAACTCAACACTGAATTGGCCTAACAACTGTCTGTTTTTATTTTAAAATAAGAAAACTTAATTCCAGATAATTGATTTAGAGAAGTAAATGTAAGAGAAGCTTATACACTTTTATACTTGTGAAGAATGATCTCAGTAATGAGCAAATGTCAATTTAGTACCTGCAATGTCCTATGAAGACAATTCTTCTCGGTGAATTCATTACCTGTCAAACCCAGAGGTAAAGCTACAGGAGGCTCTGGGTATATAAAGACAGGTAAGCGAACTAAAGACTACTGAAAAGAAGTATAGATTATAGTTGAAGATGTATTACTTCTACAATTACCTATACAGTTGAATATATGATTAAGTGAATAAATTCTGAATATGGATTGAATTCTGAATATGAATAACAACTTACAGCCTTACAAATCTTAGGTGATTTGCTCTCTTAGTCTCCCAGGAACAACACTGAGAAGTGCTCTGTATCCCTCAGAGATAACTGCTATCCCTGCAGATTACAATAGTTGTCAGGATTATTGATTCTTTGAGGAAGAAGAAAAGCAAACTGCTTCTAGTGACTCTGTTTGGTCTTTGGCAGTATTTCCTTATACTAGCATGTACAGTTGAGAAGAGGTGTCACCATTGCTTTGCTCTGCTATAATATAGGCAGAGGCATTAGAAAGAATCATTTTATAGACCACAGTAATCTCACTACCTCAAGGTCAAGCTCAAGTGTCCAACTTCTTTCTTGGGGGAGAGGGGCTGAAACAGGGTTTCTCTCTGTAACAGCCATAGTTGTCCTAGAACTTGCTTTATAGACCAGTGTGACCCCAGATTCACAGAGATCTACCTACCTCTGCCTCCCAGTGCTGGAATTAACGGCGTGTGCCATGATGCCTAGCTAGTGTCCAACTCGTTAGTTTATGTTCTGTGCTTCAGCACCATGTCCTGTGTCAAGGTATCTCTGCAAAGTGTGGCCTTGAACCCATTGTCTGTATCTTCTATTCTGAAGATCCCTAAATGTTGGGCAATTTTAAGCAACCTGAAATGTTCTAAATCTCCTGCACAAAAGAAAGTATTGTCTATGTTTTTATCCCCAGAATCTCTTGAATGTTGGACCATATTTTGATAACCATTCCCCAGAGGCTTTTGAGTTTAATTACCATGGAGAGTTGCTGAAGGGGAAATTTTTTCCTGCACCACCATATCTAAAGTCTACTGGGTTTTGTTTGTTTGTTAGTCTTTTTATATAACTAAGAGCAGCCATTCCCAAGATCTTTTACTGAGAAAAAAGGCTCTGTTGTTGTCTACCAATCTTTATATTTAACATAGCTACAAGATTTTTAAATAAGAGCTTCACCTCAGATCAAGAGAAAAAAAGAAAAGGAGGAGAAAGGAGAAGTAAGAAGAGGGTAGTGATAGAAGACACATAAATTATAACTTTAGCAATATAGATAAATCTCATAGCCTAGTGAACAAAAGAACTCAAACATCACTGAATATGGATTATACAATTTTTGGTCAATGGTCTAAAATAAAAAAGGCAAAATTAACCTGTGTCTAATTCCAAAAGTCGAGTGTTTTACTATTGAGGAAGAGGCTGTTGCTAAGAAGCTTTTTGCAGCTGATAATATTTTGTTTCCTTATCTTGATATAGGCACATGACTGTGTTCACTTTAGGAAAATGTACAAAGTTTACATTCACGATTAGTGTGATATTTTCTAGGTATTATATTTATAAAGAAACTTCAAAAAAAAAGGTGAAGGTTCATTGTCACAAATGAGTGAAACAAGCCAAAGTAGTGTAAATGTTTAATAACCCTAGAGACTTGGGAGCATTAAACCTTAAAAATATAAGAGCCTCAGAGATGATTGATTCAACTGCCTCATTTCAAAGGCAAAGGGAAACAAACTTATAGATAAGAACACCAAGACCACACAAGGACTCAGTACCAGAATCAGGCCTTGTGAAACCCTCAGCTCATGGTCCTTTGTTCTTCATGATCCTGCCTTCCTAATCAGATGATGAAGGGGAGATGTGGTTTCAGAATGAGCCATGCACCTCAGCATGTCATGGCATACACATTTTCAAATAATGATTAATACAATATCTGCTTCACAAATGGTTTCAGCAGCTGGGATGAGGCAGACATGGCTACACAAATGTGCTGTCCATGACGCATGGGTTGAAAGAGTGGGGTGGAGGCAGCTCTTGAGTGAAGGAACAAAAGGAGAGTTTATCTGCCTGGAATGCAATGGGGATGGAGATTCCAAGAAGGTCATCCGGGGAGACACTGTGCCTGCATCCCAGAGAAGTCTGGGTGCATTTACTGACATTCTGAACATCTGTGCTTTTGCGAGGGAGATAAAAGGGAATCTGCTTCTCTGCCTCGAGGCATGATGTATGGGCTTCTGAGACACTGAGTGTGGGCTGCTGTTGAAGGCACAATGCAGAGGTTGATAGATGAAGGCTAAGGGATCTCACCAGGCCACACATTAATAAGAATGATCAACCTGCCCTTGATGGTGGAGTAGAATGCTAATGTCATTCTCCATGCAAGTGTTGAAAACAGAGAATGTCTGGAGGGTGCAACCCTTGCCGTCTATCTTTACATTGATTCTACATGTCCAAATTAGGTCCTCTATTCTCCTGCCAATGGCCAAAGTCAGCCAAGGTTGGCAAGGCAAATTCCATCCTAAAACCACCCAAGATTTTCACATGCCTCTAGCCATTGACTAAGAGTGAGAAACTGTGTTCTCATCATAACTTACACTCATAAGTACTTCCTATCATCCTCCTCTGCCAAAAGAATAGAGTCTAGTTACTTTAACCTTGCCTTTGAATCTTTCATCACAAACTCCAATCTCTCCCATACTATGCTTCTATAGGTGCTTCCACCCTGGCCCCATACCTTTTCCTCTGTCTGAATTTCCTCTTTTGCTGAAATCATCCTAGATTAAGTTAGTGACTATTTCTTCATAAAGGCATCCCTGACTATCAGAGTCTCAACTAAAGTGATACTTCTTCCATTGTAACTCCATTTAATCTTATTTTCACTTTTTGACACTATCAGAGAGGTATCCTCCATTTCGTAACTTTCTTCTAGTTTAGTGCTCCAAGAGGAGAAATAAATATCAATCCTACATTGCTTTTCTGGAAGCATAGCAATATGTCTGGCATGTGAAATTGCATGGTATCAACATTTTCTGAATGAGTATTGTGATTTCAGCTCCAGCTGCAGCGGTTTGGGTATGCATTAAGATTAATTTTCTGCTGCTCCGATACCCTCAACCTCAGGTATATTACAAGTTAAGTCCTTCTATTTTCATCCTAAAGACTTGGGAGCTTCCTCAGCTCATGTAGACAAGCATAGCCAAGAAATAAAAGAAACAGTAATTTTCAAATGATTGACCTGGTGAGGTTGAGCCAACACTCCCTAGCTCTACATTCTTTGGGTAACAGGAGCCTAACTTCCTCACTAATTTCACTGTACTGATCTATTGCCCTGATCTTACCATGACTCTTCACAACTATCCTTTATGCATATTTAACAAATAAACTATCTGCTTCCAATCATTGCTTAGACTCTGTCTTTAGGATTATCATAGTGGAAATAAAACAAAATGAGTGAGTGTGTGTCTTCTACTTTAAATTACATTTGCATCCATCTATGGCATTTTTTCTAGTGCCAAGGACTGATTGTCAATAGTCTCTTGTCAACTAGAAATAAATTTGAAAATAAGACCCATTAATGTCATTTACTCTAATGTAGGAATGCCATAATTAAGAAAATCATCTATAAAGCAAATCTTAGGTGAGAGTGAACACCCTGCTGACCTTTGATTTTGCTCTCTCACTTTCACTTTTAGTTAGTTAATTATACTCCTTGGTGTTAGAGTTCAAATCAAGAACCCTGTAACCCTAACTCTGTTAATATGCAGGCAATTCTCCTGGTCTACTCTCAGGGACCTAGCACATGCTGACATTATCATCTTCCTCTACCAGATGCACAAGGTTTATACCAAGGATTAAAGAACCCACCAGCTACCCCAGACCACCCCTGCCCAGTCTTATCTGGTGATTTCCCTGACCTCATTCTCTAAGACCAGTGAACCCTCCAGAAAGTTGCCCACAATAAACCTGCTTTTTTTTAAAAAATTGTTTTATTCATTTACATTCCAGTCATTGCCCCCCATTTCATCCCCCCAGTTCCTCATCCCAGTCCTCTTCCCCCTTGCCTCTGAGAGGGTGACCTCCCATCAGGCTTCCCTCTTCCCTGGAACCTCAAGTCTCTTGAAAATTAAGGACAGCTTCTCCCACTGTGGCCTGAACAGGCAGACCTCTGCTATATATATGCCAGGTGATTCGGACCGGCCCATGTATTCTCTTGATTGCTGGCTCAGTGTGTGGGAACTCCCCAGGGTTGGAGTTGGTTGAGACTTCTGGTCTTCCTATGGGGTCATTCTTCCCTTCAGCTTCTTCAGTTCTTCCCCTAATCAACCATAGGGGTCCCTGACTTCAGTCCAATGGTTGCGTATAAGTATCTGCATCTGTTTCAGTCAGCTGCTGGTTTTTATACTTTTGTTTCAGCTTCAATTGTCTTACTATATTGGCAAAGAAAACCTATTGCTTAGATGTTATTCTTCAACACCTGTCTCTCCATATTCTACAGGACCAGAATACCTAAGATGTATAGTGCTCTGGGACAGTGCCATCTGACCTCCTGAAGGAATGATTCATCATGTGCTCCATGATAAACCACCTGTACCAAATACAAGAAATATGGTGAGACACATACCCTAGCCCAAATGAACAAAGTGACTCAGAGCTCACAAAAAAGCAAATCCCAGTGCCACCATGCCCCCAATGATCCCAACCAAAAGCACAACCCAAGTGTTTTATATTTTACTACACCCTTCTCTCCTTTTTTTTTAAATTCAAAACACAATCGTTCCACTCCCAAAGACTCCCTTGAGGGCATCAAGAGAAGGGATGCGTTTCTGAATGAAAATGGTTAAGGTCTAAACTCCTAACTCTATCACTTAGTATCTATATGCCCTTAAACAAATGCCCTCACTCTTCTTAATCTGTCTTCCTATCTGTAAGAGCAGGATAGTAGTACCTACTTTTCTGAATAAATCTGATGTCTGCACAGTTAGTAAGTACTCAGTAATTTGACTCCTCTTTCCCTCCACAAGCTTCACATCTCTCACCATGCCTGTGGAGTTTCCCGGGATTAAGTGGTACTTACTGCTGTGATTCAATTATAACATTTGTCCTTCTGCTCCGTGTTAACTACTTGGTTTCATGACTTCTGACAATACCATAACTCATATTGTGATACTAGGAACACAAAGGGAAATAGATGCATAAAAATCCTCATTTACCCTGAGGATAGAATCAAGTGTAAGGGAACCTTCATGTGCCATTTTTGGGAAAGTATAATGGTGTAACCATTCTGGAAAATATCAAAGATAGTCCTCAAAAAATGTTTAAATAGACCAATGAGATGGCTTAGTGAGTTAAAGGGATGTATCACCAAGGCTGACCACCTTAGCTCTATTCCTAGAAGCCATATGGTGGAAAGATTCTCATAGGTTGTCCTCTGACTTCTACACACACACACACACACACACACACACACACACACACACACACACACACACATTTGCATTCAGATATATTTCAGATATATGTGTTTACTAGAATGGCTTATGGGCTATGGTCCAGTTACTCCAACAATGGCGGTCTACCAGCAGAAGGTCCAAGCACTGGTAGTTGCTCACTCCACAAGGCTGGATGTCTTAGCTGTTCTTCAATTATCACAAAGAATGTCAGAATTCCAAAGAAGTAGGCTGTAATGCCAGTGAGGGAATGGACTTGCTAGAGAGCTAGAGCAAGTAGGCAAAGAGAATAAGTTTCCTTCTTCCATGCCCTTTATGAAGGCTGTCAGCAGAAGGTGCAGCCCAGTTTAAAGGTAGATGTTCCCACATCAAATGATCTAGATTAAAAGTAAGTTTCCCCACTTCAAATTATTTCATTAAGAGAGAAACACCTCACAAGTGTACCCACTTGAGTTTTAGTTAATTTTAGATGTAGTCAAGTTGACAATTGAGGATAACCATCACACATGGAAAATATGGAGGTATTCTCAATGTTATTCTCAATAACCAAGATGTGAGAAAACAACTTTCCAACGTTCTGCTAAGGGAAATGATTAAAAACTATAATGTAGTTGAGTGTCCTGAAAGCATGTACCTTCCATCCCATCACAAATTAGGAAGCAGAAAGGCATCTATTACAAATAAACACTGCCACTCAGAAAACAGAGGCAGGAAGATCATGGGCAGAGGGCGGGGGGGGGGTGGGTGTCACGTCTCATCTATTTTGTAAGATTGCTTCAAAAATAGAACTTTTAACTAAAGAGAAATAGGCAGGGGCATCTGGAGAGATGTCCCAGTGGTTAAAAAATTAGTGTTCTTACAGAGGGCACAAGTTTACTTCCAGCAACTGTGTTGGTGAGCCTATGACTAGAGCTCCAGAGAATTCAGGGCCATATTTTTGGGTTGTGTGAACATATAAACTCATATTTACAGACAAGTGTACTCCAAGAGACAAGCATATATATGTAATTAAAAATATTTTTAGAAAGGAAGTATGTTGATATAAAGATATGATATCGTTTGGACTCCCAAAGAGAGGACCACTGTTAATTGTGGAGAGATGGATGAGCCTAAGGACACAAAATGAGCCAGCTATAGAAGAATAAAAGCTGCATAATTCCAATTACATAAACTATCTAAAATAGAAAAATTCAAAGAGACACAGAATAGGATGGTACTTTACACCAGCTGGGGTGAGGCAGAAATGAAAAATTGTTTTGCAACGGAGTGTAAACTTTCTGTTCTGCAAGATAAAATGGTTTCATGGATCTGCTACCAAACATAGCACGTACAGCTAGCACTCTGGGATGGTATGCTTTAAAATGCTTTACAAGGATAGATGTCATGGGAAGTGCTCTTACAGCTACACAGTCATGGCCACACAAATGAGCAAAAGGAAACCTTCTGGGAGCTGTGCATGCGTGGTCATGTTTGTGGTGATGCCATCCCACGTATATACAGACATTCGAAATCACAAGATGTGTGCATCAAATGTAATTTTATGTATGTCACTTATACTCTCAATAGAGTTATTCCTAAGATGAATAGAAAACTTAAAAATAAGCAGATGAATAAATAAATGAAAATTCTAGGTGATGTGTCAGCAGTAATAAAAGGGATGTGACGTAAAAGATGTAAGTAACCTTCTACCTGGGTGGCCAAGAAAGCCTTTCTGTCATAATGAGAATGGGGTTAGCTCACAATCAATGAGAGAACCAGCAATTCAAGCAGCTTGGGGGAGGGGATGCTTTTTACATTGTTTTCACTTCATTGTGGAATTTCCCTACATACTCTCTGATATGTTCATATTTCTCCCTTACTTCTCTCCCTCACAGTCTCCCTTCACCCATTGGTCTTCTTCCCATCCAACAGTCCTTTTACTTCCAGGTCACATGTGTTTTATTAGTCACCTCCCTTTAAGATCTCTTCTGCTCCTCCAATGGTCCCCTTTCTGGCAAAAGTGTGAGAAGAAAAACTGCATATTTACCACAGGTAGGAGTGTAAACTAGAGAAACTCCTGTGGAAATTAGTATTGAAGCTTCTCTGAAAACTAAAATTGGAACTACCATATGACCCAGCTACACTGCTTCTGGATAAATACCCAAAGAATGCTGAAGAATTCTAGGCATAGAGAAGTAGATATGATGTAACAAGCTTGGTGTGTCTGAGGACAAGAAGGCACAAAATGTTTTTACCGCCTTCACATGCTAAGTTAGTCACTGGTTTCCTGAAAGCCAACTCAGGAAAGTAAATTATTTGTTCATTGTTCTCTTTTCCAAATATGAAGGCAATATCACTTCCAATACATAATAAAGGGATCAATTTTCATGCCTCCTAGAGTATGTCGATTTCATTTGTCTTTTGTCTTTGGAAACAGTATAGTTTACTCTGCAAGTAATTCTCCCACCAATCAGCCTCATTCAATGATGTCTATGGTTCCATAATGAGGTTTGATTGAATTGATGGAGAAATCTAAATGTTGATAGTCCCAGAGGCAAATGGTATTAGCAGCTCACAGGGTTCACTCTGGAACACAAGCGACACTGGCTATTTGCTGGTCATAAGTTGCTTATAAAGAGACTGAAGAGAAAAGCCCTTCATGTTCAGATGTTGATTCCTAAAATGCAAAATGAACAAACTATTGGAATGGATTGTAAGTATCTTGCACACAAAATAGTTTAGGATTCCAGAAGCATGTGATGGAATAGGCAACTTATAAACTATAGTTTCTGCTATATAAAAAATGAAGATAATAATAACAACTTCAACAAAGAGTTATTGTGAGGGTGAAATTGTTCAATATGCTTATTTACCAGACTTTACTATAGATCAGGGTCTGATGTAGGAGAAAGTGAATAATTGAACAATGAAGAACTAGATCTAAGTCCTCACAGGTGTGAGAGTCTATAGTGGGCTTTAGGACAAGGAAAGCATTGCAAAATAAAAGCAATTTTACAGTCACCATTCTGCTATTATTTACCAGTCAATATCAAATGCCATGTTATGGATCAACAACAAACAGACATATTACAATAGAAAGAAAAGATCTCTGAAGAGATCCTACTCTGGTTTGAGTGAGAGATAGTCCATTAAAGAGCCGTACAGCAGAGCAAGCTATGTAAATTAACATGCCAGATTAGGCAATGCTAGCAAATCTGGGGGAGAAAAAGAGGGATATGGAAAACTAGAGTTTACATATTTCTCTAAAATGAGCAGTTATCACTCAATTCTTTTGCCTCCTCTACCATATGGGATTGTAAGTCCAAATCTTCCAGAACCTACTATTTCTCAACAGAATTTTTGAATCCAGATTTCCATATGAAAATCAGCCAGATTTCCGATGATATCAACTTATTAAAATATTTTAAAGGATTGGCAGTCATTGGTTTGCTATCTCTGATTTAAGACATTTGTTTTTGCAGAAAATTAAGAGCACTGCATATATTTTCAAAAAGCCAAGAAAAAAAGCTAAGAGGATAGATGGTTATTGAATGTGATTCCTTGACAGAATGTCACATATATTGTATATCATTTTGATGGATATTAACAATAGTGGTGAGAAGTAGTATTGGATTATTCTTCAGTTTCCTCAGATGCGGGGAAATAAATATATATATCAGGGCCAAACTAAAATCCTGGTAGTTCTAGATATTTCTAGCTAGGGTGACCTTGTGTGTAAAACAATAAGCACAGAGGATACAACAATGAAAGTAATGATTGGTGGAGATGTTAAGAGTCTAATAAGAAAAGCAAATGTTAAACTCTTGTCCTCTGCCCCAAAATCAAAGTATATTCAGTATTGCAAAGTGCATTTCTAAGCTTAGAGGATTAAAAAGTGCTGAAAGGTCACCAGGTCAAAGAAAAGAGTAAATCTAATGAAATGATTCAGATAAGTGGCACCAAGATTGAGATGAGAGAGTGTCGGGCCAAAGGAAAATATGGGTGGTGTCAAGAACAAACAGCAGAGAATTAAGGAAGCGCATCATTCATAACCTTTTAGTACTTGTCAAAAATTCTCTAGTAATAAAAGTAATAGAAACATGTAAAAGTCCTAAGAGAGGAAGGATCTAATTTGTAAATCACATACCTATTTTCATAGTTACTGGGTCTTTAGTGTATCAAATAGTGTACTTATCTCTGGCTATATCACATGCATACTATAACGAATTATAAACTGATATAGAGAAAAGATGGATAGTTTGAGGGTTAATTTGAAGGTTAATAAAAAGATTTTCATCAGTCTAGATTAGGTGATAGAGATAGAAAAAAATTGATTCCTGAGACAATGGTGATTGAAGTAAAATAGTTTACATATGAAATGAAGAAGAAATAAATATGAAACAAAGTTTTAACTTCTTATGACTCTGGCTTTATAGCTGTTCCAGACTTTTAACCAGTAAATACAAACTCAGAAAGGTGCAATAGTACAAGAAGATGAGATTTCAATTTAAGATATATTGATTTTGAATTGCTTATTGGATAATATATTGCAAATATGTATAGAAATCGGTTGAATGTAGGGAAGAATATGGCAGAGACAACAAGGCAACAGTGAATAGTAAGAAATGTGGCAAATAACTGCACACTTGAGTTTTGTTTCGCCATAAGAATCAACTATATCAAGCAAAAAAAGCCCATATAAACACAAACACATGCACACACACACGAAACATAAAAAGTGAAAGTACAAGAGGACTCTTTAGAAAGGGAAAACAAGACTGGAAGAAAGGAATATAGAGTGATAGAAAGATGAATATGAGCTAAATAAATTTATTGAAAATACCATTAGACTCAATTTGTGTAATAAATATATGCTAATAAAAATCAATAACTTTATTGACTCTTATACTACACGTAGTTACAGTAGCTGAAAGATAGGTTAAATTGAGAAAAGAATGTACAAAACCACAAGAATGTTGACAACTTAAATAAAAGATAGGAGAATCTATGAAGACTAAGGTTTAGTTAGAGATGGGAGTAGAAAACTAGTATGTTATCAAAGAACTAGGGAAAATAAAATATTTCCCTGGAAGAGAATAGTCAATCTTATAGAATGTGAAAAATGTCAGGAATATTTTTAAAAGTTTAAAGAGTCTTCTAGGTATGACAGATAAGTTACACTCAGAAAATCTCAATAACATGGCTGATTAAACAAACCAGGACAATTTAGCATCAGTTGACATCCTGGCATAGATGAGGAAAAGATCTCACAGGGCTACACCCCTAGATAAAGATTCATAGAATATTAATAAATGCTGAGGAAAGGAGAATGAATCTTTCCCTAATATGTTATTTAATATGAAGTCATCAAATGCCTTAAAAACATGTTCACATAGCAGTACTAAATGCACTCCTATGTCTGTGTTCTATAACAATATAATAAATAACATGAATATGTATTACATGGCAATAAGACAACATAAATTTGAGAGAGACCATGGAAGAGTCCTGAGAGGAGCAAGAGCCAAGAGGGGAAATGATGTAGTATTTTAAGTAAAAATATATTTTTTAAAAAGTCATTGGCTAATGTGGATGAAGGAAATGTCATAAGGTCCCACACATACCTGAAAAACTCTAGTCAAGAAATGGCTACTGAGAGAAGAAAAATTATTCTTCTACAAGGATGAATCCCCTGAGAAGTTATCCAATCCCTAGCAGTAAGTGCATGTACATACTAGAAACATGCATGGGCATAAGTGGATTTGTGACAATAATGAAGAGTAGAAGGTCACAAATTTGAGAGAATATAGACATGGGAAGGCAGGGATGGATGAGAATGACATGTAATACAGTATTCATACATGAAACTTTAAAATAGTACCAAATTTAAACAAACATTTTAGAGTCCAAGACAGGAAGATCATAAATATTTATAAAGTAAAATGATTCTGTAACCTGGGAGTAACAGGACACAGGAAAGACTAAATTGAAGCTTAATGGAGTCAGTCAACATAAAGTATGTCATCAACTGTGAAATTATAAAGAAGAGGAAATGGATTTTATTGGGTAGAATGTGGAATGTTTTTTTTGTTTTAAGAACAAGAAAGGCTTATTCAGATATTTAAGTAATAATGAAATCAGTGTGCTATAAATAGAAAGGAAATGCAGGATATGGGGAGACGTGTGTGTGTGTGTGTGTGTGTGTGTGTGTGTGTGTGTGTGTGTCTTCCTATGAAGATAAAAGGAAAATATCAGAAGAAAAATTAAATGTAAAGGATACCACCTTTACTACAAGAAGGAGAAGGAAGAACACGCATCATGATACCTATACATTTAAATTGTTATGGAGGTCCATGGACTACTTCCTGCTATTATATTCTCTGCGACTGGAGGTTGAACGCCATGCATTTAAGTATGATGGAGAAGTAAGTGGGCAGGAGCAACCTGGAAACTCACAGGGGCACACAGAGGTGAGTGGATATTGGTGGCTAATAATATAAGCTCCCATTCCTAAACCTGAAGTTTTCCTTAGGCTGTTTGAATATCCCAGAGGAAGAACACTTAAAGTGCAATCAAGGATTGGTTGGTGAGAGAACTCAGGTTCTTGTTGAAAAGAGTACTTAAAAGATAGGACAAGAACTTTACCATGGATAGGGAAATGACTTTTAAAAGTTGTAACTGATAGGTGGACAAAGTAATTATATGAAGATATGGCAAGTGCTGAGGAGTTAAAAGGCAGATATTATAGGAGTCAGAGAACTACAAACAGGCCAACATATTACGGTCAAAGTGTATGGTATGGAAACCAATGATTTTGATGGAACAGTATCCTGTGAGGAAAAGTATTTAGTGTAGTTTAGGAGTAGTTGGCTGAGAAAGAACAAAGGAAAGTTCACTGAAAAATGAGGAGGTCAAAGAAACAGATGACCTGATTCTTTAAAAATAGGCCTTCTACAAGGACCATGAACTTATCTCTTAGGTTGACATGAACATGAAGAGAAAGTTCAAAAAGAAGGCCTTAAGTATTTTTAGAACTAGTTTTAGTTGAAGCAGGAAGATAGTGTTGGGAATGTGCGTGTCTTTCCTTTTTAGAGGATATCTAAGCATCTTAGACATAAGAGAAGATGGATTTAGCCTCGAATATGAAAGGTGGGTCCTCCTGGCATGATACATACTTGCTCCAGAGGGAGATATTGGTGATGACACGGAGAAATATAACTTTTATGCTCTTGTTCTCTGCAATAAGCAAATGTCACTAAGGATAAAAATAGCAACCAATGGCACCAGGAAGGGGGACCTGAAAATACTATGCATGATAAGCATGGGGGCTGGGAAGTCTTATTACGATGTCTTGATCCTGGTGACTAATTACTGGGACTAGAATCTCAAATAATTGCCTCACTTCATCTGGGTACCTGTATTGAGTTAGAATCTTCTTTTCTGTATCTCATACCATATGAGGTATCTTATCACCCTTCTTTCTGTCACTGACATTTCTCAATAAATCATTTTTCACTTCTAGTAGAAAATAAGATTATTGAGGAGAGGAAGCATTCTGTGTTGCTATCATGTTCTATGCACATAGAAACAACTATACCGGAAAGAATTCCATCATGGTAATAGGATGAATGAGTAGTTTTTTGGTGACTTTTAAAAAATTGTGTTAGGAAGGTAGGCTTTGTAGCATAAAGAAATGGACAGAATTAAGACTCTCTAAGACATATAAATACCTTTTCTTTTGGAAGGCTCTTGGCTTTAGAAATGTCTCATTCAAAGAGCAGATGGAGTGATAGAAACATTACTGAGACCCTAATATTAGTTCCAGATGTTTGGAGTCATGCTATTTTGTACCTCACCCTGCAGAACATATTTCACTTGCCACCCTCTCCACGCCTACCCCTGTTCCCTTTCAGCGGAAGGGGTGGAGTTCTAATTCTAAGGGCATCATTTCCCTTAAGCTGGCTCAGAGCAAGCAGACACCAGACTGGTGAGAGTCACTTTAGCTTCCTCTACATGCCTGAGGCATAACCCTTATGGTTGGAGGAATGCTAGGTTACTTCTAGAGAATGCCATAAATAACTTTAGGGTAACTACTGAATCACAGCTTCTCTCTCTCTCTCTCTCTCTCTCTCTCTCTCTCTCTGCTACTGGAGAAGCATTTTCCTTAATGTTCTTCTCATATGAGGAGGTCTTTACTCTAAAGTCTAAGATGGATTGGTGAGTATATACTGTGGAGGGGTGAAGAGAAGCCGGTCTTCTTGACTGAGGATAAGGCATACCAACAGGAAGAACTGAAGATGTGAAATGAGCTGAAAGTAAACAGAGGTGACTTCTCACAGTTTACAAGTTCTTGACCCATATCTGAGTCTAGATGAACAGTTTATGCTGAAGCCAGGTTGGAGGACAAAACAAATAAATACATGAAACCTAGAGACTTCGGGAGAAAGTTAAATAGAAGAGTCAGATTTCAAGAGCACACACATACAAAGAAAAGGAAATGAGAAAGAGGGCAAAGGATGGAGAAAAGCAGAATAAGAAAGGCTTGAGAGTTGGCAAGAGATAAACCCAATGCCTGGTACCAATCTGCTGGGGAGAGGCCCATAAGACTCCCAGATGCCAGCACAGAAAGGGGCACTGAGCAGCTCCAGATGTTACTGCCTTTATTGAAGCCGGGTGGGGGCAGGCAGAAAGGGCCTGCTGCCCTTTCAAGAGCCAAAGGAGTCAGCTGGCCTTCCAGCCCTGAACCAAATGAGCTGAAGCTAGGAATCCCATGAGGAAAGACAGAAGCTTTTATTTTTTTAAAGATTAAAAGGGAATCCGTCAAGTGAGGAGCGGACGCCTGAAGACCCTGAGAAGTGGGAGAATATAATGGCTGATGAACCTGTTCCCTTCTATTCCCACTTTCTCAACACTTACACCATGGAATGGGGACTCCATGCTTAAAGTGGAATCCAAATCCTTGAGATTCTCAGCAGCTAATATACATATGACAAAGAAATGACAATTTTTATCAGGAGTCCCCATGGTTATCTGGTGGGTAGTTTCCATCCTGCCCCGCTACATAAACATCTCTCATTCCCATCTGCCTCCAGGATTTTTCTCAATCACAGAAAACTATAATAGATATAACATGGGCTCTTGGACTTTGGAGGGGAAGTAGTGAGGTAAAGAAACAAAAATCTAGGTCTCACTGTGGTTCTACAACTGACTCCTCATGTGGACAATCTCTGCCCAAGTCCCTCTCCATAGGTCAGAGAGGAGTTTGGACTCATTAAGTTGGCTTGTGCTTCAACACAACTTCTTATTCCCTCACTCCGCACATGTCTACCCTGCCTGAGAGACCGAAGCTCATGCCAATTTCTCTGATGAGGCCATGTGGGAGAAGCAGATGTCTGTTTTTAATACTGATGACAGATTAGTGTGCGGGGAATTTAGCCACCCCAGAAAACAAGCCCCATTCTGCTGAAAACAACTGGAACAGAAGGCTACTTATGCTCAGTGTTCCTAATGGAGTCAAGACCCAGAGAGCAAACCAAGAAGTCACCAAACCCAAGGGAAGTGATGGGAGCATGGATAGGATGCAGGAAAGGAGGTGTGCATTTCCAAAGCTCAGAGGAGTGTAAAGGAGATGGCAGTCATAAAGGATATGTGTTTGCATGAGCACAAGGGAGCAAGACCGAGAAAGATGCATGTGTGCACTTTTATCTGCATTGCTCAAACATGGGATTCTGAATAAATAATCTCAGCACTGAACTTAGATGCTATCAAAATTTAAAGATCAATGGTAAGAGCCTAGGATTTTCTATTCTGGCAGCCTCTGACCAACTGTGATGAATTCTCTTTCCAAAACAACTCTCTACTTTGTTTTTTTATTCACATCTCCCCACCCCCAATCCTGATTCCTCTCCCCACTCTAATCATGGAAATAAAAAAGAAGCAACTGGACTTAAGTAGTTCCTATGTCTCAGAACTCTATTGTAGTTGGTTCTCAGAATAGCTTAGATGAGGAACGTGAGACCCAGAAAATATGTTGACACATACTAGCTATTTCAGGGAGAAGTAGCTAAATTTGGAGAAGCAAAAGACAGCTTTTGCAAAGTTCTCTTCCTTGAACTGGGCTTATGTTCTTCAGGACAAAATTCATGTAACTAAGCTGAAAGATTCAAATTTGGGCCAATTCATTTTTTACAGGTATTATGGTTTCGATTTGAAATATAGTGCCAGCGACTAAATTTTCTGTGTTAAGGACACAGTCCTCATCTACTGGATCCAGACATTGAGAGTTGAATGGTTCCTGGGGGCCTCCACCCTAACACATGTATTTATTCAGTGATGGATCATCATCTGAGGTATTATTAGAAGAAAGTGGAATCTAGGAGGTGAGGATGGTTGGAGGAAGCAAGTCACTAGAGTTACGTTTTTGAAAACTCCTGACCTCATTTCCCCATCACACCTCCTGCACACTTTCTTCCCACCTCCCCTTTTGTGGAAAACATGAAGTAGGCACATTCCTCTCACACACACTCCTGTTGCCTCACCACAATCAGGCCCAAAGGAATAGAGCCAGCTCACATGGAACTGAAACCTCTGAAATTGTGTCAGCAAAATAAATCTTTCCTCCATTCAAGTCTTGTTTTTCGTTTTTCTTTTTTCTTTTCTTTTTCATTCTTTCTTTTTCTGGATATTTGGTCATATACCACCACATTTTACATCATATAGTCTCATATTTTATCATAGCAGCTTAATGATCAGTACAAAGTGGACAGGATTGTACTCAGACCATCAAGCTTGAATGCAAGTGCCTTTGCCTACTGAACCAAAGAAACTACTCCATGGGGCTAGAGAGCTTGATCAATGGTAAAGCTGCGTGCTATGTAACCATGAGGCCCTGGATTCCTGCATTAAGATCACCAGCAGCCATGTAACTACAATATGGAAACAGAAGATTCAAAAGGGCTTGCTGGCCAGCCAATATGGCTGACATACTGAGTTTCAGCTTCTGGGAGAGACATTGTCACAAAAACTAGAAAAGTAGTTGAAGATGACACCATGATGTCTGCCTCTGAATTCCACAAGAATAACTGTATACCCTCATACACACACAAGAAACTGCTCAACAGCTTAACTATCTCCTAAAACAGAATTCAAATTATTATTATCAGGAATTTGAGAACACCCAGTACCCAACAGGGCAAAGATCTTAGAAATCCAATTCCAGAACCCATAATGGAAGAACTACATCTCAAAAGTTGTATTGTGATCCCCATGTTGAGTATACAAATACTTACACACACAGACACACACACACACACACACACACACACACACACACACACACACAGACACACACGTGAAAAAAATATCAAGTACACAAATGGAAGCAAGAAAAATGCAATCTATAATGAGGTAAAAAAATAATGAGTCAATAATCCAGCCAAGAATGGATACAGATGCTAGAATTAGCAAAAAGAAAATTTAAAGCTATGGTAACTGAACTCCATGTGAAAAAATTATTGTCCTGATAATATTGTTCGATGGGTAGAATCACTACAAGCCTGATGACCTTAGTTTGATCTCCAGAACTCATAAGGTAAAAAATTGACCTCTGACCTCTATATATACACTGTAGTGTATACATACCGTCACATAAATAATTAAATGCAAAACAATTAAGGAAGAGCTATGCATAGCAAAGCATGTCTGGAACACCATCCCAGGAGGATGAACAACAGGATCAAAATTTCAAACTAGGTATGACTTCATAGGGAGTGTCTGTCTCTACAGAACAAAATAAGCCAACAAGAAAGATATGAATCTATTCAGACATAACTTTCAAGAAATGAAGTGGCAATCTAAGACAAAAAATCACTAGATAGAATTAAAAACAGATTATAATTTACAGGAGGCACTAGAGGAAGTATGAGAAATTATCCAAATGAAGCACGGAAAGAAAAAAATTTAAAAATACAAAGTAATCACTAATGAGTAATACCTTCAAGTTGCTACATACATACATAATTGGAATTGCCAAAGAAGAAAAATGAGGAGAGAAGAAACCTATTTGACAAAGTAATAGCCAACTTGTTTCCCCTGGGTGATGGAATTATAAACCCATAGATCTAGGAAAGGTCAATAAATGCCAGGTAGGAGTAAAACTAAAATTGTTCAAAATGAGTAATAAAGAGGACCTTAGAAGCTGCCAGAGAAAATTATCCTGTGACTACAGAGAAACCACTGTAAGTGTTATGGCTTATTTCTCACATGGAATAAAGCAAAGAAGTAGACAAATGAAGAGCATCTTTAAAGTATGGGGAAATGAATTTGTCAACATTGATGTCCACATTAGCAATGATAACTTCTAAAAGAAAATAAGAACAAATACATTACTGACTAATGTGAACTATTAGACATTGGAAAATGTGTTCAACACCTTTTGCAATTAAGGAAATGCAAATTAAAAATACTTTGAGACCTCATCCTAGACTAACTAGAATCAAGAAAATGACTGAAAACAAAGGCTGGAGAGGATTTGGGAAAAGGAGACCAGCCATTCACTGATGGAGGGATTGCAAACTGGACCAGCAGAGAATTTTCACAAAGCTTAAAGTAAATATACTACATGAGTCAGCCTTACAACTGCTTTGTGTACATCCAAAGGACAATATCCTATTCCACAGAAAACTTGTTCAGCTATTGTTCCTGTAGCTCTATTGACAATAAATGGAAAATGGAAACAGGCTATATGTCCTTCAACAGAGGAATGGATAATGAAAATGTATTACATACACAAAATTTCCTACTCCTCAGCTTTGAAAAGACATGAAATCAGGTAAAATAATGGAGTCGCACCATATTATACTGAGTGAGATAACCCAGAATATGAAATGCAAACATTACATATTCTGTCTTATTTCTGGATCCTAAGTCAGATCCTTATATGTGTTTACATAATGTGGAGAAGCTACAGAAACCAGGAGAGTAAAATGGAACCCTGGGAGGGGGCTCCAGAGAGGGGAATAACATGTCACAGGTGTTATGAAGGAGGAAATGGTAAAAATAGCGGGTGGGATTTGCCTGAGGAGGTGGCAAAGGAGGCAACACTGAGGTATAGAGAAAAAGAAAAGACAAAGAACACTAAGGTTGAGTTAAAAGAAAAAAGCCAAAGGGAAACAATTTATTTCATGTTCACTTAACTATAAATATGTAATATATAAGTGAATACATAAAATTATTTAAATGAAGTTATGCTACTTGGTGTGATAATACTTTTTCCCAAAGTCGTAGATTATTTAGCAAAATTCCAGTGCCAGGCATGGGAAATCTGCCTTTGTTTAGTTTCTCAGAAAAGTTCAAGAAACTCAGAAAATGATACAGGTTATCCCCAGTGCTCTTGGTTACCCACTAGAATCTGATGTTATGACCCTAATTTTTGAAGACATCTTACCCTTCAGACACAGGAGTTGGAGGACTCAAGTTTGGATGGATCAGGAAGCCTTCTGTCTGAAGACAAGCTCTTATGGCATCCAAAGTTAGTATGTAATGATCAAAGGGAGAAACTCCCTATCCAAGTGTAAAGCCTGTGGATCACACCAAAGATCTGTACAGCAAAACATTACTAAAAGTGCAATGATGGTGTTTATATCTCAGGAGGAACTAAAAGTTACCTAACTTGATTTAAGGACAACTCAATAGTAAGAGAATGCACATCCCATATGATTAATCTAGCCAATTACCTGTGGTCGCTAAAGTCATGGGTCCTAGAGGAGAGCCTACTACTGCCACTTTTTTTTCTAAAATAAATGTCTTTTTTTTATATTTTCTTTATTTATGTTACAAGTGTTAGCCTGGTTTCTTCTCTAGCAACCCCAAATTCCATCCCCCATCCCCCATCCCCTGCTTCTATGAGGGTGCTCCCCCATCTACCCACTTACCCACTCCCCTCCCACCTCCCCGCCATGGCATTCCCCTATACTGGGGTATCAAGCCTTCACAGGACCAAGGGCCTGTCCTCCCCTTGATGCCTGACAAGGCCATCCTCTGCTACACATGCAGCGGGAACCATCAGTTGGTCCATGTGTACTCCTTTTCAGTGGTTTAGTCCCTGGGAGCTCTGGGGTGTCTCGTTAGTTGATATTGTTGTTCTTATGGGGTTTCAAACCCCTTGAGCTCCTTCAGTCCTTTCTCTAACTCCTCCACTGGGGAACCCATTGTCAGTCCAATGGTGGGCTATGAGCATCCACTGTATTTGTCAGGCTCTGGCAAACCACTCAGGACAGAGATATAGCAAGCTCCTTTCAGCAAGCACTTTTTAGCATCTGCAATAGTGTCTGGGTTTGGTAACTGTATATGGGATGGAAGCCCAGGTGGGGCAGTCTCTGGATAGCCTTCCCTTCAGTCATTGCTCCACATTTTGTCTCTACGTTTCCTCCTATGAGTATTTTGTTCCCCCTTCTAAGAAAGACTGGAGCATCCACACTTTGAGCTTTCTTCTTCTTGAGCTTCGTGTGGTCTGTAAATTGTATCTTGGGCATTCCCACCAAGTCTTTATAATTCTCTATTGCATTTTAAGTATTTCTTCTTATAGCCACAGATAAATGTAACTGTCATCATTCATCAAAGAAATATCTTTTTTTCAGCAACTGGAGACCATCACAGAAATACATAAGCAGTGACAATGGAGACAACAACGGACTATGGGTTCTCAGATCTAAATGATACATCTATAATCCACTCCCTATACCTAAAGGTAATGGAACATTATAAAAGAGGTGGAAAGATTATAAGAGCCAGAGAACAAAGATGCCCAATATGAAATAATTATTTTCTATAAATTACAATGAGCTAATTCAGGAAATATTAACAAAATTTTCTCCTATAGAAACCAAAGGGGATCATGGGAGGGATCTCCTAAAGAGTAGCAATGTCATTTAATATTACAGTGTGGATGGAAGAACTCTCACACAGGTCCACGTCTTGATGAAAAACTAGAATCAATTAAAGGCTCCTAGTAGAAGGAGAATCAGTTTTCTACAGGGAAAATCCACCTGATATATATCCAATTCCAAGTATTTATTCCTAAATGCACATATTTATAAGCAACAGTAAATGGGACTCAGCAGCCTGTGTGTATATATGAAAGCAGGAATGAGAGAGGGAGAAAGAGACACAGAGACAATAATAATAAAAGAATGAGTTGTCATAAAATTACAAGGGAGGACAGGTCTTCGTGGTTGCTGCCGCCGCAGAGAGCCCGTGGGCAGCACCCCGCGAGCAAACTTGAGCCTCGGGACCACAGGTAAGACCAACTTGTCTGCTGCAAGAAAGCTGACTGGTGAAATCGGGAAACACAGAGGCAGAATTCCTGTAGGACCGGGCACGTCCTGTGCTTACCGGAAGTCCCACACCCTCGGATCCCGGCCCGAAGCAGCTCTCTGCTCCCAGAACCCCGTGGGAAAGAGACCTCACCGCCTGGTCAGGTGGGCACTCCTGAGGCTGCAGAGCAGAAGAGACCACCAACACTGCCCACCTCTGCCCACATCCCTGGCCCAAGAGGAAACTGTATAAGGCCTCTGGGCTCCCGTGGGGGAGGGCCCAGGAGCGGCAGGACCCCTGCCTGAGACACCACCGGAACCTGAAGGAAACAGACTGGATAAACAGTTCTCTGCACCCAAATCCCGTGGGAGGGAGAGCTAAACCTTCAGAGAGGCAGACAAGCCTGGGAAACCAGGAGAGACTGCTCTCTGCACACACATCTCGGACGCCAGAGGAAAACACCAAAGGCCATCTGGAACCCTGGTGCACTGAAGCAGCCAGAAGGGGTGGCGCATATCTTCCTGGTTGCTGCCGCTGCAGAGAGCCCGTGGGCAGCACCCCACAAGCGAACTTGAGCCTCGGGACCACAGGTAAGACCAACTTTTCTGCTGCAAGAAAGCTGCCTGGTGAACTCAAGACACAGGCTCACAGGAAAAGCTGAAGACCTGTAGAGAGGAAAAACTACACGCCCGAAATCAGAACACTCTGTCCCCATAACTGACTGACAGAGAGGAAAACAGGTCTACAGCACTCCTGACACACAGGCTTATAGGACAGTCTAGCCACTGTCAGAAATAGCAGAACAAAGTAACACTAGAGATAATCTGATGGCGAGAGGCAAGCACAGGAACCCAAGCAACAGAAACCAAGACTACATGGCATCATCGGAGCCCAATTCTCCCACCAAAGAAACATGGAATATCCAAACACACCAGAAAAGCAAGATCTAGTTTCAAAATCATATTTGATCATGATGCTGGAGGACTTCAAGAAAGATGTGAAGAACTCCCTTAGGGAAACACAGGAAAACATTAATAAACAAGTAGAAGCCTACAGAGAGGAATCACAAAAATCCCTGAAAGAATTCCAGGAAAACACAATCAAACAGTTGAAGGAATTAAAAATGGAAATAGAAGTAATCAAGAAAGAACACATGGAAACAACCCTGGATATAGAAAACCAAAAGAAGAGACACGGAGCTGTAGATACAAGCTTCACCAACAGAATACAAGAGATGGAAGAGAGAATCTCAGGAGCAGAAGATTCCATAGAAATCATTGACTCAACTGTCAAAGATAATGTAAAGCGGAAAAAGCTACTGGTCCAAAACATACAGGAAATCCAGGACTCAATGAGAAGATCAAACCTAAGGATAATAGGTATAGAAGAGAGTGAAGACTCCCAGCTCAAAGGACCAGTAAATATCTTCAACAAAATCATAGAAGAAAACTTCCCTAACCTAAAAAAAGAGATACCCATAAGCATACAAGAAGCCTACAGAACTCCAAATAGATTGGACCAGAAAAGAAACACCTCCCGTCACATAATAGTCAAAACACCAAACGGACAAAATAAAGAAAGAATATTAAAAGCAGTAAGGGAAAAAGGTCAAGTAACATATAAAGGCAGACCTATCAGAATCACACCAGACTTTTCGCCAAAACTATGAAGGCCAGAAGATCCTGGACTGATGTCATACAGACCCAAAGAGAACACAAATGCCAGCCCAGGTTACTGTATCCTGCAAAACTCTCAATTAACATAGATGGAGAAACCAAGATATTCCATGACAAAACCAAATTTACACAATATCTTTCTACAAATCCAGCACTACAAAGGATAATAAATGGTAAAGCCCAACATAAGGAGGCAAGCTATAACCTAGAAGAAGCAAGAAACTAATCGTCTTGGCAACAAAACAAAGAGAATGAAAGCACACAAACATAACCTCACATCCAAATATGAATATAACGGGAAGCAATAATCACTATTCCTTAATATCTCTCAACATCAATGGCCTCAACTCCCCAATAAAAAGACATAGATTAACAAACTGGATATGCAACGAGGACCCTGCATTCTGCTGCCTACAGGAAACACACCTCAGAGACAAAGACAGACATTGCCTCAGAGTGAAAGGCTGGAAAACAACTTTCCAAGCAAATGGTCAGATGAAGCAAGCAGGAGTAGCCATTCTAATATCAAATAAAATCAATTTTCAACTAAAAGTCATCAAAAAAGATAAGGAAGGACACTTCATATTCATCAAAGGAAAAATCCACCAAGATGAACTCTCAATCCTAAATATCTATGCCCCAAATACAAGGGCACCTACATATGTAAAAGAAACCTTACTAAAGCTCAAAACACACATTGCACCTCACACAATAATAGTGGGAGATTTCAACACCCCACTCTCATCAATGGACAGATCATGGAAACAGAAATTAAACAGAGATGTAGACAGACTAAGAGAAGTCATGAGCCAAATGGACTTAACGGATATTTATAGAACATTCTATCCTAAAGCAAAAGGATATACCTTCTTCTCAGCTCCTCATGGTACTTTCTCCAAAATTGACCATATAATTGGTCAAAAAACGGGCCTCAACAGGTACAGAAAGATAGAAATAATCCCATGCGTGCTATGGGACCACCACGGCTTAAAACTGGTCTTCAATAACAATCAAGGAAGAATGCCCACATATACTTGGAAATTGAACAATGCTCTACTCAACGATAACCTGGTCAAGGAAGAAATAAAGAAAGAAATTAAAAACTTTTTAGAATTTAATGAAAATGAAGATACAACATACCCAAACTTATGGGACACAATGAAAGCTGTGCTAAGAGGAAAACTCATAGCGCTGAGTGCCTGCAGAAAGAAACAGGAAAGAGCATATGTCAGCAGCTTGACAGCACACCTAAAAGCTCTAGAACAAAAAGAAGCAAATACACCCAGGAGGAGTAGAAGGCAGGAAATAATCAAACTCAGAGCAGAAATCAACCAAGTAGAAACAAAAAGGACCATAGAAAGAATCAACAGAACCAAAAGTTGCTTCTTTGAGAAAATCAACAAGATAGATAAACCCTTAGCCAGACTAACGAGAGGACACAGAGAGTGCATCCAAATGAACAAAATCAGAAATGAAAAGGGAGACATAACAACAGATTCAGAGGAAATTCAAAAAATCATCAGATCTTAGTATAAAAACCTATATTCAACAAAACTTGAAAATCTTCAGGAAATGGACAATTTCCTAGACAGATACCAGGTACCGAAGTTAAATCAGGAACAGATAAACCAGTTAAACAACCCCATAACTCCTAAGGAAATAGAAGCAGACATTAAAGGTCTCCCAACCAAAAAGAGCCCAGGTCCAGACGGGTTCAGTGCAGAATTCTATCATACCTTCATAGAAGACCTCATACCAATATTATCCAAACTATTCCACAAAATTGAAACAGATGGATCACTACCGATTACCTTCTATGAAGCCACAATTACTCTTATACCTAAACCACACAAAGACACAACAAAGAAAGAGAACTTCAGACCAATTTTCCTTATGAATATCGACGCAAAGATACTCAATAAAATTCTGGCAAACTGAATCCAAGAGCACATCAAAACAATCATCCACCATGACCAAGTAGGCTTCATCCCAGGCATGCAGGGATGGTTTAATATACGGAAAACCATCAACGTGATCCATTATATAAACAAACTGAAAGAACAAAACCACATGATCATTTCATTAGACGCTGAGAAAGCATTTGACAAAATTCAACACCCCTTCATGATAAAAGTCCTGGAAAGAATAGGAATTCAAGGCCCATACCTGAACATAGTAAAAGCCATATACAGCAAACCAGTTGCTAACATTAAACTAAATGGAGAGAAACTTGAAGCAATCCCACTAAAATCAGGGACTAGACAAGGCTGCCCACTCTCTCCCTACTTATTCAATATAGTTCTTGAAGTTCTAGCCAGAGCAATCAGACAACAAAAGGAGGTCAAGGGGATACAGATCGGAAAAGAAGAAGTCAAAATATCACTATTTGCAGATGATATGATAGTATATTTAAGTGATCCCAAAAGTTCCACCAGAGAACTACTAAAGCTGATAAACAACTTCAGCAAAGTGGCTGGGTTTAAAATTAACTCAAATAAATCAGTTGCCTTCCTCTATACAAAAGAGAAACAAGCCGAGAAAGAAATTAGGGAAACGACACCCTTCATAATAGACCCAAATAATATAAAGTACCTCGGTGTGACTTTAACCAAGCAAGTAAAAGATCTGTACAATAAGAACTTCAAGACACTGAGGAAAGAAATTGAAGAAGACCTCAGAAGATGGAAAGATCCCCCATGCTCATGGATTGGCAGGATTAATATAGTAAAAATGGCCATTTTACCAAAAGCAATCTACAGATTCAATGCAATCCCCATCAAAATACCAATCCAATTCTTCAAAGAGTTAGACAGAACAATTTGCAAATTCATCTGGAATAACCAAAAACCCAGGATAGCTGAAGCTATCCTCAACAATAAAAGGACCTCAGGGGGAATCACTATCCCTGAACTCAAGCAGTATTACAGAGCAATAGTGATAAAAACGGCATGGTATTGGTACAGAGACAGACAGATAGACAAATGGAATAGAATTGAAGACCCAGAAATGAACCCACACACCTATGGTCACTTGATTTTTGACAAAGGAGCCAAAACCATCCAATGGAAAAAAGATAGCATTTTCAGCAAATGGTGCTGGTTCAACTGGAGGTCAACATGTAGAAGAATGCAGATCGATCCATGCTTATCACCCTGTACAAAGCTTAAGTCCAAGTGGATCAAGGACCTCCACATCAAACCAGACACACTCAAACTAATAGAAGAAAAACTAGGAAAGCATCTGGAACACATGGGCACTGGAAAAAATTTCCTAAACAAAACACCAATGGCTTACGCTCTAAGATCAAGAATCGACAAATGGGATCTCAGAAAACTGCAAAGCTTCTGTAAGGCAAAGGACACTGTGGTTAGGACAAAACGGCAACCAACAGATTGGGAAAAGATCTTTACCAATCCTACAACAGATAGAGGCCTTATATCCAAAATATACAAAGAACTCAAGAAGTTAGACCGCAGGGAAACAAATAACCCTATTAAAAAATGGGGTTCAGAACTAAACAAAGAATTCACAGCTGAGGAATGCCGAATGGCTGAGAAACACCTAAAGAAATGTTCAACATCTTTAGTCATAAGGGAAATGCAAATCAAAACAACCCTGAGATTTCACCTCACACCAGTGAGAATGGCTAAGATCAAAAACTCAGGGGACAACAGATGCTGGCGAGGATGTGGAGAAAGAGGAACACTCCTCCATTGTTGGTGAGATTGCAAACTGGTACAACCATTCTGGAAATCAGTCTGGAGGATCCTCAGAAAATTGGACATTGAACTGCCTGAGGATCCAGCTATACCTCTCTTGGGCATATACCCAAAAGATGCCCCAACATACAAAAAAGACACGTGCTCCACTATGTTCATTGCAGCCTTATTTATAATAGCCAGAAGCTGGAAAGAACCCAGATGCCCTTCAACAGAAGAATGGATAGAGAAAATGTGGTACATCTACACAATGGAATATTACTCAGCTATCAAAAACAACGACTTTATGAAATTCGTAGGCAAATGGTTGGAGCTGGAAAACATCATCCTGAGTGAGCTAACCCAATCACAGAAAGACATACATGGTATGCACTCATTGATAAGTGGCTATTAGCCCAAATGCTTGAATTACCCTAGATGCCTAGAACAAGTGAAACCCAAGACGGATGATCAAAATGTGAATGCTTCACTCCTTCTTTAAAAGGGGAACAAGAATACCCTTGGCAGGGAAGAGAGAGGCAAAGATTAAAACAGAGACTGAAGGAACACCCATTCAGAGCCTGCCCCACATGTGGCCCATACATGTACAGCCACCCAATTAGACAAGATGGATGAAGCAAAGAAGTGCAGACCGACAGCAGCCGGATGTAGATCTCTCCTGAGAGACACAGCCAGAATACAGCAAATACAGAGGTGAATGCCAGCAGCAAACCACTGAACTGAGAATAGAACCCCCGTTGAAGGAATCAGAGAAAGAACTGGAAGAGCTTGAAGGGGCTCGAGACCCCAAAAGTACAACAATGCCAAGCAACCAGAGCTTCCAGGGACTAAGCCACTACCTAAAGACTATACATGGACTGACCCTGGACTCTGACCTCATAGGTAGCAATGAATATGCTAGTAAGAGCAACAGTGGAAGGGGAAGCCCTGGGTCTTGCTAAGACTGAACCCACAGTGAACTAGACTGGTGGGGGGAGGTTGGCAATGGGGGGAGGGTTGGGAGGGGAACACCCATAAGGAAGGGGAGGGGGGAGGGGGATGTTTGCCCGGAAACCGGGAAAGGGAATAACACTTGAAATGTATATAAGAAATACTCAAGTTAATAATAAAAAAAAATTACAAGGGAGTAGGGAAGACATATCAGGAATTTGACAGGGTATTGGGTAGAAATGACATAAATATAGTACTAATGCATGAAACTCTCAGAAATCAGTAATAAATTTTAAATGTATAGTATTGATAATCAATACTTTATGACAAAACCCAAAACAAAGAAGTGAAAGAGTCTCATTTAGTAAATCAAAAAGGAAGTTATTCTGAGGTCATAGAAGATAGGCAAAAAATGGTAAAATATACAATAATCATTAAGATAAAAGAAAAGAATTAGCAAGACAATAAGCTCAAACCTAGTCATACATTTCACATTAAATGTAAATGTTCTAAAAACTAAGTTTGATGTACATAAAGTAAAAACTGATAGTACTTCCAAAGAGAAGAGTAAATTATATGAAAAGATACCTGCTTCTCAAATTCCATTAGGAACATAAAGTCCCTAAAGAACCCCAGTAGACAACTTAAAAAATTAAAACTACACAGTTTCACTCAATGAGTTTTTTCCTCTCATCTATAACCCAAGCCTGACTATGTATATTATACTCTTCTTAGTTCCAGAGGAATTAAAGCAAAAATAATTCAGAGAGCAAAATTATATAAACAAAAAATTATATAAACAAAACAAAATTGAAACAATTAAGTCTTTTTATTTGTTATCTATTTACCCCACAAATATTTGAATATTAGACTCAGATTTATTGTAAACGTGGAGAATTCATATTGATTTAAGAAATATGTCATTTCTATGATTGTTTTTTAATATAACTGAGTAATCAAAATTTATACTTTTTAAAATTGTAACATTTCAATAATCTTGTGGAGATGACACCAGATGGATAACCTTGCGTTGGCCTCTGTTTCAGGATCTGTGAGATAAGCACAACACATCAATCCCTTTAAATTTGGAGTCTTTCAGGGAGATGCTGAACAGTGTAAGTAGGTCACTGTGTGGCAGAGGAAGGAAACACCCAATCAGTTTTCTGACTGGAAAAGAGTAATGACTGCTTGAGAGTCACAACAGAGTGCAGAGCATAGGTGTTCAGTAGAGTTCAAATCTTTTTGGCAGTATCAAAGACACAGGAAAACACAGAGTTAATGTTCTCAGTGGCAACCAAATGGAGCTCTTTTAAAAGCTACATTCCTCAAAGCTCCTGGATGCTTGAATCATTTCTAGTCCTCATTTACCTAACATCAGTTTATGAAAACCAGCCCCCGTTACATCCTATCAGGAAAGGAGATTGCTTGAATATTCTCAGCCCCAGAGTCGTAGTCTATGTATATACAAATGTTTTGAAACCCAAGATTCATTGACCTTTCTCACACGGAGTATAGGTGTATACTCTCACCTGTGTAGAGGTCAGTGTCTGTGTATTCATCCACTTTCTTGTGCTGCAGGATATAGTCAGAAACTTTGGTTCCAATGGCTGGCTGAACATCTATCCACTCCAGGGAAACCACAGTGCTGGAAGGTTCCACTGTTGGAGAAAGTCGTAACCTAATTGGGGGGGGGGGGGACAAAGAAGGTTTCTTATTTGCCCTCTTGTTTCATCCAGGGCCCTAAACACTTGTAGAAGAAGTTTTAGCCTAGGTTCAAGTAATGATTACATCTGTTACCACAACTATTGTATGTCTGTAAATAAACTACATTAGTTTTCAAACCCTCTATTTCTTCATCCACAAATCACAGATACAAAAAGCTTCCTTTTGAAAACCAATACAACCAGCAAATTAGCCTATACAATACACACAACAAATTAGTGTGTGTTCAGCGGAAAAAAAATGGTTAGCATTTGACTTATTTACAGTACATTTTCAATGCTGTTTCATTTTATAGATTGTCACCAATAAATTGTCAGGGGCTAAACATAGTTGTGTTTAGTCTACTGACAGTGTGTTTTGCTCCTGAATACGTTAGTCAACTTTTAATGTCCTGAAGTTTCTACAATTGGTACTTAATAATCTCTCAAAAAAGAAAGGGACTTTTGGGATAAATCCTTCTTCAGAGCAATATGAAAGAGAACTGTTGAAGGTTATTACTAAACTGGTCTCTTGGAGGCAATGATGTGCAATTCCCTAATTTAATAAAGTAAGAAAAGTAAGGCTCCCAATGGGAAACAATTTTCACTGGTTCATATAACAAAACACAACCAAAAGTCATCTGGGTAACTTTGTTTACCCTAGGTCCATATTCTTTCTTTTAACTGACTGTACCATACTATGTCTACAAGGATAACCTTATAGTACATGTTTTCTCTTCCTATAGAAGTGTTTTATGGGACTCTGTCGGCTAACACTGGATCCTGACCATTTCCCTTTACAGCACTTCTTTTTAATCACAATTCTCCAAACAAGATGGCCTTCCTTTGCTTCCTCAAATAAACTTCCTGTGTCAGGTTACCTCTCTCTAATAGACTGTCTCACCTCTCTAAACCATGATTCTTGGTATTTGTTACCTAGCTCATGTCTCCTTTTATAATTCAGATACCTTTACTGGTGTTTTCTTTAATGCTGCCTCTTCTATCTAAAGCATGCTCATGAGTCTTCACATGCACAACTTTGTTTTTCTATAGTTTTTAATTTAACTTTAAACTGTGTCTTATTTATTTTTATTGCTTGTCTTTCCTATCTCACTACCACTCTTCTAAAGCTGTAAATTGTCCCAGTCTTGATCATTGATATTTTCTTACCAGTAACTAACACCCAGAAAGTGATCAGAATGATTGGCTAAAAAAATGAAGAAAATAAGAGAGGTTCTATAACTTTCTTTATCTCAGTAGCTGCCATGTTCAAAGTAGGCATTGGCAAAGCAAGTTATTTGCCTAGCAGACAAGTGTTAAATGAATAAGCACAGGAAGGAGAAATGAATCACAGTCATCATTTTAAAACATATACTGCAAACTGAGTGCATGGGTCACATCTCTATACTACAAGAACTCCTTTCTTAAGAAAGGAAGGAAGCACCAGAGATTGCAATGATTTAGGTATGCACCCAGATAACTCAACAGAGTCATAGCTTAGTTTGCCACTACAAGAGTGTAAACCAATGGAAAGGCATAGGCAAAGGAAGAGGGGCCATACATACTTACACCGGCTGTGGAAGGGGGCTACAATTGGGAAGTCCACTGGCATCGAAGGCACTGAGGTCACACCTGCACCAGTCATCGATCACATCTCCTTTACCAGAACACCAGTAAGAACTCATCAGTGCATTCTTGAAGGCCTGGGAGAATGACAGAATGGATGACTGACAATAAAGTTATGTTGATGGTCATGATGTTACCCCACTGAAAATGTGTAATAGCATTCCTGCTTAAACTCTGTGACCTTATTATTTGGGTTCTTGCATCTCCAGATATTCATCTTCCAGCTTCCAGAATAATTATTGAAACATAATGCTAATAGCATCATTGGGAATTTCTCTTGTCCTTGGTATTCTACATATTAACATAGCTTCTCTTTATAATGGTCCCACATGACAGATATTAATATATTCCACATTTTATATATGGAAAACTGGAGCACAAAAAGAGTAATTTCAAGAAGTCACAGGTAGTAAGTAATAGAAGTAGGATCAAACCACTTATCCAGTTTGTTGGTACCCTATCCTACATAAAACCAATCTCAACTGATTCCTGGCCCCGCCACCTTATCCTACTAGAGACATTGTATCTGACTATCTCAGGACCCTGTTTAAAAATATGAAAAGACCCACACCATTCAGGATTAAGTCTAAATTCCTTACCTAACTTTCTATAGTCCTTTCTAAACTCAGCTTACACAAGTTTTAGAACCCTTAGTATAAATTATCATTCCGCTGATATCGATGTCCCCAGGAATCAATTCTTGTCTATTCACCTAGACCATTGAATATATAAAATGAGAATAATATTAATATCTATCATGTGGAACTAGTATAAATAAAACTATGGGTTTTTTGTTTTTTATCTTTTTAATTAGATTTGTTTCTTTATTTACATTTCTAATGTTATTCCCTTTCCCAGTTTCCTGTCCATAAGTCCCCATCCCCTCACCCTCCCCGAAAAGGATGTTCCCCTCCCATCCACCTCCCTTAATGCCCCCCCCGACATTCCCCTGCACTGGGGGTCCAACTTTGACAGGACCAAGGACTTGCCCTTCCACTGGTGCCCAAAGAAGGCTATTCTCTGGTACATATGCAGATGGAGCCCTGGGTCAGACCATGTATAGTCTTTGGGTAGTAGTTTAGTCCCTGGAAGCTCTGGTTGGTTGGCGTTGTTGCTCTTATGGGATTGCAAGCCCCTTCAGCTCTTTCACTCATTCCTCTAATTCCCACAAAGGGGTCCTATTCTCAGTTTAGTGGTTTGCTGCTAGCATTGACCTCTGGATTTGACATGCTCTGGATGTGTATCTCAGGAGAGCTCTATATCCAGTACCTTTCAGCATGCACTTTTTTTTAACTTTCATCAATCTTATCTAGTTTTGGTGGGTATATATATACATATATATATATATGTACATATATATATATATATATATATATATATATATGCATGCCACATGTCGGGCAGGCTCTGAATGTCCATTCCTTCAGGCTCTGCTCTAAACTTTACCTCCATATCCCCTCCTATGGATACTTTTGTTCCCCCTTTTAAAAAGGAATGGAAGCATCCGCATTTTGGTCATCCTTCTTCTTGAGCTTCTTGTGGTCTGTGGATTGCACCTTAGGTAATTTGAGCTTTTAGGCTAATACCCACTTATTAATGAGTGAATACCAAGTGTGTTTTTCTGTGATTGGGTTATCTCATTGAGGATATTTTCCAGTTCATTCCATTTGCCTATGAATTTTTTGATAGCTGAGTAGTACTCCATTGTGTAGCTGTACCACATTTTTTTTAATCCATTCCTCTGTTGGAAGGCATCTGGGTTCTTTCCAGTTTCTGGCTATTATAAACAAGGTTGCTATGAACATAGTGGAGCATGTGTCCTTGTTATATGTTGGAGCATCTTTTGGGTATATGCCCAGGAGATGTATAGCTGGGTCCTCAGGTAGTGCAATGTCCAATTTTCTGAGGAACCTCCAGGCTGATTTCCAGTGATTGTACCAGTTTGCAATCCCACCAACAATGGAGGAGTGTTCCTATTTCTCCACATCCTTGCCAGCATCTGCTATCACCTGAGAGTTTTATCTTAGCTATTCTGACTGGTGTGAGGTGGAATCTCAGGGTTGTTTTGATTTGTATTCCCCTGATGTCTAAGGAAGTTGAACATTTCTTTAGGTGCTTTTCGGCCATTCAATATTCCTCAGATGAGAGTGTTTTGTTTAGCTCTGTACCCCATTTTTAATAGGGTTATTTGGCTCTCTGGAGTCTAATTTGAGTTCTTTGTATATTTTGGATATTAGCCCTCTATTAGATGTAGGACTGGTAACGATCTTTTCCCAATCTAATGGTTAGCATTTTGTCCTTATGACAGTGTCCTTTGCCTTACAGAAGCTTTGCAGTTTTATGAGGTCCCATTTGTCAATTCCTGACCTTAGAGCATAAACCATTGGTGTTTTGTTCAGGAAATTTCCCCAGTACCCATGTGTTTGAGGCTCTTCCCCACTTTTTTTTCTATTAGTTTGAGTGTATCTGGTTTGATGTGGAGGACCTTGATCCACTTGGACTTAAGCTTTGTACAGGGTGAGAAGAATGAATTGATTTGCATTCTTCTACATGCCGACCTCCAGTTGAACCAGTACCATTTGTTGAAAATGCTAACTTTCTTCCATTGGATGGCTTTAGCTCCTTTGTCAAAGATCAAGTGACCGTAGGTGTGTGGATTCATTTCTGGGTCTTCAATTCTGTTCTACTGCTCTAACTGTCTTTCTCTATACCAATACCATACAGTTTTTATGACTATTGCTTGGTAATACTGCTTGAGGAGAAGGTATGGTAATAGATAGAGTTCTAGGGACAAGAGAAATTCCCAATGATGCTATTAGCATTATTCTTCAATAATTAATCTAAAAGCTGGAAAATGAATATCTGAATATGCAAGAACCCAAATGCATAGAACCATTAAAAAATTCAACATTGTGGTTGTTTCTGTCACAATTAATACTACATTTGTAGTATACTAAGAATGTCAATAATACTCCAAAAGAATAGCATGTTACAAAAAAAAAAAGAGACGTCTGTTGACAGGTCTAGCCAGTGGGTAGATTGGCTCTGACAGTCTTACTCTATTAATCTTTGTTTTGGTTACTTGTTCATTTAATGATAATGTTTCTCACTATCTTTTTAGAGGTATCTTCTTTTAGGCCTGAAATTCTGTATTTTCATTGAACTCTACTGTAATAGTTTTTGTTGTAAATTAAGACTTTCCCTTAAATATGTAGCAGAAGATGGCCATGATGGGCACCAATGGAAGGAGAAGCCCTTGGTCCTGCCAAGGTTGGATCCTCCAGTGTAGGGGAAAGACTGTGCAGGAAGTGAGAAGAGGGTTGGTTGGGGAGGGGAACACCTTTATACTTGAAAGGAGAGGGGGAGGGGATAGGGGCTTATGGATGGGAACCTGGAAAGGGAATAACATTTCAAATGTAAATTTAAAATATCCAATAGAAAATAATTTCCCTTAAAACTGAGAGTGATCATGTTTTTTGGACACTGACACTAAGTGACTCCTACCACCACATCTATCTTACCCATCAAATTCTAACCCTAATTGCTACCACAGGCAAGGGGCTGACAGTCTTCCCAGTAATATTCTCATAGGACCTTGTGTGATCCAGTTAGTATTTAATGAATAAATGAATGTTCACTTAAAACTAATTGTTAATATTATATGGAAAAGGCAACTTAAAAGTAGTTTCCTATACTCAATGGCTTAAGTCTTTAAAGTATTATGTTCTTCTCCTTCAGGTTTGTTTTAGTATGGAAGACGCTAGGAACATGGGTGTGGTGCTCTAGAAAATGCCCTGCTTAAGCCATTCCCTTTGCACTGACATTTCATAGCTTTGTAGAATGAGAATGTGGGATTCAGGTCTTTCAAACTCAAAGGCTCTAGAAAAAGTTGATCTTTTGCTTCTTTAAACTGGGCCAGTCACCAATATTTCTCTCTCTCTTGTGTTACTTTCTCTATGCTCTACAAGTGGACGTTGCATATTACCTATTACCTAATGGCCCAGCTATTCCTTTTTTACATTCTTCACTATTTAAAAATAGTCTAGAACATTTGAAAATAGTGGATATGGATCCTCCATCCTTAGCTCCTTAGAAGCTTCAGAGATCTAGAGCAGCGGTTCTCTACCTTCCTAATGCTGTAATCGCCTAATATAGTTCCTCATGTTGTGGTCACCCCACATACACACCATAAAATTATTTTCATTGGTACTTCATAACTGGAATCTTACCACTGTTATGAACCATAATGCAAATATTTGTGGAGATAGAGGTTTACCAAGGTGGCCCCCACCCACAGATTGAAAACTAATGATCAAGAAGAAGAAGACTATGTATTTGACCAAGAGGCATGAACAGAAAAACTCCAATGGTTGGAACTGGAAAATATCATCCTGAGTGAGGTAACCCAATCACAGAAAAACACACATGGTATGCACTCACTGATAAGTGGCTATTAGCCCAAATGCTTGAATTATCCTAGATGCATAGAACACATGAAACTCAAGAAGGATGATCAAAATGTGAATGCTTCACTCCTTCTTTAAAAGGGGAATAAGAATACCCTTGGCAGTGAATAGGGAGGCAAAGATTAAAACAGAGACAGAAGGAACACCCATTCAGAGCCTGCCCCACATGTGGCCCATACATATACAGCCATCCAATTAGACAAGATGGATGAAGCAAAGAAGTGCAGGCAGAGAGGAGCCGGATGTAGATCTCTCCTGAGAGACACAGCCAGAATACAGCAAATACAGAGGCGAATGCCAGCAGTAAACCACTGAACTGAGAATAGGATCCCCATTGAAGGAATCATAGAAAGGACTGGAAGAGCTTGAAGGGGCTCGAGACCCCTTATGAACAACAATGCCAAGCAACCAGAGCTTCCAGGGACTAAGCCACTACCTAAAGACTATACATGGACTGACCCTGGACTCTGACCTCATAGGTAGCAATGAATATGCTAGTAAGAGCACCAGTGGAAGGGGAAGCCCTGGGTCCTGCTAAGACTGAACCCCCAGTGAACGTGATTGTTGGGGGGAGGGCGGCAATGGGGGGAGGATGGGAAGGGAACACCCATAAAGAAGGGGAGGGGGAGGGGTTAGGGGGATGTTGGCCCAGAAACCGGGAAAGGGAATAACACTCGAAATGTAAATAAGAAATACTCAAGTTAATAAAAAAAAAGAAAGAAAAACTCCAATGATTGTGATTCTTCCCTGATTCCTTTACCAGTAGCTTCTGTGAAAGATGAACACATTAACAAATTTTCCCTGAGTTAAGTGAGTACTCAATGACATGCAGAATAACTATTAGTGCTAATGTTTATGAAGCATCCAACTGCACTGCCAAAATATTTTAAGCACACAATCCCAAGAAAAAGGAGCAATGCTGGAAAACTTGTCATTCCAGATTTCAAGATATATTGCAGAGGCATAGTAATAAAAAGCAATATGATAGTTGCACAAGACAGACTTGTAGAATAATGGAAAAAATTGAAGATCCAAACATGAGTATATGTAACTACAGCCATGCTATATTTGACAGAGAACAAAACATACAGTGGAGAAAAAACTGCATCTTCGACAAATGGTGCTTGAGAAACTTCATGTTCCCATGTAAAAGAATGAAATTAGACTTGCAACCATTGTGTTACATAACAACCAACTCCAAATGGTTTGGAAACATAGGCATTAACATCAACTTTGAGATGGGAGGTAGGGAACCCTTTAGAGTGTACCAAAGACCTGGAAGGTGAGAGACTCTCAGGACTCACTCTCACAGTGGGGAGAGGGAACTTGTAGAGTCCACCTCCAGTAGGAAGACAAGGCATCAAGTGGATGGATGGGGTTGCCATCCCACAATCAAAAACTCTGACCCAGAACTATCCGTGTCTAAAAGAACTCCAGGGACAAGAATGGAGAAGAGACTGAGGGAAAGGCTCCACTGGTCCAATTTGGGATCAATCTCAAGGGAAGCCTCCAAGGCCTGACACTATTACTGATGCTATGGTGTGTTTACAGACAGGAGCCTAGCATGGCTACTGTCCAAGAAGCACAACAGGCAGCTGATCAAGACAGATACAGATACAGATACTTACACCCAACCAATGGAATGAAGTTGGGGACCCCTGTAGTTGAATTAGGGAAAGGCTGGAAGAAGATGTGGAGGAGGGTGACCTCATACAAAGACCAGCTGTCTCAACTAACCTGGAACCCTGAGATCTCTCAGACACTGAGCTACCAACTGGGCAGCATATACCACCTGATATGAGGCCCAACTCATATACAGCAGAGATCTGCCTGATATTGTCTCAGTGAGAAAAAGTGCACCTAACCCTTGAGAGGCTTGAGACCCCAGTGAGTAGGGAGTCCTGGCAAGATAATGTGGAGTGAGAGAGTGGTATGGGATAGGGAGATAGGGTAGTGAGATGGGGGATATCCTCTTGGGGACAGGGAGAGGAGGAATGGGATGAGGAACTGCTAGAGGGCAGACCGGGAGGGAGATAATAACTGGACTGTAAAAAAGAAAAGATTGAAAAAGATTAAAGATAATAATAATAATAATAATAATAATAATAATAATAATAATAAACAAAAAACCCAGTAGCTTCGAGATGGAAATGACCCAAATGTTCATCAACTGATGGATGAATAATAAGGATGTGGTAATTATACACAATACTATTAAGCATTAGAATACTATTTAGCATTAGAAAAAAATAAAATTATGAATTTTATACTCATATATAACTAGATGGATATATATGGATATAACTAGAAAAGATCATATTGAATGAGGTAATCCAGACCTGAAAAGACAGGCACCACATCTTCTGTTTGATCTAGGAATCCTAACCCCATGTCTGTGGATATGAGTATAAGACCTGGAATAATGGCAGAAGCTGGGAAAGTAAAAAGAAAGCAGAGGGGATAACAGGATAGAAGCAGTTAAAGAAGAAATTGGAAAAATGTGTGAGAGGATTCAATTAGTGAAGAAAAAGGTAAAAAAAACAGTAAGAGGGTCTGAAAAAGTCATAATGAATCACTGTCTAATCAAAATTATTTATAATACATATAAGTCTGTATATACAAATACATGTATAGAACAGATGGAATTTTCCCATCCATGCTGACAGTGCTCTCAGACATGAGAATACCACTTTTGAGTTGTTGGTCAGGTTTGTATAAGAAACTCCCACAACATAATAGGCTATTACTGTTACCTTTATTTGCATCCTAGAAATGAAATGGAGGTCCCTATTGCTGGAAACACCACACATTTTGGACACAAGACCAAACTGGATCTGACCTGAAAGACTCCTCTCTGAGGACTATGTTTCATAACCCAAGAAACCAAAGGAAGCAAAGCAAGCAATAGTCCTACTCAATTATGATGCCCGTAAACCATACCAATAACCAATATGACACCATAGCTTTAAGAGTGCCATAGTGGCACACATATCTTGGTGGTAACTAACAGTTCTGGAATTGAACTTAAGGCCAGCTCAACAAGAGGGAAATCATGCCTGATACTGAAAATGTAGCCATTACCCTAGGGTGGTGAAGCCATGAATCTTGGAGGAAAATGTGTAAGTACTATTTTAGCAAACCAGCATAATTCCAAACTACATCTTGCATATTTACCTTTATACCCACACATGAGTATAGTTATCACTCTGCAGAGAATCTTCTCTTTACAAGAGAGATAATTACAGAATACCACAATCAAGTACAGAGAACAAAAGATCCCTTAGGACCCAGTCCCTACTGATAACTCCTATCCATAAGGCTCCAAGATCGCTGAAGAAAAGGGGGTAGAAATAGTTTAAGAGCAAGAGGAATGGGAAATTTGTTGTAAGGTTTTTGACTCCTAGAAACACCATAGATACTACACACATGAGTTTCATCAATATGACTGTCTATATAAGACCTGAACAATAATGATACCAGTGGACATCCTAACAAGGAAAAAAGAAAGCTCACAGGCTCAAGCCTAGACAAAGAACTGCTGGGAAGTATGGAATGATAACAATAGGAGAAATGGTCTTCCCCAGGAAGAACTTCTCCTAATTGGTTTTCTTTCTTTTTTATTGGGGGGGGAGCAAGTGTATAGGAATAATTTTATTTTTTACACATTGTAAATTTCTAAAATTACTTACATTATTTTTATACAATTGTGCAGGGAATATATACAATGGCTAACACTTAAGGCAGCATTAAATTGTATGTACAAAGAGTCATCATTCTGCCCCTTCCAATTACCACTCCTTAGAGACCTTCTCTTGGACCTGTCCTACCCTGATATTTACCTCCATGCAAGACGGTATAGATATTCTGCATAACAACTCATTGTTTTGCATATGAAATTTCAATAACAAAATGGCAAATAAAACGAAAGCATTGCTCATAAATACAAAAGAAGATATTAAAATGCACTTATGCTGTAATGTTTACACTTTTAGTTACAGATGTTATTTTTTAATCCATTTTTAATTGGATATTTAATGCATTTAAATCTCAAATGTTATTCCGTTTCCTGGTTCCCCCCCTCCCCAATTCCTCCTCCCCCTGCTTCTATGAGGATGCTCCCCCTCCCACCAACCTACTCCTACCCCAACACTCTGGCATTCCCCTTCAATGGGAAACGTGCCTTCACAGGATCAAAGGCTTCTCCTATTGATGCCAGACAAGTCCATCCTCTGGTACATATGTGACTGGAGACATGTGTCCCCCACTGTGTACTCTCTGGTTGATGGTTTAATCCCCAGGACCTCTGGGTAGGGGGGCAGTCTAGTTGGTTGATATTGTTGTCCTTTCTAGGGAATTGCAAATCCTTTCAGCTCCTTCAGTCCTTTCTCTAATTTCTCCATTGGGGTCCCAGTGCTCAGTCTGATGATTAGCTACAAGCATTCTCATCTCTATCTGTAAGGCTCTGGCAGAGCCTTTTAGGAGACATCCATCAGTCTTCTGCCAACAAGCACATCTTGGCATCAGCAACAGTGACTGAATTTGATGACCGTATACGAGATGGATCTCCAGTTAGGGCAGTCTCTGGATGGCCTTTCCTTCAGTCTCTGCTTCACTCTTTGTCCCTATATTTCCCTCCCAAGAGTATTTTGTTCCCCCTTCAAAGAAGGTCTGATGCCTCCATATTTTGGTCTTCCTTCTTCTTGAGCTTCATATACTCTGTGAATTGAATCTTGGGTATTCCGAACCTTTGGGCTAATATTCCCAATTGGTCTTCTAATGCCAAGCGGGTAGCCCTAGGATCATATACATACATATAACATTATATAAAAACCAAGAAAGTATTTATGTATTTAAGAATGTGTGTGTATGTGTGTGTGTGTGTGTGTGTGTGTGTGTGTGGGTGGGTGTGTGTGTGTGTGTGTGTGTGTAATGACTACAGGAAAAATGGTCAGGTGAGATGCATATGAGAGGAAACGGAGGTAGGAAAGAAAAAGAAGGAAATGACATAATTACATTATAATTTCAAAAGCTAAAAACATTATAAAAAACAATCCCAACAATAGTTCTAAAAGCTATGAAATACAACCTATAATTACAGATGAAAAGATTAAATATCAGTACATGAAGAAATTTTTCTTTCAAGACTACACAGCAAAAAAAAAAAAAAATGATACAAGGAAAATGCCAGACTGTGCCTCCATCACTGAGAAAAGTACAGGTCTTTTTGGTTCAAACATGAAGATCAGTGGGATTAATTCCCACACTTAGTAAATTAAAACAGGACATATTCAGTTAAATATACATTTAAGACATTTAGTTTAATGTAACTATATTCAAGAAAATATTTGTTGTAAAGTACTTGGGCCAAAATTGACTCTAGTGTAAGAACACCATTCCTACTATGTCCCTGAATCTATGTTGGGAGCCAATGTTCCTTGTACTAACCTAAGAAAAGTTGCTTTATTCATAAAGGCAGGAACCAGATAGGAAACTATGAGTTTATATTGACTGTCAGAACTGTTCTCCCTCATTTGCAGGTTCCTCTTCAGTGCAGTCAGTGTGTACTGACTTTGCTTATAAGCAAAGATTCTTCAGCATCTCCAGCCAAAGCTAAAATCTTAATTACCACAGTAGTGAAATCCAGGACCATGGGGAAGAATGATACAGATGGAAAGGCTGTGTAGCAGTCCAACATAGAGAACACCCTGTTTTATATGTCTCCTCTTCTCTCCTCTGCTCTCCTCTCCTCTGCTCTCCTCTCCTCTGCTCTCCTCTCCTCTGCTCTCCTCTCCTCTGCTCTCCTCTCCTCTGCTCTCCTCTCCTCTCCTCCCCTCTCCCTCTCCCCCCTCCCCTTCCCCGCTCTCCCTCTCCCCCTCTCTCCCTCTCCCTCCCCCCCTCTCTTTCTCTCTGTATGTATGTTTGGTTTCTGTCAAAAATAAGAGCTTGTAGAAAACAAAACAGGAAACCTCCCCGGACTTTGTGAGTTCACCATCTAGGCAGTTCTTGGGAAGAAATCCTGCCTGTGAGCCTCCACATTCACTGGCTGCTTCCCAGAATTCTGGGGAACAGAATGGGGGCTGGTGCAATGGCCAGGCAGGCCCTGGAGAGAGCACAAACACACTCTGATAAAAGCCTGACATCAAACAGGGAGCTCTTGCAAGGCAGCAGAAGCCAGCATTGTGTCAGCGCAAGATCACTCTTCCTTACGTCTTCAGCCCTTGCAACACTCCATCCACAGTCCAGCTTGATCCCAGGGGAAGGGAATCATAGAATGTTCCAGCTTCACAGTACTTGGTCTGTAAATCATCTAATCTAATCCATTTACAGATGCAGATACAGTGGCCCAGAGAGCCTAGCTGGCTACCCAAATATGACGGATACTTTTGATGATTAAAATTATTCTCTTCCTTCAATTAATGCTTAAATTTCCTCCTCTGCCATGGGTTTTCTGTCCCCATATACAGAAAAGAATAAGAAAGGAAGGAGCATGAGAAATTGAAGTTCATTTGAATCTGTACCATTGGTCTTTTTTTTTTTCCCCACTTTAAACAAATTAATTGGTTATTTTTTTTTTAAATTACATTTCAAATGTTTTCTGCCCTTCCTGGACTCCCCTTTTGAAAACCTCCATCCCATCCCTCCTTTGCCTCTGAAAAAGGTGCTCCCTCACCCACCCACCCAAACCTGCCTCACTCTATGTAGCATCCCCCTATGCTGGGCAACAAGTCTACACAGGACCTCGCCTCCCATTGATGCAAATAAGGATGCAGAAAATCACAACCAATCACAGCAGACAACCCCAGTGGAAGAGTTAGAGAAAGTACTGAAGGAGCCAAAGGAGATTTCAACCCCATAGGAAGAACGACAGTATCAGCTAACTGGACTCTCCTGCCCCAGAGCTCCCAAGAACTAAACCACCAACCAAGGGTCCAGCTACATATGTAGCAGATGATGGCCTTATCTATACCATTGGTCTTACTAAGTCATTTAGAACACTACATGCCAGGATTTCATTCAAAATCTAATTTTAGTTTCTCTGTTTTGGATCATTATAAGAATATGCATGTTTGTGTGAGTGTGCCTGCACTGCCTTGGGCATGTGTGCACATGTTTGTGTGTGTGTGTGTGTGTGTGTGTGTGTGTGTGTTCTCAGAAACAAATGAAAACATGTACTGTAAGCACTCTGACTCCTAGCTTTTGATGGGATCAACATTAGTATGGTCATTGCTTTTCATAACAAAGAAGGTTTGCAATTCCAAAACTCATAAGTGCTTCCAAGTTCAAGCTAATTAGTAAACCAAGTTGAGCAGGAGGAGAAAAGCAGCCACAGAAATGTTAAGCAATCAAAATAAACTAGGATTTATTCCTAACACTATTGTTACTTTCTCATTTGAACTTGCATAAAGGATTCCTCTTGTTAAGCCTCAATTTCACTGTGTGCAAAATGTAGAAGACAATGATACTTCATTGACGGTAAAATTAAGTTCAGTAAATATTACTTACTGGCTAAAATTAAGAAAGGGTGAAGGGCCTCCAGTGGTTAACTTTAAAGAACTCTGGTTTAATGGTAAAGACAACACACAAAGAATTAAAATTACTACGGTTGAAATGCTATGAAGTCACGTACATAGGAGATGATGAGAAGACAAAGAGAAGGGTCCCTTCCAGCTCTAAAATTATGACAGTGCCTGAGGAATTCTAAACTCTAAGTAAACAACCTGCATTTCATTAAGATAGTTAAGACAATGAACACAGAATGCCATTCAGGCCATGAATTAAATTCCATTTTCTGTACTCCCAATGCCTATATTATTATGACTTCATTTTTACAATAAAAATTGATATGGCTCATTGACAGTAAGTCAGTTATTGTTGGTGTCCAGAGGGTTATGTAAGACTCCAGAATGAGACCCTGAAGTCCTCATTCCATGCTTCAGCATTGTGTTATCTGTATCAGACTAATAAGCTTCATCCTGAGATTGTCCAACTTTTTCCAAATAAGGAAGGGAAAGTTTTCTAAAGACAAAATAATATATTATCTTATTATTATTCTGTCTCCATTTCACTGCTGAATGCAGCAACTAACATGCAATATAAATCAGTAGATGTTTGTTGAATTGACTTCAATTTTTATGTGGAATGTTGAAGGAAACAAGTTTTATAAACAGAGAAAAAAAAGAAAATGTTTGTGACTCTCTTCTTCCCCAAGGACACTTGTGTCGTGCATGTCTGTTGGGTGCCTCTATCCAAAAGCTGCAGGTCAATCAATCCAAGCTTCTTCGATCTCAAAACCAATCTCTCTTTCTTGGTCCTATGGATATCTCCCCTAGGAGAGTAGACTTGTCTCTTCTGTAAGCAATTTCAACAGTTTTTGGTTAGATGTCCGGCTTCAATTTCAGTTACTGCCTTATATTCTCTGAGAGATTTCTGAAACACCCCCGGTTCCTCTATCTTCTTGCCTGAGCCTCTTCAAAATTCCTACTTTCTAAGGAACTACTGAACTTAAGAGTCAGCATTCTTCATCATAAAACGTCTTCCTTCTTTTGTCTGTTTCCCACTGCTCACACTGTGGTGCAGGGCATACCACTTTTCAAGGAACTGCGCTATTTCATAACCACAAGCATTTTATTCTACTCTTTGATTATACATGTACATTCCCTATTTATCTGACTGTGATGGTTTGCATATGCTTGGCCCAGGGAGTGGCACTATTAGAAGGTGTGGCCTTGTTGGGGGAAATGTGTCACTGTTGGGGTGGGCTTAGAGACCTTCCTCCTAGATGCCTGAGGATGCTCAGTCTGTTCTTGGCTTCCTTTGGATGAAGATATATAACTCTCATCTCATCCTGAATGATGCCTGCCTGGATGCTGCCATGCTCCCACCTTGATGATAATGGACTGAACCTCTGAACCTGTAAGCCAGCCCCAATTAAATGTTGTCCTTTATAAAACTTATACTGGTCATGGTGTCTGTTCACAGCAATGAAATTGGCCAAGCATATGCAAACCATCACACTGATGAACTACAGGAAGAACCCATGTCTAGCTGAACATATGTTTTGGGATGTTTTCTTTCACTTTCTCTCATTAAAATTTTATAAATTTTATATCTCCTTGCAATTTGAGTATCTATCCTTCTCACCTATCAACTAATGATATGTTACAGCCAAAGTCATAAATGTGAGTAATGTCTGCTCCAAGAGCAAAAGCTGGGTATAGAAATGTCTCCAGGACAGATATTAAATGGCATAGAATTAGAATAAGGCTCTCTGTCAAGAGCTAATCTGAGGAGGGAAGACCCACGAATTGGGGTCCCAGATTGAAAAATGGAAGTAGTTGAGTACCTGCATTCACTTCTTTCTGCTTCCTCACTGAGGATACAATGTAACAAGCTGCTGCATGCTTTCACCACTTGACAGGCATATCTAACATGATGAACCAAATCTCTTCACACCAGGAGCCAAAATAAACCCTTATGACTTTGAGCTGCTTTTGTTGTATATTTTTGTCACTACAATAAGAAAGGCTAATTAATACAGAAAACTAGTACCAAGGATCATTGCTATGACTCATGTTACCATGTAAACTTATGTATTTAGAGTTGGTTTGTAGGTAAAATTTGTTTTATCCCGAATCCCTAAAATATTTAAGCAAAGCCTAATAGGTGACCATTCTGATAGGATTCCGGAAGACCAAAATGTTGAGAGAAATGTGCAAAATGTTCTTAAATAGTAGTTGAGTCAGTATGATGTCGGGGATGTTCACCAAGGGACATTGGAAGCATGGAGAGTATCAGTCCCAAGAGAAACTCTATGTGTGCTGCCAGTGACAGAACAGGTATATAGGATACCCTAAGTCGTTAGGGCCCAGATAATGCCATGAAAAGCCTTGGATGTTAGACATGCCACGTCCATTATAACGCAGTGTCAACTATGAGTCAAATAAACACCTTCTTCCTTAAGCTTCTTGTCTTAGGTATTCTGTCACAGCAATGAGAAAAGTAACTAACAGTCTAATTAGTCTATCGAAAGAAAGGACACACTTTTTGAAGTCATTGAGAGGACGCTCACATGTTATAAATGTCATGAAGTTAGATTTTTTTTTCTGAAGATAGTTGTAATCATTTTTCTGAGAAAAGTAGTTGAAAATATAAAAAGGCATTCTAGTTATTTTGAGAGATATTAGAGATGTGAGGATAGGACATTGACTGACATCTGATATCTTTAAAGAGACTAATTCCTGAGCCCATGCTGACTACATGGTTAGGACAGAAGATGTCTAATGAACACTTGAAGGGCTAAAGAAGGTAATACAGCAATGTAAGCACGACATAATTAATAGAGAATTCTAGCCACACTAGGACTCTTGGACAAGCTATACCGAATCATGTGTTATCCATTCATCAGCAAACACCCTCCCAATCCCTTACTGGCTGGAAAATATATTCATCTCCGTAGTAGCTTTAAGTGACTTAAGATGAAATAAAGGTGCTTCAAGAGACAGAATGAAATGTAGTTTGATAATGAAAAGGAGATTATCTAGTCATCATCATGTTAGATCATGTGACTGTATTATTAATTAGTATTGTGAGAACACACATGCATGAAGAGAAGTGCCAGTAATCAATCTTCTTATTCCCAACAAAGCAAACAAGGTATGTGTGATGGCTTATCTCAAAATTGTTTTAAGAAAGTACAAGTAGGGAAAATGGAAACTTTCAACTACTTACAGATTTAAGTAAAACTCTGAAGCGAGTCTATACTTTTCATTGGCATTGATTTCTTCATACTATATATAATTATGTATACATGCAATATGCATTTTCAAAACTCAAAAGGAAACATACTTCTAATGGTGCTGGCTGGAACTGATAACATAAATGCATATTCATCAGCTATAACAAATATACTATTTTTAGTGTGAAATAGTATATTGAGAAAGTATATTGAGAATAGTATATTGAGTAAGTTGAGAAATTTGTGGGAGTATGAAGGTAGAAAATGTATATTCTCTATTGTCTATTCAATTTTACTAGGTGACTACAAAATGTTCAACTTGACATCCATCCATGTAGCACCTACCCTGCAAAAGAATTTCATACATGAAATTGATAATTTGACCAAGAAAGAAGTAGGAAGGAGACAGACAACCTATTGAGTCTCACCATATTCAAAGCCAGGTACTACTCAATCTACTTGCTAACTTTAGTGAGCCTCCCAATGATCTGTGAATGAAATAGCCCCTACTGTTTCTACTAATGCTTAACAGATAAGCTGGTCAGTGTCATAAAAATATGACACTGAAGAACCCCTTCAATTAAACTCAATAGCACTATATTCTATTCTCAATGTTCAGCTCCATGATGATTAGTTTTTGTCAGTTTGACACAAACTAGAGTTATCTGGAGAGAAGCAATTTCAACTGAGGAATTGCTTCTATCGGATAGGAGTTATGGGCATGTCTGCTGAGAATTTTCTTGATTAATGATTAATAGGGTGGACTCAATCCATTGTAGGTGGTGCTCTTTTAAGGAAGGTGGTATTTGGTTATATAAAAAAGCAGATTGAACAAGCCATAGGGAGCAAATCACCAAGCAGCAATTCCTCCATCATTTCTGCCTCTATTTCTGCTTGGGTACCCATCCCAGTTTCCATCAATGATAACGCAAATAAGACTTTATCTCTCCAAATTGCTTTCCACCATGATGTTTATCACAGGAGCAGAAGACAAACCAGGACAAGTCTCATCCCTGAAATTTGCTCACTGATCACCTCCAATCATTTATCTGTGGCCTCAGATCATTCCACTCTGTGATAAAATACCAATTTGTAAGGATTCATCTTCAATATGAGAAATCATACAACTCAATTCATGGCTCAATAAATCATAAGAACCACACTGAATTTCCCCGGTCAGGACTCACTACTTTTGATGTTCCTTTCTTCTAAATGACAAGAGCCCAACAGAACAGCTTCTTAAACTAGATGGCACTTAGAGCCAGCTGAAATTCTGCTTTCACACACACACACACACACACACACACACACACACACACACACACACACACACACGGAACTGTCAACTCTCTGTTTTAAGAGATACAGAAGCAAGATAACAGGGTTTCATGACCCTTCAACAAGGAGTTCTTTTTCTTGTCATCTAGTATTCCATTTCAGCTCCCATTCATTTTACAGGGGATGGTGTTCTGGGTTAATTCACTAAAAATAATAGCGAGCATTTTTGAACACTTTTATATTGATGACACAATGCTTAGAGTTTGACATGCAGGAGAGCATCTAATTGTCACCAGCATATCATGTGTTGAATACTTGCATTGTTCCATTACAGAGAAGATGAGACTGAGGCCTTAAGGAATTTGAACACTTTTCCTCACTCACATAGCGAATATTTAACAAAGTAAAACTCATTCTCATGTTTCTCAGTTTCTAAGCTCAAATATTTAACTACAGTTAATTAACCAATATGTCAACTCCATGTTGTAAGTTACATTGTCTTCATTAAACCTTTGATAACATTGAAATTTTTGATAATTTGAGGCATCAATGACAGTTCATGTTACAAATCAGATGAGTTAGTGTTAGAATGCAAACAGGTGTCTATTTCAAACACTCTTCCAAATACTTGAATGTCTCTGTTTTGATCATGTTTCCTAAATGGTGAGAATGGGTAATATTGGAGGTTCACTAGGTACTTTCTGGAAGACGCAAGTTAACTGTTTTGGTGAATTTTGAGTTTGTATTGGGCCCATAATCTTCCAGCACATACTGGAATTGCCCAAGTTCAACAGATTTGAGATGGAAATCTCAAAGAAATCTGGAGCCAAGGAGGTAATAGCTCTCTGCTTGTTTGCAATCATGAGGAGCTGAGTTTAATCTCTAGCATCCACACAAAAGCCAAGTTTGTTTTCATACAAGGAACATTATAAGGATTTATCAGGTTGTATTTCTATATTTTCATACAAACACATACACATACACAGACATCAAAACCACCACCACCTCCACTACCACCACCAGTACCACTGACAACAATGATTAAAGAAAATGAGGCCATGCATTTTAAAGACAGTAATGGAAGTACTTCCCAGGTTAGAGGAAGAAAAGAGAAATTCAAGATGATGACAAGATAGTCTTAAAAGATAAAAACAAATAATTTTTAAAGCCATTCCTTGTATATAAATTAACCTTTATTGTCTGAAATAATTGTCATTTCTGTGGCTTACTGCCTTTGCATGCTAACCTAGGCCTGAACGCTTCTAGCTTCTATACAAACTAATCTAGGCCTAGAATGTTGTCAGACTCTGGAACTTACTACTGAATGCGCTTACTCTTTCTAGTCATTCTGAACTCTGAATGGCAGGTAGTTATTTTTGGTTGTGAGCCTAGCCTTTAACGGCTGAGCCATCTCTCCAGCCCATGGCAGGTAGTTATAACCCCAATACTGTGAAGGTAGAAACAGAAGGGTCACTAAGGCTTGACTAGACCAGCTTGTCGAGCCAAATGTTCAGTTGAAAACCTTGCCTCAAAAAATAATTCAAATGCACATATATGCACCCCACATGAGCAAACACAAAAGCGAGCAAGCAAATCTGGGAAAGACAGGATAAAATTAAATAGATTTCTCTATAAAAAGACCTTTGAAGCAGCTGAGATGTCATTTTTTTGAGAAGTCCCAAGAAAATAATGTAAAACATAGCTTTGAATGTCATTCATCTACACAACTTTCTTTTTCTGATAGAACTTGAGAATATGAAGCTCTTTTTCCATATTGGTATTCAAGTTGTACCACTATAGATTCTGGGCTGAACACAAAACCTTTCAAGAGCTTCCCAATAAAGGGAAATAACCATTCATACACACCTGAATCTTTCCGCTTTTAACACATTTCCTACAAAATGTGGAGTTTGATATTCTTATTTCTGAGGGACTAATCTTCTGGTATCACCATGAGAAAAAAGCAAATCCCCTTACTTACATATATGTAGAATGTAGCATGATTCTGACCACGCAATTACGAAAAGCCATTTGGATTCCTGTGAGTCAATGGCAGGATCATCACACCTCTCAGTCCAGCATCCTTGCCACTAAATACTATTTAGTGTTTTATGTTCCAATTATGCTTTTTTTAAATTCCTGCTCTAATATATTAGTTCTTCTCCCAGATATACCTTCCTCCTGAGGATAATTTCCTCTCAATAGTTCTTCAGCCTACAACCAGGATAGATCCTCTGAATCTAGGACAGACTCTTTCCTTTGCAAAGCATCTTCTCCTAAGTCTTTATATTCCAAAATATTCTTTACTGCATTATGCATTAATGTTCATTTAATTGATAACCTGTCTTTCCAAACATACAGTGCACATGTTGTTTTGGGGGACACTGAGTGTTTGACCTACTATTTAATCTCTTGCACTTGATGCAATAATGATTGACTAATCAATTGGTTCATCATAGTTAGCTAATATCAGAAATCAACCTATAATAGTTCTCCTTTATCAGTTTTCTTTCTATTAGCACATATTACTTATGCATAATAATGTGTTTATTACAACATCTTCACACATGTTTATTTTCAGCATCTCAACCTCCATTACTCTCCTTTTCCCCCTTTCCCTTCCCACCGACCCTCTTCTTCTTTCCAAATTGTCTTCTTTCTATCTTCCAATTTTGATATTATTACTTTTGTATAATCCAATATGTTGGTGTTTCCTAAAAAAATACTAGGTGCAAAGTTATATATAAGACAGGTACCTTACCAGTGTCTATACCATAGAAGAAAATGCCACTTCCTTCCCCAGAGACTATTAACTTCCTATAGACCAGTGCTTCAGAATCCGTGAACTGCAATCCATTTGGGGACACATGTCAGATATTATACACGTTAGGCATTACATTACAATTCTTAACAGTAACAAAATTACAATTATAGAGTAGTCCCCAGCTTCGGAAAAAAAAGAAAAGAAATAATTTTATGGTCGAATGTTACCACAATATGAGAAACTGTATCAAAGTGTCAAGCATTATAAAGATTGAAAACCACTGTGTGTCTGCTGTATGTATATTGTCTATAGTATAGAATGTCTACGACATAATAACATGGTCAATGAGGCTAAAAGCCCTGCCCTTTAGTTACCAGTCTGTCTACATGTCTTTAAGAGGCCCATGCCTACTGCTCAATGACAGGATACTGACAGGTCTTATCTCATGTAGGTCATATGACCAGAATCATAACTGCTATCTGAAAAGAGTGTTCTAGAGTCAGTACTTCACCTTACTCTGCTCCTTTCTCTGGCTCTTAGATCTTTTTATACCAATGTCCCCAACATTCTTTGAGTCTTGGAGAGATCAAAATAATACCATTTTGGATTGAGTATTCAACAGTTCCTATCCTCAGAACTTTGATCAATTATGTCCTTATCACTTCACCTTAGCATTGAGACTTCCCCTCTGCCCAGCCTAAGGGTAGTATGCACTTGGTCTTTTCCATGTTCCTTGATGCTGCCTTCAGTCCTGTAAAAAGCCTAGGAGTTCAAAGATTCAAAACCATTCACTTGAAAACCTCCCACACCATCCCGGAAGACTCTATTAAACTCTGTGTAAAGCACTCCAAATAATAACAGAAATAAGGGTTGGGGATTTGGCTCAGTGGCAGAGCGCTTGCCTGGGAAGCGCAAGGCCCTGGGTTCAGTCCCCAGCTCCGAAAAAAAGACCAAATAAATAAATAAATAAATAAATAAATAAATAAATAAATAAATAAATAAATAAATAACAGAAATGAACGTAGAATTACTTTGAACTCTTTCATGTCTGAAGGAGTTTTCTATAAATTATGTAATCTACAAAGGACAGGTTAGTTGTTTTGAGTTCTTTAGGTTTTTGTGTGTTTGTTTGCATGCTTGTTTTTGATCTGTTTTCCAGGCTAGGAGTTAAGCTCCTGGTCTCTTGTAAGCTGGGCAAGTGTTCCATCACTGAGGTATCACCCAAGCCCTTGCTGTTTTCTCATTTGCTCATAACAATGTCTCACTAGATATCCAAAGATGGATTGAACTCATGACACTCCTGCTTCTGCCTGTGAAATACAGAGATATTAGGAATATGTCACCTATCTGCTTCATATGGACCAAGTTAAAGCATGAACAATAAAAGTTACTCCAAGTAATTCTCATACCTTAATCCCTGGATCATTCCTAGACTGACCTCAGGCTCACTAACTCCTTGAAGAAAGATTCCAGAGCGCCAGAACCTGCACTTTCATAACTCTCTGGGCATGCTAATGAACCATGAGAGTCTTTCTTGTCTTTTTAGTCATTGGTTTTTGGATATATGCTGTCAGTTAATAGGATATCAACCTATTTTAAAGCTTTTAAAAACTAGTTATCAGATAAAAGATGAAAACTTGCTGGCAAAACATGAACTAAGTAAATATTCTGTTTTAACAAAAGTTAATTTGTTCATTAACACATGTTGGTGAATACAAACTAAAGCAGTTGAAATTTTTATTAGGAATTTAGATTGAGATATTCTTTCCATTTTTCTGAGTGTCTTGATTTTACAAGTTGTTTGGAGAAGGTAGGCTTACAAGATAAGATGAGAGTAAGAATGAGCATGAGCTTAAATGATTGTGGAAACAGGCACTAGGCAGCAGGATAACTATTGAATTGAAACCTAGACTGAACACACACACACACACACACACACACACACACACACACACTCACAAACACTCACTCACAAACAAAAAAACTAAGATATTGTAATAACATCTCCTTCTATGTTTAGAAAGTTTCAGCTACTTCCTTTCTGGTCGTTAAGTGCACTTTGACAGAAACAGGTATAAATATTTTGCTGCATGACTTCAACAGGATCCTTCACAAGATGATACCAAACAATCACAGTAGTCTCATATCCCCCACACTAGTCTCTCTCCACCCCACATACCAACTACACCTAACCATGAACCTGGTCATAAACCTGGCAGATAGCATACTTTTATGTCACTTTGCCATGGTATAACACATCTCAGTCTTCCTTTTCTTCATTCTATTTTTGACCAAATCTATCTTATCACTCGTGACCACTGAAAATTTCTCTGAAAATCATTCTCCTACTTTGCAGAAGTGCAAACTCCTATTGTACCTTGGATCATATATCTGTTGAACATACCATTCCATTGAATTATTTATTTGCCTTCCCCCTCTGTTGGTCTATGAGGCTTTTTTAAATCAAGAACTGTTAACATGTTGACTGTATGAACAAGTATTGAAGGGGTGTGTGGCAAAGTCTGAGTGCTAGAAGCTCCTTGCATGGCTAAGCTCTGTGATCCTGAATAGAACTACTCAGTTGTCAGGGCAACAGCTCGTGCTGACATTGTTCTAAACTATCTCCAGACCATTTGTCCTCCTTGTCACTGAGCTGATAGCAATTGTGAAAGTGATGAATAGCAGGCCAATTATCAACAATAGGAAACATCAGTTATAACTCCAGGGAGAAGACATAGCCATATCAGTAGCCTCATCCATCTAACTGTGAGTCATCTTCCCAAGGCATCTTGCCCTGTGACCTTGAACTGCCAAAGGATTCTTAGTTTTGGACAGATCTAAGTTCCTTCTCTCAGACTGTCTTCCATAACTGTAGGCGTTGTTCCTGGCCCACTCAGTCCTAGAAAGGGAACATGGCATGGAGCACATATATTTTTCCTAAGGGAAGCCACTAACCAAAGATCTCAGCCACACCCAACAGACAAGACCAGTCTTCTAAAGCATTCTATCCTCTGATGTCTCTCCCTTGTGGTAAGAACGTCTGGAGATGAGAGGCCGGTGGAAAAGCTAATACCATAGAGTTTACGTGGCTAAGTGTTAGCAGAAATTAATGGCATTTCTTTCTCCTGTGGCCACTGGTAACCTATTTTCCAGTACTCATATGGTACAGGATGAAGCATACAACAGGATAAGTCTCCTTTGCTAGTAGATGGTGTGTGATTGAAGGAGAAAATCCACAGCCCAGGAAGAAGCATGTTTACTCCAGACCCATACTAAGCCTACTTTGACATTTGGAAGGAAGGTGTGGGGGTTTGGCTGAGGAATCTGTTTATGAATAAGTAATTTCTATTTCATGTTTTGGTTATTTTTGTGACTTAAAATTGGGTACTTGACATAGGAGCAAGTGCTGTACAACTGAGCCACAGCTCAGGCTTCTGATGAGGGAGGTTCTTATCACATTCGTTGCAAACATATTTCAATCAAGGTAACTAGAAAAGTCCCTATCACTTAACCCAGAGTGAGTGAAAATGTTCTATAGGTTTGGTGGCCAGCAGAATATGAAAGTCAAGAATATGGACTTTAGAACAAGACTCTTGGTTCATGTACTAAGATAAGTAACTGCAATTCCATGCATACTGTAGTACATTGATTTTTGAACATTAAAATGGGTATATTAATCTCTAACTCTGTATTAACTAGTGTGTATCATTTTTAAATGCCTTAAGATAATGCTAATCCTACATTTTTATTCATGAAGACATATATTTGATAGTTTAATAACTACTGCCTAAGTCTTGAATAGGAATAGTCTATAGCTCAAATATTTGTTAATCAAACAATAAAAAAGCAGCTAGACACATTTTTAATAATGAAGCAATTCTAGACATACCTGTGTCCATCTAGAATATCTTGTTGTATTTAATATTTTCCACTGGAAATTATGTCAATAGAAACAGCTTTCAGAGACACTACCTTTGCCTTTAGGAAAGAATGAGTTTCTTGTCTCTGTGTGCTGACTACTCATTTGTTGGTTAAAATCCCTGAGTGTCGTGAAGGTAAACCAATTGCTATTTATCATACTTTGCACTCGATGTTTAATCACAGGGAAGGCAAGATGACAAGAGGGCAAAAACAAATAATAAGAGGGGGATATGAAGAATATAAAGAAAGCGGAGCAAAGCTGCAAGTGATTTACATCAAGTATTTAATATACAAGGAATTCGCTAAATGCTTCCCAACATAATCGTATTTAGTCTAACAACTCAGTGAGTTAAATACCATTATCACAGCATTCCATTCGGATTCTGAGGAATGAAATTATATGCCCACAGTATGCGGTGAAGGAGAACACTAATGCAGATCTGATTTGTGTACTGCCTTCTTTTTTTTCAGGTTCAATATATTATGTAGGAAGCCCGTGAAGAAGGGCCTCTTCATTATCCTCAACTTAGCGGTGAAGTGTAATCCAATGTGGAAGAAAGACGTCAGAAAGCAAACTTTGATCTGCCTCAAAGCTAAGATGCTTTCATTGACAGTTGCTAACCTTCCTAAAAGTCTCCATGCCAGTGTTAAGTGAGTCTACCTCAGACATCGCCAACACCGTGTTGAATACATTAAGAACGTGAAAGCCATCCTCTCTATATTTGCACTGTTGTCTCTTTCCAAATATACATTTACCTCCAGTTCCACTTAAATTAGGTACATGCACATTTGAGAAACAATAACCAGGAAAGGGCTAGGTGAGGAGTAAGCATCTTTAATAACACAAATTCCCCAATGGCACTTTAACAACTGTGTTTGTATCACTGGTGTCCCATATAATTTTTAAGAGACAAAATTATGGAAAAAGAAAGATTTGAATTGGAGCAAGCTTCTACATTGGCATTTTATCTGATTTCTTTTTTTCTTTTTTTTTTTTTTTTACGAGAACCAGTAATTCCATTTGCTGTTGTTAAGAGAAAGAAATCAAATTAAAGTTGAAGCAAAAGTTGAAGCAACAAGTCAAAACTATTCCAAAAGTAGGTGTAGAGCCTCTGGAAAGAGGGAAGAAGAATAATATGGGTTGAAGAAATCAGAGGTCTCTCATGTGTTTTTCTGTTTATTGGGTTTTTTGGTTCTTTGGGCTTTCTTTTTGTTTGTTTGTTTGTTTTTATAAACGTGTCAGCTAGATGGCGGGACAGAACTTGCTTTCTAATCAGCTGAGAGGTAACTGAGAATAAAGGAAAGGTAAAGAGGATGATAGTGCCAGGAGGGAGTCTAGAGCCTAACAAAGGCTACTTGAGGGTAAAATGGTTGGTCCATGCCAGAGTACAGTGGAAGGACCCAATGATAACAGAGGCCCTGGAAGTTACATATTTGGTCAAAAATACACAAGTAAGGGTTATGAGCTAAGAGGCATTGAGGTGCTGGTATATGTTTTTTTCTCCTGAACTTCAGTTTTCTTCAGTCACTTAAAAGTTACATTCTCAATAATTACTAGATTTATGGTCTCAGAGATTATAGCTATTATGACTCAGGACAAATCAAAACTTAAAAGAAAGATTTATCCTCAAAACAAAATGGCATTGACAAAGTCTCTGTGAATTTTAACTAGAGTCTTCTTAAGTAGAAAATGAAACATTAAGAAGGACTTAGAAGTTGAGTAACTTCTTTTAGGGACTAATAAGGAGGACTGGCAGACTATGTCTGCTGTGATTTCACTCCCAAATTAATGTTGAAAATGAATCCCCATGGAATTGTGTTAAGAAAGATGTATTTGGGGTTGGAGATTTAGCTCAGTGGTAGAGCGCTTACCTAGCAAGCGCAAGGCCCTGGGTTCGATCCCCAGCTCCAGAAAAACAAAAACAAAAACAAAAACAAAGAAATATGTATTTACAAAAAACGCAAGGTGGCAAAATGGGATGGAAATTAAACTAACCCAGGCAATGGAGATTTCTTTTTTATTGTAAAAATAATCTGATGTTTAATAGAATCATATCAGAAATATAGAAGAAATTTCTAAAGGACAAATAATTGAGTTTTATCATGAAAACATATGTTTTGTCATATTGAGAACTGGGGAAGAGGGAGAGAGAACTGTAGATTAGAAGAGTCCCTCTTAAAAGCCAACTAGAACATTTTGATTTTGATTTCACTTTGTTCTTAATTTGAAAAAAAAAGTAATCTGGAAACAAAAATAAAAGACACTCTTTTAACCCCAGACAACACCTGAAACTGGTGATGTAAAGAAATTGCTGTTAATTGAAGAAGCCTGGTAGTGATGTTAACTGGTTTTATGTTTATCATTTAGAGATCTGGGCTTTAATATTTACATAAAACATTACCTAATGTTTGAGGTGGGTCTTTTTTGGCAAAACAGATGAAAGGGCGACTGAGGTCAGCTTGGGATGAGATGATCATTTTTAAATTCAGTAATGAGTACATGGAGGTCCACACTCTTATTATGTTTTTATCTATTATGATTTTCTAAACACAATCAATTTTACAGTGAGAGAAGATTCTGGAATTTGACAATGTTAGTTTAAATGGATAATGTGTAGGCAAAATTGAACAAGAACAAAACCATGGTGCAAGGAAAAGTTACATTCCTCATGTTCTTCCCCTCAGCTCATACTATAATTTATAGTCTGAAACCCTTTTGCTCAGAGATGCCAGGTATCCCTCGATTGTTGACCAGAAAGGCCCGATATAGAATGGCCATTTGTCTAACTTGTGACTTCAAGTGTACCTGCCTGACACATTGTAAGGCACATCTGGAATGAATATTTTTTCTTCATTTTAGATTGGAGATAGATCTAAAGAGAATGTTAGGTTGTTTTTTAATCCTGTCTGGGTCCTTAACATCACTGTTACCTCAAATTGTCTAATGACCCAAGAAGAGACCCCTGGTGAATAGGGCTAAATGCCAGTAGGAATTGGGCCTGAGGTTTGTTCTGTTCTGGAAGTTGACATTTCTGTGGCTGGCCTACATGACACCCTCAGATAAATGTGGTGCTGTGATGAATGAGTTGCTCTAGGGGATGTGGAAAGGGGATTCTTGTCCCGGCTCTGTCCTGAACCTCAAGCAATGTTTGTCTATATGATTTTAACCTATGTAACCTTTTGTATAAAATGAAGATAAATATATAACACTATTGGAATAATTGGTGTAGTTACTGTAGTATGGACATACCACTGCAGATTTCTTCATTCTTCATTCACATGTTCTCATTTTAATATATTGATCATCATATTCTCAAATTGAGTTACTTAGGTACTTATAAACTTATATGAGTTCTGTTTATTTTATTAGCCCACTTATTATTTGGATTGCTTGATTTCTTGCTTCTTTTATGGGTTTTTGTTTTGCTTTGTTTTTTAGTATTTTAGGATAGTTTAGATAATCATCTCTCAGATGTATAACCAGCCCAGATTTCTCTCCCATTCTGTGAACCATCTTTTCATTTTTTTCCACTATTTCTTTTGCTATGCAAGCTACATTTGTCATCCATTGGCCTTATTTCCTCACCAACTGGAATCTGACATAAAAAGCTCTTGCCTGTACCTATATGCTGAAGGGTTTACCCTATTTTTTCTTTGAATATTTTCATAGACTCTTGTCTTATGTTAATGTCTTTAACACACTTGAAAGTAATTTTTGTATAGTGTAGAGATAGGGCTATAGATTAATTGTCTTACATGTGGATAGAACATTTTCCTCACTATTTAGTAAGTCTGACTCTTCTCTAGTGTGTATTGTTGGTATCTTCATCAAAGATCAGTGGCTGCAGCTACATGACCTTGTGTCTATAGCCTATGTTCTATCCCATGATTTCATGTGTCAGATTTGGTGCCAGTACTATGCTGTTTTTCTTACTATGGCTCTGTAATATCATTAGGGATGGAGTACTGTCATATCTCCTAGAACACTTGATATGTGTAAAAAAATGCTTTATTTTCTAAAAAAATTGATCATATATTATACCATGTAAAAGCTACTCATATAATATACTTGGTCCAGTCTCTGACCTCATAAAATTATCTCCTGAATGTATAGGAAAATATTTTAATTCAGAGGCTGGAACAGTGGCTTTCATTGAGAGAAGAGAATTCACAGAGAGCACTAGGAAAATAAAAACTAATAATGTCCAAACATAAGGTCCATGCCTTTAACAATATGCGGTTGAAAAGAATGTTTTAAAACATAGATGTTGGGTGTAGTGGCACTTGTCTTTAATTGCATTACCTGGAAGGCAGAAGCAAGTGGATCTCTCTGAGTTCAAGATCAGCCTCATCTATAAAGTGAGTTATGGGCCAGCTGGTACCACCTTACTGAGATTGAAAAAAATAAATAAATCAAGGACAACAACAGCCACAAAACTAAGGATCAGGAGAAGTGAGTGAATAAATGTGTTTGCTGAGAAAGCAAAGATCTGAGTTCAAATCTCCAGAACCCAGGTACAAGCCAGGCAGTTCATGGCAGTAACTTCAGCACTGGAGGATGAAGACAAACGAACACAGGAGCTTTCTGGCAAGCCAAAGTAGCCACCCTTCAGGTTGAGTAGGGATATTTGTCTCATAAAAGTGAATGATTGAGGAAACCAGTGGACACCCAGATGTCCTCCTCTAGTCACTTTATACACACGCCTGTATACACCCTTAGGTATGTACACCCCTCTCCAGAGACAGGCAGAGGGGAGAACTATATGCATATATAATCCGTTCTGTTCCTGATTCACCTTTTCTTCTTTCTTTTTTCTCTCTCTTCCTTCTCCATTTCTTTCTTATGCTTTGTCTTTATTTCCCACAAGCACTGGAGTGATCATAAAGAATGATATGTCGAGGAAGAGATGCAGATGGCAGTGAAACAGTCACAAATAAACAAATAAAACCAGAACTGCTCTCCGAAAACTCCCATGGAAGAACAAGAAAGGTGCTCAAAAACCTAAGTGAAGAAGCAGGAAGGAGGATTTATCAAGCATAGAGCCTTGGCCACCTGATGAGCAAGCATCAGTCTGCTAAGAAGAGAGTGAGTGGGGAAGACGAGCGTACATATCACCATAGGAATGGCACATACAGAATCATTTTGTCAGAAAAAAAGCAACTTTCTTTAAGAAAATGGAAAAGGAACCACTGTGACTGAAGGAGACATGAGGTGAGGCAACATGAATGGATGGATGTAAGAAAGGGATATCTAGTCCCATGACTCCTCATGGGTCATGATGATGACTTTGATCTTGATCCTAAAAGCAACTGGGAATCAATTGTTAGATGAATGAATAATCTAATCAGGAAAACTGTGTGAGAGATTTAGTGTTGGAATTATCGATTTGACTCCATGCAAAAGGATGGATTTAGGCAAACAGAATCATTGTTGCCTATCAGAAGAACACGGACGATTTAGGTCAGGACGGATAAAATGAATGCATTTGGAAAGCCTTTAAGAAGACAGATCTACAGGGTCTGTTAATGTGCTGGAGGCTGGATAGGGATACGGAAGCTAGAAAGAAAGAATGTGAATGGTAGGTGTTGCCATGGCTTCAAGATAATGAAAGCTGAGATGGGAAGCACCACCAGAAGATAGACAAGGCCTCTCGTGGCAGATGAAGCACAGAGGTCTGCCAGGGATATGGATAGGAGAAGCCGAATAACTGGGGTGAGCCAGGATGAAGGATAATGAAATGATGCAGGCCGACACTGTTCGGTTCTCCAGAAGTTGGCCACTAAGTAAAGACTGATAGCTGGAAACAGTAAGCACAATGAAGTGATAATGTCTTTAGTACATGTTGGACAACCACTTATTACACTTTATTGTCAAAGCTGGAAGGAGAGAGCCAGCATAACAAGAAGCAGTCAGGTGCTGATGACAAATCCTAGCTCTTCTAGCTAGGATCAAGTGGTTAAACTTCTCGCTGCTCCGATTTTCACATTGAGAAAAAGAAAGATAATGATGCTACATGCGTGTGAAGTGGATGAGAGGGTTCAGTGAGCTAAGTGCGTCCAGTGTTTCAGATGGGCTCCTGGCACACCCAAGTAAATGTTTGTTATTGTTAAAGTGCAGGGAAAGGGTGCTCCGTTTTTCTACTTATTACATTTAATAATGGAATCTGATGCCTCATCAAATTGCTCTGCTCTCTGACATGCAAAAACAATAGCATTTGCTAAGGCTTTGTATCCCGTATGTTTTTCTGAATCTGGTCGTCTTCTACTCCTATGAAAGAGCTTCATTTTCCAGTTTTGTAAATAGGCAAGCCAAGCATTAAGTTCCTCTTTTGTAATTGACCGTGTGTATTGAGTAATATTCGGATTATTCCCCTCCTTTACTTTGATCTTCCCTGCTGCCAAGGAGTGCCTGACAGGCTGACTCCTGGCAGCTCACCTCCTTCTCAGAATCTGAGATGAAGAAGTAGCCCATACTAGCAGAGAAGATTTAAGCTAGATTGTAAGAAACATTTGACTTTCTTAATCCATAAAGAATTCTTTATATGAGTTTTAAAATGGCAAAGGCATATGAAGCAAAGTTTTGGTCCAAGAATATAAAGAATAGTGTTAGAGGGTTAGGGATTTAGCTCAGTGGTAGAGCGCTTGCCTAGCAAGCACAAGGCCCTGAGTTCGGTCCCTAGCTCCGAAAAAAAGAAAAAAAAAGGAATAGTGTTAGAATGAATCTGGGGAAATGCTCATGGAAAGATGGGATCTTGGCTCTTAGACAAACAGAATTGGTTCAAAGTGGCCATGAAACTGCATTCTTTTAACCTCTCTCTCTCTCTCTCTCTCTCTCTCTCTCTCTCTCTCTCTCTCTCTCTCTCTCTCTCTCTCTCTCTCTTCTTCGGAGCTGAGGACCAAACCCAGGGCCTTGCGCTTGCTAGGCAAACGCTCTACCTCTGAACTAAATCCCCGAAACTGAATTCTTATTGAATATTTATTCCATATTGTCCCAGTGATTCTGGTCTTCTTTGAGATACCCAAGACCCAAAACTCTATACTTGAATACACGCATACATCTCTATTATTCATAATCTATTTATCTGCATTTTCCTATTATTTACTAAACTGCTTATTTTTTTTTTTGTCCCTCGTACGTCTGCTGGTAGAAATGAAACTTCCAGCTGATAGGAATGTGTGTCTCCATTGCCTTCTGATGTGTCTGAAGTGATCAAAACAGTACCTGATGTCTTAGTCAATATTTACTAAAATTATTTGAACTGGATTTCCACTCTCCCCAAATATCTCGTGCATGCACAAACGCGCGCGTGTGCGTGTGCGCGCGCGCACGCGTGCACACACACACACACACACACACACACACACACACACACTTCTACTATAGTTCTCCCAACAGATCCTCTTATTCGACTGTTCTAACATTTGAGTGAAGAAGAGTCACAGAAGTTGCTGATGCCATGAGTCTCTTTTGTAGGAAAAAACAATAATAAAAAATGCATAATTCTGGGCTAGGGAGATAGCTCAGCTGGTAAAGTGCTTTCCTTGCAAGCAGGAAGACATGAGTTTGATCCCTAGAATCCATGTGAAAGAACAATCCAGGCATGGTGATGTGCTAATAAATCATATCTGGGAAGGCATAAATAGAAAAAGATACCCAGGGCTTGCTAGCCAGCCAGCCTAGCTTAATTGTGGGGTCCAAGACCACTAAGGGATCCTTCTGTCAAAGGCAAAGTGGTAGATGGTATTGAGGAATGTCACTGAAGAGTATTCTCTAGCCTCTACATGGACATAACACATTCATGTACACATACCTCCACAGATAGATGCAGTTTCATACAGGTGAAAACATACATATCAGGTACACACATACACTCCCATGCACACACACACACGTACGCACGCACACACGCATGCACCCACACACACATGCACAATTTTGAATGTATTTTCTGAGGCTATATCCAAAGATGCTTTAATGTCAAAGATTCAGAAATAGCAAATTAATAATATGTTCACTAAAAGGAGTTCTAGTCTTTGAAAATCATGTCCAGTGTTGCTGTAGTGTTTAGCCTAACCTTCACATCTAGTAACACCTCTCCTTTGATCCAGAGATTAAAGTTCTCCATTCAGCTTTCAGACCTCATATCCCTTAATACAGCATTCCGGCTTACCCACAATTAAACTTTCTACACAACCCTCTTACTGTTTTTCCAATTGAAAGTTTTCCCCCTTCTGTCTCCTGAGCCTCTTCCACGTATTGCAAGAGCGCCTTATTAAATATTTAAGTTCTAGACTCAGGAATCTTGCCTTTGAATTCTTAACTTTTTTTTTTAACTTTTTTTTTTAAGATTTAGGTAGATGGGTGTGGCTGTGTGTGAGTGTGCACCTGCGAGTTTAGATTCCTGTGGAGTCTTCAAGAAGGTTTCAGACTCCATGGAGCTGGAATTACAGGCATTTGTAAGCCACTCAATGACATGGCGGTGCTAGGGACCAAACTCAGATCCCCTGTTAGAGCAGTACACACCCTAAAATTGCTGAGCTAGCTGTCTAGCCCAAATCCTTAACTTTCAACTAGTCACTTAGCCACCGTTCGATTCAATAGTGGTATGATCACAGAATATTTATTTCATTCTAAACCTTGGGTAATTTATTTTCAATTTGTGAAATTAGCATAATAGTGCACTCTTCATGTGTGCTGAGGGGGGCAAAGAGTAAGGAAGCATGCAAATACACATGACAGTTTTTAAAATGAGAGAGAGAGAGAGAGAGAGAGAGAGAGAGAGAGAGAGAGAGAGAGAGAGAGAGAGACTGACTTGGCACACATTTCCAACAGCACATGTGTGAATGTGGGGCAGTCAGAAGATAACTAGCTAGAGTCAGTTCTCTCCTTCCATCCTGTAGGTCTCAGACATTAACCTCAGGTCATCATATTGAATGACAACTGCCTCTGCCTACTGATTCATCCATACATTTCTCTCACCTTCACTTTCACTATATCTTGGTATAGATAATGATTTTGTAAATATTTTATGTTAAGGAGTAGAAGGGGGTGTTTTAAGAATTACTCACTACAGAGTTTTCTGCAATTCCTACTTAACTTTTTCACTGCAGTAGTAAATCAAGAACAGATATGAATATATTAATATAACCTTTGTGTGCAAAAACAAGCAACAGGTCTGATGGACATGTGGGAGGGACATTATCTTCCATTGCTGGTCCAGATTAGGTTTGACATAACATAGACGTTAGTGTAGATACATTAGTATTTCCTAAGTTGTTAGATGGTTAAATAAGATTAAAAATCCCAGTACCTAGAAGTGCTATGCAGATGGCTGAACTAAGAGTGACTTAGAGGGTTAAGAGTGTTAGATTGAGGAATGTTGAGTCTGTGTAAAGTATCTGGAGCCATTTAAGCTATTGGATTAATCGAAAGGTGTATACACACACAATGTCTGCATATATACATATATATATGTATATATAAGAGATTATTACCTTCGTTATCAATAGACCTACTTCAGGTTATGGCTAGATGCACTATGTGCCTTTATGTACCTTCAGTTCCCCAGAACATTTTCCAGATCCAGCTGCTCAAAGATTCTCACTGTCTTCTAATACATTTGGAATGTTCATTTCATTATTTAAAAAGAAGTCATGCATTAATGTAGCATATGCAAGTAATTAGAGTTGTTTATGTGTCTTATGATTCATCTACTAGACTGTGAGATCCTTGAAGTTAGTCTACATCCTAATGGCCTCTGTATCTTATTTCCCAGCACAGTATCTGGCCCATAGTAATTTCATTATACAAGGACATACTAGGGAAACGTGATGGTGGTATAATGACTGTGTCAGTTGTAATGGTAATGACCACGGTAATGGTAATAATAATGTAGTAGCAGTAGAGTGATGGTGGTACTGGTAACTGTGGTACGGACAGTGGTGATAAGGATGGTAGTAAAATAGTTGTGGTTGTGCCAGCGGCACACTAGTGCACACTAGTAATGATACCAAGCGTGAAGACAGCCATTATTTATGGTGGAGATGGCTATTACAGTAATATGGATAGTGATGAAAATATTGATAATGGTAGTAATGCAATGGTCATTATGTGGGTAACTGTGTTCAGGTTATTGCAATTAATGTTCCAGGGAGTGTCATTGTGCAGTTATATGTGGTCATTGTTGTGGTGATGGTAATGGTGGCAGCAGGGCAGTGGTAATGGCAGCAGTCATTGTTGTAGACATGGTGGTAGTTGTGGTACAGGGATGGCGATAGTAATAGCCGAGGTAGAAGAGACTTTATTAATTACTTTTTAAATGTTAATCAGGGATTTCTTCTGTTTGAGCCAAGAAATGGAAATGAAGCAAATAAGTGTTTTTGGCAAAGAATAAAGATATGCAGGAAGGCCAAACAACCACAATAAGACCAAAATTATATGTGACTTTTCCTAAGACAACATGAAGACTAAAACCCTTACAGGACTAGAAATGAATCACCAGACCTTAAATATTTTACAACTTCAAAATCCTATCAAGTGGTCTCCTAATTATTCAACATGAGACTTCTGAGGGTAAACTTATACACACCCACTTTGCTGATGAGGAAGCTAAAGGTTTATTTTTATTAATTAATTTTTAGGTCCCCTGCACACAGAGTTCCTTCCCCCATTCCCCTTCACCTCTAAGAGTGTGCACCACCCCAGGCATCCCCCTTCCCTGTGGCATCAAGTCTCTACAGGATTAGGCACATCTTCTGCCACTGAGGCCAGGCAAGGCAGTCCTCAGCTACATATGGACTGGGGAACCTTGGAGCAGCCTATGTATGCTCTTTGTTTGGTATCTCAGTCTATGGGAGCTCCCAGGGGTCTACCAAGTTAGTTGACACTGTTGGGATTCCTATGGGGTTGCCATCCCCTTCAGTTTCTTCAATCTTTCCACTAACTCTTCCATAGGGATCCCCGACCTCAGTCCAATGCTTGGCTATGAGTATCTGCATCTGTCTCAGTTGGCTGTAGGTAGTGCCTCTCAGAGGACAGCCATGCTAGGCTCTTATCTTCAAACACAATATAGCATCAGTAATAGTGTCATGGTTTTGTGTCCACCCATGCAATGGATCCCAAGTTGGGCTGATCACTGGTTGGCCATTTGTTCAGTACTTTGATGGGAGATTTTAATATACCTCAGCTCGCACATGAATTTCTATTGGGATAGGGGGCAAGATTATCATATATTTATTTCCTCATTACTAAATCTAAGAAGGAACATTGGCATTGCCTTTGTGTAGGAAGTCTTTTCTTTTTTTTTCTTTCTTTTTTTTTATTAACTTGAGTATTTCTTATTTACATTTCGAGTGTTATTCCCTTTCCCGGTTTCTGGGCCAACATCCCCCAACCCTTCCCCCTCCCCTTCTTTATGGGTGTTCCCCTCCCCATCCTCCCCCCCATTGCCACCCTCCCCCCAACAGTCTAGTTCACTGGGGGTTCAGTCTTAGCAGGACCCAGGGCTTCCCCTTCCACTGATGATCTTACTAGGATATTCATTGCTACCTATGAGGTCAGAGTCCAGGGTCAGTCCATGTATAGTCATTAGGTAGTGGATTAGTCCCTGGAAGCTCTGGTTGGTTGGCATTGTTGTACATATGGGGTCTCAAGCCCCTTCAAGCTCTTCCAGTCCTTTCTCTGATTCCTTTAACAGGGGTCCTGTTCTCAGTTCAGTGGTTTGCTGCTGGCATTCGCCTCTGTATTTGCTGTATTCTGGCTGTGTCTTTCAGGATAGATCTACATCTGGCTCCTGTCGGTCTGCACTTCTTTGCTTCATCCATCTTATTTAGATTGGTGGCTGTATATGCATGGGCCACATGTGGGGCAGTCTCTGAATGGGTGTTCCTTCAGTCTCTGTTTTAATCTTTGCCTCTCTATTCACTGCCAAGGGTATTCTTGTTCCCCTTTTAAAGAAGGAGTGAAGCATTCACATTTTGATCATCCTTCTTGAGTTTCATGTGTTCTATGCGTCTAGGGTAATTCAATATTTGGGCTAATAGCCACTTACAATTAGTGCATACCATGTGTGTTTTTCTGTGATTGGGTTACTTCACTCGGGATGATATTTTCCAGTTCCAACCATTTGCCTATGAATTTCATAAAGTCATAGTTTTTGATAGCTGAGTAATATTCCATTGTGTAGATGTACCACATTTTCTATATCCATTCCTCTGTTGAAGGGCATCTGGGTTCTTTCCAGCTTCTGGCTATTATAAATAAGGCTCCTATGAACATAGTGGAGCACGTGTCTTTTTTATATGTTGGGGCATCTTTTGGGTATATGCCCAAGAGAGGTATAGCTGGATCCTCAGGTACTTCAATGTCCAGTTTTCTAAGGAACCTCCAGACTGATTTCCAGAATGGTTTTACCAGTGTGGGAAGTTTTTTATTAGATGATTAGATTTTTCTTTCAACCCCAAAAGATTTCCTTTTTATTTGGTTTCAAAGTTAGTATATTGGTTCCAAATTTTCTTCACTGCTCTAGATCTCTACTTGTGTGTCATTTGTCACTCTATTGAGAGTAAGGTGATATTTCACCTTGGTTCTGATTTTTGTTTCTCTAATGATGGATGGTGTTCAACATTTGCTATTAGTCATCAGTCATCTTTGGATAGTTATATATTAAAATGTTTTGCTTTTTTAAATTTTTGATTATTCATCTTACTCTGTTGCTTGTCGTTTTGAGCTATAAATTTTTCACAATATTGGGCACCAGCTACTCTCCTGTAACTTCTTAGAGGAAACCAGAAAACATGGTATTTTCACTATTAATACTGATATTATATAGCAAGTGTGTATGTATGTGGATTACATGTATACACACATATATTGGAAGTACATAAAACAACCAAATTTAACATTAAGTATATGTTTTAAAAAGAAAAAACATAGATCTGACTTTATCACAATACCAAAAGGGGACTTTGGATAAAGTTAGTTTGTATTTCTCCATATTTAGATACACCAAGTCTACATCCAGACAACAGAAGTCCAATCAATGCCATATAACAATGGAGGAGAGTGTTTAATTTAGACCCTTGGTGTTTCAATTGTCTACTTCACCCAAACAAAACGCCCAGCCCTGAAATGGATATGGATGGATATTATAATTGTAACTCTATGAATGAGTAAAAGAAAGGTCACACAGGCAGTAAATGCCAGATGTGGGATTCAAATCCAACTGTCTGGGTTTTCACTGTGACACTCCCGTGTCTTCCCCACTTGGAGTCTCTACCCACAGGCTAAATTAGTAACCACACAAAGTCTAGTACATTTAAGTAGCAGTTGTGCAGAGCCAAGATCTGTGGCTCAGGGCTGTTTAAGGGCCATTTAACAGGTGGAGGAGGAGAGTTGTACAGCAATCAAATTCTCCATCACAAAGATACTCATTTAGAAAAACATTTTCCTTATTCAAAAATCACAGCACAAAGTATAATTAATGATTTTTTTCCAGCTAAGTCGAAAGGCATTATCCCTTCCTACATCTTCAATGGAATTGATCCAAGCGTACTCCAACCACCTGAAGAGGTAGTGTCAAATAGTCCCTCATAATATCCAGATCTTAATCTTCCTGTCATTCAGAATCAAAGGCCAGGATGCTCCCATAAAAATCAGTTAAGTATGGTCCACTTGTTATTTGGTCAACTGATGAGCTCTCCCATACAAAGTATGAATCTGACTTGAAAACTACGTACAGTTTGGGCATCAACAAAATCATCAGGTTTTATCTAGAAGTGGAAGCACAAGAAGCAGTCATATATATATATATATATATATATATATATATATATATATATATATATTAATCTCATAGATAAAATACTAAAAGGCAGAGACCTGGAGTTGGAAGTCGTGGGTTCTGAACAGAGCAAGGCCCTGGCAAGTTCTTTGCTTTGTGAGGCTTTTCTTTCCCTCCAGAAGAGAAAAAAGGACAGATTGGATGAGGTAAGAACGATGTTGTTCTGAGTCTCCTCCAATAAACTAAGTCTTCATGGAAGCAGATAGTGTAATGTAAGCTCTGAACTATTCTTTTGGCTATAAATCCTGCCTTTAACCCCTAGTCACTGCATAATTCTGAGTGATAATCCCAAACTTCAGCTTATACATCTGCCAGATGTTCTTATAATACCTACTTGTAAGGGAATCAGATGAGGTGGAGCATCAGTGAGACACTCTAGGCATGTATTCTAGGCATCTTAGTGTTTTATCTATACAGCCACCCTGAGCACTCAGAGATGGGAAAAAAAGGCATAACCTGGAGAAGAGTGGGTGATAGAGGATTAAGGCAGAAAGGAAATAACCAATAAGGAATGAAATGGGAATAAATACTATCCTTAAACCAGCCTTCTTGGGTGGCTATCATTCCATCAATCAGGATCATTTCCACATAGATTTCTTCCACATATTCTGACTTCAAGGAAATACCCGATGTAGCCAGGTATGGCAGTGTGTGCCTTTACTACCAGCATTGGGAAGCAGAGACACCGGCCACACTGGTTCCCATTCAGCTTCTAAAATGAAATGTATTTGTCCACTCTTCTGGTCCTTTCAAGACCTGGACCTCCAATCTGGAATGCCCTTGATCTCTGTCTCCTCCAACGAGCCTGGTTCTCACTTTGTGAAGCTCGTGAAAGGGACTTGACTTCCTCAGAAAAGCCTTCTCAGATCCCACAGAGCAACTTGGCAGGCACTTCAAATTCATGAGCCCAGACTTGCCCTGGAGACTTTGTCCAGTCTGGTTTCACTATATGTGACTGCTTCATGAATATCTGTCCTCTCCACAAGTTTATAGATTCCATGAACTAGAAGCCTATAGCAAAGTCTTTCCTGTTCAGTGTTACAGTCCTTACAGATCATATATGAGGAGCTGGATTAGATTGCCGCCACTCAGAGATGGGAGAGCATATCTATTTTCCTACTCTTTCTTTTTTACAGTATTGGTCAATAAGAGTATATTTAAAAATATACTCACTCATTTAATGAATGAATGACTAGTCCTTCCAGCTTATCAGGTCGCTTTCAAGAAACACAGTGACATCTAGTGACCACTTTCCCAAACTTGAGATTCTCTAGTGTACCATGAGTCAATGATAGAATACTTCACTGTACATTCAAAACATGGGACATTTCAACAATGCTAAGCAAAACTGCCACAAAATCCACACACGGAAGATTTTTGCTCCTGATCCAAGTAGAAATGAACTGTCATCGCATCACCTCTCCCACACACTAAGAACATGCAGTGAAGGCTACACAGCTTGGCTTGTACTGTACCACACTGCAGGTGAAGAAAGCTTGACTCACAGAGACATCCTTTGCACTACTTGTACGACTCATTGAACAGTAAATGAGATAGCCACAGCCTCACACAGTCTCAGAGAGACAGAGCCCTAATTGCCACCACTATGCCTGCATGTTGCTCATTAGATCACCTGTGTTGTTTATCATGGAATTCATCCTATGGAAGTGACATTGTGACTTTAAAAAAAATGGGCAAATATCAACAACTTCATATGGATCAATATTTTTAAGGACATGGTAGGCTTGAATATAATGAGATAAGCATCTTTATATTATTATTAAACCCATGTATTCTTCCTGTAGATCCCTCAGTTAAAATATATTTCTCTGTCTCTGTTGTAGACAGGTGTAGACAATGACAGAATTGCTATAATTCATGGATCTGTAATTGTCATTCACTGCCCTCAAATCCTGGCCCGTTGAAAGCTTTAATATGCAACCCCTCCTCCAAAAAAATTTATTATCTCCCACAGTGACCTTAGCAATGTCAGGTTAATGGAACAAAAATGTACTAGGCTAGGTCCCTGAACCACCTCTTAGACAAAAGCCACCTATTAATCAAAAACAACTATTTGGGGTTCTGTGCAGATAAAGTGGTGTCTACTGGGTTGGGACATTGAGAGCTCTGGATTTATTCATTATTGCAGCTAGTGTAATATCCATACATACTTAGGATAGAACAATGAATCTATAAATGGCAGGCAGTATCATGCTGCTCTTATTGATGGGGGTCAGGGGAGACAATCCTCATGGGCAAAGGGGCCATAAGAGCAGGAGCTGGGAGGATCAGTCAGATTGGACTTGGCATCTGGGCCACGGAAGCTCACCTCCTTTGTGCCATTGTCTTGGATGAGGGTGTAAAGTGGCACCACACGGTTAATCTCCAGCAGCACTGGTGTGGGGCTCAGCTGTTCTTTGCCTGGCCGGCGGCAAAGGTGACAGGTAGATGGACAGCGGCCCTTTTCCTCACATCGAATCTCCACACCTGAGATGAGTTGGTCATCTGATAGCATCTGGGCTGTCAGTAGACCAGAGAGGTAGGTGATGAAGGGCATGGACTTGAGCTCCTTCTTGCTGCCCAGCTCCGTGGTCTCTAGAGGGTTATAAAAAACAAAGTGGTATAGGTCAAGTCAATATTGTCTAAGTGGCTAAACCTCTAGGCCAACAAAGAGCATTCGCTGAGAAACTGGTACCTGTTGAGAAAGAACGAAGATAATAAGGTGACTTGTTCATCAGGCTTTGGAAAAACCACTGGCCTAAGGGTTAAGGTAATGGGATGATGTCTTACCCTACTATTTATACTAGATAATCTGTTGCTTTATGTAGCCCTCACTTTCCACATGTTAAATTTGTAGTTCGCATGGAACGATTCTGCAAGCAAGATGTAAATACTCAGAGATATTTTTCCTGACCAGTAATTCTCTTCTGTCTATCCTCAACTCACAAAAATTATAACCTTCTTTTAAGTCTGTGCTTCAGTTTTATATTTTCCATCAAACAATATAATGACAGAAGCATGAGCACCAGGTCAAGCCAATTTTGGTTTGAACAACAGTTCTGCTTGCTAAAACTTCTGCATCTTTGGGAAAAGAACCTCTCTTAATGTCCGGACATTTGGATCACTAGTAGTTTGAAATGGGGTTAATAAACCAATGAAATTTGTTATAAGTAACAAATTGGATAAAAGGAACTAGGATAGCCTTATATGGGCATTATTTCCTCTTATGACGCTTACTCACTTCATTAGGAAATGTTCCTTTCCTTCCAGTACTGTCATGTGCTCCCTGGCATGTAGTCTGGGCACTCTCTGTTACAGTGCTTACTATTATGGTCTATGTACTTAGTAGCTCCTGTCTTTGTGATTCTGCTCACCATGTCTTGCCTCTGAAATCTTTTATAGCCACTAATGCTCTAATTTAATCTACCTCAAGAAGATTGTCTCAGCTGATCAACTCTGAATAAGTTCTTGAGGGGAGGAATCTCACCTTAAGTTTTCTTTCCCTTCCTGTTTTCTGATTTTTAAACCATTTTACCAACCTCTTCCTGCCCACTCTTGGTATCTAACCTGATGCTGAAGATATGTTTATACTCATAAAGGGAGCTTGGGAAACTATGAATGGAGGAAAATCCATTCATGTTCCAGTTCAGAGATTTTGGAGAATTCTTGAATTCATAGGAAGTGGGCCAGTAAGATGGTTCATGTGTAACAGCACTTGACACATAAACTTGAGGTCCATCCCAGGAATCTACATAAAAGTGGAGGGTGAAAAGAACCTCCACAATGTTGTCCTCCTGCCTCTACACACAAGTCAAGAACATTATACCTAATAAAATTAGTAGGGCTATAGAGATGGATCCAGAGTCAAAAGCATTTTCTGCTCCTGTAGGGGAATCCAGACTCAGTTCCTACTACCTACACAGCAGCTCGCAACCGTCTGTGACTACAGTTTCAGTTTATTCCAAGCTCTCTTGTGGCCTTTATGGGTACTAGGCACATGTGTGATGCACACACATACTTGCAAACCGACACTCACACACATTAAAAATAAATAATAACGTTCCAGGGAGCACCTCAGCAACTGCTTCCATAAGACTAGAGATGCTTATCAACTTCTCAGCCTCAAGTATAGCATTTCTATGTTGACTTTTTTTAGCAGGCAACCTTTCTATGCAAGATTTTATACAAACAAAAAAGGAGGAGAGGGGGAGGCTTGCTGCAGCACCAAAAGCTCCAAGGTACACAGTAGTAAATATGTCCTGGAGGGTGACATAATACATTATGTGGGTATTGACCTCAAAAAATGTGCAAAGCATAATCTAAGTGCCAAAACAGAGGAACCCTCCACTAAGGGACCAGGCATGGTCCAGATGGCAGCTTCTAACAAACCTGGAGAAATAAAGATAAACATACATCTCAGTGGCCATGAGGGCCCTAGGCAGTTAGGTCAGAAGGAAGAGTAAGAGTTTTCTCTTCCTAATGCTCTGGCTTGCAGTGACATGTAGCTGATCTGAAAACGGGCTTGCCAATTAGAAATCCAAATAAACTCAGCCTTCATTCATTACTCTTTCTGCCCTCAGGTCCAGGATCTGGGCTCCACTTTTTCTGTCTGGCTGTCAGCAAATGCATATGAGCGGCAGATCAAAGGCTCCAGGAGAGGAAGACTAGGAGGAGAATTCCAGCTAACCATTCCTTCAGAGGGATTAAAGAAGGGTAGTTACTAAGATAAACAAAACAAGGCTGTGAAAAAGGCCTCACAGCAGCTGGAAGACAGAACGGATTATGCAAAGACATAGGAAGAACATGGAAGAGAACTACCATTTGGATAGATGATCAGGAAAGAAACACAAACAACAAGGATATTTCAAATCAGACCAAGAAGTGTAAAAACAGGGGTGGGGGGTGGGTTCATGAGACAGAGTCATTCAACTTCCTGCATTCGTGAAAGTTTTACTGGAAAGAAGATATATCTGTTCATTTATGTATTATATATGTTCACAATGAAGAACCAAGTGCTTGCACCAAGGATTCTATGTCTCACAAAGGCAAAAGAAGAAGAAGAAGAAGAAGAAGAAGAAGAAGAAGAAGAAGAAGAAGAAGAAGAAGAAGAAGAAGAAGAAGAAGAAGAAAAATACTTATTTGTCTCTTTACAAAAAGTCTTTAGCAACTCCTGTGTGTAACTCCAGTGTACAGAGTGGGAACTTGAGTTTCAGATCCCTGGGGTGTACCTATAGTTAGAGAACAGTATAGGAATATGATGGATTAGATAAAAATGTAAATTTTTAAATTGCAAATTGTAAAAAAATTGCAAACAATCAATACATTTGGACCATGACTTTCCAAAGACAGAAACCATAGTAGGACATCTCTTTCTTCCAAAATTAAGACAAAACAAACTATTGAGAGAATATTGGGGGGGGGGAGTTGCAGAGGGGAAATCAGAAAGGGGGATAACATTTGAAATGTAAATAAATAAAACATCCAATTTAAAAAAAAGAAAGAATATTTTTAGGCACCCTTATAGAATATCAACTTCCTATTATAAACTATGTGGGTATGTCTTATGAAGATGAAACAATGAATTACTGGCCAATCAATTGCCCAAATTACTGTTATCATCTACTGATTTGTCTAGTTTTTACAGGTTGGAGGATTAAGGGCTATCACTGTTCCAGTTAAGTTTGTGTGTTTGCTTTTAAGGTGGGCAGTCTCCTGATTTTCAGGCTGGTTTTGAACCCATTATCCTCCTCCTCTGATTCTCAGGTGTTGGAATTAGCCCTCTATGCCACCCCTCTTGGCTAAGTGTCTTGAATATTAAAACATAGAAGGCATCTCCCCAGTGACACATTGTCAAAAGCACGAAATTAAATTTAAAACAAATACTACTTCATGTCAAAGGTTTTTTTTAACTTTCCTGATCAAACAAACACACCTATGTATCTTGTTAAAGATACTTTCCATTTACTAATCAAATAATCAATAGTCTTTGGTGCTCTCCTTTGATCAATAAATCTTTAGCTTTTTCCATTCATCATCCTCTGTAAGTGGTTTTGAAAGGTAACAACTCAAGCTAAAAACAGCAAGACAGCAGCAGTGTAAAATTAACAGATGACCTAAAGGGCTGGCTTTGCAAAAGGAGGGTGCTTTGGTCGTCATTTGTTGCAACATTAATTTTTTTTTGAACAGGGAGGAAAACGGAAGGCAGAAAAAGAGACCTACATTTAGGTCCCATCTATATTTTCTAACAATTTTTTTTTTCCTCAAAGGTTGTGTCATGCCTAAGTTATGATCTAGATGAGAGTTACAGCAGGGAAGAACATTAGCCATTCCATTAATTATTCCTCTGTAGACATTACAGTTGTGAAACCTAAGTCTCTGATCCAACCCCACCCTGTGGCTAAAGTCATCTTTCCAAAAGGCAAACCATGTAGCTGTTTCCTGCTTTAAGCTCCTCTGTGATGCTTCCCTACTCTTAAGAGAGAAATCAAAATTCTTCAGCCATGTATAGAAGGTGAAGCCTAGACAAGCCGCTGCCTCTCTAGACTAATCTTACACTGCCCTGCCACCTTTTCTTTTTATCAACTGCAATGACCTTTAAGTTCCTTGCATATACCCTGTCTTTATCTCAGTCCAGGCAAATGCTTAATCTCCCTCCAAAATGCATCCGTCCTTTCCTCCTGGGTCCTTGGTTTCTCCTGGCTGACTTTTATTCATGACCCACATCTTAGTTCAAATATTAATTCCTCAGAAAAATCTCCCTGAAAGCCTATACCATTAATGTATATAAACATTTCTTTTATGAATTCTCATTGCACCCTGATTTCTGTATCGTCTGTCTCAAAACTGTAAAGTCCTTGAAGGAAAATACAGAATCCGTTTTTGCTGCTGTCCAGACCCACCTTCTACAGTTCATGGGCCATGATAAGATTTTAAACACACTCCCTCTTCTCTCCCATCTTAAGGTCTAGGGATAAATCCAAAGGTCCTTCCTCATAGTAAGCAAGCACTCTGCCACTGAGCTATACCCCAAGCACTGTTTGATGGGTTGATTGTATGTTTCTTTGTTTTTGAGACAGAATTTCTCTGTATAATCCTGGTTGTTCTGGAACTCACTCTGTAGACCAGTCTGGCCTTGAACTCAGAGATCCAACTTCCTCTGCTTCCTAAATGCTGGGATTAAAGGCCTGTGCCATGACCACCACCACCACCACCAGCAGCAACAACAACAACAACAACAATAACAACAACAACAACAACCGCTGGGCTTTTTTCCCCTAAGCACTCCTTTTAATTTTTGTTTTGAGTTTAGGTCTCGCCAGTTACAAAAGTTCGCCTTGAACTTACTTTGTAATACAGAAAAGCCTGAATATCCAAATCCTGCCATTTTCGACCTTTAAATATTAAGGAAATTTACCACTTGACCTAGCTTCAAAGTATTTTTAATAAATGTTTGTTGCCTACATAGTATGCTTGTATGCCCTGGCCACTACTATCATAGCACCAATGAATGCAAGAAGCAGGATTTGGAAGCAGAAGCACAAGAAGTAAGAAAGAATTCTAATGGAGATTTGACCTCTTCTCAAAGTAAGATTCACCTATTCTAAGGAAAGTCAGCAGATAAAGCAGTTGATTAACTTTCTATGTGTTCTGACCTCCTCCGGGTTTGCATGTGGGCCTCTGCATTGAGAGGATAGGAGAGTTGAGTTAAAACAGGCTGTCTGTCTTTAACAGGAAAAAGATAAAGAGCATTTTTGAAGAGACTTATCCTCTGTTCACATTTCCCATCCCTCCGAACAATGCTTCCAAAATAGGATCATGTCTGGTTTCAAGCTCAGTTCAGTTCCAACGACACTACAACCCATTCATTTGAGAACCTGCCAAATGAACTCTCTTTTTTCTCCTCCCAAATTCCTGCTGGGTATTATTTTGTTGCCACCAAAAAAAAAAAAAAAAAAAAAAAAAGAAGCCTTAGTGACAACTCCTTGTTGGGAGAGCAGCCAGAGCTTTTCGGCAGGAGAGGTGATGGCACCATTTGCCCTCATCCAGAAAACAAAACAAAGGCATAAGACTGAGGACTTCTGGGAGAGCCTGAGCTGCACCGTGTTTGTTCAGTATTCAGCAATGGTGCAGGACTTCCTAGTCAGACAGGCTTCGCTTTTGCAATGGGCTCCTACTTGAAGCATTTAAAGGCTCCATGGGGATGACAGGGGCTCAAATTAGAAACATGAAAGAAGGAGGAAAAAGGGTGAGACTTTTACATCATAAAGAGTGGCCTTTCTTACAACAGTGGCCTTTCTTACAGCAGTGGCCTCCCAGGAATTACGGAAATGGAATCATCTCTTAGGAGGAGTTATTGTGTCCTGTTGGAGAGAAGCAGTTTAATCCCAGGCCTGAGCCACACAAAAATCTGAAACAAAGGGGAAAAACTCATCTGAAATGTCATCATTGAAGTCTAGCCTGCTTTGTCGTTCAATGTGAACTTTTCAGCCTAACTCAGCCCATGGTCCTGAGAGTGTCCTTGATATGTGACAGTATAAACTAAAAGTCCATGTGAGGATTAAATGAGGTGCCTGGCAGAGGCAACTCTCTCAATCAATATGAGCTGCTGTTGTTTGCTGCTGCTGCAGTTACTATAATTATATTGTTGCTGTTGTAACAGAATGCTAAAATTGCCATTTCTATTGATATACCAAGACATAACAGAAGCGAGATCCCAACATCAAGCCCATAGACTCAGAACTTAAAAACGAAATGCATTCTAATTAGTTTCATAACTCTGAAAATCTCATCCAGAACACACACACACACACACACACACACACACACACACACACACACACACACACGAGCCCAGATAGTATTAAAAGAAAGATTCAGGGAGCTTCTCAATGAGAGAACTATTACCCTGTTTGTAGTCTCCAGCATCCTGGGACTGACATACAAATCCTATGACCTCTAACCCTTCTTCTATGAAGGGTCTCTTTGAGTGCTACTAAGAAAACTTGGTACCTGTTGTTAGAAAGTGGGAAGATCAGTAGGCCAGGCTTTACCTTCACCTGAAGAACTCTAATGGTGTGTGTTAGAAGAGCAGAGAGGGCTGCAAAGGATTGGCACAGACATCCAGAGGTTTCAGGGAGGGAACTGCTTGTGTTTTCCATGGACAGAAGGAAGAGATACCATGTAAGCCTTTTGAATCTTCCCCAAGAGTCCCTAAAATGAGTGTCCATGAAATGAACTACCAGAAAACCAGTAATTAAGGTGGATCAGCATTAACCAGCAAAAGAGAAATCACGATGTTCCTAGCCTGGAGAGAAATTTTTAGCATTGGGCTTCACAGCACAGACACTTAGCTATGAGAAAAAGGAAGCTTTAAAAAATCTGTTGGAACTGGAAAGGGTAGAGTCCAGCAGTCTGACCATGCCCGTCCTTAGTATTCTCTTCTTGGGGTAGAAGAATAAGAAGCACGAGGTTAGAAATCCCGTGAAGGCCAGCAGTGCCACTTGTGGATGCCACCACAGAGAGAGGCAAGGGGATTTGACCTGTCAGGTTAAATAGAGCACATGGACTGTATAATCATACTTGAAAGCATGTTAACAGTGCAAAATGATAACCAAGTAGATGTGATCCTAAGTGATTTGTGATTGCCCACATTAGATACACTAAAAGTGGTGTGGAAATCAGTACACACCCACATGCATGAGCGCATGTACATGCGCATGCATGCACACACACACACACACACACACACACACACACACACACACACTTCCAAACTTCTTTCAGGTTCCATTGTCAATGGAAACACTAATTGTGACAGTACCTACCACATTTGGAACTTTGGTTAATGTTCTATGTTTTTTTTTTTTTTTTTTTCCCGGAGCTGGGGACCGAACCCAGGGCCTTGCACCTTGCCGCCTTGTGCTTGCTAGGCAAGCGCTCTACCACTGAGCTAAATCCCCAACCTGGTTAATGTTCTAATTAAATATCTGCCATGCCAACTAGTTTGCTCCATAAGAACAAGGACCATGGCCAGTTTTAATGACCTTATATATCCTCAGCACAAAAATGTATTGTTTGTATCATTGTCATAGTCTGGAGGTAAATATTTGAATAAATGAATATGATGACTATATACATGTGACTCCCCTTTCTTTAATTCTCTGAACTATATAATAATATGTTAGACTCTAATCCTTCTATCTCAGTTTACCAAGAGATAACAGGAGCTGAATTCAAATTCGTGAAGGCCAAAGGTAGCAAGTTTCGATTGGGACTACTGATGCCAACTGACAAAGGTGAAGTAATTCACACAAGGGTGTATAAACGGTAGAGTCAAACTATTTCTAGACCATATCATTCTCTTTTCATTACATGTATTTTCTCTTAGAAAGATTCTCAGTAACAGTTTTCATTCCTGTATGAGTCCTGCCTGGGATCTCTCTGTTTCACACACATGTACCTGTCTGATGCTTGTCACTCCCAGGTATACACTCAACCTTTCCCACCACTTTTCATGAGATAGTCTGCTATCATGAGCAGAAGAAATTTAACAGTACACCTGGTCAGAAATCTCACCTAACTTTTTATTTACTCTTCTGTCCTCTAACACTTTCAATGATATGAAACTTCCTCGGTCTTCCAGATTCATCATGGGTAAGCATTGTTAAATGTGGGCAACCATTCAAACTTGGGCAATTCTCAACCTACGTGTCAGACTTAAACCCAGGGTGTATGCTATTTGTATACCTAGCAATTTTCAAGCCTGCCCCTGCTTAATATGCTAAAACCAGTGAACTGGTAGTTGGATAAAATCTCCATCTCATAAATTGTAGGGAACTATGGGGTGGGTTCTCATAAAATGTGTATCTGTGTTTTGTGCCATATGTGTGCTCATCTAGGAAACAGAAAGAGAGACAGCATGGTAGAGCCTCTGACAAAGAGGAGGTAGGTTTACAAAGTAGACACGCAAATGATCCTCTCCTCTCAGCTATCTTAGCAGCCTTTCAGTGTGGACACAGTCCGTAGAGCAGCTACAACAGAATGGCTTGCACGAATTTGAATTCAGCTCCTGTTTTCTAATTGGGCAGCTTTCATTAGTTATTTATTTGTCTAATGTGCTATTTTCTCAGCTTTGAAGTGTCAATAATAATAGTTCTCATGTTTTATTACTATTATCATCTGAGGGATTGATGGGAAACAAAGTTCACAGAAGAACATCCAGGACAAGTGTGTCAAAGGCATCATCAAAATCCATTTCATCTGATCCTTCTTCGCTTCCATTCAGCATTTTTCATTTCTGAAGCAAATGTGAATCTCTAAGTCTTTTCTTCACAGTTGCCTGGTGTTATAACAATGAGGAACTTCTCTTAAACTACTTTTTTTCTGCCCACTAAGGAGATCAGGCAAGACTGAACACTATCCTACAGCCACTGAGTCCAACTACTCCATTTCAAATCACTGGCGAGCCATTTCACTTCCCCAACATTAGTAAAATGGAGACTCTAAGTCCCCATTCAAATGTTTTGGAAACCAAATGAGAGAATCTCATACCCATGACCTACTATGATCCTATCATTCAAAAATAGCATCTGTTGCTGTCTTTTACAGGCTTAAAGTAATCAAGCATAACCTGGAAGAGGGCACCTGTCTTCCAGAGAAAGCAGTTTTCTTCTGAGGAAGGTCAAACTCTCTGTGGGCACTGCCCAGCAGCTAACTGCTGGCTAATGTTTTGGCCAGAGGCAGGAACCACTCAACATCTGTTCCTAATATTCATTTTTGCCTCTTGAGACAAGGTGGGTTGCGACTAGTCAGAGGGCTGAAAGCTCCTCCATGTGTGATCTCCTGCTGCCCTCTAGTGTCTGCTAAAGATGTTTGCTCTCAGAAACGACTGCTTTTTCCCAACTGATTACAGAGCGCAGCTTGCTAGGCATTAAAGAGGAGCAGAGGAACAAAATAGAGACATCTTTGGCTCAAGGGAGCTTGAGTTAAAACTATTGCAAGAAATAACAGTTCAGAATGGCATTTCCTTAGAAGACCCATACAGTACCATGTTTGAAGATATGATCCAAAGGGTGAGAATAGAAATAACAATCTGCTCTGTAGTTCTCAGGTATAGGCATTTGAGAATATACGCTGGGAAGGAAAATACCGAGGTGGAAAGAGATTAGGGATCCAGAAGGGATCAAATATAACAGGAAAGGAAACTCCTGCATAGCAAGGCAGAAGATATGCTCAAAGGCTGTTTTCAGAATACTCAAAACTAAGGCATGTGGCCTGGGTTTCATTCTCTACTTCCGGGCTACTGTCCATGGAATTGAATTCAAGCAAACATGCACCTTTGCCTACAGTAGAAAGAGTGATATGGAAATCCTCACAGTATCCCAGAACAGTACAGACAGCAGGGAGGTTAAAAGTAAAGTCATGAGACATCCAGAGACTAGCCAGCTGCCATGCCACACAGTAGGGACGAGAAAAGATGCCCAGAGACCTGCCCTCCACCACACAGCATGAGCAGGTCATAGGCATAAAGAGGCTCACCAGCCACTAGCCATATGGTGTGAGAGAAGGAAGACGTCAATAGACCTGCTCACTGCCATGCTACATGGGTAGGCTGTAGCTAGAGGCGAACTTGCCAGCACACCAATTGGCACAAATAGACAGGGTAATCCAGAGGTCCACTAACCATGTAGCTGCCTGCAGCCAGAGTGGAGTCACTTACAATGTCCAAGATTGACAGATGGGAGAGAAACAGAAGCAGAACACTTTGAGAATTATGAATAGAGATCTGGAACTGGAGAGATGAAATAGCTTGGCATGAGGAGCCAGCCCTGTTGCCTGAGGCCATCATCAAGTCTCACCACTGGCTGCTCCTGCCACTGAGGTCCTTGTCTGGGTCTGTGGTTATACAGCAGCCAGAGTTGGTGTTAGTGTCAGTGGTTCATATTACCACTAGAAACCTGATTGGGAATGTCCTTGGTCTGGGACCATGTGGAGTCCAGAGGCTATGCAGAACTGAGTCTGCCCCTCACTGGTTGTGACATCTAGAGAGCCCGCCCCACTTCTCACATGAGGCAGCATTTGAGAGAATTGGCCCTGTGCCTTCCCTGGGCAACAGAGTGGAGCTGGCCCTAGTGGCAAAGGCAAGGGTGAGCCAGCCCCAAGGACATAGGTATGGAAGAGCTGACCCCCTCCCCCCACTACACTCATATGCCCTGAGATAGGCTGGGCGCTGGGGTAATGCCCTCCACCCCCTTGCCTCTCACCACCTGAGGGGATCAGGTGAGTTGACCCCAGGGTCATGAGTGTGGGTGAGTTGACCCTGCCCCTTACTAACAGCAGCACTCAGGACAGTGGGCCCTACACCTCCTCTGAGGAGCACAGTAGAGCTGGCCCTGGTGGAGGAGGCACAGGTGAGACAGCCCTGTGGGCATGAGCCAGCCTCATCACTTGTCTGCCATGTGGTGAAGTGGGTAGGGTGGGGCATGATACCCCTTCTTCCCACTCCACGTGTGATACTGGAAGAATGAACAGGCTCCCACGTTCATGAGAGCAGGAGAACTGGTCCTGTCCCTCATTTCAAAGCTCTAGCACTTAGGAGAGCAGGCTCTTCAACCAGCCTGGGCAGCACAGTGGAGCTGGCTGTGGAGGCATGGTTGGGAGGAAGCCAGCCCAGAGGGCATGAGAGCAGGAAGGCTGACCGTGCCTCCTGCCAATGGCAGCATTGGCTGGCCTAGCAGGAGCAGTGCTGGGGAGCTTGCCCTGGAATGCAGAAAAGGAGAGCTGCAGAAGTGACCAGTTCAGCTACCTCCCAGGCTCAGATCCAGGGCTTTGAGTTGGTCCACCCCAAAATCCACATCATCTGTGAACTATTGAGTATGAGAAAGGGTTGACCTTGCTGATCCAAAGCTGCAGAATCTCCATGACATAGGTCAACAATAGGATAACCAGGATGATTATCATAAACGAAGCCAAAGACCTAGAACAAGACCAATGACTCATTACAATGAACCCTCCTAAGTGAGGATGTGGGGACAGAGGAGTATATTGTGGGACACAGTGTAACACACTGCAGCTTACATGAAGAGTAATTTTCATGTTTTGTTTTCTTTCTCTCTCTCTCTCCCTCCTTCCTTCCCTCCCCCTGCCTCTGTGTGTGTGTGTGTGTGTGTGTGTGTGTGTGTGTGTGTGTGTGTGTGTGTTTAGTGGGGGGGTGATTGCAAGGGCAAAGGGTAAATATGAGAGGACAGGGAGATGAGTATGACTAGGATGCATGATTTGGAAACTCACAAAGAATCAATAAAAAGTACTTTTTTTAAAGGGGCTTATAGGCTAGCTACAGACCTCTATGTGACCATGAATAATACAAACCAATAGAAATATATGTATTTTTATGCATAAAATAAGTGTAAGGTGAACAAAAATACAATCGTTAAAGTCTAATATATTGAATTTTCATACAAAGTGCTTGATGTCCATCCAGAAAAAATCAATTGTGTGTGTGTGTGTGTGTGTGTGTGTGTGTACACATGCATGTGCTTGCATGCACACTTGAGTATATGTATGTGCATTACATCTTGTAGAGACCAGAAAAAGGTGTCAGGTCCTCTGAAACTAGTGTCAGAGGGAGTCTTAAGCTCCCAGTATACTGGGGAATGAATCTGGATCCTCTGCAAGAGGAACAAGTAGTCTTGACATCTGAGCTAGCTCTCTCTCCCACTTACTACATTTACTACAAGAGTGTTACTGTCTTTTTAAAGATGAAGCTGGATGAAATGTTTGAAAGGGAAATATGAGGGAAAAGAGAAACCTTTCCCAGCCATCTAGGTTTTGTTAAACATATGACATTGTAGGTGCCACCTTTACTAACACTGCATTCTCCTCCCTGGAATCAAGCTCATGCACTGCCCTTTCATGTCCTGCTCAAAATGCAGTCCTCAGGACTCAAAGACAAGCCTTTCCCCAGTACCCTTTCTCTCCTTCCAGTAACTTAGAGGTAGGGAGAGCAGTAGTGTGAAGGGTAAACAGATCTTGGAGATGCTAGCACCCTGGATTGGATATACTATCCTGCTGTAACAAGGCTTGGAGGAGGACAGGAGGTCACAAGGCATACCAGCCACCCTCAACCCAAGAAGAGGCAGCTGGGTTCAAACACCACCATAGCCTTTGCTGGACTCAGCTAACAGCTTTGGTTAGAGGAACAATGGGAAACAACTGTCATTGCTTTGCCAGTTAGAGCAGAACCATAGCCTTTCACAAATTTCTTTAAAATACTAACTCTCTCTATGTTATAAGGTCATATTTAAAGATACCTGTGATCATTTTATTAGGTATTAATTCCTCTATTCTCTGTCATCTTTTCTGTAACTACATATCACCTGGGATCAGATGACTAACCAGACCATCCCACAGAAAAGAAGATGAAAGCAAAGGTTTGCAATCCATCATGAATTCCCTTTGTCAAAGTTGAGGCACTGAGTAAAATGAATAGCATCCACTCCAGTTGTACAGATACACATATCAGTCATAATTTATGTACTTGTTTTGTATACACGATCACACTCGGTCTCTCTGAATCCTGAAAGCAATGAAGGGCATGTTTCAACATTGCTTCTTGAACATGAGAAAGTAGCAGATCACAGGTGGAAAATCAGGGGCTGTTCTATTTTGTTGTTGTGTCGCTGCTGTGACAAAACATTGAGTGAATCGATCCTGGGGAAGAAAGTGTTTGTCTTACAGGTTATAGTGTAGAAGGAAGTTAGTCAAGGCAGGAAATCAAGTTAGGAACCTGAAGGACAGAACTGAAGCAGAGAACATGGAGTAGCACTGTTTACTAGCTCGCTCTCTGTGGCTTGCTCAGGTACCTACCTTCCGTGTGCAGTATAGTCTGACCTGCCCAATGATCATGCTAGAAAATGCTCCCGTGATAAGCCCACAGGCCAATGTGATGTAGGCAATTGATCAAGGGAGATTCCCTCTTCCTAGGTATGTCCAGGTTTAAGTCCAGGTTGATGTAAAAATGTAGCTGGGTCTACGAAAAACTGGTTCATTGTTTTCTTGTCTTATTTCTTAGCACACTTGCTGCTGTGTTAAGCTCCCTTTCACTCTGGTGGTGCTAAAGATTCCAGTCTGGATAGCTATAAATTCCAGAGTGCAAGTTCTATTTCTTTTTCTGGTCATAATATCCCAGGACGAATGGCTGAGGGGCCTATTTAAAATGTCAAAGCAGAAGCTGATTGCCAAGTTCTCCTAGCACCCCTCAGTCGCTACCTGTTATAGGGTATGGCTGGCACACCTCACTCTCTACCTTAAACTTTTCCAGTCCAGGGCCTTGGCTGTTCTGCCTCCAGCTGCCCTTGCCTATATAATCCAGCCATTTGTTTACCTGACCTTTCAGCCTAACTGTTAACCTCCTGGCCAGTCTCTTGGCACAGGCTGCTCCTGTTAGTCGGCTATTCTACCCCTTCTCCCATCTCAAATGGTCTAACTCAGTCTGTTCATGTTCAGTCTGGACTCTTCCAGATGTCGCTGCCTCTGGCTGTGCTCTCCTTTTGATCTAGAACAGATTCTCTCTTCAACCATACTTAGGGGAAGTTATGTTCTTTACTTTTTTACTTCTGTCTTTTTTTTTCTTTCACCTGGTGCTCAAACCCAGGGAAGATATAAGTGAGCCTCCCTCCAAGGAGCTTAGCATCTCCTAATTGAATCAAACTGCCAGTTCTGCCCTTCTGGGAGTGGATTGCTTGCCCATTCTGGCTTCTGCCACCCACCACATATTGGTTCCAAATTCTAGAGGCTAACTCTTCAGCTGCTCTCCCCCACACCTGCTCTAACAATCTGACTTTTCTGAGTATTTATTAAATGTTTCTCTGGTTCTTCGAGCCTACCACACCTGTCTGGACATCTCTCATACTGGGCACTTACCTTTCCTCTATACAACCTTAATCCCCTCCCCCCAAAAGCCTTTCCAGTCCACCTTGCCAGCTTCTCTTCATGCTCTAACTACTTGTCTCTCCTCATCTACAGGGTGTCATCCCTGAGTCCTTTGTTTTTTCTATTCATACTTCAAAAGCCATACCAATGTGCCAAGAAGCTCCTTTCACCTCCACTGGGCTCTAGTCATAAGGACAAAGTGCTTCTTTTCTCTGTAATTTAGAATGTTTCTTTCACAAGTCTCTCAGTCCACTGAGGATGTGGTAGGTTGAGATTCTTGTCACTGCAATGATCCTCTCTACTCCCATTGCTTCTAATCCTTATTTGGGTAGGAACTAAGGAATTACTCTGACTCTCTTACTCTTTGAACATTGGTTCTTCATACTCAAAACCTAACCCCTCAACTCTGCTCAAGTCTTGACCCACTCTTGGACTTAGTGGTGTCACTAAACCTTGTCACCTCATTTTTTATTGCAACATTGCCTTGCCACAATACAGACTCTACTGTTAACCTCAATGGCCAAACAATGGCACATTTGACTACCAAATCATCACTGATCATAACAAATATGGCCAAGACACAGACAAAGTGGAATAAGTCCACCTATATGCGGAAGTCCTTTGCTCTCTGCTCTCTGCCTTCCCTCTGTATCTCATGCCAGGTGCTCCTGGCAAAAGCCAACCCCACTCCTGAAACTTACCCAATCCCAGACTTTTCAACTTCAATCTAGAGAAGAAGACCTCGCCCCAGTTGCCTCTTCCCCTAACCCTCTTCCTTAGCCCAATGTCATGATCTAGTACTCTTCATCCAGCTCCTATCCCCATCCTATCTCAAAATCAATAGTCCTCTCCTCGTTGCTTCCTGCAGCTCACACCTACTCCCACACTGATGGCCTCTACACTCTCAGGGAAGTGGCAGATCCTGATGACTTTCTCCGTGTCCCTTTTTCTATGGCTGATCTCCCCCAGATAGAAAGACACATTGGTTCTTTCTCTAATGATCCTTCTAGCTTCACCAAAGAATTCATATGACCTCTATGTCATATGAATTCCTAAGGAAGAGGAGAGGGTACACTCAGCTGCTGAAGTCCACAAAGGAAGTCCATTACATAGACAATTTTTATTCTGTGGGGACAGACATAGTTGCCTAGTCAGACCCCCTCTGGAACTATGAGGTTAATCCTGAGAATCAGTCTGCTGGCAGGAGAGCTAGGGACAAAAAAAGTTATTTGCCTCCTGGATAGCTTTCAGAACACCTCCCATAAGACAAATAATTTTAATATACTGACAAACTGACAAAGGTCACACAGTCTGGATTAGAATACTGCAGAGTTCCTAGCCTGACTTAATAGAGGGGTTCCTTTGGCCAGAAATATAAGGAGAATGCTTACTTTTAGCAGGTAGGGACTATTTTTTCTCAAGTCCCTAAGGGAATGGTGGCTTTTGTGTAAATGTCAAACTTTGGGGAAAGGGATTCCTTGGGACTAGACACTGGTTGGCAATAAATTTCTTAAAATAATATGCAGTTCAGTTGTTAGAGGGTGTCTTAGTTAGGGTTCCCATTGCTATAAAGAGACACCATGACCCATGTAAGTTTTATAAAGGACAAAATTAAATTGGTGCTGGCTTACTGGTTCTGAGGTTCAGTCCATTATTAACATGGCCAAAGGCATGGCAGAATCTAGGCAGGCATGGTGCTGGAATCACTGAGAATTCTACCTCTTGTTCCGAAGGCAAACAGAAGACTGACTTTTAGGCAGCTAGGAGGAGGATCTCTTTGCCCACTATCACAGTGACATACCCTCCCCCCAACAATATCTCAAGGACACACCTCCTAATAGTGCCACTCCCAGGACCAAGCACGTTCAAACTGTCACAGAAGGCTTGCCTAGAATTCCCAAAACACTAAATTCTATTTCTCAAACTGGAATAAATCAGGTGGGTTGGTGCACAATGGTAATCCTAGTACTTGGAAAGTAGAGAGAGGAGGATTGGGAGCGCAAAGTCATCCTCTGTTACACAGTGAACTCAAGGCAGCCTGGGGTATGGGAAACCCCATCTCAAAAACTGGGGGAGAAACTGGCAAGATGACTTGGTAGGCAAAAAATGTTTTCTGCTCTCACAGAGGACCTGAATTCAGTTTCCAGCATCCACATCATGTTGCTCATAACTACCTAGAGTTCCGGGTCCAAGGAATTCAACGTCCTCGTCTGACCTGTACGGGTCTACTCACACACAGATACACATGAAAACACAGGAATAAAGAAGTTAGATATTCACAAGAAATCTATAGATGATCAACAGGAAATTGGTGGAAATTCATGGCACATCTGAAATGGTAGGATCAGTATAACAAACTTGGAGTTAGAACAATTCTTACTAAGTGTCAGATAGAGTAATCAGAAGCACATTTTATTAAATGGAAAAGGAAATGTGTGCAGCAGTAGATAGATCTTATGTGTGAAGAGAAGGGACCCATAAAAAATACATATCTAGACTTATAGATAATATCTATATTGTGTTTTTTTTCCCGTAAGAAATACTGACAGGCCTAATCAAACTAATAAAATGGCTACCTACAGGGATAGCAGAGAAACACAGACACGAAGTTTTTTTTAATCTTATTTTATAAGATTAAACTTTACAGGAGCCATAGACAGTTTTTTTATATTAAGAGGGAAGCAAAACATATATCTTCAAGTTGTATAGAAGCTGAAAAAATGTCTACTGTATATCAAAGTTTTAAAAGAATTAAATAGGGCAGAAGACACCCAGAAGCCCAAGTGCCACTAAGATGAACAGGTATGTGGTGGACAGATGGGCGAGGAAGATAGGCAGAAGGTGGTGTGCACGATGAAGAGAGGAAGACTGGAGGAGTGTGGTGATGAGCAGGCTGACAAGAGTAGCTTGCACTACCACCTAAGACCATGGTGATGGCCCAGCCTGTGCTGCCGCTGACGATCATGCCTGGGGCCATAGTCCTGTAGCAGCTGAGGTCTGTGTCAATGTCTTTCCCATGCTATCACCAAAGGCTATGCAGACATTCCTGATGTGGGCTGCTGCCTGGAGCCATATTGATGTCTGAGGGCTGTGCAGAGCTGGCTCCACCCTTTGCCTGGGCAGCATGGGAGAACTGGCCCTGAAGGTATGAGAGCAGGCAGGCTGGTCCTGGTGGTGTGAGCATGGGAGAGCAAAGTGGGGAAGTACACAAGGGCAGACGGTGGATATGGGGAGATGGGGAGATGAGTGGGATTGGGGTGCATGATTTGAAATTAACAAAAAATCAATTAAAAAGTTCTTTTAAAAAAACACTAAATAGAATGGCCGGAAACAAAACTTAGTAGTTAGGAGAACTTGTAAAGTAACAAATGTCTATAACTCCAGTACCAGAGGGTGTGACACCCTCTTCTGGCTTCCATGGGTACTGCATACTCATGGCACATTGACATACATCTAGGCAAAAACACCTATACACATATCATAGAAATAAACCCATTTTGAAGAAAGAAATAGCTAGAGAGAAAAATAATGTCTAGTGTCTTTAAACACAGCACTTTTGCATTATATGTTTAAGGATGTTATTCAAAGCAGAAAATCATCTAGGAATAAATGTTAAAGTAGATTTAAGGAACCTGCAGTTCTGTTACTGGGATATAATTATGCAAAAATTGTTCACTTTTCCTGTTTTCAAAACAATTTTAGATCATCTTTGGTTCGTGGAAATATTAAGAGGAAGGTATAGGAATGTTCACATGCTCCTTCCCTAATCTATGCTAAACCTTCCTCCATCACCATGGCTCCCACCAGTGTAACATAATACCCTTGATGAGCCTTCACAGACATCATAATCACCCACTGTCCACAGGTTATACTAGAGGCAATTCCTTGTACTTCCTGGACAAATATATAATGACTTGCACCCACGATGATTGCGTCATACAGACCATTTTCACTGCTTTAAACTACCATCAGTGTTTGCCAGCTTTAGTCTTCACCTCTGCCTGCAACCCACGACAACCACTGACCTTCCTGCGGTTGGTAATCTACAGTTTTGACTTACCCACAGCGACACATAGGAGATGACTGCTGAGTCTCATGCTGAGAGTGCGCTCTGCTTTGTGGTAAACTTCCAAGGTCTCTTTTCAAATGGCTTTGCCACTTGCATTTCCACCAGCAATAAATGAGTCTTCCTATCAGTGCATACACATACGGTCAGCATTTGCCTTTGCGTTGTTCTAGGTTTGATAGTTGAATAGACAAATCTTGTTCTAGTCATTGTTTTTTGGTGGTATATAATGTGGAGTGTATAATGTGGCATATAAGCATTTGTGTAATGCTTATGTGCTGTCTGTATATCTTCTTTGCTGAGTTATTAAGTTTTAATCCATGCTATAAATCAAGATGCCTGCCTTTCCTTTTTCTATATCTTTTATTTCTCTCTCTCTCTCTCTCTCTCTCTCTCTCTCTCTCTCTCTCTCTCTCCACCCCCCCGTGTGTGTGTGTGTGTGTGTGTGTGTGTGTATGTGTGTGTGTGTGTGTGTGTGTGCATGAGCATATGTAAGAGGGGATACACATACCTGTGTATGTTGGGGGGTTGATGTTGGGTGTCTGTGTCTATAGCCTTTCACCTTATTTTTTGAGACAAGATCTGTCACTGAGGTTGAAGCTTATCAGTTGGCTACACTGGCCAGCAAGTCGGTCCACAGGATCCTCCTGTCTCTACCTCCCAGTACTAGAACTGCAGGTGTGGACAGCCATGCTCAGCTTTTCTAAATGGACATCAAGAATCTAAACTCAGGTCCTCATGCTTTAAACCTGCAAGTGCCTTACTCACTGAGCCGTCTTCCAAAGCCCTGTTTGTTTTCTTACAGCTTCATTTTAAGGTCTTTTTATATATTTCCAAAAATTCTCTATCAGACATCTCTTTTATAATATTTTCTCCCAGTCTGTGGCACCCCTCCCTCCTTTTATCTACATGCTGTCTTTTGTAAGGACGCAAGCCTTTATTTAGTTTAATAAGTTCAGTTTATTATTTCTCATGTATTACAATTTAAATTTTAAAATAGCTAAGACCTCTTCATACATTCAAAAAATAAAATATTTAGTAAGAAATGATATAAAACCGTGTGAGACAAAGGTGATAGGCTGGGACACTGGAGACTCTGTCCGGTGGAACTCAATCTAGCCAACAGCTACTTCAAGGGTTTTGGAAATGAATGTTTCCTCAATCCAAACCTTCAGCTGAGACTTCAAACCTAGCCAAGAACTTGACCTCCATCTTGTAAGATACTCTGAAACATGGGAGCCAGGAAAGCTGGAATTGGATCCCTTGATTCACAGAAACTCTGAGATAATGTATGCAGATGACTTTAAATGTTGGGGTAGTCACTTGTTATATAATGGTAAACATGTAATACAGATAGACTGATACCTTTGAATTTATATTATTTAATAAAATGCTATTTCAATAATAAGTAGGTATTTTCAGACAAATTTTGTAATGATACATGAGAATTTTCATTCCTTATACTTTTCTCCTCTGTATTTTTCAAGCAAGACACTTCTTTTCCTATCATAATTCATTTAGTAATGAGGGGGATGAAAAGGATCTTTTTGTTGAGATTAGCAATCATAATAATTGCAAACCTTCACACAGAGCACTTTGCACATAGCTCATTAAGTCCCTTAGAAGGTATGTTAAGCCAGGGATTGTGGTGCATGGCTTTAGTCCCAGCACTTGGGAGATCACAGCAGAGGGGGCTCTTTGAGTGCAAGGCCAGCATGGTCTACAAAGCAAGTACCAAGATAGCTAGGGCTACGCAGAGAAACCCTGTCTCAAAGAAACAAAAACAAAAATAGAATGATTCACTAAGTTACTGAACATTCAAATAAATGTGAGAATTGGATGTACATACTAAGCTCCCAAGGCTTTCTCCATTCCAACAAAAATTAAAATAAATAAAATAAAATAAAATAAAAAAGTGACTCTCAACCTTCCTTACGTTGTGACCCTTTAGTGCAGTTCTTCATGTTGTGGTGACCTCCAACTATAATGTTATTTTCTGTTGCTACTTCATAAACCATAATATTGCTACTGTTATGAATAATAATATAAATATTTTTAGAGATAGACGTTTGCCCCAGGATCTCAACCCACAGATTGAGAACATTTCTGTGTCAAAAGGCTGCTAACATGAGGACTGTGTGTGCAAAGCTGCAAGACAGAAGTGAAGCTAGTTTTCTAAAGTGTTTATTTTACTCCTAGATTTCGTGTGGAGGGTGACAATAAATTCACATTTGTTGAATAATTTAAACATTTTTTTAAAAAAGGAACATTCAGATGAACATGATTTTCGGGAGAAAAGAAAAGAACATATTAATTACAAAGGCATGGCTGAGCCTTATCTTTGAATTTCAGGAGGGCCATTAGCTTTCTGTCAGAAAGAAATATCAAGTTATATGCATTCCTATAATATATATGATAAATCCATATGACTAGCTATATATATATATATGCATATGTGTATACACACACATATACACACATGCACACCAGTAGTGCTGAAGTGAGATTGTAGGATGTTAATTGCAGTGTTCAGAGAACAGAATTCTAATTCTTTCCCTCTGGTAGTAGAAGAGAATTTAAGTCAGAGACCATTTGACAGCAGCTCTCTCATTGTCTCCACCTACAGCACAGTGAGTAGAAGTGTCCTAAGCCCCTTGCCTGAAGGCTTCCCTATCTTTCTAGAGGAAGAAGCTACAGCAAGACTCTGATATGACATATGACGGAAAGCCAGTACAAAGGTTATTCAGTATTCACACTGCTGGAATGTGAACATTGGATGTTCATGCTAAGCTTACAAGCCTTTCTCAGTTCCAGCCAGTTAGGAAGCCTAATAGCAAGTCATCTCTTTTCATCTACCCCCCAAATAACCTGAAGGTGGTGAGGCTGCCCCTGTGTGTGGTATTCTCCCCTGGAGAGTATGCTCAGAACTGCTCAAGGAAGAGTAAAACAATAACCAGGAGATCATAATCAAGTTTGTCACAGATTTCTTGACTTAGCATTGTAATCTCTCATTTGTTTTGAATATTTTGAATAATCTTTCTTAACAAATAGAAAAGATAGCTCCTCTCATAAAATGTGGGTTGTTTGTAAAGGGTGGTTTGGACTCTAGCTCTGTACTTCCGGGAGTTGACTGGCACATGCTATTTGGGGTTTCTTTATCCACCTACAGTGTTATTGAAAGGGTCAGTTATGATGAGTGAATGTCTATGAAGTACTAAGAAACTGCCCAACCCTTGCCCAACCCTTACTTTACTTATCCCACTGTATTCTATTGCAGCTACACTAACCTTAGGTCAGACAATTAAAAACAATTTAAAACCATTTGCCTAAGGGCACAGGTTTGTCATCCTCCCATTTAGGAGAATGGGTAAGGAGAACAGACAGCTTACAGGCAGACGGGACCACTAGCCTAATTTGCCTCTACGGTTGTGACAATGACCATGGCCAAAAGCAGCCTGGGAAGGACAGGGTTATTTGGTTCCCACATTCTGGTGCCAGTACATCATTAAGGGAAAACAAGGCAAAGGTTCAAGAAGGCCAGAACCCGGAGGCAGAACTAAAGCAGAGATAAAGGGGGGCTGGGGCTTCCTGGCTTGTTCACTAGGCCCTATGCTCAGTTACCTTTCCTATATCTCCCAGCACCATCTGCCTATCCATATGCCACTCCCATACTAATTATCAGTCAAGAAAATGCCCCGTAGACCTGGCTACAGGCTAAGGTAAGGTTCCTGGATGTGTCTAGATTTGTGTGAAGTTGATCAAACCAAACCAAACAACAAACCAAACAACAAATGAAACCAACAAATAACTTACCAGGACAGGTACATAGTGGGGTACAGGACAAACCTAGGTTATACCCCAAACCTTGCCTCAAATAAACAAAACAGGAACACAGTCATAGTTTGTTTTTAATGCAACCTGTTATACAGGTAGTTCCATGGTCCCAGACCGCTGAATTTCAGATGTCAGAAAAGGAGAGAGGATGGAACACTGTACTCCTCTCCTTTTTTGCTCCCAAAGTAATTCGGAGTCAAATAGGAATAAGCATAGCCTTGTCTCTCCCATATAACACACTTTACAGTGGAAGAGGTCTGTGAACATTCCTATTCCCAGAACAAAAAACTCCTAAGTCAAAATACTTAAATGCATCACGGGGCGACATCAGGTAGGTGGACTACAGCAAGCTAGGGAAATTTCTTGTATCTTTTCCAGATGTTATAACATTCTCAGCTTTAGAACTATTGGAAGCTAGTGGTCTTCCACTTTAAGGATACATTCCAACAGTTTTACCTAATAATCGCAAGTCAGAGTCAAAGGTTGGTAATAAGTGCCCATTCAGAGAACTAAAGATAGCTCAAGATAAAATTGATTAAGTGTGTATACCAGGTTTCTATCCTTTCACATTTGAAGTTCTAGGCATTTGGTCAGTCCATAGGATTGCCAGCACAGATAAAATTTCTTCAGAGAACTTCGAGTCACATGTTCTCTGAGCAGGTCTTGGGAGTTCTGGGTGGCTGGATTGGCTCAGGGCTCTAGAATTATCTGAGATAACAACACTGTACTCAGGGTAAAATTGTGTGAGAACTCCTGCATCGCCCAGAAGAGAGTCCAGTTGGAGAATGACTAGCCTGGTTCAGAGTTCCATCTAAACTGATGTCCTGTGGATATAGAACCTTGGACAAGTTGGGGATGGGGGGGGGGGGGGTAAATTTGCTTTTCCCATCTTTCTGAGTTCTAGTAATTCATCAAAACAACCCATAATTTTATTTCGAGATAAAGAAACGGAAAAATAAAACAAGGTTAAGAATGCTTCTCAGAAATTAAATCCAGGTTCTGGCAGGTAGAAACTGGTTACTTTGGTCTTTGACCCCTAGGTCTCAGTTTCTTTACCCAAAGTCTGTAGTTTGTAGGCAAGTGTTTAAAGATATTACTGGTTTTGTTTGTTGTCTTATCATCAGTGCAGAGGGTACTCAGCTTGGTGGAATTTCAAATATGAGAGCCTAGTATTTCAGATTCCTTCATATTCCCAACTAGTACTGTGTGTTCATCAGGTTCAAGAGCAGGTATTACCAGTCCCCATCAGGACCTGACCAGTCACTGGGCCACAGAACTGACCATCTGATAAGACTGAATGCAGGCTTTTCCTTGTTTTCTCCCTTTGCTATCCGCCTCCATGCTGTGAGGCAAAGAAAACCTCTTTCCTAAGTGCTGTGTATTCTGTGACTCCACTATGGGATGTGTCACAGGCAGAAAGACCTAGCCTGGGGACCTGCTGCTCTTTGAAGGGAGTGTGCTCGTCTTCCCTACATAAGATTAAAAGAGGCGTCTCTCTGTAAGGTGCCAGAACTTTCTGGAGACTACTACTGAGGGATTAGCATTGACTAACCCTGTTTAGACTCTGAAATAGCGCAGAAAGCTGGATCACACGCTGCAATGGCCTAGGTTTCTGAAGCCATCCCTACCCATTTAGCTGGGCCGCAGGCGCTGGGCCGTGGGCCTACAAGCCCCAGCATGCCTCGGGAGGCGGGGCAAGTTGACGGACAGGCGATTCTACAAATTGGCTATTGCCGTGGGATGTACGCGCTAGCGCATGCGCAGGAGGCAGCGGGCGGGTGGGCTGGCAGCGGTGGACTCGCGTCGGAGCCGCGGGCGGTCAGGTAGGGGGCGGGAAGGAGGGTCTGCGATCAGGGACTGTGGTGGGTCGCGGGGCTCCAAGATTGAATGGCAGAATTTGGGGACTGGATCTGAGTGGCAGGACCGGGTTGGGGAGGGACGGGCTCAGGAGCGATTCGGCGGGGCTGAGATGCAGCTGGGGGAGGGGAGCAAAGGGGCTGAGGAAATTTGCAGTTGCAGCATGTCGGGAGAGAGGTATGAGGTAATGTGGGGGCCATGCGGAGAGACGGGGTGCAGCATGTGTAAGATGCGAGGACCTGAAGTGCCTGGAGGTATCTGGGTGCATACTATCAGAAGCAGAAAGGAATTTGGCAGGCCTGGATGAGATTGGGTGTTGGCGGGCAGAATCTTAAGGGCTTTGAGGAGATCGGTGTAATGGTAGCAAGATCCGAGATCAAAACAGCCAGAGTCTTGGAAGATCCTAAATGCTGAAGAGAAAGGGATTTCTGTAGCGGAATCTGGGAAAGATTGAGGGGTGAGTTCCCAAGGGAATCAGTACCCAGTTAGCAAATCGCAGCAAAGGTTTGAAGGCAACACGTGAGGCAGGACGGGGGCGGGGGTGGGGAGGTTGGAGGTGGCACAGTACAAGATGGGGAATGCAGATGAGGGAAAAGGTTGAAGGAGGCAGAGTCTAAGGTACAGGATTGGAGTTTGGAGCTGCCATACGTGGGTGATAGGAGTGGAAGTTTGAAAATAGATGAAAGGATGTAGGGAGTTTGAAAATAGATGAAAGGATGTACCAGAGGGATGTGGGACACATAAGAGCTATTGGTGAGTTGCAGGGTTGCAACATACACAGTCTAAGAGGTTGAATTCTAGATTTGGGATTTTTTGTTGAGAATGGGGTTTGTAAAGGATTGAATGGTGGGGAGTGAATGTTGTAACTAGATTGTACAATTCAAAACCAGGTGAAATTTCTGAGACCACTAAAGGAGGTGTTTGTTTGTTTGTTTTGTTTCTTGATTTCTGCATAATTGAACCCAGAGGGTGTTCTGAAGACCCAGGGACCTGAAAGTAATTTATAAATAAACTATGCATGAATGAATGGAATTTAGGAGAATGTAGGGGTTTGGAAATAAAGACACTGGTCTTCAGAAATCCTGAAGGAGAGTTTGACATTCTCTGAAGGGCAGAGTCTTCCTCACTTGCTAACTAAAGGCCCTTTAATCCTGAGGCAGACAGGTATTCTCACTAAATCCACTCTGACCACCCCAACTTCCCCACCACAGACTCAACATTATAGGCCTTGGGGAAGAACAATAAACTACCTAGGGGCTTTGCTACTTATCCCTTTCTCTGTACCCCTAAGCCCTCAAAGGTATAAGCCAAAATTATCTTAGATCTGACATCATTTTATAGAAGGTCTATTATAGCACAAAGAGGCAGTGATTCTATGAATGAAGTATTAGAATTGGGCGAGAAACAAAACAGGGTTGGAGCAAGGGAGAGCCTCACATGTACTGAGTATTTAGACTGTATCATTACCTAAAACCATAGTTCTCAGATAGGGTGGTTTTGTTCTGCCAGGAAACATTTGACCATGTCTGGATGGAGGCATTGTCAGTTGTCATAATTGAGGGGTTGTGGGGGTCTACTGATTTCTAGTGAACAACCCCCACAATAAACTGTCACCTAGCCAGAAATGCCAATCATGCCACAAATGAGGGACCTAGCAAGAGAGTCAAGAATTCTGGGTCCAAATCCTGGCTTTTTCTCTTCCTGCTTTGAAATCTTAAGACTTATTTGACCTCTCAATGCACAAGCTCTTCGGAGACCTGCATCCTAGGATTGCTGTACGGACTCAGTGAAATAAATCGGGGTACTTACTGTCTAGTGCCTAGTAAGTGTTAAGAATTTACTACTCTCAAAGATCTATGTGTACTTTCTTCTCATGGCAGTCCTTCTAAATATACTTTCTATGTCCAGTGTGACACATGAAACTAAGGCTTAGGAGATCACTTGTGTAAAGCCACATCACCAAAACTGGCAGAAGTAAACTGCCGTGTAAATTGCCACCACAGAATCTCCCCTCTTGCTTCTTTGCTGCAGTCGTCTTGGTCCTCCCTTTTCAGACTTTCCTAATGAAAAGGAGGCTTGCCCCATATTCAAAAGTGGGGTGACTTTTCTTGATCAGCAGAAGCCCTGGACTTTGTTCTTGCTTTGCTCTTAGACCAGAACCAGTGGGGAGATAGTGCAAGGAGTTTGGAGCTACGAAGCTGAGATAAGAAGACTCTGGCCCAAGGACAGTGCTAGACTGAAGGAGACTGCTCTGAATACCCTCCTTTGTGTATTTTGGTCTCAGGAACAGAAAGGTAGCATTGTCTTTATCAACTCCAAACCTAGCTACATTACAGGAGGCAATTTCCTAGTTAAAATCAGACTGGAGCTGAGGGCAGAACACTTGACTGTGATATCCACACAGATCACTTCTGGAAACACTTGATGGAGCAGGTTCAGTTAGCCTTGGAATCAGGTGTTTTACTGCTTGTTTGGTGGTCAAGCACTAGTCAGCCTCTGTCTATAAACAGAGTGAACTCCACTGAGTGCTGACTAGTGTACATTCTCTCCATAAAGCTCACAATGTAAATGTTGCTCTTGATTCCATAAGGTGGGAAGTTAATAGGTAAGTTGCATGACATATCCTGGGCTTCAGAGCCTATGGCTAAGTGGGCATGTGAATCAGAAGTCACAAGTTGGCAAGCCTCCTAAAGTATGCCCCTCCGTATGCAGATGGTGTTACATTTTGAAGACTTCTTCCATTGTGCCTTTCTGATAGGACAGTATGGTTTAAAAGTCATTCCTGGATGAATTTACCCACCTGTTAGCCATATCTTGCCTGCAGGTAACAGTAGTCATATCCTCTATGAAAGTACATGTTTCAAGTGGGCCCTGTTGTGGCATAGTTCACATGTGGGCATCTGAGGGATGACGCTACTACAGTCCATGGTGGTAGAACCTGGACAGGTTACTTTTTTCTGAGTGTTAATTAGGATGTGGACTAACACTTCCTTCACAGAGTTAAGAGAACACATGTGATGTGTAGAAGGTGCCTGGCACTCACTACCCCAGGTGGCAGTTAGAAGATATGGTTTTAGCTATTAGCAGGCATCATAAGTGCCCCCAATCTAAAGTTCACAGACTTGTCTCCCTGGCCAGAGCTAAGGGAATGGTGAGTTTTGTTAGTGAGTGGCCTTTGTGGCACTGAGACCGGTTCACACTTGGTTCAAACTGGGTTAAAGTGCATAAGAAATAAAGCTTGAGTGCTGGCCCAAAAGGGAGTGATTATTCTCTAAACAAAATAAAAGCACCCACAAACCACATGAGCATATTAATTGTAGAATGTTCCTTCATATCAAATTTTTAGATTTTTTTTTTTTTTTACATCTCTTTCTAAAAGTTGTCTCCATCCCCATCTTGTCGGGGCTAAACTAGTGGTAAATGCTTAATAAAGACCAGCTTCTTTAATTGTTTAAGGTTCTCCAGGTTTGCTTATGGCCCAATCGCCCAAGGAACAAGATGGGCATAGGAAATAAAGGTGTCTAAAGAATTCCGTTAGATTGAAATCAAGTACTCAAACTTTGGCTCTGCTTGAGATCAAATAGCAATCTCCCAGGAGGCCCTGAGTTTAGATTATTTAACTGGATGTCTAGCACCTTAGATATCTGCCTTACGACAGGTGCCTGTTCATTTCATATCACAGGCTGGCTGGTGGCTATGGCAAGCAGTAGCAATTGCAGCCACTGCTGCTAATAATAATAAAGGCTCATCTACACAGTTAATTCTGTGCCTAACTTGGTGCTGTCCAAAGTGCTTTAGCTTAGTGTCTTCTCCTCGCCTGTGAGAAGGGATCACCTTAAAAGGCCATTTCATATATAAGCTGAGATGTTAAGTAACCTTTCAGATCTTCACTGTAAGTGGTAGAGCTGGGATCTAAAGCCAGAGTGCTCTGGTCCTGAATGTACTTAATGCTTGTAGCACCATTAGTTTCTAGCCTGTTCCCCTTTGCTGGAGTTCTGCCCTGTGATGTGTGAGTAGCTAGTCTTCCCCTCTTGGTCTCAGTTTCCTCATTTGTAGTACTCTGGGTCACAGCTCACTCTAGCTCTGTGTATTTAGTCTCTGCTAGAAGGGGCCTCAGTAGTTGCTATGTTAATTAAAGTGGTGATTTCATTTACTCCTTGCTTCCTAGCCTAGGTGACCACCTTCTCAACTGAATCCCTCCCAAGTTAACTTGGCCTTTGAGTGATCTTTATGTGCCTTTGCAGCCCATGAAAGGATAATTCTCCATTCCTTTCAAAACTTAGATTACAAACTGAATTGTTTGCTAATACCAGGACTGTTTATGATTCTTAATGCTCTTGATTGCTAACAGAATTAGGTTAAATAGTCACTGTCATCAACTATGTTTAGTCACTGCTTGCCTGCCAGTTATCAGCCTAAGTATCTACATGTATTATCCCTAGTTTTCATGGTAATTTTCTTTTTTTTCTTTTCTTTCTTTCTTTTTTTTTTAAACTAAGAAAATAGGTAGAGAGGCGTTAAAGCATTTGTCAGGCCTAGAATGTCTGAATAACTTGCCAGGCATGGAAAAGTTAAGTAATCTGTCAGGTCTAGAGATATTAGGTAATTTGCTACCCCCCCCCCCCCCCGTAAGTGAAGACAGGAAATTTTGTCTTGTTCTGTCTCACCTCAAGGTTTATGTTATTTGCTTACTCTTTGTTCTTTCAACTCCCTAGCTACCTGTTTCACCAACTGGCAAAACTCAGGGGTGTCAAGAGGGGAGAAGGCGGTCTTAGATCTGTGAGAACACATACAACTTTAAGAGATACGGTATCTAGAGTCAGAGATGTGCTGACATCAGGGTGGGCTGTACACTTCAGTCATTGTGTGGAGGGGGTGAGCGAACAAGGTAAATGGAGATAACATAAAATGGAAGGGCAAGACTTGGAGTATAGACTGAACAATGGGAAATGTGTTCAAGGGGTTGTGGAGGCAGCCAAGACTGTAAATGGTGTGTTGACTTTTCATTCTGCTTGGTTACTGATTGTTAATAGATGGGCAGCACATGTGAATGCTTGACATAGTGAGGCAGTTCCTTTCACTGTGATAGTCTTGTCAGGGATGTTGAAATCAAATCGAGCTTCTGTGGGATTCAATCTTGGTATTAATGGGAGTGGTCAGGTATGCCCATCTGGAGGAAAGGCAGGGTCTGCCTGGCTGGTAGGTCTGTCTTAGCCTAAGCTGTGTTCTGGGATGGTAGTACAGAAGTAAGTTCAGGCATTTTTCAGGTCTACACTCCTTCAAAGCCAGAATTTTGAGTGCATGGATTTTTGACATCTTTTTGGAGAACCGAAAAGCTGTAGACTGGAGAAATAGTTTGCAGTTGGATGTGGGCATAGTCAATTAATTTCATAAAACGGATAGCTTACACAGGCAGGAAGCTTTTGAATTGAAAGAAATCTGGGGAAAGAATTTGCTAGTATTTTTACAAATTGGCAGACTTGTTTAACAAGCTGGTCTGCAGTGCCAGCTCCAGGAGGAACAGATGTCCCTGTACAATGTAAGGTAACATGCTCGGGATCCAAACACCAAATGCTGCCCTCAGTCTGTTCTCACAGACGACAGGAGACAGAAGAAAGCTAGTGGTTAGGACTGAGTGGCTCTCGCGTAGATTCTGGGTCAGGGCTTCTATTGGTGTTTCTGTGGGGCTGCCCCATGCCCACAGCATTTGAGAATTGAGCATTTACTGTTGTAATAGCCACAGGAGATCATTTAAAGTTCACGCTGCCCAGTAATTTGTTGTTTTGTCAAGGCATGGATTTGAATTGTAATGGTTGCAAATCAAGAGTATGGGACTGTGTCACCCAGCTAATAAATCAATTTGCTCCACCCTTTTGGCTGGCTCAGCTAGATGATTGTTCATTTTTCAGGGAGAAAAGTATATCTTAAAGGCAGTGTGTCCTAGAGCAGAGATGAAAGCACTCGTTAATAATTACTGAAAGAAAAACCTTGGAAATAATGTTGGGTTAAAAATAAGTAAAGGTACCATGTTTGACCGCTGAGACCTTGAGCTAGTTTTTCTGAACTTCGGTGTTCTCATTGCTAAAGTAGGAGAGTAAATATCTTACCTCATTTCCACAATGAAGATTAAGTGAGAATCAACATGGACAGCATTGGGTAGTGTGTAGTAGGTGCTAGGATACCAGAGCAATTT